>NC_064638.1:350679725-351294475 GCF_023864345.2 Schistocerca serialis cubense | reverse complement strand
ATAACAACGCAATCATCATGAACACACAGGAATCAACCTGTCAGCATAGAATCATTCAGGTTTTGATCAGAGTTTCAGGAGGTGTCATGAAACAAGAATGTTGTTACTAGTACTCCATTGGTAGAGCAAAGTGAGAAGATATTCATACAGTTTAAGAAAATGTTTGCTGAAAAGAGGAATCACATTAGCACAAAATCAAACTGTCAAAGTCTCAGCTAGGACAGCAGGTAGTACAGCAAATGAAAAACAAATTAGACACCACAAAACAAGAGCTAGAGTAGCAGATAATGTAACATATTAAAGGTCAATTAAAAGACACCAAAAGTCGACTCATAAATGAAAGATGTAACCAAATTGACGAAAAAATTACACAGTTTACTTCTGAGTTTAGAACACAGATAGAAAACAGTTGCACATAGGTTGATGATATGAGGGAAGATGTACTGCCAGCTATTGTTGAATCTGGCCTGAGATAGCTCAGTGTTTGTGTGGAAGTAGTAGAACGTAAAACTGAAAACATAGAATCAAATTTGTCACAAGAAATTAGAAAGGTCACAGAAAATTTGGAGAATCTGGATAGGTTTGTAAAACAAGTAAACTCAAATTTTAAAGCAGAGACTGTTCTGATTAGGTTCTTTTTTTTTTTTTGGAAGGAAAAGTAGATTCCTACAAAATTAACACTGATAAGCAAATTATGGCTAGCAGTAACAAAGTTAATGATATAAAAAATATGTAGCTGCAGCTCTGACACTAGCAAAAATAATGTATCAGATTTAAATACAAAATTGCAAAATTAGAATAAATTGTAGCACAGGAAAGTTCTGCCAGTAGGCATGGCAGTGTGATCAAAAGTTTCCCAGGAGACAGAAAATTGCATCTGACAGACCTTCTACACCATTGTCATGACAATTTTTCATTTAAAATGACCTATGTATTTAAAATAAAATTTGTGAAAAAATTCTTAGCTGGAGTAGTTGCTTTTGTGAGCCAATCAGAATACTGGTCCAGGTATGTCATATTATGATTCTGAGAATAGCTTTTTGAATAAATTTGGGTCATACTCAGAAAAGGCTAGCAATAAGAGTTAATTCCTGAATGGACCAATTTACATGGGAGTATGAAAATTTTCTGTGAAAAGCAGTCAGGGAAATTAATTTAGACAAACCTTTTGATGAATTAACACAAACAGACACATTAAAAATGAGGTTTCCTAAGAGAGTTTAGTGGGGACTGGTTTATAGATGTGATAATCTCATAGATCAATTCTCAAAATATATTGATTAGTTAGACAGAGTGTCTGAAAGAAATGAGAGGCAAAGCTTCAATCAACTTTTGAGTGTCCGTCACATGAGGAGAGAAATCAAAGCTCTGGCTGTTGAAATCATAGGTACAGAGAAAATGGAAATTATAACAATGAATACCATGGGGAAGGAAATAGAAGAAATTTCAATTGGAATCATAGCAACAAGAATGAGAATAGGGAATTTGAAAGTACGGGTAAGCCATGGGAGAAAGATAATAGGCAACAGAACAATCAAAGGCCAACAAATGAAGGAAACAGGCCTTTAAACTGAATGACATCCCACTGGGAGCTTTTCAGTTTGGGGCAAGAAATTGGAACTAAAACCAGGCTAGTCGCAATGGATTGAGACACAGTGAGAGGAAAAGTTCAGAGTTATTTAACCAGAGAAATTGGAAAAGGACAAATATTCAGAATAATTACAGGGCACATCAGATAAACAGAATTAACTTTGACAACAAATTATGGGAGCTCCTAATAAGGGTGTTTCAAGCAACAGAAAAAATAGGAATCAAGTGTATGTTGAAGTACAATTAAGTGAAGAAACTGTCACAAATTTGTATAACCAGTGTGAAGAAATGGGTAGTAAGGGAAATATTATTTAGGACGGGAACTTTGATTAATTTGGATTAGGTGGATTAATCCGTAATGAAGAGAGTGATCTAGAAAACTATACTGATGGCACTGATGCTATTGCCAGCAGAGCTGATGATCAGGCAGATCAAGACAAAGAATTGCCAATGTTGAACAATATTTTGAAAAAAAAGTTGCTACTCACCATGTAGTGGAGATCCTGACTTGCAGATGGGCACAACAAAAAGGCTGTCACAGATCAGCTTTCAGCCAGTAAGGCCTTCATCAAAAATAGATACACACACAGACACACACACACACACACACACACACACACACACACACACACACACACACACATGACTGCAGTCTCAGGCAACTGAAACCACACTGCAAGCAGCAGCACCATTGCATGATGGAAGTGGTGAATGGTTGGAGGTAAGGAAGAGGTTGGGGCTGGGAAGGGGAGGGATAGAAGGGTTAGGGTGGGGGACAGTGAAGTGCTGCTGCGTAGCACGCAAGGATGAGGTGGAGATAGGGTAGGGAGACTGTGTGCAGTCGGGAGATTAAACAAAGGGCAGGGGAGAGGTTGCGGGGGGAAAGGTGGGGGGGAATAGCGGAAAAGGAGAGTAGTAGAAAGACCGGGTGAGATGGTGGAATGAGAGCTGTGTAGTGCTGAAATGGAAAGAGGGGAGAGGCTTGATGGGTGAGTACAATGACTAACAAAGGTTGAGGCAAGGAGGATTATGGGAACATAGGATATATCGCAGAGAAATTTTCCACCTGCACAATTCAGAAAAGCTGGTGTTGGTAGGAAGGATCCATATGGCACAGGCTGTGAAGCAGTCACTGAAATGAAGGATGTCACGTTGGGCAGCATGCTCAGCAGCATGGTGGTCCACTTGTTTCTTGGCCACAGTTTGTCAGTGGCCATTTATGCAGATAGACAGCTTGTTGCATGTCATGCCCACATAGAATGCAGCACAGTGGTTGGAGCTTAGCTTGTAGATCACACGACTGGTTTCACAGGTAGCTGTGCCTTTGATGGGATAGGTGATGCTTGTGACCAGACTGGAGGAGGTAGTGGTGGGAGGATATATGGGACAGGTCTTACATCTACGTCTATTACAGGGTTACAAGCCATGAGGAAAGTGGTTGGGAGCAAGGGTTGTACAGTGATGAAAGAGTATGTACGTGCGGTGAACAGTGGAATACCATTGTGGGAGGGGTGGGAAGAATAGTGGGCACGACATTTCTCATTTAAAGACATGACAAGAGGTAGACGAAACCCTGGCAGAGAATATAATTCAGTTGCACCAGTCCTGGATGGTAATGAGTTACAAAGGGAATGCTCCTCTATTCTTTGTACAAGGTTGGGAGGATAATTACGGTCTGTGAAGGGTTCAGTGAGACCTTCAGTATATTTTGAGAGGGACTGCTTGTCACTGCAGATGTATAACCACAGGTGCCTAGGCTTTATGGAAGAGACTTCTCGGTATGGAACAGGTGGCAGCTGTGGAAGTGGAAGTATTGCTGGTGGTTAGTAGGTCTGATGTAGCCATCTTTGAGGTGGAGGTCCACATCTAGGGAGGTAACTTGTTGGGTTGAGTAGGACCAGGTGAAGCAAATGGGGGAGAAGCTGTTCAGGTGCTGGATGAATGTGGATAGGGTGTTCTCATCCTCCATCCAGATCACAAAATGTCATCAGTGAATGTGAACAGGTGAGAGGTTTAGGATTGTGGTGTTTAGGAAGGATTTCTCTAGATGGCCTATAAAAAGGTTGGCATAGGATGGTGACATGTGGGTGCCTGTAGCTGTACCCCAGATTTGTTTGTGGATAATGCCTTCAAAGGAGAAGTAATTGTGGGTCAGGATATAGTTAATCATGTCGACCAGGAAGGAAGTTGTTGGTTTGGAATATGTCAGGCATTTGGGAAGGTAGTGTTCAATAGTGGTAAGGCCATGGGCATTAGGGATGTTAGTGTAAAGGGAGGTGGCATCAATAGTGACAAACACAGCACTGTGTGGTAAAAGGACAGGGACATTGGAGGGTTTGTGAAGGAAATGGTTGGTATCTTTTATACAGAAGAGTGGGTTCTGGGTAATGGGTTGAAGGTGTTGGTCTATGAGAGCAGAGATTCTTTCAGTGTGGGCACTGCGACCAGCCACAATGGGGCATCCTAGGCGGTTGGATTTATGGACTTTAGGAAATATGTAGGAGGTAGGTGTCCAGGGAGTGGTAGGGATGAGCAGAGAGATGGACTCTGAGGAGAGGTTCTGGGAGGGGCCTAAGGATTTGAAGAGTGACTGGAGATCTCGCTGGATTTCTGGAACAGGCTATTGTGGCTAAATTTGTAGGTGGGTGAATCTGACAGCTGGCAAAGTCCTTCTGCTAGTTCCTTGCGGTTTAAAGCAATATTGGTGGAGCCTTTGTCCACAGGTAGGATTATAAGGTCAGGATCAGCTCTTAGATGTTAGACTGCTGATGTAAGGTTAGTTTGCATGTTGAGGGATTTAGGGAATGATGGTGAGGCAGGGTTCAAAGTCAAGAAATTCTGGAAAGTTGCAGGGGGTGTTTTCGGGGCAGTGGGGGTTGATCAAGATTGGATGGAGGAGTGAACTGAGTCAGGCAGGGTTCAACATTGGTCTTTGGTTGAGTCTGATTGGTAGTGTTGGTGGAAAAAAATGTTTCCACTGTAGAGACTGGGAGAAGGAGAGAAGGTATTTAACACATCCTGCATGATTAAATTTGGGAGTGGGGTAAAATGTAAGGCCTTTGGAAACGATTGATATTTCTTTGGAACTAAGACTTCTGGAGGAAAGGTTCATGACTTGTGTTTTGGGTCTGTTTAGGTTATGGATTCTGTGTAGTGAGGGGAGTGAGTTTTGGAGGGGGGGGAGGGGGGGGGGTAAACGTAATAGCTCTGCAAGACAGGATTTGTCAGCTATGAGGGTATGTGGGGGAGGTTTTGAGGTTGTTGTAGAGATGGTGGACAGTGGTACTCCAAGGCAGGAGTAGGACGTGAGCAGGGTGGAAGAGTTTTTTCAGGTGGCATTGTGCATGTTGCTCTTGTTCCTGGAGAACAAGAATTTCAGTGACTGTTGAGGGTTCCAGGAATTTGGGACTGCACAGCAGGAGAATATTGCGGACGGAGAGAAGCTACTGTGAGGAGGTTTTGGCGTGGTTGGTATGGTTTTTCAGGACTATGTTGGTGAGAGCTAAGGATTGGCGGAATCTGAACAGATGAAGGTTAATGTGGAAGGAGGTGTGCAAGCCGGAGATGGGTAATCTGATGGTAAGACTATTTGGAGAGATTCCATGAGCCAAGCAACTACACAGGAACAGTATGTATGTCTGGGTTCTGCCTAGGGACAAGGAAACCTTTCTGCATTGACGCAAATGGAAGAAGCAAGAATCCATGGTAGCGGAAAAAATTCGAAAAATTAAGTAAATAATTTAGAATCACGTCTGAAAACATCGCAAAATAAATCCAAATACAAGGAAAAAATAACAATAAGGATGAAATGGTTGCAAAAGTGGGAAACCAAATGAAATCTGAGAAGTGATGATAGTGAAATTCGAAAACGCACTAAAGTTGGAGTGAAGTGGAGTGAAATGAGAAAGCGCTGGTAGATAGTCACAATAAAAAACACACAAACACACACACAAATTTCAAGCTTTCGCAACCCATGGTTGCTTCATCAGGAAAGAGGGAAGGAGAGGGAAAGACGAAAGGATGTGGGTTTTAAGGCAGAGGATAAGGAGTCATTCTAATCCCAGGAGCGGAAAGACTTACCTTAAGGGGAAAAAGGGACAGGTGCACACTCGGGTACACACACACATATCCATACGCACATATACAGACACAAGCAGACATATGTAAGGGCAAAGAGTTTGGGCAGAGATGTCAGTCGAGGCAAATGTACAGATGCAAAGATGTTGTTGAGTGACAAGTGATGTACGAGGGGTGGCAACTTGAAATTAGCGGAGGTTGAGGCCTGGTGGGTAATAGGGAAGAGATGATATATTGAACGGCAAGTTCCCATCTCCAGAGTTCTGATAAGTTGGTGTCAGTGGGAAGTATCCAGATAACCCAGATGGTGTAACACTGTGCCTAGATGTGCTGGCCGTGCACCAAGGCATGTTTAGCCACAGGGTGATCCTCATTACCAACAAACACTGTCTGCCTGTGTCCATTCATGCTAATGGACAGTTTGCTGCTGGTCATTCCCACATAGAAGGCTTCACAGTGTAGGCAGATCAGTTGGTAAATCACACGGGTGCTTTCACACGTGGCTCTGCCTTTGATCGTGTACACCTTCTGGGTTACAGGACTGGAGAAGGTGTTGGTGGGAGGGTGCATGGGACAGGTGTTCCACCGGGGATGGTTACAAGGATGGGACCCAGAGGGTAGGGAAGGTGGTTTGGGGATTTCATAGGGATGGACCCAGAGGTTACGAAGGTTAGGTGGATGGCGGAAAGACACTCTTGGTGGAGTGGGGAGGATTTCATGAAGGATGGATCTCATTTCAGGGCAGGATTTGAGGAAGTCGTATCCCTGCTGGAGAGCCACATTCAGAGTCTGATCCAGTCGCGGAAAGTATCCTGTCACAAGTGGGGCACTTTTGGGTTTCTTCTGTGAGAGGTTCTGGGTTTGAGGGGATGAGGAAGTGTCTCTGGTTATTTGCTTCTGTACCAGGTTGGGAGGGTAGCTGCAAGATGCAAAAGCTGTTTTCAGGTTGTTGGTGTAATGGTTCAGGGATTCCGGACTGGAGCAGATTCGTTTGCCACGAAGACCTAAGCTGTAGGGAAGGGACTGTTTGATATGGAATGGGTGGCAGCTGTCATAATGGAGTTACTGTTGATTGTTGGTGGGTTTGATGTGGACAAATGTGTGAAACTTGCCATTGGACAGATGGAGGTCAACGTCGAGGAAAGTGGCTTGGGATTTGGAGTAGGACCAGGTGAATCTGATGGAACCAAAGGAGTTGAGGTTGGAGAGGAAATTCTGGAGTTCTTCTTCACTGTGAGTCCAGATCATGAAGATGTCATCAATAAATCTGTACCAAACGTTTGGTTGGCAGGCCTGAGTAACCAAGAAGGCTTCCTCTAAGCGACCCATAAATAGGTTGGCGTATGAGGGGGCCATCCTGGTACACATGGCTGTTCCCTTTAATTGTTGGTATGTCTGGCCTTCAAAAGTGCAGAAGTTGTGAGTTAGGATGAAGCTGTCTAAGGTAATGAGGAAAGAGGTTTTAGGTAGGGTGGCAGGTTTTCGGCATGAAAGGAAGTGCTCCATCGCAGTGAGGCCCTGGACGTGCGGGATATTTGTGTATAAGGAAGTGGCATCAATGGTTACAAGGATGGTTTCCGGTGTTAAAAGATTGGGTAAGGATTCCAGGCGTTTGAGAAAGTGGTTGCTGTCTTTGATGAAGGGGGTGTGTGGGTTGAAGGTGTTGATTTATGTAGGCAGAGATATGTTCTGTGGGGGCTTGGTAACTAGCTACAATGGGGTGGCCGGGATGTTTGGGTTTGTGAATTTTAGGAAGTAGGTAGAAGGTAGGGGTGTGGGGTATTGGTGGGATCAGGAGGTTGATGGAGTCAGGTGAAAGGTTTTGTAGGGGGCCTAAGGTTCTAAGGATTCCTTGAAGCTCTGCCTGGACATCAGGAATGGGATTACCTTGGCAAACTTTGTATACAGTGTTGTCTGAAAGCTGACGCAGTCCCTCAGCCACATACTCCACACGATCAAGTGCCACGGTCGTGGAACTCTTGTCAGCCAGAAGAATGACGATGGATCGGTCAGCTTTCAGATCATGGATAGCCTGGGCTACAGCAGTGGTGATGTAGGGAGTAGGATTAAGGTTTTTCAAGAAAGATTGAGAGGCAACGCTGGAAATGGTAAATTCCTGGAAGGTTTGGAGAGGGTGATTTTGAGGAAGAGGAGGTGGGTCCCACTGTGATGGAGGACGGAAATGTTCCAGGCAGGGTTCAATTAGGATTGTGTTGTGTGGAGTTGGATCGTTAGGAGTAGGATTAGGATTATTTTTCTTCGTGGCAAAGTGATATTTCCAGCAGAGCTACGAGTGTAGGACAGTAAAACTTTGACGAGGGCTGTTTGGTTGAATCTGAGAGTGCTGAAGATGAAGGTGAGGCCTTTTGATAGGACAGAGGTTTCTGATTGGGAGAGAGGTTTGGAGGAAAGGATAACTACTGAATTGGGGTGTTGTGGTTCCAAAATTTCACTCCAACCCCAACTCCTTTGGTTCCATCAGATTCACCTGGTTCTACTCCAAATCCCATGGCACTTTCCTCAACGTTGACCTCCATCTGTCCAATGGCCAGCTTCACACATCTGTCCACATCAAACCCACCAACAATCAACAGTACCTCCAGTATGACAGCTGCCACCCATTCCATATCAAACGGTCTCTTCCCTACAGCTTAGGTCTTCGTGGCAAACGAATCTGCTCCAGTCCCGAAGCCCTGAACCATTACACCAACAACCTGAAAACAGCTTTCGCATCCCGCAACTACCCTCCCGACCTGGTACAGAAGCAAATAACCAGAGCCACTTCCTCATCCCCTCAAACCCAGAACCTCCCACAGAAGAAACTCAAAAGTGCCCCACTTGTGACAGGGTACTTTCCGGGACTGGATCAGACTCTGAATGTTGCTCTCCAGCAGGGATACAACTTCCTCAAATCCTGCCCTGAAGTGAGATCCATCCTTCATGAAATCCTCCCCACTCCACAAAGAGTGTCTTTCTGCCGTCCACCTAACCTTCATAACCTCTTGGTTCATCCCTATGAAATCCCCAAACCACCTTCCCTACCCTCTGGCTCCTACCCTTGTAACCGCCCCCAGTGTAAAACCTGTCCCATGCACCCTCCACCACCACCTACTCCAGTCCTGTAATCTGTAAGGTGTACACGATCAAAGGCAGAGCCACATGTGAAAGCACCTGCGTGATTTTCCAACTGACCTGCCTACACTGTGGGAATGACCAGCAACAAACTGTCCATTCTCATGAATGGACACAGGCAGACTGTGTTTGTTGATAATGAGGATCACCCTGTGGCTAAACATGGCTTGGTGCACAGCCAGCACATCTTGGCACAGTGTTACACCGTCCGGGTTATCTGGATACTTCCCACTGACACCAACCTATCAGAACTCCGCAGATGGGAACTTACCCTTCAATATATCCTGTCTTCCTATTACCCACCAGGCCTCAACCTTCACTAATTTCAAGTTGCCACCCCTCATACATCACTTGTCACTCAACAATATCTTTGCCTGTGTACATTTGCCTCGACTGACATCTCTGCCCAAACTCTTTGCCCTCACATACGTCTGCTTGTGTCTGTATATGTGCGTATGGGTATGTGTGTGTGTGTGTGTGTGTGTGCCCGCGTGTGTACCTGTCCCTTTCTCCCCCTAAGGTAAGTCTTTCTGCTCCTGGGATTAGAATGACTCCTTACCCTCTCCCTTAAAACCCACATCCTTTTGTCTTTCCCTCTCCTTCCCTCTTACTGATCAAGCAACCATGGGTTGCGAAAGTTTGAAATTTGTGTGTGTGTTTGTGTGTTTTTTATTGTGTCTATCTACCAGCACTTTCTTGTTTGGTAAGTCACAGCATCTTTTTTTAATATATTTTTCCCATGTGGAATGTTTCTTTCTATTATATATATGTGGGGAGGGGGGGGCGGTTAGCAGGTCTGAAGGTGGATAAGTGTGAAGAAGGAGAGTGGCAGATGTGACTGGAAGTGGTGGAATTAGTGGATGTGGACTGGGATAGATCAGAGAAGGAGTGCAAGGTGAGGAGGGATTTTTAGGATGAGAGACAAGATAGTGTGACACTGGAAAGGTGCGGAACATTCCTCCAGAAGTTCAACAGCTTCAGTGTGACACTGGAAAGGTGCGGAAAATTCCTCCAGAAGTTCAACAGCTTCTCCCCCATTTGCTTCAAATGATCCTACTCAACCCAGCATGCCACCTTCCTAGATGTTGACCTCCACGTCAAAGATTGCTACATCAGAACCCCTGTCTATATCAGACCTACTAATCACCAGCAATACCTCAACTTCGACAGCTGCCACCCATTCCCTACCAAGAAGTCCCTTAAATACAGCCCAGTCACCAGTGGTTGTCGCATGTGCAGTGATGAGCGGTCAGTTGGCGGAGACTGCTGTTGTGGGTGGGTGAGTTGTATTTGCATGAGTGTGTGTGTGTGTGTGTGTGTGTGTGTGTGTGTGTGTGAGTGTGTGTGTGTGTGTGTGTGTGTGTGTGTGTGTGTGTGTGTTTGTGCATATCTGTTGTCTATTTTTGATGAAGGCTTTGCTGGCTGGAAGCTTATTTGTGACAGTCTTTTTGTTTTGCCTATCTGTGACATAGCATCTCCACTATATGTTGAGTTGCAACTTGCCTTTTCATAATATCGTTACATTCCAACCTGGATTTTCCATTGTTCAGTATTAAACAATGGTGATGGTAATGTTGTAAGGGCTAATAACAGTTTAGATAATGATGATGATAGGAGTTGTAGGGGTACACGCTGCTACTGAATGTAGCAACACATCCCACTTCCTTTCTCCTGAATCCCTGAAAGATGGTCATGTAGAAACCTTAATTTGTGGTAGCAGTGCTAGTGGAAAGGTTGCATACTGTGAGCACATTTCTTATTTATGCACACTGCACAGATACAAACACAAATTTAAGCACAGTACAGACAGAAGCCATGGTGGATGGCAAGTGCTTTACTGATGGCGAAGGAGCCATTTACACTTTGACACTGTAACTTGAGGGAGTCAAAGATGCCAAAAAAGAAGTGGTCAGGCTGACAATGACTGTTCTTGTTTAATAGAGAAGATTGTACGGAATTAATTAATTACTTACCAACTTCTTGACTTTGAGATACTAATAATCTGCCTGTTGATGAGTTTGGTTACTAAGAGCTTCAATGTGACTGTTTAACTAATATGTTGGAAATGTAATGGGCTCTGTTAGCTAAATAAGGACTTTGAAAAGAAGTGGTTATGTGATTTTGTACCTAGCGGGTAGCAAACACACACCTCCATTATCACAGTGCTTTCCTGCAGACAGTGAAGAAGTCCAATACAGCTACGAGTGGCACTGCATAGCGGGACCACAGCTTCAAGGAGCAACACAAGTGCAGAAAGAGGAGATTTAAAGGTTAAGGTAGTTATGAACATAAGACTGACAGATCAAATTCACAGAATTGGTACCTCTGTTAAGTACTGTCTAGCTGCAAATACCAGAAGTAACATTACACGTGGCAACAATGGAATGGAAAAATAATATTGTGCTGATATAAAGAACAATTTCATTATAAAATTGTCAGAAAATACAACATTGCTAAGGACAATAACAGTAAACAGGGATTAAGAGAAGAAATGTACCTGAAACGTGTTATCACAATAACTGAGGAGGATATTATGTAGTGATGAGAATCAAATAACTAGGTAAGAAATAAACAGAGGTAAAAAGAAATGTTGAACTTCAATTTTAATAATGGTTATCATGTGTGACTACTATCAGAGCATGTAATACAAGATGTATTAAGCCATCTACACAGAAGTGTCTGTGAACTGTTTCAACATCTATGACTCCGACTGCAGTTCCTAATGGGAATGCTCCTCTACTTTATATTTTAGCAGCAGGCAGTTAACTGTGGCAACAGCAATGGCAACGGCTACAAGACACATGATCCCAGGGTCACATTGCATCATACACATGCAAACACACACATACACACACACACACACACACACACACACACACACACACACACACAGACACACACACACACACACACGAAAGCATCAAGGTGTCAGCTTCATGCTACAGCAAAAAGTACATCACACTACGTGAGCTGTAATTTGTTATGACTAATTTTAACACAGTACTACATACTGGTTTCAAGGAGATAAAACATATATTCAAAATAAGTAGTGTTATTGACCATTATCTCCGGGCTTTAGTATACGCCTGTCACTAGGATTATGGATACAAAAATGTTAAGTGAAACTTTAGATGAGCTGCAAACCAGATACAAAATTTTATTGTACAAAATTACAATATTATAAATAATCAGTTTGGATTCCAACCAGGAAAAAACACGCTGGATGCAATAAATAACTTTACTGAAAAGATATGCAAAGCACTTGACTAGAGGAATAAAGTTCCTGGTATTTTCTGTGAACTTACTAAAGCCTTGGACTCTGTAAACCATGCCATGCTTATCAACAAATTAGATAAAAATGGGATTAAGGGCAATTCTCTCAAATGGCTTCCATTGTACCTGCAGAACAGAAAACAACGGGTAACTATCACTTCAAATGTGGTGAATTATTTTTCAAAGTGGATTACTGTATCACAAGGTGTGCCTCAAGGCTCCATTTTGGGGCCAATCTTGTTCCCATTCCATGTAAATGACTTATCCACAAATATCAATTCCCCATCAGTTCTGTTTGCGGAAGATACTTCTGTTTTAATTGAAGATGGTGATGCAGAAAAAATTCCAAGCTTCATTGTGAGCACACTGGGTACCCTAGAAAACTGGTTCCAATTAAATGGGTTGAAACTGAACATTGCAAAAACCCATTACGTACATTTCCAAACCAAACACTCAAAATGTGCAGAGCTTAAAATACAGCACAATAATCAACTTATGGAAGAAGTTGACACTGTCAAATTCCTAGGACTAAATGTAGACAAGAACTTGAACTGGAACACACATATTGGCTCCTTATCAAATAAACTAAGCAGTTTTGCATTTGCAATGCAGATACTTGCAAATTCTACTGACATGAGTACACGAAAAATAGCATACCATAGTTGTTTTGAATCATTCATTAAGTATGGTATAATTTTCTGGGGAAGTTCAAGTATAGTATCTCGTATACTAAAATTTCAGAAAAAAATTATCAGGTACATGTGTATCGCGCAGAAAACAGGATCTTGTTGCCCATTATTTCGACAACTGCAAATCCTAACTGTACCCTCCATATACATTTATGAAAGCATTTATGGAAGTATTATCTTCCTACACAGCAGGAAAAAATTATTTGAGGAAAATCACTTCAACCACACATACAACACAAGAAATAAAAATAACTTTATGCTTCCCATACACAAATTGAAATTATATGAATGAGCTCCACAGTATATGGGAGGACAATATATGACAAATTAATGGTCAAAAACATATTTAATGTTAAGCCAGAGATACTAAAATTAAGGCTACATCAGATTCCAAGGGAGAAATGCTACTATCCGATAGAAGAATTCTTAGAGGATCACATGATAATTTGAGCTAGGGTAATTTAGTGTTAGATTTTTAGATACTATGTTTATTATTGATATTATAAATATCTCTGCCTTTTGTGTATATAAAACAAAATATTATTACTATGATGCTATATCTAAACACAGGTTTCTATGTTTACAGTACATTTTAAGAAACTTTTGACGCATCCCCTGTACTTGAATCAAATTTGATTTTGATTATGTATGTTATGAGACTAATAAACCACAATTCAATTTAAAAAAATTCAAGTAGCTTGATAAATTATATGAACTGTCTCAGATTATAACAATAAAGTCAAATGATATGACAGTAGATTGAAGCAGATTAGGTGAAGCAGCAGGATAGGCTAGAAGGCATGTCTAATGGTATACCAATACTTAAAACTGCAATAGGTAGAATTTATCTAATTGAGAGAATCTTAGCAAATATACCTATGGAGTTCAAAACAGAAATGAAAATACAGCGTGATCTGGTTAGGTAGGAGGTAGAGGAAAATTCTAATAATATCAATAAGATCAAACCATTAGAAGACTCTACTTTGACGCACTTTAAAACTGTAGCAGCCCAAATCTCAAATACAAAAGGTAGGGTCAAGTATTGGAATTAAATAGAAAGCTTATTGAAAGAGCTGCTGATCAAAATACCTTAATTAGTTTGGAGAAGTGTATACAAGTATTAGTAAAACAGAATGTACAAGATAAAGGACACACTATAAGCAGTAACTTTAATTCTGTGGATGATACTGTTGATCATCAGAATGAATTTCCAAAATTGTGGCAAGAGTTAAATAACGCTAAATGGAAACTTAGGATTAAAACATCTGCATTGAGCACTGAGTTATCTACAAAGGTGATATAGGAATTACAATTAAGATTAAATTGGATAAAAAATTCCCTGAATTTAAACCCAAAGATGATTTACATCTGTCATATTTCTTAAGAGTATTTTCCAAATTTACATCCTATAAATGGGATGGCTCTAAAAATAGATTTTGCACTGGGAAATTTAGTAGGTGACGCTGCAGAATCGGAGACAGCCCATTCTGAGGAATTTAAATTGCGGGAGGACTTCCAGGAAGATTTAAGAGAAAACACTGATCAGTGAGTACACAAAAGAAATTAACTTGACAACTGACACAAAATACTGTAATAGATCATGTGTTGCATGTAAGAAATATACTGCATATTGATGATGAAAAACATTTCGTGCAGATTCTTGTGAGGCGACTACCTCACTGTGTATGAAAGGAGATATTGTACAGTGGAAGGTCTACTGTGGATAACTTATTACTGTTCATTAAAGGGTTAGATACATTAAGCACAGGAAGAAGAGATTATGATCAGGGAAAAAACTGGAGTGCTGGAGTTAAATATCTAGAGAATAATGAGGGCGATTGCTATACATTGAAATATTAAAGGCAAAAAGAAAGTAATTTTTGTTATGTAGACAGGATTCCCAGTCAAAGGCAAAATAAACACTAGGGGAAGTAATAATTCATAGGTATTTGTACTGATTAATGCAAACAGCAATGACAGTGGAGAAACAAACAATCTATGTTACTCTAAACATAATACACAAATGGAGACTTATCCTACAGTAGTGACAGAAAACACCCCACATCCTGGAACATGGACCAAAATCCTGAATATAAGAGACCAATAACGGGCCCATATACTAAACTATTAATAACTTTTACTCAAGCAATACCTACAACGGAATGGCTATTATAAGAGGATAAAATAAATGAGGAGGAACAAGTGAAATCATTAATAAGAGGAAATGTGTAGGAAAAGAATGTAAACATACACTTAGACTCTCAAAGCCAAATTTCGTTAGAATCACAGGTATACCTCAAAACAATTAGAAACATAAATACATGTATTATTCTTCCAGTGACAAGAGTGTACATTAAAGAAATCACTGGCAGTAAAGGAAAACAAATGCCTAAGGATCACAATTACATAAAGAAATAAATTATTTTAAATTTATGCAAACTTTGTTAGGGGTACCTAATGTTACATTACAAATGTTATTAGGTATTGATTGATTAGTAAGGCATTAAGTAAAAATGGACTTTAGCAATAGATTATTATACTGAAATCATGATTCTCAGAATTATGTTGCTGCATTTAAGCAAATCTCATAGGAAATAGCACTGTCTTATTATTAAATACTATGTAGTTAGTTGCCACCACTCTAATACAGCTGCAAGCTCATGAATCCATCTGTAAATGAAGGAGCAACAAAATGATTTATACAATATTTTATTGAAGTATAGTAGTGTGTTTTCTGATAAGCCAGGAGTGATAGGAGACTACATTTGTAGCTTTAAAATAAAAGATCATGAATCACTCTTTTGTAAACCATACCCAGTTGCACTAAGTTTAAGATCAGCTGTGAATGAAGAAATAAATAAGATAGCTAGAAAATAACCTGACAGAAAGGAATTTAAGCATATACAATAACCATTTACTAGTTGTGAAGACAGCCACATGAGGTGTGTGCTTAGTTTTAGATACTCACATAAACATGTAAAAATGCAAATGGACATACCCATATATATCAATGATTTGTAAGTAATGTGTGAGCAAAGAATGTACTTCAGTTCAGTGGATCTCATGACCGGGTGTTGGCAGGTAAAATTGCATAATGACACAAGATAGTATACTACTTTACTCTTCAATGGTAGATCTTATCAGTTTACAGTATTACTTTTCAGTTTAAAGATATTGCTCTTGGTGTTCACATGAGCACCAGATGATGCTCTGGATAAGGAATTATTAGAGAGATTAATTACGTATGTAGATGATATATTACTAGTACCCAAGACTTGGGAGAAGTATATTATTAACTAAAATGTCACATACATTTTATGAAAAAGACATCACAATCAAACTTTCAAAATCACATTTTGGAAGGGAGAACTAAGATTTCTAGGGCACCTTATACAAACGAAAAGAATCCGACCTGATCCAGAAACAATAAGAATTTCAAAGATCATCCAAAACTGAAAAATGTCAAACTTTTGTTATCTTTTCTGGGTTTAACTGCATTCTAACACCACTACATAAATGGCCAACCAATGAATTATCCAAGGCTATTACCACTGTTGAGACAAAGGGCAAATTTGTTATGAGATGAAGGGGTGTCAGAAGCACTTAATAATATTAAAGAAGTGTTAGTCAATGGACTTACCTTAAAACACCCAGTAATGAATGAAGCTTTTAAGTTAGCAGCCATGTCTCTGAGTTGTTATCAATTGTGAACTATTTCAAGGAGAGTGGAATCCCACATTAGGAGATCATAGGACAGTAGCTGTACTGAGAGTCCCACCAAAAATGAGCTTAACAATATAACAAGTGAGAAGGAATGGTTGACAACTGTATGGAGCATACAAAAGTTTCAACTGCTCATTTAGCGATCTAACATCATAAGACACATGGACAATCATGATTTAGGCTTTCTTGTTGGACACAGACTATTACATGTAGTTCAATGCAATGGGTATTTTTCCAAAGATAATATCAAATACAAATAAATTATATAAAAAGTTCAGAGAATATAGTACCAGATGCATTGTCATGATTCTCATTAGGCATAAATGACATTAGATGTGCTGCCAGACCAGGAGTTATTTTTCAATTAACTGTCTGAATATAAGTTACACTAATGGTGAAGTGCAGGGACTAGCACTGAAAATAAAACAAGATGTAAAAACTGATGAATATTTTGCTAATAAGGGAGAAAAATTACAAAGCTAGCTAAGTGGACAATAGGTAAGGATGCACTGTTCTGGAAGTTGTGAGGTGTTGAAACACAGTGGAGGTTATGCAGTCCACAAACAGTGGAGCGTGACCTCATATTGTTTATACATAAAGGCTTTGGGCCCTTTGGGGTGCATAAGGGTATCAAACATAAGAGTAAACAGTATTATTTTAAGAATTCAAGCAGAAAGAGAAGAAAAATACTAAGAACATGTCAGGTATGCTACAAAGTCAAAGAAAATAACGTTAATCTCTCATACACAATGAATCCTACAGTTCCAAAGACACTACATGATCAAATGATGGCAGATTTTTTGGTTAGTTACCAAAAGGGATTTGAGAAATAACATATATTTTTGTCTTGGTGGAATGTTCATCCGAATATGTAAAGCTATATCCCATAAAGCAGGCTATGAGAGGCACTATAATAAATTCCTTAAGCAAATGTTTTGTGGATGTATGAAAACCATGAAGATTGTTAATGGATAGTGGGTCACAGTTTTCTAGTAATAACTGCATAGGATTCTTAGCATGGGAAAGAGATAGACATATCTGTATATCAATAATGAATCATTCAGTGTTGAATAAGGTATTACTATTGTCATTCCTGAGTTCCAAGTAATCTCAAATGAGCTATCACATATGTCTGCAGGGCTATCACCTGTAATGAGTTGTGAATTGTGTTTTATTCATCACATGACGTACACTTGCAATCCATTTGGTTTGCATACACGAGACATGTCAGAAATTTATAAAACAGTTACAATGATTTTTGCATTAATAAGTAATAGCACCATACTACATAATAACACTACAAGGATATTTCTTGGAATGTGTAACACATTGTATCCAGCTCAAATTTCCACATTGTACTGCATGAATTCATTCACTGAGTAATAACACTTCAGTGTCAGTACCTCATATAGCTTTCTTTTAAGTGAACCTAAGTTCATCTACATCAACTTCTTCCCTTTTAATTTATTACAGATTTTCATTCCCATGTATTGAGGTCCTGGGCATACAGTCTGAGGTGATGGGTGGGGAGCATAAAATTTTCTTTGTTTCTAGTATCATGTGAATGGACAAAATGGTTTACCTCAAATAATTCATGTCTGGTGTGCAAAAATATAATAATCTCATATATGTATAAGGACGGCAGAGTTGATATTTTAAGTTTTCTAAATTACGGTCGACATGTTTCTTTGTGATTTGCAGTGGACATATTCTGAATTATTTTTTTATTTTTTTATTTTTAACATGCACATTATGTTTGTCGAGTTACCCCAAAAAACAATATCATACCTAATAATGGATTTCAAGTAGCTTGTATATGCTACTTTTCATGTGTCCATGTCAGTTGCAGTTGGCAATATTTGCACTGCAAGTGCAAAGCTGTTCAGTTTGTTTGCCAGGTATTCAATGTGTGGCTACCAGCTCAAATTTTTAACTAGATGTAAATCTAAGAATTTGACTGTGTCAGTTTCTTCTATATCTTGGTTGTTTTTTACAATCTGAATCTGCTCACATTTTGACTGGTTTTAAACTGCATCACATGAGTCTTAGATATGTTTAGATTCAACCCATTTAGCTGAAACCAAGTTTCTAACGTACTGAGGGTACTGATGACAGATTTGGGAATTTTTTCTAAATCCTCATCTACAACTAACACAGAAGCATCATCTGCAAACAGAACTCATAGGAGCTGATATTTAATGGTAAGTCACTAACATACACTCCTGGAAATTGAAATAAGAACACCGTGAATTCATTGTCCCAGGAAGGGGAAACTTTATTGACACATTCCTGGGGTCAGATACATCACATGATCACACTGACAGAACCACAGGCACATAGACACAGGCAACAGAGCATGCACAATGTCGGCAATAGTACAGTGTATATCCACCTTTCGCAGCAATGCAGGCTGCTATTCTCCCATGGAGACGATCGTAGAGATGCTGGATGTAGTCCTGTGGAACGGCTTACCATGCCATTTCCACCTGGCGCCTCAGTTGGACCAGCGTTCGTGCTGGACGTGCAGACCATGTGAGACGACGCTTCATCCAGTCCCAAACATGCTCAATGGGGGACAGATCCGGAGATCTTGCTGGCCAGGGTAGTTGACTTACACCTTCTAGAGCACGTTGGGTGGCACGGGATACATGCGGACGTGCATTGTCCTGTTGGAACAGCAAGTTCCCTTGCCGGTCTAGGAATGGTAGAACGATGGGTTCGATGACGGTTTGGATGTACCGTGCACTATTCAGTGTCCCCTCGACGATCACCAGTCGTGTACGGCCAGTGTTGGAGATCGCTCCCCACACCATGATGCCGGGTGTTGGCCCTGTGTGCCTCGTCTCCATTCGTCCCTCCATTCACGCCTGTCGCGACACCACTGGAGGCGGGCTGCACGATGTTGGGGCGTGAGCGGAAGACGGCCTAACGGTGTGCGGGACCGTAGCCCAGCTTCATGGAGACGGTTGCGAATGGTCCTCGCCGATACCCCAGGAGCAACAGTGTCCCTAATTTGCTGGGAAGTGGCGATGCGGTCCCCTACGGCACTGCGTAGGATCCTACGGTCTTGGCGTGCATCCGTGCGTCGCTGCGGTCCGGTCCCAGGTCGACGGGCACGTGCACCTTCCGCCGACCACTGGCGACAACATCGATGTACTGTGGAGACCTCACGCCCCACGTGTTGAGCAATTCGGCGGTACGTCCACCCGGCCTCCCGAATGCCCACTATACGCCCTCGCTCAAAGTCCGTCAACTGCACATACGGTTCACGTCCACGCTGTCGCGGCATGCTACCAGTATTAAAGACTGCGATGGAGCTCCGTATGCCACGGCAAACTGGCTGACACTGACGGCGGCGGTGCACAAATGCTGCGCAGCTAGCGCCATTCGATGGCCAACACCGCGGTTCCTGGTGTGTCCGCTGTGCCGTGCGTGTGATCATTGCTTGTACAGCCCTCTCGCAGTGTCCGGAGCAAGTATGGTGGGTCTGACACACCGGTGTCAATGTGTTCTTTTTTCCATTTCCAGGAGTGTAGAAGAGAAATAGGTCCGGCCCTAATATGAAGCCTTGTGGAACACTCTGAGATTTTTTTTTTTTTTTTTTTTTTTTTCAGTCAGAAAAATAATATGTGCCATTTGAAGAAATGCTAATTCTTTGCTTTCTGTTGGATGAGTGGGATTTAAGCCATTGTAGGACACTTCCGCTAATGCCATACTTATCAAGTTTGTAAACAAGCCATGCATGGTTTACAGAATCAAACGCCTTTGTGAGGCCACAGAAAATTCCTGCCACCTTATTTCTCTTGTCTAATGATGTAGTTATTTTCTCAATGAAACTGTTTACTGCATCTATGGTGATTTTCCCCTGCTGAAAACCAAATTGATTGTTTAGAACAACAGAATATTTTGCAATGAAGTTTTGGATTTGTGCAACAGCACATTTTTCAAATATTTTAGGTAGTACTGGGAGAATCGAAATAGGACGATAATTTCCCGTGATCTCTCTTGATCCCTTCTTGAAGAGTGGTTTGACCCCAGCATATTTCAGTACTTCTGGGAAACAGCCCTCTTCAAAACATTGATTTATTATTGGAGCTAGTGGGTTTGCAATTCTATAACTTTCATGGCTATTCCATCCCAACCTGCAGATTTTTTGTTTCTTAATGTTAGACTAGCATTTTCTACATCCTCCACAGAAACTTTTAAGAATTTTGTAAAGTTTCCGAGTTTTTGACTAGACCAAAGGGATTTACATTGTTGTGATAATCTGTTACATCTACACCAGACTTAGTTACATCTGTAAAGAATTCATTATAGTACTCTGGTATTTGAATTGGATTTACAATAGATTTCCTTCAATGTCAATTTTTGAAATTTCTTGGTTACAAGCTTTAACAACTAACTCAGATTTAATGACTGACCACACAGCCTCTGTCTTATTTTTATGATTTAAAATTATCGGCCAGTTGTTTTACTGCCCTGAGAACTCTTTTAAATATGGTATTATGAAATCAATATCTTTATTATGTTTTAGTTCCCTGTGCAGTTGCCTTTTCCTCACACTGGAAATTTATGCCCTGGGTAATCCACTTTACTTTGCTTGGTATTTTATTGTTGTAGAGTCTACGTGGAAATGTTTCATTGAAGACACCAAGAAAACTATTTAGGAATTTCTCAAAGTTTTCGTCACTAGAGTGACAAAGATAAAAAGTCCATGTTTTCTCATTTAGCTTCTCACCAAATGTCAGCAAATTTTCTTTGCTCAAGTTCCTGCTCATATAAGTTCTCATACGTGAAATGTTCCTGTCTGTCTGTGGCAGCTCAATGAACAATGCACAATGTTCTGACGTATTTAGATCTAGACAAAATTTATACACATATTCATGCACATAATTAGTTAGAACATTGTTAATAGATGTTGTTGACTGCCCATTGTCTCTGGTAAATTCAAAAAAATTCAATTTGAAACCATGTTTCTTTACTTAGTTAGTGAATCTTGAAGTGTGGCTATTATCACATTTGATATCATTTAAAATCAGCACCTATTACAATTTTTTTTCTTTTTTTCTCTACAAAGGTCTTCTAGCATAATTTGAAGCTTAGATAAGTATAGTTCTGTTGTTGATGTCCCTGGAATTCTGTATACTGATATTATTATAACATTTGCTAGTCAGTCAGCTATTTCTACACAACAGTTCTCAAACACACATTATTCATTTAAATAATTAAAACAGTTTCTGGTCTCATAATTTATATCATTATGTAGAAGGATAGGCCTACATGAGCTTCCACTTGACTTGTTTCTTCTACAAAAGTTACTTGCCAATCTGAAGTTCACTATTTTGTTAAGAATTTTAATTGTGTCCTCAGTAAACCAATGGTCATTCAAACAAACAACTCTAATGTTTGCACCTTCTGACAGAATGATTTCCAATTCATCTATTTTGGAGCATTTATTGTTTGAAGCATCAGTGTTTAAACCACTTATATTCCAGTGGATAACATACCTACTTTGACTATTAGTTATGGGCTTTAGCACATTTCTTTCCAGATAATAGTTTGGCTTAGTCTTTCTTAATGCTACACAAGTTTTTCACCCCCACCACTACTTTCAGTTTATCTTATTTTTTATGACCTGGTAAGCATATATGAACATCTTACTGAATATTTTTGAGCCCAATCTATTCAGATATAGACCATCAGATGTATTAACAGAAATGCCTAAAATATATGAAAACACCACGCCACCAGTCGCACTAAAAGCACCCGTGCCTAATGAAAGTGTACTATTGGAAGAAAAAGAAACAGCTGCATCAAAAAATTCCCTTGCAATTAATGAAGAAGCAGATAGGAAAACTTTACCTACAAAATCACAAGAAACTAGGGGCAAATTATTACACAGTCAAAATTTGGATACCGCTATTCAAACAACAGCTCAACAAGGAAAGTCTACAAGATCACAACATACTCCCACTGCATTATATTCGTCATTGGAGAGTCACGTTTCTTCTGGGAGTACAGCTTCAAGCAGCAAGATCTCAACATCTCTGAGAAGATCGTCAAGAAAAACAAAAAAAGTGTCAGCTAATAACGAAGAATTTTTATGGTCAAGTCAAATCTTTCGCAAGAGGACATAGCAAACATAAATCTTACTCACATAGAAAAATGTGACAACCTTAACATATACTGTCACAATATGCAAGGATTGAGAAATAAAGTAAGTGAACTTGAAATTCTTACAAGTGATAGGCCTACTAATGTTTTGTTAGACATGCGCTTACTGTGTATTAGTGAACACTGGCTAAAAAAGTCAGAATTACCTTATCAGTATATTCAAAACTTCAGATTAGTCCACCACAATTCTAGGAAAACTTACAAAGGTGGTGGAACTTGTATATACATAAGAAATAGAATTAGCTGTGAACCTTTCCATCCCTGTGAAGTGTAGTCCTTAGACAAAGACATTGAAATAGCTGGGGTAGTACTTGCCGACCTAAATATGTATATAATGTTTGTATATAGATCACCTAGTGGTAATTTTTCAGTCTTCCTCAGAAACTTTACACTATTGCTAGAAAAAGCATGTCACAACAACTCAAAAAATATAATATTATGTGGTGATCTCAACATTGATTTTCTTGAAGAATCTGCTCGAAAGTACCAACTAGTAAATTTAATGATGTCATTCAACTTAAATATGAAAGTTATATGTCCCACGAGATTAAATAGCCGTCTTGATCAGGTTGCTACTAACAATGATTGCACTGTAAAAATGATAGATGTTGGTTTTTCAGATCACAGTGCACTAACAATATATTTCAATCCACCACTCAATGTACTCCCAACAGGAGAAACAGTTATTAAATGTAGAAGTTATGGTGATAGCAACATAAACAACTTTGTACTTAGCTTAGAGAAAGAAGACTGGCAAAGTGTATTTACTTCCTCAACAACAAATGAAAAATATGACAATTTTCTGCAGATATTTGAATATTACTTTAATTGCCATTTACCAGAGAAAACAAAGACTATCACTAACAAAAAACAGAATGCTTGGGTCACAAAAGGTATTGTGAACTATTTCAAGGAGAGTGGAATCCCACATTAGGAGATCATAGGACAGTAGCTGTACTGAGAGTCCCACCAAAAATGAGCTTAACAATATAACAAGTGAGAAGGAATGGTTGACAACTGTATGGAGCATACAAAAGTTTCAACTGCTCATTTAGCGATCTAACATCATAAGACACATGGACAACCATGATTTAGGCTTTCTTATTGGACACAGACTATTACATGTAGTTCAATGCAATGGGTATTTTTCCAAAGATAATATCAAATACAAATAAAGTATATAAAAAGTTCAGAGAATATAGTACCAGATGCATTGTCATGATTCTCATTAGGCATAAATGACATTAGATGTGCTGCCAGACCAGGAGTTATTTTTCAATTAACTGTCTGAATATAAGTTACACTAATGGTGAAGTGCAGGGACTAGCACGGAAAATAAAACAAGAAGTAAAATCTGATGAATATTTTGCTAGTAAGGGAAAAAATGACAAAGCTAGCTAAGTGGACAATAGGTAAGGATGCACTGTTTTGGAAGTTGTGAGCTGTTGAAACACAGTGGAGGTTATGCAGTCCACAAACAGTGGGGCGTGACCTCATATTGTTTATACATAAAGGCTTTGGGCACTAAAAAAAGAACTGAACACTGAAAACTACTATTTCAACAGCTAAAAATCCTGCCACTGCCATGTCTCTATATATTGGAACTAGCTTGTTTTACAGTACAGCACTTGGACACCCTCGACAGAAATGCAGACCACCACACACATGACACCAGAAACAAAACACAGTTACAAATTATAGCCCACAACACAAAATTATATGCGAATGGGGTTAAATTTATGGGCATTAAAATATACAACCACCTCCCAACAGACATAAAAACAAGCAAAAACCTCAAAATAAGGAGAGTTAAATTAAAGGAATTGCTACTAAATCACTGTTTCTATTCCGTACATGAATATCTTGAAACAAAATGTTAATTACTTGCAATAAGCTGTTTATTCAGTTGTAGATGTTTCTACTTAGTGAGATAATTTATTTATTGTTTGTTACTCATATTCTGTCTGTATCTCTTATATGTATTCTGCTATGTGCATTATGCACCACCGCCATCTCTCATCACACGCCACCTCTTTTATATTTTGTCTATATATCCTATATGTAGGATATATAGACAAAATATAAAAGAGGTGGCGTGTGATGAGAGATGGCGGTGGTGCATAATGCACATAGCAGAATACATATAAGAGATACAGACAGAATATGAGTAACAAACAATAAATAAATTATCTCACTAAGTAGAAACATCTACAACTGAATAAACAGCTTATTGCAAGTAATTAACATTTTGTTTCAAGATTAACATTTTGTTTCAAGATATGCAATAAGCTGTTTATTCAGTTGTAGATGTTTCTACTTAGTGAGATAATTTATTTATTGTTTGTTACTCATATTCTGTCTGTATCTCTTATATGTATTCTGCTATGTGCATTATGCACCACCGCCATCTCTCATCACACGCCACCTCTTTTATATTTTGTCTATATATCCTATATGTATTCTGCTATGTGAGTTATGTGCCACTACTGTCATCTCTCGTCATATACCATCTTAACATAATTTTTCACATTGACTTGTCCTATATCATGATGTGCTTTGCTGTACAAATTGTATGATCTACAGGACCAATAATAAATCAAATCAATCAAATCAAATCTTCGGCACGACATTTTGCACTCAGAAATTTGTTGGGATCTATGAAAATGACTCCTAGTTTATTGCATTTCTTTAATATTGCCGTTTATTCCCCTCACACAGCTATCACTCAACGATCTCCTGTACACAGTGCCACTTATTATTATTCTGGAATTCGGGTAGAGTTTTCTGGCTGTTCGAATGAGGATCCTTGTGTGGTTTAAAATTTCTTCCTCACTGTTGTTTCGAAGCGAATTTGCTCCCACAAGGACAAAAACACCTTTTGGCTTTCTGCTGTGCTTATCTGCTGCATTCTCTCTTGAGTTTAAGACGTTGATTAGGTGTGTATGCAATTGATGTGCCTTGATTCCCGGTCGAACGTTGATTTCGGAGTTTGGAACGACTATGTTTTTCTACAATGAGTCACCTATAATAAAGAATTCACTTTGTGTCTAATTATAATGCTTCTTTCGGTCCTTTTTGAACATTATGCTGGTCCACTTCCATTTGTTTGGTTCTTCCGTATCTTCAGTTTCGTTTTCTTTCGTAAAGGTGGCTGAGTTTTTTTCGTTGTTTGTCACTTGTATCACTATTTGCCGAAGTAGGTCCATCTAATACTAGAGTTTTTTCACATACACAATACTTTTCACGTCTTAGTGCAATATTTTCCTGCTTTAGCAATGTCAGTTCTGCTTTCAGAGCATCAATGTCACTTTGTAGAAGACGAATAATTTCGTCCTTAGAACTTTGTGCCGATGTTAATAGTGCATTTTCGTCACTTGTACAGTCAAGGCAAGTCCACTGAATATTGTTATTGTTGTTGTGGTCTTCAGTCCTGAGACCGGTTTGATGCAGCTCTCCATGCTACTCTATCCTGTGCAAGCTTTTTCATCTCCCAGTACCTACTACAGCCTACATCCTTCTGAATCTGCTTAGTGTATTCATCTCTTGGTCTCCCTCTACGATTTTTACCCTCCACACTGCCCTCCATTACTAAATTGGTGATCCCTTGATGCCTCAGAACATGTCCTATCAACCGATCCCTTCTTCTGGTCAAGTTGTGCCACAAACTCCTCTTCTCCCCAATTCTTTTCAATGCCTCCTCATTAGTTATGTGATCTACCCCTCTAATCTTCAGCATTCTTCAGTAGCACCACATTCTGAAAGCTTCTATTCTCTTCTTGTCTAAACTATTTTTCAGAAACGACTTCCTGACACTTAAATGTATACTCGATGTTAACAAATTTCTCTTCTTCAGAAACGCTTTCCTAGCCATTGCCAGTCTACATTTTCTATCCTCTCTACTTCGACCATCATCAGTTATTTTGCTCCGCAAGTAGCAAAACTCTTTTACTACTTTAAGTGTCTTATTTCCTAATCTAATTTCCTCAGCATCAACCGACTTAATTCGACTACATTCCATTTCCTTGTTTTGTTTTTGTTGATGTTCATCTTATACCCTCCTTTCAAGACACTGTCCATTTCGTTCGACTGCTCTTCCAAGTCCTTTGCTCTCTCTGACAGAAATACAATGTCATCAGCGAACTTCAAAGTTTTTGTTTCTTCTCCATGGATTTTAATACCTATTACGAACTTTTCTTTTGTTTCCTTTACTGCTTGCTTAATATACAGATTGAATAGCACCAGGGAGAGCTACAGCCCTGTCTCACTCCCTTCCCAACAACTGCTTCCCTTTCATGTCCCTCGACTCTTATTACTGCCTTCTGCTTTCTGTACAAATTGTAAAACTGAATATTGTCATTTATAAATTTCAGACACACGTTTTTGCACTTCTCATGTAACCAAAAGTTGCACTTAATGCACCGAATTCCTTTGACTAAACATTTTTTACACTTTCTGCACGAAGAACCAGAGAGAGAGAGAGAGAGTGAGAGAGGGGGGGGGGGGAGGTGGGAGAGGTATGGAAGGAAAGAGAGAAAGAAAAAGAAAAGGAAGAAGAGTGTGTGTGTGTGTGTGTGTGTGTGTGTGTGTGTGTGTGTTTGTTTGGGGCTTACGAGAACTCAATGGCAAGGTTATAAGTGCCCTTACACTTCTTAAAAGAAATGTATGTGGATAGAACAGCAAAAATGGTAACATATGCACTAAGACAACAAATAAATAATAAAATGTGCTATGCAGGAGATTAAAACACTAGTAAAATGACAGATCAGCTAAAAGGAAAGCACATGGAATTTTACCCACTGACCACTTTAAAAAAACATGGCTGAGCCAGTCACTTTGTAGACACATTCATACCGTTCACCTTAAAACTTGGGAAAAATACTGAACAATTCACAAAACTTTTAAACTTAAATCACATTCATCTGAACATTACTTAAAATAGACATCAGATATGTTGGCAAATTCACCATGGCCCACTGGTCAGAAAATAAAACACAGTCTAGTAAAACACAGTGCACAGTGATCTACATTCCACAAGCATGTCACACTGGAGAGTCCTCTCACCAGAGTAAGAACCCATGTGTCATGCCTATGCAAACACGAGTAAGAAGGACCTTGTCCTGTCCACGTAGCTGGAAGGAGGTGCACCACAGCTCAGTTGTGCGCTTCACTACACGGAGTTTATTGTCGGTCACTTCCAGTGCATCTTGCCTTCAATTTTGTACCTCAACAGCGAGGTGATAGAATGCAGGGTGAAGGCACACTGAAGTAGCAGAGAATCATGACACACCTCCTTTGCTGCTAGATCTTCCCTTTCATTTTCATCAATACCCATGTGCCCTGGTACCCAGCAGAATGACACCTCCTTCCTCACTGATTGTAGCTGGAGGAGGGCCTCATGGACATACTGGACTACTTTATCTGCTGAGTACAAACGTTTCAGAGAGTGAAGGGCACTCAGAAAATCAGAACAGACAAGAAATCTAGCACTGGAAGAACATCTCATCTGCACCAGTGCCCACAGGGTAACATATAATTCTGAGTCAAAGACTAAATTCTTGAGGCAGTAGGACCTTACAGGCATTATCCAGGAAAATGACAGATCAACCAACAGAGCCCACTGCTTAGCCCCTTCCATAAAAATAGCTACATAGTTGTGGTGCTCATTTTTATATGACCACCATCCTATAAGCACCCCTGGCCAACTGAATCCCCTCTTGATGGAGACCGTCTGTGATCTTCAAAAAACAAGGCTTCAGCAATCCACAAATTGTGCTCCTACAGTTCAGCTATGAATACACAACAGGCCAATGAAACTGCAGCAGACGCGCCCATGTCCTGTCTGCTCCCAAAGACCTCTGGTTAAGGCACTTGATGACATTCAGTGTCTCATGGGTTTTGATTTTCAGGCCTCTTAGATGTGGAAACCATGGCAATTTGGAGACAAAAAGGAGGCCCAGAAACCTCACTGAGTCTCTAAAATGTAGGATGCTGTCCCTAATATGCAAGTCAGATAAATTAAAAATATGATGCAAATGATTAAAATGAACACACACAAACTTATCTGGAGAAAATAGAAACCCTGTCTTTGCAGCCTACTCCTCTAGCCTCTGCAATGTAATTTGCAACTGATGGCTCACTGTTGCAACATTGTAGGAGGAATAGAAAACAGCAAAATCACCCACAAATACTGCGCACTGTACAGGACTCCATACTGCAGACATGATACTGTTTACGGCTATGGCAAAGAGGATAGCACTTAAAACACTGCCCTGACCATTCTGCTGCTCAAAATGATCTGACAGTGAGTCATGAACTCAGGTCCTACAGAGCCCTGAGACAGAAAAGACCACATGAAGAGGGGGAAGTGGCCAAAAAAAGCTCCAATGATGCAGCTGTGTAAGAATAAGTGTCCCCAAGTAACACTATATGCCTTACTGATATCGAAGAATATGGCCATACAGTGATGTTTATGTAGGAAAGCCTGCTAACTACTCACCTCTAGCATGGTCAGGTTGTTGACAGTGGACTGAAGTCTCCGGAAGTCACACTGGGAGTGACTAAGGAGTTGCCTGGTATCTAATAACCAGACCATACGATGGTTAACCATTTGCTCCATGGTCTTTCCTATACAGCTTGTTAAGGTGATATTCCTGTAACTACTGGGAGATGTGGGGTCTCTCCCTGGTTTGAGGAGAGGGATGAAATTTGCCTCCATCCATGAGTTGGGAAAGTTGCCTGTCTGCCATATAAGATGAAAGCACTCAAGGAGAATTTCCTTTGATGTCACTGGTAGATGTCGAAGCATGCAGAACTAGATTTGGTTGTGACCAGTTGCAGTGTCACAAGCCTTGGACAGTGCTGGTTCCAGCTCCCCTTGGAGAAAGGGGCATTGTAGCACTCAGAACTGCTTGATCTTAAGTCCAACTTTCCCCTCTCTATAGTCACATGGTAGCGATGAAGTGCTGGGTCCTGGCTTGCACTGGCAGTAATTTTTGCAAAATGCTCTGCCAGCATCTGAGCGATATCTCCAAGTGTTGTTTGCAGACACCCCTGTTTCAGTACTGCTGCTGTTGCTGGACGACTATGTTTACCTGAAATCATGTGGATGACTTCCCATATTTTTGTAGAAAATGTGGAAAGACTTATAGAGTCCAGAAATGATTGCCATAACTTTTTCTTGCTCTCTTTAATGACACATTGAACCTTGGCTCTCACAACTTGAAAGGCTATGAGGAGATCTGCTGTAGGGTGGCATTTAAATTGTCGAAGAGCTGTACACCTGTCCCAGATTATTGAATGGCACTCGTCTGTCCACCAAGCTACAGGTTGTCTCCTAAGATGACCTGAGGTATCTGAAATGAATAAGTTAGCAGCATGGATAGGTCAGCAGCATGTGTTGTGGTCCATCCATTGGCAGATGTTGTCGAGATGTTCCAACCAAACCAGAAAACTGAACAGTGTCCAGTACTCCTCCTGACCATCAATTTTGTCATGAGGCTCTCCAAAACTTGACCCGAGGGCAAGTGGAAGTTGAGTCACACAAGACACGGTGAGCATTGCAGTCTCCCAAGAGAATAAATGAGTGGGAGAGTTGATCCGTAAGATATGTGAGACCCTCAGAGTCTACTGCATCAGATGAAGGTAAATACAGTGAGAAAACTGTGATCCTCTAACTCGTGTGAATTTCAACTGCAATTGCTTACAGGTCAGTAGCCAGGGAGAGAGCAGAGGAGTAGTATGCATTATTTACAAACATAGCAACACCCTCACTGGCCCTTTCTCCAGACAGGTTATCCTTGTGATAGACTGTACAGTCCCATAGGACAGGGAAGAAGACACTTTAAAATGGATTTTCTGCATACAGATGCATCCAGGACCTTCCTGTGCTAAGAACGTCAGTTCCCCCACATGTGTCCTGAACCCATTAACATTCCACTGAAGATGGGAGCCATTTATCATGGGGGTTCTGCTTTCACTCTGTCTTGCTGCCTAGGAGGGTAGCCAACTGTATGAGGAGGCTTAGCTTTGGGGCAACATGACTGCCCCAGTAAGACATCAAGTTCCATTAGCTTTGATAAAGCACCAAGAGATAAATTCGAGAGGATGTGTTCAACATTGTTGGACAGTTGATTTCCTGGCTCTGCCAGTGGTTGACGCTTTGTCTTGGATTTTTTGTCCTGAGTGGGCTTTGGGGCCACAACTGTGGCTGTGGTAGTAGCAGCACTGGATGGTGGACCAGGGTGGACCACCAGAGAGGTAGGGAGCTCCACAACAGCGGCAGTCACAGCCTCGTCTGAAGTCTCAGGTGGAGGTAAGGGCTTCGAAATAACTGCAGCAGAACAAGTGCACTGGCAGATGCAGGTGCTAACACTGGCAACCTCCATTGTGTAGCAGCATCAGTTTTAGGGATTGGTTGTTTAAGAACAGACACAAAGTAGATAGCAAATGTTGGAGGCTGCATGGCCTTATAGATCTTACTGGCCTCTCCATACAAGATACATTTAACTGTTTCTCTTTACTGTATCTTCCTTTCTTCAAGAAAGACACTGCATTCCCTCTTCCAGGCGGGGTGATCCCCAGAGCAGTTGACACACAGCACATGAGATGAACAAGCAACTCCTTTGTAGGTTGTCTACCCACATTTGCCACAAGTGGCTTCTCCCTCACACCCAAGAGCAGTATACCCAAAGTGCTGGAATTTGAAACAGTGCATTGAGCTGCGGACGTAAGGCCGCACGCTGAGATGAAGGAAACCCACCTTAAGGGGTGCTCAGGAAGTTTCATGCTACTGAATGTCAGGATAAAGGAGTCGGATTTGATAACATCTCCATCCAGCCTCTTCACAATGTTTTGCACTTTGACTATACCTTTTGGAGCCCACTCATGTTGCCCACTTTGAGAATGTCAACTAGACCCCTGCAAGCCACAATACATCTGCGCTATAATTCTAGGTGCTGTGCAGTTCAGTGTTTATCGCATACTTTCCAAGGCATTAAGCATTTTGTAGGTTAGTGGCTTACTGGGAATTTGAAGCTACAACTGGCAGCATCCCAGTGCACAAATGCTCTACTGATTTTAAGGAGCCAGAGATTCCCTCTAAACCCTTTTGTATATAGAAGGACAAAACCTTTTCAAAACTACACTCCTTCCATTTCACTACCAAAAATACATTCTGAGGACCAGTATGAATTTGGTTACTAGAGATTGTGCTTTTGGAATGAGCTCCTGAGTCAGGAGGATTCCTACACAAGACCTCCTCTTAAATTGTGTGTTTGTACCTTCCAGTGGCCCGCCCTTTCCTCTGGAAGGAGGAAAGAAACATTTCAAAATATCTATTTTGGTCCCACAAGCAGCTAGCGAAATAAGGCTCCACTTAGACAGTCCCATGTACCTAAGTAAGCCTTATAAGACTGAGGTGCAGCAGGTTCCCCACAGATTCCAGCTAATATCTGGTCCACCTTAACAGCTATGCATCTCATCAACATGCAGCACATCTTGAGATTGAGGTTTTTTTTTTTTTTTTTATAGACATTTATTCCATCCTCATGATCTGAATGGTCAAGCCAAGATGCCCATTCCCTGTGACACACAACATTCCACTGTCACACCGCACAGTGCTCGCCAAAACATGTCCAGAGCTTACAGTGACAGAGGCCTGGCAGCGCTTACCAGTTCCCAGCTCAGGAATCCTGGGGATCTTCAAGCCCTTGCCCAGCAAATGAATGCTGAGTCCCTGAGAGCAGAAGAAGAAGAAGAAGATGATGATGAAGTTACATTTAAAATGTAACATGGAGCTCTGTGACAATGTGACTACTGTTACATCTGATGAAGATGTGCAGATAGAAGCATGCGATAAGCATAAGAACAGTTTCAGTTCTCTTAGGACTTTCATTCTTTGAATAAAGAGGATCAGTAAAGATGATTTAAAGGGCTAAGGCACAATGCAAATTAACTAGCCAAGGGGAGTATCACCTAGTAGGTTGCAATATGCTGAGCTGCAGCAGCCACCACATTCAGGTTAAAAAGGCGGGCATGAATTGTTCTGACTGTAGTAAGGTGTGAGACTTGAAGAAAAGGGGCACTTCTGCTCACCTGGTAAAATTCAGATTTTCACACTGACACTAGAGTTTTCCATTAAGAAGATTTTATTAGAATTTACTGCCTCAAAAAATCTGGTTAAAGCTGACAAATGAAAAACCGACAGGGCAAAGTTCTTAATAATTGAGTAAAGGCTGAAGTTTTGGAATTTTTGAGAATAATGAGTTTAGTCAGCTCTGCATTTATGTGAAGAATTGTGTAGTGTCAGAATTGATGCAATAAAAGTTTGGAAATGAAAACAACTGTTTTTCAGCAATTTCAAAGCAGTGTGGTCAGGAAACTAGCTTTTCTAAATTCTACGAACTCAGGTCAGAATGATGAGTCACTGTCAGTGCCTCAAGTTGTATGCTCACTCTCCCTCCCACACCCACCCCCCTTTCTCCCCCTCTCACCCTCTCTCTCTCTGTGTGTGTGTGTGTGTGTGTGTGTGTGTGTGTGTGTGTCAAGGACACTGATCCTGAAGAAACTGAGAAGCGTACACACTCTATCTAAACAGATCGTGCATCACTTGATACAAAGTGAGTGCTCACAGAAGATTTTGTCACAGAGATGGCATCTAAACTTTCTCACCTCAACATTCACAACTTTGTTTCAAAAACATCAAACTCAAGATCTAAAAACTGTGAAGCAAAAGTTTCAGTCTGATGAAGTAATTGCAATGCTTGATTTTGTAGAGATTTAATCCTTTGTTGTCCAATATGCATAACAGCCACAATTCTCCAGTAATGTTCATATTTGGTAAAAAAAAGGATAATTGTTTCTCTCAGTGTAAGGATTCTTCTTGCTAATTTTAATCTCCTGCTCCTTCTTCTCCTCATACAAAAATTCTGCAATTTTGTAAATATGAGGGGGGACCCAAAAATAACCGAAATCGAACTGTTGTCCACACACGCTTTATAGTCATGCTTTGTGCCAATAGGTGTGTGTTAGTTTGGTGTCTCCCAGGTCACTGAGTAAGCTGGTGTCAGTCAGAGTTAAGTGGTTTGTTTGTGGTGCTCTGTTGTTTGGATTCCTGTTTCAATCCTTTGGTGATTAATAACATGACAGACAAGAAGGAGCAAAGAGTCTGTGTGAAATTTTGTTTTTTGTTAGGAAGAACTGCATCTGAGACTTTTGGGATGCTTCGAAAAACTTATAATGATGAAGCTTTCAGGAAATCACAGGTCTGCAGGTGATTTTCTTGTTTCAAACCTTGCAACATGTCAACAAAAGATGTGTCACTTCCCATTCACCCTTTGACAGGAAGCAATGAGGAAAACATTGCCACTATCAAGCCTGCAATTGATAAAGGTGATCAAAAGACCACAGACCAAATTTTGTGTATTAGTGAAGATCATCAAAAGATCATTGAACAAATTTTTGATAAAATGAAAGTATCATGGAGCATGATCCAGCAAATTTTAACGGAAGATTTGCACATGTGACAGGGGTCTGCAAAATTTGTTTCTTTCTTGCTCACAGATCACCAAAGAGTGAACCATGTGAATGTTTATCTTGAGTTGAAGAGTGAAGTGCAGAACGATCCAAATTTTCTTAAAGTAATTGCTACTGGAAATGTTAGTTGGTGCTACAAGTAAAAATCCACAGTTAAAGCAAGTGTAGAGCCAACTGAAATCTCAAACATCAGCATGACCCAAGAAAAGCACATCAAGTGGGACCCAATATGAAAACAATTTGATTTTGTTTTTTATGTCAGTGGCATTGTCCACAAGGAGTTTGTTCGTTCTTCCAGGACAAACCGTGGCCAACATTTTTATCTTGGTGTGTTACAACGATTATGAGAAAGTCTGTGATTAAAATGGCCAGAATCATGGAGAAATGAAAACTGGTTGCTCCACCATGACAGTGTTCCAGCCCCCACAGTTCTCATGATCTGACAGTTCATGGCAAAAACTAGCATAATGCCTCTGATGATCTGCCAGTTCATGGCAAAAAACAACATGGTGCCTATGCCTCATTCACCCTCCTGAACCGATCTGGCTCTGTCTGACATTCTTTTTGTTTCCACGGATGAAGCAAACTTTGAAAGAAAGCTATTCAGTGATGTGGATGACAACGGAGAAAACACACTAATGGCTCTGGACAGTATGCTGCCTCTAGGGTTCCAGTACTGTTTGCAGTAGTGGCAAGAGCATTGGGCCAAGTGCCTTTGCCATATCAGCACACACTCCGCTGTAGAGTGAAAATTTCATTCTGGAAAAATTCTGTTATTTTTGAGTAGTCTCTCGTATACTATATGATCACATGGTCAAACAATGGAAATAAATATGTAGAACCACACCACTACTTGAGTTAAACTAATTATACTTTCTGAAAAAACTAAGTATTCTCCTAATTTTAGCATTTGACGTGATTCCATGTCAAGTCTAGTTTTAGAGATGGTCCCTGCTCGACCATATCAAATTTTGTTCAGATTTTAATGTGTAGCTTTCTAAATGACCAGAGGAAGATTTGAAAGTTTCTAACTCCCAAATTTTTATACTTTTTTGTAGGAGCATTCTAAGTGAAGGGTGCACAGATGTCACGGTAGCTTTTAAAAAATTATAGAGAAGTTCAAAGTGCTGTAATTAAATGGTGATAAATTTGCAAAACTCATCATGGTAGTTGAACAGTTTGCGTTATCCACATTCTTTAAGTTTTACATCATTTGGCTCCGTAGGCTTGCTCCAACTGCCACTTGAATTCATCAATAAATTTCTCTCTACTTATAGGAGTACAGATATCAAACCTGTACTTGACGGATCAAATCTACCCTTTCACTTCTTTGCTACAGTGCAATAACACATTTTAAAGAGTCCACTTTTCCAATCCTATTTGGTGTCTGTTTTAAGAGCTGGTTCGTTCATTTTAAGTGCATATTAATTTCTTTTTGGTCAATACTTTGGGTATTTCTGGGCATATTCTAATGTATAAACGCTTAAATTTAACACAGCAAAGCCAACTGGCGATCTAGACGGGGCAGCAGCACCATCTGCTTACATTAGAAAAAAAGGGAAACGGAATTAATGGGAAATCTACATTATCCAACTTTCTTACAACTCGAGATTAACGCACTACACTCCATATAAAAATAACTGAATGCGTTTTTACCAACCAGTACTAGCTTACCCGTGACTTTGCATGGGCTTATTACGTGTACCCATGACTTTTCATGGGCTTATTACGCGAAGTCGCAGGTAAGCTACTTAATAAACTGCTGGCATGTGTGTACACAGATTCAAAGAATCCTCAGTCTGTGAATATTATGGAAACTGTTTGAGCTGCAAACACACACACACACACACACACACACATTTATAACAATCATATATAATCATGAGAATCATACAAAGTGTAAACAAAATTACATTCCAGAAAAAGAGCTGAGGCCCCAAACTCAGACTTTGCTGGGGGCTCTAAGATTTCTTTAACTGGCCCTTGAGCTACAACAATGAAAGTTATCGAACATATTTTAGTTTCTCTCATGGTAGAAAACCGTGACAGACATTTTACTAGTTGTGACTCTCCTTTTGCATATGGAACAATATTTTTTAGACTTCCATTATTGTTCAATATACGAAAAATCTCGTTCAAAATAGAGGAAAGCAGTTCAGTTGAGATTGCTGGGTATTGCTTCTAGCTGGATATTGCTTCTATACATACCAGATTACCACATTAATATATTTTGTTGTATCATTACTGTACTATAAAATTGATTAACAACTCGAAATCTTGGTTGTGCAAAAGTAAAATTTTGTGAGAATAGACAATAGAAAATTGTGTTAGTTTAACGGTTACAACTCTGCATCAAGAAGGCTTAGCTACTAGTAGGAAAATTAAAACTACTGACAGGTACTACCTCTTTTCAGTGAGTACAAATCAGTCACAAATTACTTTGTTACTCACCCCTTCCTTTGGCAATGGAAACATGATGTCCAGTCCTTCCAACTGATTTGGTGCTGGTACCTGTTTCTCTGCCGGAGCGTCCCCGGCGCGTTTCGCTTTCTCAGCAGCGTCTTCCTGGTTTCAGATATCGTATATTTAACTGGTAAATAGCTTCCTTTAGCTGATTGTATTTGACTTGCAAGAAAAACCATAAAATGCCTAAATTATGATTACACAGCAACAGACAAGATACAAAGGTTTCAGAAACACTTACTGATTTTATTGCCAAAGGCGCCACAGATTTCCGTTGTCCTTCCTTTTGGGGCGCATCCTATGTGACAATTAACACAAAAGCAGAATGAGGATTTTACAAAGATATTATGCAAGGTTTGTTCACAAAGCAATGGGAATTTCGTAATTTTGCGTATTGTATTAGCTTGATGTTGTCATTGCTGTGTTGGTAAACAAGGCTGAAAACTATGGTATTTGTAAAGTGTTAACCATACTGAATATTATTTTATTTGTTTATCGTGTATTTAGTCTGACTAGGTTAAGGCTTTAATGTCCTCTTTTATATCGGACCAGGAACAGCACATACGAAAATTTACAAAACATTCTCACTTTCCGCAGCTGAGAAATTGTTTTGAAGACAGTTATACTCACCAACGCAAACAGTAAAATTGAATGTGAAAATTACCGAACTATCGGTTTAATAAGTCACAGCTGCAAAATACTAACACGAATTCTTTACAGACGAATGGAAGAACTGATTGAAGCTGACCTCGGGGAAGATCAGTTTGGGTTCTGTAGGAATGTTGGAACACGTGAGGTAATACTGACCGTACGACTTATCTTAGAAGATAGATTAAGGAAAGGCAAAACTACGTTTCTAGCAGTTGCAGACTTAGAGAAAGCGTTTGACAATGTTGACTGGAGTACTCTCTTTCAAATTCTGAAGGTTGCAGGGGTAAAATACAGGGAGCGAAAGGCTATTTACAATTTGTACAGAAAGCAGATTGCAGTTATAAGAGTCGAGGGGCATGAAAGGGAAGCAGTGGTTGGGAAGGGAGTGAGACAGGGTTGAAGCCTATCCCCGATGTTATTCAATCTGTATATTGAGCAAGCAATAAAGGAAACAAAAGAAAAGTTCTGAGTAGGTATTAAAATCCATGTAGAAGAAACAAAAACTTTGAGGTTCGCCGATGACACTGTAATTCTGTCAGAGACAGCAAAGGACTTGGAAGAGCAGTTGAACGGAATGGACAGTGTCTTGAAAGGAGGGTATAAGATGAACATCAACAAAAGCAAAATGAGGACAATGGAATGTAGTCGAATTAAGTCAGGTGATGCTGAGGGAATTAAATTAGGAAATGAGACACTTAAAGTAGTAAAGGAGTTTTGCTATTTGTGGAGCAAAATAACTGATGAAGTAGAAAGGATATAAAATGCAGACTGGCAGTGGCAAGGAAAGCGTCTCTGAAGAAGAAAAATTTGTTGACATCGAGTATAGATTTAAATATCAGGAAGCAGTTTCTGAAAGTATTTGTGTGGAGTGTAGCCATGTATGGAAGTGAATCGTTGACGATAAATAGTTTAGACAAGAAGAGAATAGAAGCTTTCGAAATGTGGTGCTACTGAAGAATGCTGAAGATTAGATGGGTAGATCACATAACTAATGAGGAGGTATTGGATAGAATTGGGGAGAAGAGGAGCTTGTGGCACAACTTGACTAGAAGAAGGGATCAGTTGGTAGGACATGTTCTGAGACATCGAGGGATCACCAATTTAGTACTGGAGGGCAGCGTGGAGGGTAAAAATCGTAGAGGGAGACCAAGAGATGAATACACTAAGCAGATTCAGAAGGATGTAGGCTGCAGTAGGTACTGGGAGATGAAGAAGCTTGCACAGGATAGAGTAGCATGGAGAGCTGCATGAAACCAGTCTCTGGACTGAAGACCACAACAACAACGTGTAATAATTGAGAAGACTACAGAATAAAAACTTTGTATGATAGTCTCTACTCTTATCGGCACTTAGCGTCTCCAGACACGTTTTAGGTGGTCTTCGGGGCTCAATTCCAAATAGTACCTGTCAGTGTTAAAAGAAAAATGAAATGTATTGTAATATTTGTGTAACGTGAGTTTTTCATATGTTTGTCATAGGGGTACAATTTGAATTTTTGGTCAGTCGAATAGAGGGTGTTCGTCTTTGTCACAAAACTGATTCTTTGTGTGTGTGTGTGTGTGTGTGTGTGTGTGTGTGTGTGACGGTTATCTGTGAGGATCCACGTTTTTGTAAATCTTATGCATTTCGTAGTCTGTTTTCAATAAATAATTTTAACAGGTAGTGGACCCAGGCCGCGTGTGAACAGCCGCAAAGTAATTGTTTCCGTCCGTGACTAAAATAGCGTGAATTGGCCCCTTGTTTGTGTGTTCAACGAAAATGGCAGCCGGTGTTGGTGATTACAAAATCAAGTGGAAAAACTCGAAGCACCTGAAGACTGGGCGAAGTGGAAGTGGCACATGTCGATGCTGTTGCGAGCATATGCGCTTGAAGACGTGGTAAACGGTAAGTGTCCTGAATTGCCGCACGATGGGATCGCGGAGAAAAAGGCGGTACATCAACAGTGATTTATAGACGATGCGAAAGCAGCAAGTTTACTACCAAGTGCGTTAGGAGCTCTTGTTAACATGCACCCTTGTAAGTGAAATTTGGGATAAGTTACATGCACGATTAGAACGAAGCAGTACACAACGTCTGATCATGTTGATAGAAGCATTTTTTCGTTTTCGACGTGACGCCAAAAAGAACATTATCCCACACGACGCGAAACTGCAGTAGCTTTTCGTGGATTTGAATGACGAATTGCAGAAGCACAATGAAAATGTTTTGTATGAAACAATTTTAAATGGCCGAACTCTCTCCACACTAGGCAAAGAATATGACAATTTCAAGGACCTGTGGGACATGATTCCATCTGAAAATCAAAGTGTGAACCTCTTTATTGAAAAACTGTGCACCATTGAATTGGGTGATCAAAGTATGGTTGAAACAGCTGCGTTTGTTACACGAAGTTGCCCAAAAAAGAAAATTCAGCGAAACAAAAGTGACGACATCGGTAATAAAAAATCGAGAAAGAATACTGAACTAAACGAAGATTTCCTTGACACAAATGTGGGCAGGTAGGCCACTGGGCAGCAGAGTGTCCCAACAGAAAAGACAGATAACATTTACATCAATCATTCTGAAAAGAACATGGAAAAGAATGTTGCATTTTTAACACATGTTTTAGTGCTTCAGTCGAAAACTGTGTTGGAGTCGATAGTTGGTAAGCCCGTCGCAGTTTATTACTGCATGGATTACGTGCGCGTGGTCCACTTCCACGGCAATGGTGTATGGTGTAACGTTTATGCAACAAATTTGCAGCAGCAGCGGCTAACTGTGACAGTGGTGCACAAATCACATCGCTGCAAATAAACAATATTTCGTATCATATACAAGATTCGCCATCCCTGAAGAAAGAGATGTGAGCATGTTGGCTCGTCGACAGGGAACTGTGAAAATTCAGATGCAGTTGAATAATGCCAGAAAAATCGGTGAACTGAAAGATGAACTTTATCTTCCTAAAGCGAGTGCTCACTTTTTCTCTGTCAAAGCAACTGCACGAAGAGGTTTTTGTACCAGACTTAATGACAAAAGTATCGAAATTGAAGACAAAATGATTGGCCAAACAATGACGATTGGTCATGTCACCAATGGTCTCTAATTTCTTGACATACGTGACGTTAAAATGGCTCTGAGCACTATGGGACTTAACATCTATGGTCATCAGTTCCCTAGAACTTAGAACTACTTAAACCTAACTAACCTAAGGACAGTACACAACACCCAGCCATCACGAGGCAGAGAAAATCCCTGACCCCGCCGGGAATCGAACCCGGGAACCCGGGCGTGGGAAGCGAGAACGCTACCGCACGACCACGAGATGCGGGCGTGTGACGTTAAACCAGTACAGCCAGCTCAAGTGTATTTGGTGATATCGTCAGACATGCTGCAAGCTTACCATGACATCAACACAAACAACACATGACATGCATCTTGAAGCAGGTGAACATCAACGTGGAAGGGTGTGGAGAAGAATTATGTGATGGATGTGCACTCGGAAAACGCCATTCAGGAACAGAATGAATCGACCAATGGTTACAGGTGAACAAATCCATGCTGACGTAAATGGACCTATGTCTACAGAGTCTCTCGGAAAAGTTCGCTATTACTTAAGATTCAAAGATGATTTTAGCAAGTTCCGTAAAATTTTCTTTCTTAAACAGGAATGTGAATTCAGCACAGTTCTGGAACAGTTCTTGAATGAAGCTAAGACAAATGGCCATGTTGTCAAACAGTTTAGGTGCGATGGAGGAAGAGAGTTCGATAGCAAGAAAGTCTCACAATTGCTGGCAAGTAGAAGCATAGAGCATTGCATCACTCCACCTTACACACCGCAGCAAAATGGTGTTGCAGAAACAGAAAACCGCACTATTGTGGAGTGTACACGTTCTATGATGATCCCCAGTAAATTGCCAAAGGAACTGTGGGCAGAAGCAAGCAACTCTGCTGCATATCTTTTAAATCACACTGGGAAGTTCTCTACTGAAAACAAACCTCCATATGAACTGTGGCATGGACGACCAGTACGCAGCCTGGATCATCTGAGAATCTGGAACAGAACCTTATTTACATGTAATAAGAATTTTCGTTCAAAATTTGATGACAAGGCTGTGCTTAGACATCTGGTGAGGTACATAAATGACAAAGATGGCTTTAGGGTCTGGATTCCATCTCAAAGAAAAGTTATACTAAGTCATGATGTACAATTCAAGCCTGAAGTTGTATGTAATCTGCGCACCAGTGCTGCTGAATTTGAAGTGGCTGGTAAAGACCCTGTTCAACAGAGCCAGCCTAATCAGACTTCTGATAAGAAAAAGAAATCAGAAGCTGTCAGCCATGACGAGAGAACAGAAAGAGTAAATGAAGTGGAAGAAGACTTGGAGACAACGTCAAGTTCCAGAGGAAGTAATAAGGAGGAAGAAGATTTGGATTTGGTATCAAGTTCTGGAGGAAGCAAAGTTTTGAGTGAGAAATGAAGAAGCAAGCGTGAGAGGAAGAAACCACATTGGATGACCAGTGGAGATTAAGCGTACATGGCTGAAAGACCTATCATCAGGGACAAGGATCCAAGTTTATATGCAGAAGTTTTGCAGTCAAGCAATAAAAATAAGCGGCTGGAGGCTATTCACGAAGAATTAAAGTCTCTGAAAGAGAGTAATACTTGGACATTAGTTGTGCGTCCAAGTGATGTACAGATTTTGCAAAATCGATGAGTCTTACGAAATAAAACTGCAGAAAATGGGAAAGTTCGTTTCAACGGTCGACTTGTGGCCAAAGGACATGTACCAAGACAAGGAATTGACTATGAAGAAACGTTCAGCCCTGTCATTTGTTATGATAAAATTCAAATGGTTCAAATGGCTCTGAGCACTATGGGACTTAACATCTGAGGTCATCAGTCCCCTAGAACTTAGAACTACTTAAAACTAACTAACCTAAGGACATCACACACATCCGTGCCCGAGGCAGGATTCGAACCTGCGACCATAACAGCAGCGCGGTTCCAGACTGAGGCGCCTTGAACCGCTCTGCCACCACGGCCGGCTATGATACAATTCGAACTCTGTTGCCAGTGGCTGCTGCAGAGATATTGAAGCTCAACCAGTTTGATGTCAAAACAGCTTTTCTGAAAGATGTACTCGAAGAAGATGTATACAAGGAACAACCTGAAGATTTTGAAGATGGTACTGAGCGTGTTTGTTTGCCGAAGAAAAGTCTGTATGGTCTCAAACAGGCACCACATTGTTGGAGCAAATGTTTCCTAGACTTCATGATGAAGGCTGGATTTAAAAACAGTGATGCTGATCCATGTCTCTTCTTCCACAAGAGCAACAAGAGCTGCCTATATGTTGCAATCTGTGTTGATGATGGTTTAGTTGTGGGAAGAAACAGATCAGATATTGAAGAGTTAATGTAGAAGTTGAAGCTGGAGTTTCACACAACTAGAGAGGCGCTCAACAACTTTTTGGGAATGAAGATACTGCAAAATGAAAACGGGTCAATAGCAGTGAACCAAACAGACTACACAAAGAAAATTCTGAAAAGATTTGGAATGGCTGAGTCTAATGGAGTTTCTACTCCAATTAGATGTGAAGAAAACAATGTCAAAGGGAAGATCACAGCCACAGTGCCATACCGAGAGGCAGCTGGTTGTCTGATGTATTTGACTACAGTCTCACGTCTGGATATTGCTTTTGCAGTGAACAAAGCAGCTAGAGCAATGGAAGATCCTACAGTTCAAGACTGGAATCAAGTAAAACGAATTTTTAGATACTTGAAGAATACCGTGAATTACGTAATTAAGTACAACAACAAATAGAGGTTGAAGGTATACAGTAATGCTGATTATCCTGGTGACAAGGACATGAGACGTTCAACAATAGCTGTCATTACAACTATCGGTCATGAGGCTGTACCATGGACCAGTCAATTACAAAAGACAGTGGCAACACCTACTATAAAAGCAGAAATGATATCAGCCAGTGAAGGAACAAAGAAGCTAATCTGGTTTTAAAGGTTGTTGTATGAATTGACTGGAACTTCCAAACAAGTGAAATGTTGTACACTGTATGTTGACAATGCAAGTACAGTAAAACTGTCCAAAAATCCAACATATCATCGAAAATCAAAGCACATAGAAGTCCAACACTTCTACATCAGGGAAAAATTCTTTTAGGGGGACCTTGAATTAGAACACATTGACGGAACCAACTAGTTACCTGATCTACAAACCAAGCCACTGGAAAGGGTTCGACTCGAGATGCTACGTGAAAGAACTCGAGTGCAGAAGATTAAATCCATGTAAAATTCAGTACTCACCTTCTTTGGAGGATGCGTCAGTATTAAAAGAAAAATGAATGGTATTGTAATACCTGTGTAATGCGAGTGTTTCATATCTTTCTCATATGTGTACAATTGAACCTTTGGACAGCAGATCAGAGGGTTCTCGTCTTTGTCACATAACTGAACCTTTGTGTGTGTGTGTGTGTGTGTGTGTGTGTGTGTGTGTGTGTGTCTGTGAGGAACTACGTTTTTGTAAATCTTACGCGCTTCGTAGGCTGTTTTCAATAAATAATCTTAACGGAACTCACTGAGATTTCATGCTGAAGATGTGTCTGGAGACACCCCACATAGCGGGTGGGTTACCAATCTGATTGTCGCCCGACATACGACCCAACAACCAGGAGAGCTGGTCTGGGATGCCATTTCTTTTCAAATCAAAATGATCTCCAACAGAACACTCAGGCGTGGTGCAGCAGTGACACAGACACGAGCTCGCTTTAGGGAGTCCACTCAGAAATAGTTTTCCACTGATTAAGGTAAATTCTGGGAAGATTCCTTTGAAACAGACATACCGATTTTCTACCCCAACCTTGTCCAATCCGCGCTTTTACTTTGTCTCCAATGACCCCATCGTGGAACTGATATAAACCCTAACTTTCCTTCTATCAATAGAACACTGTGTTTAAGTCCGTGAACAGGAAACTATCAGTATAATCAGTCAGTTCAGTAGAAACCTACCTGCGATAACTGTCTGTCATTCTAAGTTGTATACACTCAGAAGACATTTGATATATGGTTTCTGAGAGCATGTGGATGCGTAAAGGATGAATAATTTTGATATATCTTCACGTGTACTTCATCTAGCAGAAGAAAAACACGTTGGCGCAGTAAAGGACGCAAATGAATATACTGGAGAAACTGAAGTATTTATTCAACAAAGCAGTGTCCCACAATCCATTCTGAATGAAGAACATAAGATGGTGAAGAGAGCGAAAGTACGTTACTGAAAAAACAGTAGAGTGTTCCGGCTTACAAAAAAGGAAGTGATGTGCAAACAATCAACACTTTAAACAGCTAACATAGTAAGTTGCTTCGTAAGCTACTAAAGAACTTCCAAAAACTATGTCTTATTGCTGCAACCAAATTATTCTTTGGCTACCCTCTTCATTTCTCGATAATTTTAACATTTTGTTAGCTGTAATAGAATTACTATTTTCTGCCCCGACATCCCATCCCATAAAGTCGTATAGCCATAATGACTACGTCCGACGGCACTTAAAACAGGGCTTTGAAGACTCATGCAGAGCGTAATCCTAGTCCCGCATGGTCAACGATAACCGCCCCGATGCAGCAGAGTGAAAAATTCAATCTGGAAGTTATGATACAGCTTCACTAAATTAAGGGGTCGCTTGATAGGACACATCCTGATACATCAAGGAGCAGTCAGTCTGGCAACTGACGAGAAGGGTTGGTGGTAAAATTGTAGAAGGAGATCAATGTTTGAAAGGAGCATGCAATTTGAAGTGGATGTAGGTTGCAGAAGCAATGCACAGACGAGGCTTACCTAGGATAGACTAGGATGGAGAGCTGCGTCACACCAGTCTTCCGACTGAAGGCAACAATTACAACAACTTGAAGAAATTTGAGACTTCTTATCGTTTTGAATACAATGAAGAGGTTGTGATAGCCATTGATATGTATTTGTAGACTTTCCAGATTAGCTATTTAGAGGTGATTCCAGACACTGCGAAAACGTTGCATAAAATCCATTTGTTCAAAAGGGGAAAAAATACATAACCTTTTCTCCGTATACCTTCCATTTCTTCAGCAGTAAAAAAATGTTACATTTGTTATTTCGGCGATGAATACATGCATATGTCAACCATGGGGATCTTTACATAGCAGAACTAACAACGATTTCAGGAAGAAATTGTACACTGAATATCGATCATACTTACTGGCAGGCGGAGCTCTTTGTCCACTCCCTCTGCTGTTTGTGGCTGGAAGTCTTTGCCATGAGTCCCCGACATCTAAAAAGTGCATAAAAGTAGTGCTGCAATACTTCGAAACTCATGGTTTTCAGATTTACTTTGCACAAGCTGCATTGTGTCATAGTGCTCACCTGGGCATCTTTGGCTCCAGTCACGTAGTCAGTGAAGATCTTGGTGTCGTCTGGGCTGTCACCGCCACCTCCTTCCTGCTCCATAGCAAAAATAGTACTCGGAGGTCGCGGGCGGGGTTTCGAGTACAAAGTTTGCGGCCTCTCAAAGTGTCGCTCGAAACCATAACATGGGCCGGTCGGAGCGTCTCCACCTACCCAAAGCGGCTCTTTCTCAGCAAGGGATATCCCTATGTAGGTGTAGGCACCGTGATCCTTCCCCAGTGACTTTGTGGCAACGTACGTTCGTCCGTCTTTCGATGTGTACGTAGTGGTGAGATCCTCAGTTTTATCAATTTTCTTGAACTCAGGGGGAACCTAAAACAATGACAGAAAATGTCAAATCACTATCCGTCCTTGGTTTACTGATGCAATCGTAGGTTTATAATGAGTGCTAGCAGGATTTCTGGAAAAAAATTCTGTGTTATGGTGTAATATCACTAGTAAAATAAACTAAAATTTTTATGTGACAGACGAAGTAAGAAGGTGAAATGTGACACAAAAAGAGACGTCATATTATTACTCTAGATTTGATTTGACAGACATATGAGTCAGCATATGGATGACCTTCTTAAGTGTCAGCTAATATTCTGTGAGGTGTTAAATGTAGCCATTGAAACTGTGGCTCTGGTTAAGACGATCACAAGAATCGTCAAGCTGCAAGTAAACAGAATTACGCTAGTTCGTTTACACTGCGTAGCATCAGAACTGAGACTCAAAAGAAACTATCGGAACACTACATCTACATCTACATTTATACCCCGCAAGCCACCCAACGGTGTGTGGCGGAGAGCACTTTACGTGCCACTATCATTACCTCCCTTTCCTCTTCCAGTCGCGTGTGGTTCGCGGGAAGAACGACTGCCGGAAAGCCTCCGTGCGCGCTCGAATCTCTCTAATTTTACATTCGTGATCTCCTCGGGAGGTATAAGTAGGGGGAAGCAATATATTCGATACCCCATCCAGAAATGCACCCTCTCGAAACCTGGACAGCAAGCTACACCGCGATGCAGAGCGCCTCTCTTGCAGAGTCTGCCACTTGAGTTTGCTAAACATCTATCACGCTTTCCAAATAACCCTGTGACGAAACGCGCGGCTCTTCTTTGGATCTTCTCTATCTCCTCCGTCAACCCGACCTGGTACAGATCCCACACTGATGAGCGATACTCAAGTATAGGTCGAACGAGTGTTTTGTAAGCCACCTTCTTTGTTGATGGACTACATTTTCTAAGGATTCTCCCAATGAATCTCAACCTGGTACCCGCCTTACCAACAATTAATTTTATATGATCATCCCACTTCAAATCGTTCCGCAGGCATACTCCCAGATATTTTACAGAAGTAACTGCTACCAGTTTTGCTCCACTATCATATAATCATACAATAATATTCGCAATACACTACATTTGTCTGTGTTAAGTGTCAGTTGCCACTCCCTGCACCAAGTGCCTATCCGCTGCAGATCTTCCTGCATTTCGCTGTAATTTTCTAATGCTGCAACTTGTAAGATGTCCGAGCAGATGTAATTTCGATGTGTTGATCACGCGCTGCCTGCGATATGTAAGGTATAAGAAATCTCAGACCAGAGAGCAGTGTTGACTGCAGTAGGAACTGTGTAGCTGTAGGAGCAAGTTGTTGCTAGCAAGCTGTCTGGTCTGGTGTATCGTGTTGGCTGGGCCGGTCGTGGTGCAGCGATGCCGGACCCTGAGCATTATTGTATAAGGTAAAAGCAGCCTCGCGCGTATGTAGTAGTGTTATCTCAAGTCCCATGTAAATGTTTTAAAAATGTCCTAATAATAATCTTTCTCATAAAAAGTAACTTTTAACAACCATTCATTTCAATTTAAAGAATTTACTAATTTCTCCAATCCATGATCATCCCGATTATTGCAAAAGTAAAATCAGTTGTTCCTTTTATAAATGACAAATCTATCGGCCAACACTGCACAGGGCTGTGCCAGAAAATTTATTGTAAGAGTAGATACATATGCGTTATCCGGTGACTTCATTGAGGTAAGAATTTTTCTGTTTTATTCAGAATGATCTTTCAGGGCCATGACGCAGCACTGCTGACGTTCCAAATTTACCAGGTTAAATCAACAGTCAATTATTGAAAAGTTATAAGTGAGCGACAATTTTTTATTAAAAGATTAGTCACATTGTATTATTACCAGGTTACTGAATTTATTTTTTTGTTGGGACGTTACACTGAATGTGAACGACATAATCATAATTTTTACTGTTGAGAAGTTTAGGAATTTTTCTGTTTAGAGGTTACACTAAATGTGAATATTATTCTTATATATTATATTATTTACATTTTTGTGGGGAGGTTACACTTGGCGACAACCGGCCAGGATCGTATTTTTGTGAATTTCTGAGAAGTAGTCTGTTATATATCTGCTCTTATTTACTTAAATTAAGTTTGCATCTGGCGCACAACGCATTTACTAATTTGTCACTCTTTCTTTCACAGATCATCGGCAATTTATTGCTCTTTGTTGTAATTGTGTTTGTTCCATTTTTGCTTCATTTTTGTTTCATTTTGTGCTTAATTTTGATTTGTGAAAAATACCGCGAAAAACTGTTAACAGTACATCGCGATGTGCAATGGGTGAAATAGCCGACTCGAATAATTTGACCGATAATACTTGCGACACTCAGTGTAATAGTGATAATCGTCTAATTACCGATAATCAGTGCCTGCCGGTCACTAGTATTGATTTTGATCCTAATGATGAGCAAACAAATGCAATTATGTCCAGAGTAAATGTAAAAATTGACGACGCGGTACGTTCCGATACAATGAACTCTGCCCAGTTTGACACACCTGATTTGCAAAATCTACTCAGTGAACAGATAAATGTTTCTAACGAAAATGAACAAAATACTCAAAATATGTCAGATTTATTTGATTCCGATGTAGTGACTAACAGTGCACATACAATTGGCAAACCTTTTTGTGAATCAGACAATGACCAAATGGTTGCACAAAACGTGACACATGCAGGTACACCGTCACACAGCACAGAAAAAAGAGTCGGTAATTTTGGCTTGGATCAAGTTATGACAGTATTGCTACAACAGAATGAAAGACAAGACAACAACTTCAAACAACTTAGTGAACAGATTGCAGCCGTTGCCGTGCAATGTCATGATACTAAAGAACAATTACGTGAAGAAATTAAGGCTTGTGCTAGGAACAGTAGTGAAGAAATTAGATCTGTTGCACAAGAATTAAGTAATACACATGCAGCCACAACTAAATTACTCAGAGATGAAATTAGTGCAGTCGCCAAACAATGTTCTGAAAATGCAACACAGTTACGCGACGAGTTTAAATTAATGTCAGCAGAACTTTCATGCACACTGGATGTGAAAGTAGACACGAAATTTGACCAAGAGAACAGCCAAATAGACGAACGTTTTAATCACCACCTACAAAACAGTGAAACGCGTGACCGTAAATTTATACAGGAACAGAATAAAGTAAACAAACAAGTCATGGAAACAATTACTACACAGAGACAGGAAGATAAGCGTAAATTGCTTACGAAAGCAAAAACATACGTAGACAACAATATTGCTACAGTATCAGACGAAATCAAACACTTGAACACCGAATTGCATGATGAAATCTCCGATCTTAAAACAAAAACAGACACACACACATTAGACTTTCAGAAAATGACCAACAGACCTGAAAAGTTGGAACTAATACAGGATCCCGATGCCATCAAAGCAGACGTTAAGAAATTGAACAAAACCACACGTAAAATACAAAAACAAATTAATGCTTGTGATACCAAAAACGATGATCAGGTAAAAGCACTGACTGAAAAATATGATGAATTGGCCAGTCATAATGATGTTATCGAAAATAATAATGACACTAAATCAGACGATACGTCACCAGTTTTGCTTAATCAAACACCCGAATTCCAAAATTTACAGCAGACGATCAGTGAGATAGGTTCGTCCAATAATACATTACGTAGAAAATTGTCATCTTTACAGCACGAATTGACGGAGATAAAAAATATTTCAGCCTCTAACACGGCACAGCATATGCCACATTCGGAACATTTCTCACACTCACATAGCCAGTATCATTTAGGTAATTTACAGAGAGTACGTGACTTAGAATCCGAACAGTCACAGACAAACAGATTATCATGCAATCCTGAACCTGTTCATACATACAGAGACGATAATTTTGATTACAATCACTTTCTATCCGTGAGAAAATTTAAAGTATTTAATAATGACAGAACACAGATTCACGCTTTGGACTGGATACAACAATTAGCCTTCACATTTTCACCGGCATTGCCTGTAATGCAGAAACTAAAAATTATTTGCAGCGCGTAAGAGAGCTCAGGGGATTCATTACACTTCGATGAATATGTGGCGTAGTGTGCACAGGGCCCCGAGCCATAGTAGTGCTATTTCATCTTTAGTTTTCTGAACTGCTGCCTTCTCTTTTACTATCCTTCTCTATCAAACCAGCTCTTCAACTATCGATCTATCTATAATTAGGAATTAGTAAAGAAACCTGATACGACAAGTTTTACCCGAAAGTGACAGTTATCATTATACACTCCAGGAATGACAATCACCAGAATTTTAATAACAGACAAAATTTTAATCACCAGTATCGTCATAATTATCAGCAACCGCAAACACAGTTTGGTAACAATAGACGTTTTTCTCCACAACAACAACAAAACCAGCCCGTTAGCATACCTAACCAACAATGTAGTGTACAAGGTCAACCAAGCTTTAATGTTTCGCCGCCTACACGTATAGCGTCGGCTCCACCAAATAGTAACGCACAGAAACAAGGAAATCACTACGTGCAGAAGACACATAATTTCAATTCCTATCGCAACGCGCCGTATAGCAATGACTATCATGACAGACGTAAAAGTAATGAGCACAATTTTCAGCGTAACAGTCGGTGTTACCAGCAGCAGAATCATCCGCAACAACAGATTATTATGAATGAACCAGACAGTCGGTATCATCCCGAACCTAATACGTCAGGAAGAAATAACAGAACAGTACAAATAGTCGAGATGCCACAGCATCCTCCCGCAAATAACACCACGTCAGAAAGAATTTGCCTAGATACAGTACAGGCTGCATCTTCCAGCAACGTAAGTCATACTTTTGACACACAGAATCTTGTTCACGAAAATGTTATTAGTTTTGACGACATCCGATACACACTTTTGCATGAAAGACAGAATCACAACGTATGTAGACAACATCGTTATCGCAGAAGCCAACTGGTCTGAACACAATTTGATTCTGGAAAAACTGTTGCAAACTTTTCGTGCACAAGGACTCACAGTTAATCTTAACAAATCGCATTTTGGTAAAACTTCCATAAAACTTCTTGGACATGTAATTTCAGCAGAAGGCATTGCGCCTGACCCGGAAAAACTTCAAGCCTTACGTGACATTACTGTTCCAACGACGAAGAAACAACTACGCAGCTTTTTGGGATTAATTCACTTTTTCCGTAAATTTATTCATTACTCTGCTTTAGACACCCCTAGATTATGCCAATTGACGGGTAAAAACGCTATTTGGTCCTGGGATAGTCAAGCACAGTCTGAATTTGTCAATCTGAAACATGCTTTGTTGAATGCACCACTTTTATCACACCCAGGTCTAACTAGAAATTTTTTCATTGACACCAACAGTTCTAGCAGCGCTTTAGGCGTACACATTTTTCAGGAAATTGAAGAAGACGGAAATACAGTAATTAAAAACATCGCCTTTGCAAGTCGCATTTTACAGAACTTGAAACATAATGTGTTGTATGGGCATTCACGAGATTTCGGCATTTTCTTTATGGAAGACATACTATCGTTTACACAGATCATAGAGCTATCCAGTTTTCACTTTCAGCAAAATTTACACATGACAGATTAAGCAGATGGAAACTTTATTTACAGGAATTTAATTTTACAATTGTTCACGTTCCCGGTACACAAAATGTTGTAGCAGGCGCACTATCCCGTTCTCTCAGCAACAATCATCAAGACATCGCAACCAACTTCTGTCAAGCAAATTCTAGCGTCATGTATATTCAACAAGTTGCATTCGAGAATTTCATTTCATCGTCTTTACGAGACATAGCACAAGAGCAGAGTGAAGACAATATGTGGAAAGAAATTAAACGCCTTTGGCAAGATAAGAATAATGTTGCCATTAGAAACCATTATACTGTACGCAATAATATTCTGTTTCGCCGCTCACACCCTGACAGCAACAACTGGTTATTATGTATTCCTGACGAGCTTGTTAACAAATTAATTTGGTATACTCATTTAAGTTACGCACATTATGGAGCCAGAAAATGTTTTCTTATACTGAGACAGAACTGATATTTTGCGAACATGGAGAAACGTATTCGACGAGTTTTAGCGTCATGTAAAATCTGCCAGAAAGCTAAATCAGACACGACTTCACGTATTCCTCCGTTACATCCCATTGTACCCGTTAAATTGAGACACATGGCCGCTGTAGACATTTTTGGTCCGATTCCCAGATCTAATAGAGGTTTTTGCTACATCTTTGTCGCTGTTGAACTCACTTCGAAATTTGTAACCTTCACTCCGTTACGCAAAGCTACTGTTAAATGTATTTCGAATGCATTTGTAAAACATTTTTTATTTGATGTAGGGCATATATTGAAAGTAATTTCCGACAATGGACCACAATTTCGATCTGCGATATGGACCCGTATATTACGAGCTAGAAACATTTCTCCGATCTATATATCCAAGTATCATGCTTCTTCGAATCCTTGTGAACGACTAATGAAAGAAATTGGTAAACTATGTAGAATATACTGCCATAAAAAACATATTGATTGGGACACACACATACTCTCATTCCAGGATGCAATTAACTCCATACCAAATGAATCTACTATGTTATCTCCGACTGTTATACTGAAAAATGTTGAATCACCCAATAAAATTAAAGAATTAGTATCCTTTCCTACATCTCGTCGACTACGCCACCATGAAATAATTGACATTGCACTCAACAACCTCAAACGTGCCGCAGAGCGCCGGAGAAGACAGCAAAAACAGGTTTGTACACGCCGTGACCTTCACGTTGGACAGAAGATATTAGTACGTACACACTATTTATCCAATAGAGGAAAGAGTAGATGCAGTAAATTTGAGCTTCTATACGCAGGTTCATATCGAATTCGCAGCGTTCCTCACCCCAATGTAGTACACGTCGAAACTTTGAGAACCAGAAAAAGCAAAGGCAATCACCATGTCTCCAATACTAATCCCTTTATTGAATGAATATACTTTATCATTTATCACACTGTAATGCCATTTCCTGAATTTTATATGACCACTTACGCAGTTATATTTATATGAACACTTACTGATGATTATCATATTTTTTTCTGGCAAGTGCCCGGCAAGGTAAGGGTAGCAGGTCGCTTTTCTTGTCGTTACGCATCAGACCGTGCACATTTTTCATTTTTTTAATGTATGTATGATGGTTTTCCTATCGAAAGTAGAATTTTTGTCTGTATGCACTATGTAATCTTTAAGATATAACCAACACCAGTTGACTTTGACATTTTTTCTTATGATATCTCAATATCTTGACTATTCTACATTTTTTGCTACTGCATTATGATACTGTGTATACATTTTTTGCACTTGAAAACTGTCTATGTTTTTGACATAATACGTTTTCTGTCATGCTATGCTGTATGCTTAGTTGTACCACCAGAAACAAGTTTTTATGTAATGGGTATGTGATTTAAATGCAAGATATTAATCCTTATTCATCATTTTCAGAAAGCAATAACGTGTACAACAAAAAATAAATTAAACAAACCACAGTGGTTTACTCTGAAATGGAGATTTTACCATCGGAATGAACGAAAGAAAATGCAATACGTTGTCACGAAGAGTAAATGGATCAGAATTAACAAGCATTAACCAGAATATACGATACACATCGTATGATAGCAGTCTTGACTAATTATTTTTCTTTCAGAATACGAGGCGATTGATGCAGGCTGTCAGACAGAACTACACATCTTAGTTTTAGTGATGAAATATGCTAGAAATAAGAAACTCTATAGTATGAATAGTCGTATGAAGTAAACAGAAGTGTCCTTTTTTGCAGATGATAATAAATGATGATGAATAGTTATATGAAGAATATGGTAATATGAATAATGAAGTTTATCTTTGCAGGTGATGATAGTGATGAAGTTATGGTAATATGAATAATAAATTTTTTCTTTGCAGATGAGAATAATGATGAAGTTTATATATTTACTATTAGTTAAGAAATGCTATGTAGTTATTTAAGTATTTGTTGCAGTTCCTTTTGACAGTATGTCTTATGTCGCATGGTATAATGACTGAATGTTTTGGAAAAGGCAGCTAGAGTACATACATATTGAGTACACGTTTCATTACCTGTTAACTCGAATTTCACTACTTTTCAGCATAATATGCGTTTCTTCTTTCAGCTCAATAATCCATTTTGTATTTTTTACAGGAGAAGCTATTCATGAAATTAATGTGCTATAAGCAGTTAGTCATTAAACCTGGTCTAGTACTTGCTTTTTTTTATCCATTTGTGTGTATCATTCATGAATGTGATCACATATACTCTACTTGTTTCATAACCTTGCTACGGTGACTCATGACGAATGACGTTATTAATCCTTATTTCCAGCAATAAGTCAAAAGCGGATATTTTCATGCCCCAGCAATTATCAATCCCAACGCAATGCATTGCTAACACAAAAAAAAATTATTACCAGTCCCAACTATTACCATTATACAACCAAATAATGCTGCTAGTTTAGGATATATTTCTAGTCATAAATATAATGCAAATTTCTCAGATGTATTGAATCCATTATATCTATGTATTATTGGACCACAGACCTTGAGTAATAGTTACAGTGTGTTACATTTTAAATATGTCCTATGTCACTTGAATGATGAGTTCTGAGTAATACTGAATGATGACTTATGCATAAATGCTATGGCAATAATTATCTCTTGTTTTGAATGATGACTTGTGAATAATACTGAATAATGTTTTGTAAAACTATATGAATACTTTGTAACTGGCCAATGAGTGCCAATAATTACTGCAATCAGATGAGTTATGAATAGTGTTTTGTAATACTCAATACTTGCTACATGTTTAGTAACTGGCCAATGAATGCCACTATTTACTGTAATATGATGATTTATGCATAAATGCTATGCCATTAATTAACTCTTGCTTTGAATGATGACTTCTGAATAATGCATAAAAATGGTCTGTAACTGGCCAATGAGTGCCAATATTTACTGTAATCAGATGACTTATGAATAATGCTCTGTAATAATTACTGTAATAATATGACTTACGAATACTGTTCTGTAATACTCCATACATAGTACAGAAATGTTTAGTAACTAACCAATGAGTGCCAATAATTATTCAAATCAGTTGATACACTAATGTAATTCTCAATGATGACTAGCATAAGACTTAATGTCCTTCACCTTCTGACCTAATTACCAGCAGTTACTGCAATATCCGCATCTCCTGTCCATCCTCATGATCATGGAGCACTATATTTGCTTTTTGCACTAACTCTAAATTTGTGAAAGAGTATGGATTCTACAAGAATGTGGTGTTGACACATCATGCTGACCACCACCTTGAACGATGGAGATGTTATTATGGTCCTACTGTTTGGTGTACCTAATGTACTACCAAAATGATAACACACAATATTAATACAAGATTTCAGTGTCTTGGCTACAGTGATGAATACTTCAGGGAAGAGAACTTCAGATTGTCTCACTTGGTGTTGTGCTTCTGTAGAAAGTATGGACTTTCAGTGCAGCTACGTGCAACCTACTGTGCTACAACCATGATGCAATCCTTCCCATTCCTTTCCCAGTTCTTGTAAAAAAATGGTAAAGACTTACACAGTGCGTTTAAATTCTTGTGAAATGATAAAGACATATACAGTGCGTGCGCACTTCATTTCATTTGTTAATAAGATCAGTTGTCCTAAATATGCTAAAGACTTCTACAGTGCGTGTGCACTTCATTTCACTCCTTCATATGTCTAATTCATGTAAAAATACTAAAGACTTTTACAATGCGTGTGCACTTTATGTCATTTGTTAATATATTTTGTACTCAGTGAGTGTGCACTTTATTTCACTCCTTCATATGTCTAATTCATGTAAAAATGCTAAAGACTTTTACAGTGCGTGTGCACTTTATTTATTTAGTTCTTGTAAAAAATGCTAAAGACTTATACAGTGCGTGTGCACTTCATTTCATTTGTTAATATGATTAGTTGTCCCAAATATGCTAAAGACTTTTATAATGTGTGTGCACTTTATGTCATTTGTTAATATATTTTGTACTCACTGCGTATACATTTTGTCATGTTCTGAACTCAGTGCTTGTGCGCTCTATTTCATTCTTTATTATGTTCCGCACTTATCAATAATGTATATATTCTGTGGCTGTAGACTTAGTTAACTAAATAGATTTTAGAAAAATTTGTTGCTCATGGCAAGTCCAATTGACTCATCATCGCTGCCAAATTTTTGCCCCCCCCCCCCCCCCCCCCCCCCAGTGGAGGGTTATGTAAGAGGTCCGAGCAGATGTAATTTCGATGTATTGCTCACGCGCTGCCTGCGATATGTAAGGTATAAGAAATCTCAGACCAGAAAGCAGTGTTGACTGCAGTAGGAACTGTGTAGCTGTAGGAGCAAGTTGTTGCTAGCAAGCTGTCTGGTCTGCAATCATTCATTTCAATTTAAAGAATTTACTAATTTCTCCAATCCATGATCATCCCGATTATTGCAAAAGTAAAATCAGTTGTTCCTTTTATAAATGACAAATCTATCAGCCAGCATTGCACAGGGCTGTGCCAGAAAAGTTTATTGTAAGAGCAGATATATATGCGTTTCCGGCGACTTCATTGAGGTATGAATTTTTCTTTTTTATTCAGAATGATCTTTCAGGTCCATGACGCAGCACTGCTGACGTTCCAAATTTACCAGGTTAAATCAACAGTCAATTATTGAAAAGTTATAAGTGAGCGACAATTTTTTATTAAAAGATTAGTCACATTGTATTATTACCAGGTTACTGAATTTATTTTTTTGTTGGGACGTTACACTGAATGTGAACGACATAATTATAATTTTTACTGTTGAGAAGTTTAGGAATTTTTCTTTTTTGGGAGGATATCCTAAATGTGAATATTATTCATATTTATTTTATTTTGTGGGGAGGTTGCAAACTTCTCTGTATACTACAACATCATCCGCGAAAAGCCGCATGGGACTTGCGACACTATCTAGTGAGTCATTTATATATACTGTGAAAAGCAATGGCCCCATAACACTCCCCTGTGGCACGCCAGAGGTTACTTTAACGTCTGTAGACGTCTCTCCATTGAGAACAACATGCTGTGTTCTGTTTGCTAAAAACTCTTCAATCCAGCCACACAGCTTGTCTGATATTCCGTAGGCTCTTACTTTGTTTATCAGGCGACAGTGTGGAACTGTACCGAACGCCTTCCGAAAGTCAAGGAAAATGGCATCTACCTGGGAGCCTGTATCTAATATTTTCTGGGTCTCATTAACAAATAAAGCGAGTTGGGTCTCATATGATCGCTGTTTGCGGAATCCATGTTGATTCCTACAGAGTAGATTCTGGCTTTCCAGAAACGATATGATACGGGAGCAAAAAACATGTTCTAAAATTCTACAACACATCGACGTCAGAGATATAGGTCTATAGTTTTGCGCATCTGCTCGACGACCCTTCTTGAAGACTGGGACTACCTGTGCTCTTTTCCATTCATTTGCAACCTTCCGTTCCTGTAGAGACTTGCGGTGTACACGGCTGTGAGAAGGGGGGCAAGTTCTTTCACTGGAAAGAGAAATTCCTTCGTAGGCTATACCAGAGACCTTGAGATCTCAAACATCGTCTGAGGCAGGACACATCTGTAGCTTAAGGCAGGAAGAATATTGCATACGATTAAGTATTAAAATGGAAAAATTACGAAAGTGATGCAGGATAATATATTCGCACACAATACACTGCACAACACAATTAAAGAATCACTTTTTCAAAACCCCGTAACTGTCTCCAGCTGTGATGTGTAACTACGAACTTTGGCTCAAAGTTGCCTACAACATTATTCTGTAACGGTGCAAAAGCGTCACGCCCTGCGACGTCGGCCACGGGCTCGGCGACGTTTCAGACATCAATGTGTCGACACATGCGAAAAAAAATTCCACAGTTCAGAAGTTCATGTTCGTTGTGAGGTGCGTTAATGATGACATATTGGCACTAAATTTCACCACACTTCTGCCCAACGCCGTCGTGAACGTGTCTCACGATAGGAAGGTTGTCATACGACCTTTTACCCATATTTCATCTTTCTTTTGACACCTCTGCTATGGAGGTCATAAGCGCGACACAAAGGAGTTTTGTGATGGGGTGCCGACTGAAACATTTCAGACACACTGCCGCTAGGAATCGACACGAGAAGGTCTGGGGAGGTGGCGGAAAGGGCGTCAAGGAAACCACAAGTTTTTTCTCGGGGTATTGGTAACCACACCTTTAGCGGTCGACAACGACAATTCGCAGTGCGATGAGCAACAGGACGAAGCTCTTGACAACATATGACACTGCTGACAACCATCGGACGCTTCAGTCCAACTCTAAGAACATAACGGGCCTGCAAATACATTGAACGTGATCTGATCCCTTTTGAATATAGGACGACCGCAGTCTTTGCTCTGATACAAAGGGTGGATCTATTAGGGGCTGTTGAAACTCATTAGACGAAATTTGTGTGTGATCCGTGGTAGCAAAGGGTGTTTATGCTTTTTCAGTCTTCCTGTTTTGCGCCTTCCTGTGGCGTGATCATGGGGGCGTTGCAACACTTGACACGTGCGTGAACAAAACGCCAAAGGGTCCCTCTTATACCACTCAGTTCGGCAAGACCCTCGGTGCCTCTCACGCATCTTTGTTGACCACATTAAAAATGTACCTGTCAGAGACTGTGACACACATTCAATTGAGTGTTTGCCTCATTGCTGCTCTAGCGCCTGAGAACAGGTAATCCCTTCGACACGCCTTCGGGTGCATTGCCTGCCGTCAGGTTCTACAGCGGCAGCAGAGCATGAGTCAGCCACAGCAGGCCTCCAAAAAGCATAACATCTTTTGCTGCAAGGGAAGAGGTGGTTTCGATCCAAAATGCGCCTTCCCCTACGCCTACATGTTAAAGATCGCCGGTCTGGAAATGGCCAGACTCTCCAAGCCTATGCACGGTCTCCACTCATCTGTATTTTTCATTTCCACTGTCTCCTCTACCTTCTGTTCCCAGTGTCTCTATCTCCATTCATCTCTCTTTCTCTTTTACTGCCACTGTCTCTCACCTACCATAAATGTCTCTTCTGTCTTTGGCTCCCACTCTATTATCTTCTCCATCTCTCTTTATCTTTCACTGCCACTTTTTCTCTCCCACCATCATTCTCTCTCTCTCTCTCTCTCTCTCTCTCTCTCTCTCTCTCTCTCTCTCCCTCTGGCACCCTCTCCTCCTTCTTCCACCTTCACTGTCTCTCTGCTCCTCCCTTTCAGCACAAAAAAGCACGAAAATGTTCGGATGTCGAAATTTTTGGTGAGGAAGTTGGAATTAAGGTCGACTTAGCTATTTCCTCAATTTTATGAAAGAGCTTTTTTTTAAAAAAGAGAAACATATTCGATATTGCCAGAATGATATTTTCACTCTGCAGCAGAGTATGCGCTGATATGAAACTTCCTGACAGATTAAAACTGTGCGCCAGACCGAGACACGGACTCGGGACCTTTGCTTTTCGCGGGAAAGTGCTCTACCAACTGAGTTAGCGGAGCATGTATTGTACTGACAGTACGATCGTTGTCAACTACATGAGGAATTGGCGCCTCCTGTAGCGGTTATCTCGTCCTTCTACGCCTCCCCCGCTGCGAGTACCAGGCTTAAATGCTCCATGTTCCCTAAGACGACGATCAGTGGCTTCAATCGTTTTCCTGTAGGTTACCTTCGTCCTGGAAATCTGGACCGGTAGAAACGTTGAGTGGGAACGCCACAGCCGTCAGTTAATTCATACATCTGCCATCTCTGCATTTTTGTACACTGCCATTGCACGAGCGAAATCTGTGATTACCTCTATGTGGTAATCAGTGTGCTTGCAACAGCGTACTGAGCGCTGGAACAAGTGGTGTTATCTGTAAACTGGCAATGACGTACGTTGAATGGCAACAAGGACGTGTAAGACAAAACACAACGTAACCGTACGTCACCAAGAGTGCACGTTCCCCATGATTCTAACGCTCTATTCTTGCGTGTTTCCAATGATTGATGAGTTGGAGAAAATGAGTTGTAACATGGAATCAAAGCGTTTCCATACCCATGTTCACATAACACAATTTCTTCATCTACATGTGAGGAATGTGTCATGCACTTTGTGCCGTACATTTTTGTTACACCCTTTATAGCCGTGCATAATTGCGGAAGTGTTGCCGGTGTAGTATTTCGTGCAAGAACTGACCTCTCGGTTACGCCCCATAAATGTTCGAAGGGATTCATGTCGGGCAATTTGGGTGGCCAAACATTACGCTAGAATTATTCAAGACGTTCTTCAGATCAATCGCGAACAGTTGTGGCCCACTGACATGGCCCACTGTCATCCATAGAAATTCCATCGTTGTTTGGCTACATGAAGTCCATGAATGGCAGCAGATGGTCTCCAAATAGTGAAACATCCACGGAGCCCTCTCCATGTACACAGCCCACAGAATTATGGAGCCACTACCAGCTTGCACAGTGGCTTGTTGACACCTTGCCCCATGGCTTCGTGGGGTCTGCGTCACACTCGAATCGGACCATCAGCTCGCACCAACTGAAATCTGGACTCATGGTCACGAGCCTAGGAGAGGCGCTGCAGGTAATGTTATGCTGTTAGCACATGTACTCACGTAGATCATCAGCTACCATAGCCTATTAACGTAAATTTTCGCCACACTGTCCTGCTCTTGAGGGTACACATCACTTGTTGTTGTTGTTGTGCTCTTCAGTCCTGAGACTGGTTTGATGCAGCTCTCCATGCTACTCTATCCTGTGCAAGCTTCTTCATCTCCCAGTGCCTACCGCAACCTACATCCTTCTGAATCTGCTTAGTGTATTCATTTCTTGGTCTCCGTCTACGATTTTTACACTCTACGCTGCCCTCCAATACTAAATTGCTGATCCCTTGATGACTCAGAACATGTCCTACCAACCGATCCCTTCTTCTAGTCAAGTTGTGCCACAAACTCCTCGTCTCCCCAATTCTATTCAATACCTCCTCATTAGTTATGTGATCTACCCATCTAATCTTCAGCATTCTAACAAATTTCTCTTCTTCAGAAACGCTTTCCTTGACATTGCCAGCCTACATTTTATATCCTCTCTACTTCGACCGTCATCAGTTACTTTGCTCCCCAAACAGCAAAACTCCTTTACTACTTTAAGTGTCTCATTTCCTAATCTAATTCCCTCTGCCTCACCCGACTTAATTAGACTACATTCCATTGTCATCGTTCTGCTTTTGTTGATGTTCATCTTATATCCTCCTTTCAAGACACTGTCCATTCCGTTCAACTGCTCTTCCAAGTCCTTTGCTGTCTCTGATAAAATTACAATGCCATCGGCGAACTTCAATGTTTTTATTTCTTCTCCATGGATTGTAATACCTACTCCGAATGTTTCTTTTGTTGCCTTCGCTGCTTGCTCAATATACAGACTGCATAACATTGGGGATAGGCTACATCCCTGTCTCACTCCCTTCCCAACCACTGCTTCCCTTTCATGCCCCTCGACTCTTATAACTGCCATCTGCTTTCTGTACAAATTGTAAATAGCCTTTCGCCCCCTGTATTTTACCCCTGTCACCTTCAGTATTTGAAAGAGAGTATTCCAGTCAACATTGTCAAAAGCTTTCTCTAAGTCTGCAACTGCTAGAAACGTAGTTTTGCCTTTCCTTAATCTATCTTCTAAGATAAGTCGTACGGTCAGTATTGCCTCACGTGTTCCAATATTTCTACGGAATCCAAACTGATCTTCCCCGAGGTCGACTTCTACCAGTTTTTCTATTCGGTTGTAAGGAATTCGCGTTAGTATTTTGCAGCTGTGACTTATTAAACTGATAGTTCGGTAATTTTCACATCTGTCAACACCTGCTTTTTTGGGATTGGAATTGTTGTATTCTTCTTGAAGTCTGAGGGTATTTCACCTGTCTCATACATCTTGCTCACCAGATGGTAGAGTTTTGTCAGGACTGGCTCTCCCAAGGCTGTCAGTAATTCTAGTGGAATGTTGTCTACTCCCGGGGCCTTGTTTCGACTCAGGTCTCTTGTAATGCTCTGACAAACTCTTCATGCAGTATCATATGCCCCATTTCATCTTCATCTACATCCTCTTCCATTTCCATAATATTGTCCTCAAGTACATCGCTCTTGTATAGACCCTCTATATGCTTCTTCCACCTTTCTGCTATTCCTTCTTTGCTCAGAACTGGGTTTCCATCTGAGCTCTTGATATTCATACAAGTGGTTCTCTTTTCTCCAAAGGTCTCTTTAATTTTCCTGTAGGCAGTATCTATCTTACCCCTAGCGAGATAAGCCTCTACATCCTTACCTTTGTCCTCTAGCCATCCCTGCTTAGCCATTTTGCACTTCCTGTCGATCTTATTTTTGAGACGTTTGTATTCCTTTTTCCCTGCTTCATTTACTGCATTTTTCATCACTTATACACAAGGAAATGTGCTGAATTAATCTGTCAATCCGTCTTGATCCGTTTAAATCTCAAATAAATTTAATTAAGAGATTGATTATTATTTCTCCTCTAAAATATAAATGCCGAGGAATTGTGCAGTTCAACAGAGAAAATTCTGACCTACAGTTTTACAATGAGATTTATTGACTCAAAGGCAAACGTGAACATGAAGTTCAAATACAAGGAGTATGAGAATCATGATCGCTGTGAGTTATTGACAGGTTTTCGAACAAAAATAGAGGCACTGTCAAAATCTAACAAGGGACGTATATGAGCAAACTGCTGCTTGTATGTGACTGGGGCCGCACTGAGTTGCATATCAATTGTAATCGCATCTAACGTGTCAATGACTGAATACTTTGCCACTCTGTTGCTAATCAAACGAAAGTGTTGCTAAGTGCATTCACTGTGAAGACAAGACTACTGTGTGCAGATAACGAGTCGATGATTGAGCAGACTGAAGGAAGGTAAATCTTTGTTTATAGCATTTGTACATTTAGAGAAAGCTTTTGACAATCTTGGCTAGAATACATTCTTTGAAGCTCTGGAGGTATCAGGAATAAACACAGCGACACAAGATTATCTGCAGCACTGTAGAGGCACTAGACTGCAGTTGTAAGACTTCAAGGAATTGAAAGGGAAGCTGTAGTTGAGAATGTAGAAGTAGAGAGGATGTAAACTGCAGACCGGCAATAGCAAGAGAAGAGTTTCTGGAAAAAAAGAGAAACACAGCTAACACCGAATGTTGGGAAATATTCTATGAAGATATTTGTGTGGAGTGTAGCCTTGTTTGTAAGTGAAAAGTGGACGATTAACAGTTATGTCAAAACGACAAGAGATGCTTTCGAAACGTGGTGCTAAAGAAGACTGCTGAAAATCAAAATATGTAGATTGTATAACTAATGAAGAGATACTGAATCAAACAGAGGACAAAAAGGAAACTATGGCACAACTTGTCTAAAGGAAGGTATTGGTTGACAGGACATCTTCCGAAGCATTAAGGAATCGTCAGTTTGGTAATGGAGGGAAAATTATAGAGGCAGAGCAAGGCTTAACAACGGTAAGCAGATTCGAATGGATTTAGGATGCACTAGTTATGTAGAGATGAAGGGGCTTACACTGGATAGGCTAGTGTGAAGCGCTGTGTCAACACGATCTTCAAGCGGAAGACCGCAACAAACATATAGTGAGACGAATTGTATTTCGTATTCACGCAACCCAGCAGCAACTAGCAACTCCTTTGATTAGCTAGGTCAATTGTGTATTTATTTCCAGAATATTTGTTTAATATAGCCTCTAGTACATATCACTTGTGAAGTGTTTGTGAATAAATCTTTGTTACTCTGTGCAAACTGCGTCATATTTGAAAAACAATTACACCTTGAATGCAGTTTTCTTATGACGACTGTCAGCAAATGATGAGGTTGAATTACTGTCTTGACCACTCAGCACTTTGTGGTATTTTCTGTAAGACGTGTATTCCTTCATGAACCAATAACCATTGACCTTTTTTTCCATTTCAGGCTTTTCCACTGACTTCAAATGACCATTCTCATGCCTATTGAAGGCTGCACTGACATCGAATGAAACTATTTTTAATTACTGTCTGTGTTGGGGAAGTAGGCTAATCAAAAAATAAATACGACGTTTTGGCAACCAAATGCTGGCGTATTCTGTTCGTGTGTGTTTTCCATTATTAATGTGTTGGAGCAAGACTTGTAACATGGAAACAAAGCCTTTCCAGACCCATGTTCATGTAGCATAATTTCTTCGTATACGTGCGAGGAATGTGTCTGCACTTTGCGCCGTACATTTTTGTTATGCCCTCTAGAGGCAGCATGGCACAGTATTTCTGCAGGGGACTTCCAACGACTTTTTAAAGTCCATGCCCTGTCGAGCTAGCTGCTGCATTACACTAGGCAAAAGAAGATAGAAGATATGGCTTGGTTCAAATGGCTCTGAGCACTATGGGACTCAACTGCTGAGGTCATTAGTCCCCTAGAACTTAGAACTAGTTAAACCTAACTAACCTAAGGACATCACAAACATCCATGCCCGAGGCAGGATTCGAACCTGCGACCGTAGCGGTCTTGCGGTTCCAGACTGCAGCGCCTTTAACCGCACGGCCACTTCGGCCGGCAAGATAGAAGATATCCCATGGCTTTTGTCACCTCAGTGTAAACGCAGATGCTAGACAAGACTGCAGGTCGTGCTGTTGTATTTGACCACCAATGGCACCTGCGCAATGTCCTCAATACGTTGTACGTGTCAGTCGAGGCTAGAACAGTGTTCTGTGTTTGGTTTGAGTGTATTATGTCGGAGCTAAGTGAATTCGAACGTAGTCTAATTGTTGGTGCCTGTACGGTGGACACTCCCGTAAACCGTTTGGTGTATTAACAGGTACTGCATCGAAGATTTATACTGCATACAGGGAAAAGGGAAAAACATCATATGCTATGTCACAACGCGGACGAATGTGTGTGCCGAATGACCGTGACAGACGGACATTGAAGAAGATTTGTGACAGCTGCAAAAGTCTTTGCACACCTGAATGACGGAATCGCAAACCCTGTCAGCCCAAAAAACAACACGAGGAGAGCTCCATAAGCAGGAGGAGATCTCCGTAAGCAGGGAACTGCATGGCAAGCTCGATTTACAAAACCACTCTTAAAAATGCAAATGCCCGTAACAGGAAAACATGATGCCAAAGCAATGTAAGAAAGTCATTTGATCAGCTTAGTACTGTTGCACGGCTTCCAAGAGTGGAATACGGCGAGGGTTTGATGATTTCGGAAACCATATCGTGGTATTCCACGGGCCACAAGATTATTCTGGTCGCATTATTCCAAAGGATTATGTGATAAATTTAGCTGATCATGACCATCACACAGTTCCCTGTTTTTCCCCAATGGTGATACTGTGTTCCAAGATAACAGGGTCCCTGTTTACACTGCTCGCATAGTCCAGGACTGGTTTTGAGAACATGAGGATGAATTGTCGAATCTTCTCTGGCCGCCAAAATCAATACATCTCAGCATTATTGAGCCCTTGTGGTCTACTTCGGAGAGAAGGGCACGTGATCACTGTCCACCTCTATCATCGTTTCTGAAGATGCCACTATTTTGTAGGAAGGATGATAAAGGTTTTCTTCGAAAACCATACAGGACCCGCATTTGACCACTCTGAGACAACTAGAAACTTACGAAAGCCCACTGTTTTCCTACACCATATTAGGCATGGTTATGTGTTGCGTCTTTGGTGTTGCCATCTTTTTGTCCATTCCCTGTAACTGTCTCGCCTGGTGATGCCAATTGAAGAGCTCCTCGACCGAATAGTAGTGGCTCTGGTCAAAGAAAACCATCATAACGACCGGGAGAGCGGTGTGCTGACCACACACCCCTCCTATCCGCATCCCCATCTGAGGACGACACGGCGGTCGGATGGTCCCAGTGGCCACATGTGGCCTGATGGCAGAGTCTCCGTACTACAGCCCGTCTTCAGCTGTAGCAACCAGCACTGTTTACAACCTAAATGATGCATGCTCACTAACTTACAAACGAGTTCAGTCCACATATGTAGCTGAGCGGTCAACGCTTCTGACTGCCATGCAGAGGATCAGGTTCAGTCTCCAGTACTGCCAGGGACATTCCCTTGGTGAGAGGATTGGTATGTGGTAAATTCAGCCCTGTGAGGTCAATTTAGGAGTTGATTTAATGAGAAGTTGCGGCTGCACAGTATGGGCAGCTAACAATGAACGGAAGAGATGGGAGCTAATGCCCTGCCCATCTTTATACCATCCTGATGACGCTGTAGAACAGAGAATAACACAGCAGTCGTTCAGCATCGTGTGTTCCTCTGGGTCTGAATGTTGATGACGATGATGATGTTTGATTTGTGGGGCGCTCAACTGCACGGTTATCAGCGCCCATACAAATTCCCAACCTTTGCTCAGCCCAATCTCGCCACTTTCATAAATGATCATGAAATGATGAGGACAAACACCTAGTCATCTCGAGGCAAGTGAAAATCCCTGACCTCGCCGGGAATCGAACCCGGGACCCCGTGCTCGGGAAGCGAGGACGCGACCGCGAGACCACGAGCTGCGGACCGCCTGAATGTGGAGTTAACTCCATAACTATCGGAGAGAGCATCTTATTGCGTGGTACGACAGAGTTCCTCTGAATGCCTTGGCCATTATACTAAAGATGAATGGTGAATGAAACAAGTCGTAAGGTGAGAAGCGTACCTCTATGCGTGGCTGTGGCGGGCCAAAGACATCCGAGGGTGCGGGCAGGTTGCCCTCCGGCGGTCTCTTGAGGAAAGGACCACTGAGTTCACCGTCGCCCATGGCCAGCGCCAGCTGCGACAGGTACACGTTGCGGTCGCGTTTGTCCGCCTTCGTCTGCTGCAAGGCTGTCAGCTTGTACAGCCACTCCTGCGAGACACAAATGCACACTTTATTTACATCTAATCTCCTGAGCTAATTTCGTCAACAAAACAGTATCATTTGTTGCAAGTCCAAGGGTGTGGGAAACTTGACGAGCAATCTACAAAAAAATTGCGTTTGAAACGGTTTTCTTACAAAGAAAAACTCTTGAGTACTGCCACAATTTAATTTTCGTACCACTAAAAACATGGGTAAAATGTTAGTGTCAGTGGCGTTGAGAAACTGTTGAAGCTGTTAAAATTGAACAAAACTCCAAGGTATGACACAATCTATGTCACATTCTGTACTGAATTTGTGACTGAGTTAGCCCACCTTTTAATAATAAAGTACCGTAGATTACTCGATCAAAAACCGTGCCCAGTAGTTGGAAGGAAGCAAAGATGTCACCCGTCTACAAGAACGATAGCAAAAGTGATCCGCAGAACTATCGTCCAGTATACTTGACAAAAATCTTAGAGAACATTTTCTGAGCTCAAACATAATGGGTATTTAAAACAGCAAAAAGCATGGATTTCGAAAACATCGATAATGCGAAACGTAAATCACACTTTTCTCACATGACGTAATGATGGTTCAAATGGCTCTGAGCACTATGGGACTTAACATTGGAGGTCATCAGTTCCCTAGAACTTAGAACTACTTAAACCCAATTAACCTAAGGACATCACACGAATTCATGCCCGAGGCAGGATTCGAACCTGCGACCGTAGCGGTCGAATGGTTCCAGACTGAAGCGCCTAGAAGCGCTCGCCTAGAGCGACCGGCATGACATAATGAAAGCCATGGATAAAAGCAATCAGGTGGATGCAGTATTCCCTGATTTCTGAAAAGCTTTGACTCACTACACATCTACGCTTATTACCAGAAGTACGATCATACGGGGTATGAAGGAAAATTTGTGAGTGAATTGAGAACTTTGTGGTAGGGAGGAAACAGCATATTATCTTGGATGGAAAGTCACCGTCAGATGTAGAAGTAACTTCGGGTGTCCTCTGGAGAGTTGGTCGAACTCTTGCAGTTCATATTGTATATTAATGACCTAGGAGACAATATTAATTGGAACTATCCGCACAATATTCAGTCAGAGTTTGATAAGACTGGCAACTTGCTTTAAAGGAACAGGATTGTAAAACTGTGCACTTCACAAAACGAGAAAAACGTGCTATCCTATGAGTACAACAACAACATCATTCATCTACATCTATGAGGGGGGTTCAATAAACAGCGCAAAAATTTTTTTCTCGGCCAGTTTCCGTTGAAAAAATGCAGAATTTGTTGTAGGGCATCGTGGAATATTCCCGCTTCAGGCCGTATAGTTTCATGAAGTTTCGGTCGGTGACGGCACTTTCCGTAGCCTTCAAAATGGCGTCTGTAAAGAGGGTGCGTTCCAAGCAGAAAGCTATCGTAGAGTTTTTTTTTCTGCAGAAAACCAAAGCAACGCAGATATTCATAGGCGCTTGCAGAATTTCTACGAAGGCTTGACAGTGACCAAAAGCGTGGTGGGTGAGGCGCCTGTCATTTGCGCAAACTTGTCACGCGTGCAGGCCGGTGCACGCATTTGTGACTCCTGCAATGTTGGAACGTGCGGACACTCTCGTTACAGGTGATCGACGGGTCACAGACACCTCGCTGCACAACTGGACGTCTCTGTTGGTAATGCTGACACCCGAGACGAGCTCACAAAACTTCACTGGACTGTTCGCCCTGATCCACATTACATCCGGATCTCGCACCTTCCGACTTTCATCTGTTTGGCCCAATGAAGGATGCACACTGCGGGAAGTAGTACGTGGATGATGAGGAAGTTATTGATGCAGCAAGACGTTGTCGCCGACGTCAACCAATAGAATCGTGCGATATAGGCATACATGCCGTCCCAGTACGGTGGCGTAAGGCCGTTGCACTGAACGGAGATTATGCTGAAAAAAATAAGGTTTATAGCCAAAAGAATGAGGAATAATGTGGTGTATTAGAATCCTGGATAAGACCAATCGCTTTCAGAAAAAGTGTGTTGCATTACTTATTACGTACATTTACATCATACGTAGCAAGCCATCTAACAGCATTTGACGGCGGGTACTTCTGGTACCACTAACCGATCCCCCTTACGCTGTTCCACTTGCGAATGGCTCTAATTTTTAAAATTTTCTCGTGGTGGTCATTACACGAGATGCATGCGGGAAGAAGTAATATGTTTTTCGACTCTTCTCAGAAAGTGCTCTCCCTAAATTTTAACAGTAGACTTTCTTGTGATGCACAACGCTTCTCTTGTAACGTTTGCCATTGGAGTATGTTGAGCATCTCTGTAAGGCTCTCGCGCCGACTAAACGATTCCCTGACGAAACGCGCTACTCTTCGCTGGATATTCTCTATATCTTGTATCAGTCCTACCTGGTAAGGATGCAAAATTCATGAACAATACTCATACTGATGAACAGTACTCAAGAATCGGTCGAACAAGCGCCTTATAAGCCCCTTCCTTCGTGGATGAGTTACCTTTCCTTACGCTTCTAGGCGCTTCAGTCCGGAACCGCGCTGCTGCTACGGTCGCAGGTTCGAATCCTGCCTCGGGCATGGATGTGTGTGATGTCCTTAGGTTGGTTAGGTTTAAGTAGTTCTAAGTCTAGGGGACTAATGACCTCAGATGTTAAGTCCCATAGTGCTTAGAGCCATTTGAACCATTCAAATCTTTCCTTAAGATACTTCCCGCGAATCTCAGTCTAGCGTCTACTTTTCCTATTCTTTGTATTATGTGGCCATTCCACTTGTGGTCGCTCTGGATAGTTACTCGCAGAAGTTTTACGATAGATAATCTTTTCCAGTAGTTTGCCATCAATAGCATAATTATTCAGTACTGGATTTCTATTCCTATGTGTGCGCAATATGTTACAGTTATTCACATTCAGGGTCAACTGACAGAGCCTGCAATCCTGTACAGGTGATTCTAAAAATCTGTACTGTCGTCTGGCATTGCTACATTTTAAAGACAACTGCATCATCTGCAAATAGTTTTAAAGACCTTCAGACGATTTCTGGTACACTCATGCTCATAAATTAAGGATAATGCTGATACATGGTGAAACAACGCTCTGGTGGGAAATATGCGGGTTTAAATCACCTCAGGCTATGACCATGCGGTGCATTTGGCCTGCGGTCGTCGCACGGTGGCGCTGGCAGCAATCCACATACGCAGAGGTGTGTTGTTGCATGTCAGAGTACGGTGCAGCAAGTAAGTGTGCAGACGTTTTCAGACGTGCTAATCGTGACTGTGTGTTGAAGGTGGCTCAAAGAACAAATATTGATAACGTTATGAGGAGTAGAATACTAGGGCGACTGGAGGCTGGTCAAACACAGCAGGTCTTAGCACGGGCCCTCTGTGTGCCACAAAGTGTGATCTCAAGATTATTGCAACGATTCCGGCAGACAGGAAACGTGTCCAGGCGCTACAGTACGGGACGTCCACAGTGTACAACACCACAAGAAGACCGATATCTCACCATCAGTGCCCACAGATGGCCACGGAGTACTGCAGGTAGCCCTACTCGGGATCTTACCGCAGCCACCGGAACAGTTGTCTGCAGACACACAGTCTAGAGACAACTGAACAGACATGGTTTATTCGCCTGGAGACCTGCAAGGTGCATTCCACTGACCCCTGGTCACAGGAGAGTCCGTAAAGCCTGGTGTGAAGAACATAGTACACGGTTATTGGAACAGTGGTCCCAGGGTATGTTCACGGACGAGTCCACGTACAGTCCGAACAGTGATTCTCGCCGGCTTTTCATCTGGCGTGAACCAGGAACCAGACATCAACCCCTTAATGTCCTTGAAAGGGACCTGTATGGAGGTCGTGGTTTGATGGTGTGGGGTGGCATTATGATTGGTGCACATACACCCCTACATGCCTTTGACAGAGGAACTGTAACAGGTCAGGTGTATCGGGACATCATTTTGCACCAGTATGTCCGCCTTTTCAGGGGTGCAGTGGGTCCCATCTTCCTCCTGATTGATGATAACGCACGGCCCCACCGAGCTGCCATCGTGGAGGAGTACCTTGAAGCAGAAGATATCAGGCGGATGGAGTGGCCTGCCTGTTTACCAGACCTAAACCCCATCGAGCACGTCTGGGGTGCTCTCGGTCGACGTATCGCTGCACGTCTTCAAACCCCTAGGACACATCAGGAGCTCCGACAGGCACTGGTGCAAGAATGGGAGGCTATACCTTAGCAGATGCTCGACCACATAATCTAGCATATTCCAACCCGTCGTGCGGCCTGTGTAGGTGTGCATGGTGATTATATCCCATACTGCTGTCGGGGTACCTGCGCAGAAAACAGTGGCGTTTAGTAGCACATGTGTTTCGGGACGGTTTTCTCAACTTTATACCAATACCGTGGACTTGCAGATCTGTGTCGTGTGTTTTCCCTATGTGCCTATGCTATTAGCGCCAGTTTTATGTAGTGCCACGTTGTGTGGCACCACATTCTGCAATTATCCTTATTTTATGAGCACGAGTGTAGATCACTTACATTCGTTGTGAAAAGTAAACGTTGTAAACAGTAACGGTCCTGTCATACTTTCGGATATTATCTTCACATCTGTCGATTTTGTTCCGTTAAAAGCGACGTGTTGAGATCTTTGTGCAAGGAAATCTTGAATCCAGTCGCAAATCTGGACCAATCGTCGATAAGCTCTTTTTTTTTTTCATTAACAGGCGATGCGGAGCTGTGTCAAATGCCTTCTTGAAGTCAAAGAACAACGTACCAACTTGAGCGTCGTCGTCTACACCGCCATAGCACTCATGGAGGAACAGAGAAAGCTGAGTTTCGCAAGATCTCTATTTGCGAAATCCATGTTGATTTTTATTAAAAGAATTTTCATAGGCCACAAACGGCATAATTTTTGAGCACAAAACAAGTTTCACAATTCTACAACTGATCGTTGTCAACGACTTAGGAATGTAATTATGTGCATCTGTTCTATGGTCATTCGTGAAAATGTAAGTGGTATCCTCTTTTTACACTCGGTGGGTACCTTTCGGTGTTCCAGCGATCTGCCATAAACTGCTGTTAGAAGCAGAGCTAGTTCTTTGCATAATAATTGTAGAATCTTCTAGGTGTTCTATCCGATCTTGATGCCTTTCCACTACTAAGCGATTGTTGTTGCTTTCCTATTCCGCGATCGGTTAACTCAATATCAACCATTTCGACGTTCGTACAATGATCGAAAGGAGGGACCGCCTTACGATTTTCCGCGGTGAAACACTTTCGGATGACCGAACTCAGTATCTCAGCCTTCCGTCTGTTGACTTTTATTTCGGTGCCATAATGGCCAATGAGTGAATGAATAGAGAATTACGAATCGATTATTTATTTTACATAGGACCAAAACTTCTTAGGGTTTTTACTCAGTTCGGTTGACAAAATTTTGCTTTCAGAGTCACTGGACGCTTCTCTCATTCATCTCCTGATGCTCAATTTCGCTTCTTTTATCTTTCGTTTGTCAGCCAGGTTTTGACTTCTTCTGAATCTGTGATGAAGCTCTCTTTGTTTATGTAGCAGTTTCTAATACTACTATTCAACCACGGTGGGTCTTTCCAATTCGTCAACACCTTGCCCTGAAACGTTCTTATCTAAGGAATACTGGTTTTGAATTTTTTTTTCCTTTTGTGCTCCACATCCCTCGTCCTCATTGATGAATATTTGATGACGACTACTCAGATACTCTGCAAGTTACATCCTTTCACTCTTGCTAAAGTCCTCCCCCGGTAACTGAGTGGTCAGCACGACAGAATGTCAATCCTAAGGGCCCGGGTTCGATTCCCGGCTGAGTCAGAGATTTTCTCCGCTCAGGGACTGTATGTTGTGTTGTCCTAATCATCATTTCATCCCCTTCGACGCGCAAGTCGCCGAAGTGGCGTCAAATCGAAAGACTTGCACCCGGCGAACGGTCTACCCGACGGGAGGTCTTAGTCACACGACATTTACTCTTGCTAAGCAAAAACATCTTCCTACCTTTCTTAATATTCCTTATAATACCCATAGTCATAGTTGCTACCAAAACATCATGTTCACTGATACCTTTCTCTGTGTCTGTTTGTTACTAGGAGGTCTAAGATGTTACATACATGGGTTGGTTCTCTATGAGCTCGAAATAATTTTCGGATAAGACATTCAGAATAATATCACACGAATACCTGTCTCTGGTATCAGTTTTGATAGCATGACTTTCCCGATTTATACCTCGCAAGCTGAAGGCAGCCGCTACTACAACGGCATGATCGGGAAAATTACTAATGATATTCTGCAAGTTCTATCTGAAGCGCTCTATCACTTCAGTTTCTGGCCCCGGCCGTCTATAAAAGCGTCATACTACTATTTTTGACCGACATTTGACGCCTAACTTCAACCAGATTAAATTCACATTCGGAATCCGTGGTAACCTCGTCAAATATTATCGAGTTCTTTATTGCAATAAATACGCCTCCATCATCGGCGACTAATCTGCCCTTACAATAAATACTCCTATCGTAACTTAGGATTTCGCTACTACTCTCTTCTGGTTTCAATCAACTTCCGTTCCTAATATTATCTGGTCATTATAACCTTCAATAAGAGATACTAATTTTGGGACCTTTCCCCAGATGCTCCTACAGTTTACTAATATCATATTAACCTTTTCAATATCCGATATGTGAAGACGAGCATTCTCCGAGAACATTGTGGTTGCTGGAACTTTGATTTTGGCAAACGCCCATGTGAACGCCACATGTACTCCTCTACCTTAGTTGCCGCTTTGGAGGTTCAGAAATTCGCATCCGATGCCGTCGCAGAACTGTCTGAGCCTCTGCTCCAGAGAACCGCTATCGATCCTGAGTGTGATGCTACAAATTATAGGCTTAGCCTGCACCCTGCGTGCTATACTAGTTGCCGCCAGCAAATCAGCTATCCACCAAAAAAAAACGTGGACGGCATCATAACCGAAGCGGCAGAACGTCATTACTGCCGACGTACGCCACTATGCATCCAGTACACTCGATAGCCGCCGGCAGGGCCTCCTTCTCAAGACAGACGAAACCCCATTCCCGGCAAACATACCGAATACATGCTGGCATTCTTCCATACCATGCATGCTACTTCTCGAAGGGGTTTGTTACTTGCCTGTAATTTTGGAGCTCCCAGTGACTACAGTCCGACCCACGAACGATGGCGGTTCGCGCAGTTCGAGACAAGGACGGGGACTGCATTGTTGCAGGTTCCAGGCGGCAACTGCGGCACACCCATTGACGTGCTTTGCGCCTGATGAAAGCGTGTATCCCGCAAATTAAGTCTCTTGCTTGCTTGTGTTCAATTTGTCGCTAACCACAACCATGAACCACGACAACTCGAGACAAATGGAAACAGTGGTAACAACATAACGAAAATGGCAACTACAACGTCATATCTTTGCCCCATTTTCAACAATAAGCGAAACAGATAGATAAGGTTACGAAAATTTTGTACATCTGAAAAAAATACAACTAATGTTACAGCTACTATGTTCAGTTATAAATTAAGTAAAAAACGTTTATCAGTATGAAAATGAATCGAGTGTCGTACAACAGGTCATTCTAGTGTCCGATTCCACTCGTTAGCTTTGACCAATGACGTCATACCTAAGGCAGAGTTGCTACATAAAGGCAATCTATGAAAGCAACTGATCCTATTATTAAACAAACTAATGTTGCATACGACAAAATTACAAACACAGTTCACGTGATTAATTACTTACGCATAATTTATACCAATAAGAATTAAAGGTAACGAAAATAAATAAGAAGAGAAAAAGAGAAGTATACATGTCTGAAATAAATTATCATCGTAATTTATGCGAGTAAGAAAAGCACAGAGAACCTTTAAATCCAATACAGTATAGCGCAAGATGAAGGTATAGCGTTAACTTATAATACTAGTTGTTAAATCTTACGAGACGAGTACACAAGAAACAAAAATCTGACAAAAAATAAGTCTAACAAATGCTGGAATCGGTAAATGGAATTGACTGACGTATATTGGTTAAATCTTGTTACCGATGGTATTATTCTCTTCACTAGTATGGAAAGAGTTTGTAAGATGTACCTACAATGTTTGTTAGTTTATCGTAGTCCCCCATTCGGATCTCCGGGCGGGGACTACTCAAGAGGACGTCGTTATCAGGAGAAAGAAAACTGGCGTTCTACTGATCGGCGCGTGGAATGTCAGATCCCTTAATCGGGCAGGTAGGTTAGAAAATTTAAAAAGCGAAATGGATAGGTTAAAGTTGGATATAGTGGGAATTAGTGAAGTTCGATGGCAGGAGGAACAAGACTTTTGGTCAGGTGAATACAGGGTTATAAATACAAAATCAAATAGAGGTAATGCAGGAGTAGGTTTAATAACGAAAAAAAAAAAAAAAATAGGAGTGCGGGTAAGCTACTACAAACAGCATAGTGAACGCATTATTGTGGCCAAGATAGACACCAAGCCCACGGCAACTACAGTAGTACAAGTTTATATGCCAACTAGCTCTGCAGATGATGAAGAAATTGATGAAATGTATGATGAGATAAAAGAAATTATTCAGGTAGTGAAGGGAGATGAAAATTTAATAGTCATGGATGACTGGAATACGACAGTAGGAAAAGGAAGAGAAGGAAACGTAGTAGATGAATACGGATTGGGGCTAAGAAATGAAAGAGGAATCCGCTTGGTAGAATTTTGCACAGAGCATAACTTAATCATAGCTAAAAGTTGATTCAAGAATCATAAAAGAAGGTTGTATACATGGAAGAACCTTGGAGGTACTAGAAGGTTTCAGATAGATTATATAATGGTAAGACTGAGATTTAGGAACCAGGTTTTAAATTGTAAGACATTTCCAGGGGCAGATGTGGACTCTGACCACAATCTATTGGTTATGAACTGTAGATTAAAACTGAAGAAACTGCAAAAAGGTGGGAATTTAAGGAGATGGGACCTGGATAAACTGAAAGAACCAGAGGATGTACAGAGTTTCAGGGAGAATCTAAGGGAACAATTGACAGGAATGGGGGTATGAAATACAGTAGAAGAAGAATGGGTATCTTTGAGGAATGAATTAGTGAAGGCAGCAGAGGATCAAGTAGGTAAAAAGACGAGGACTAGTAAAAATCCTTGGATAACAGAAAGATACTGAATTTAATTGATGAAAGGAGAAAATACAAAAATGCAGTACGTGAAGCTGGCAAAACGGAATACAAACGTCTCAAAAATGATATCGACGGGAACTGCAAAATGGCTAAGCAGGCATGACAAATGTAAGGGTGTAGAAGCTTATCTCACGAGGGGTAAGATAAATACTGCCTAAGGGAAAATTAAAGAGATCTTTGGAGAAAAGAGAACCACTTGCTTGAATATCAAGAGCTCAGATGGAAACCCAGTTCTAAGCAAAGAAGGGAAAACAGAAAGGTGGAAGGAGTATAAAGAGGGTCAATACAGAGACGATGTTCTTGAGGACAATGTTATGGAATCGGAAGAGGATGTAGATGAAGATGAAATGGGAGATATGATATTGCGTGAAGAGTTTGACAGAGCACTGAAAGACCGAAGTCGAAACAAGGCCCCGGGAGTAGACAACATTCCACTAGAATTACTGACAGCCTTGGGAGAGCCAGTCCTGACAAAACTGTACCATCTGGTGAGCAAGATGTATGAGAGAGGCGAAATTCCCTCAGACTTCAAGAAGAATATAATAATTCCAATGCCAAAGAAAGCAGGTGATGACAGAAGTGAAAATTACCAACTATCAGTTTAATAAGTCACAGCTGCAAAATATTAACGCGAATTCTTTACAGACGAATGGAAAAGCTGATAGAAGCCGACGTCGGGGAAGATCTGTTTGGATTCCGTAGAAATGTTGGAACACGTGAGGCAATACTGACCCTACGACTTATCTTAGAAAACAGATTAAGGAAAGGCAAAACTACGTTTCTAGCATTTGTAGACTTAGAGAAAGCTTTTGACAATGTTGACTGGAATACTCTCTTTCAAATTCAGAAGGTGGCAGGGGTACAATACAGGGAGCGAAAGACTATTTACAATTTGACAGAAAGCAGATGGCAGTTATAAGAGTCGAGGGACATGAAAGGGAAGCAGTTGTTGGGAAGGGAGTGAGACAGGCTTGTAGCCTCTCCCCGGTGCTATTCAATCTGTATATTGAGCAAGCAGTAAAGGAAACAAAAGAAAAGTTCGGAGTAGGTATTAAAATCCACGGAGAAGAAATAAAAACTTTGAGTTTCGCCCATGACATTGTAATTCTGTCAGAGACAGCAAAGGACTTGGAAGAGCAGTTGAACGAAATGGACAGTGTCTTGAAAGGAGGATGTAAGATGAACATAAACAAAAGCAAAACGAGAATAATGGAACGTAGTCGAATTAAGTCAGGAGATGCTGAAGGTATTAGATTAGGAAATGAGACACTTAAAGTAGTAAAGGAGTTTTGCTACTTGGGGAGCAAAATAACTGATGATGGTCGAAGTAGAGAGGATAGAAAATGTAGACTGGCAATGGCAAGGAAAGCATTTCTGAAGAAGAAAAATTTGTTAACATCGAGTATTGATTTACGCGTCAGGAAGTCGTTTCTGAAAGTATTTGTATGGAGTGTAGCCATGTATGGAAGTGAAACATGGACGATAAATAGTTTAGTCAAGAAGAGAATAGAAGCTTTCGAAAAGTGGTGCTGCAGAAGAATGCTGAAGATTAGATGGGTAGATCGCATAACTAATGAGGAGGTATTTGAACAGAAATGTGGAGTAAAGGAGTTTGTGGCACAACTTGACTAGAAGAAGGGATCGGTTGGTAGGACATGTTCTGAGGCATCAAGGGATCACCAATTTAGTACTGGAGGGCAGTGTGGAGGGTAAAAATCGTAGAGGGAGACCAAGAGATGAGTACACTAAGCAGATTCAGAAGGATGTAGGGTGCAGTAGGTACTGGGAGATGAAGAAGCTTGCACAGGATAGAGTAGCATGGAGAGCTGCATCAAACCAGTCTCAGGACTGAAGACCACAACAACAACAAGTATTTCTGAGATCAATAAGAAATCTAGAAAGCCTACAAAAACATAGTCCACAGATGTATCGCAAATACGTCCAAAATTATGAGCTATCAAATAGTGGAATCAGTAGGCTAACTACAATTGATCTCCTATATAGGTCAATTCTTGTTACCGATTCCAGCCATTAGATGATTCATTAATTAGATCGTTTCTTCAGCACGTGTGTGCACCAAAATGTAGTCTAATATGGTTTCTGCACTCGTAATTTTTCTCTGAAGTACCGCAAAAAAGTTACTAATTTTGGAATTGGTAACTAGAATTGACCTAAATAGAAGGTCAGTTCTAGTTAGCGATTCCAAGTTTTGTTATACACCCGAGTTGTTTTAGAGAGCAATTACAAATGCAAAAATGCTATTACGTGTCAGTGCATTCAACTGCATAATTTACAAATGAATCTTTGAGAGGTTGGAAGCTGTAACTGGAATTTACCTATATAGGTTAATTCTAGTTATTGATTCCAATATTCTTTTTTTTTGTAGATATTCTTTAGTCAAATACTTGCTTTTCTTTCAGAATTTAGTATGTCGGTTTCTCCACATTTCACGCTACCGTTTCGTATTTGTTGTCATTCGTTTTATTTTCCTGTTTTCCTGTTATGTTTCAGTTTATACCGGCTCAGAACCCCAACTTTCCTGCGCTTCTCCCGTTACAATCGATAATTAATGGTAAAATTAATGCTATTTTATAACAGTATGACTTCACCATGCGCTTTACTATAATGCAATTTAAAGGTTCTGTGCAGTTTTATACTCGCATAAATTACTAGAACACTTCTTATCAGACATGAAAAATTGTTTTTTATAGTTGTTCTTAATCATTTTAGTTATCTTCCGTTCGTTTGGATATAATTCATGACTAAGTAAATAACTGCGTGAATGTGAATATAATTTTGTCGTATGCTACATTCGTTTGTTTGCGAGTATGATCCGTTGCTTTCATAGATTGCCTACACGTAGCGTCTTTGCCTTAGGTATGACGTCATTGCTCAAAGCCGACAAGTGGAATCGGACACTAGACTTTATCCAAAAGCTCTACACCGTGGGCGGCAACCACGATCCACATTAGAAACTAAAAAACGAAGAAAAAGATACGTCGCTCTTGGTATCAAAAAATTAACTTCATCCACATACTTCATGTCGAGACTGCTGTACAGAGCTACGTATATGAATCAGATGTAAATGAAAGGAGTTACCTAAAAAATAACGAACTCTTTATCAGAAAGAAAATCATGAGAACGCTCTACAACGGGTGTGGAGACAAAGATACCCACTGCACGAGAAAAAAAAAAAAAACGAATAACGCTATAGACAAAAACAATGCAAAATGCACACCAAGGACGGACACAGCGTCACTGAGTCACTGACCAAAGCAGAAGGGCTTAGTCCTGAATCCTTTCCGACCCAATATGAAAACAATAATTGTTGTTGTAGCTACAATCGGGGTCTACTGAAGAACGGGATACAAACCGTCGGTTTTGACCAATGACGTCATAGGTTACTCACACATATTGTGTTTACTTTCGAGCCACAGGTAAAAAATGGCTGTCTGCCTTGGATAGGGGCTATCATTGTACATTGAAAAACTGAATGTGGTTTTAAAAGACAGCGCTAGACATTGCGTAAGATTTTTTTTCATGTGCGTTGATGTAAACAATTGGTTCTTTCCAATTCATTCGGTACTTAATTTTATTCTTAGTGAGTTTGAGATAATTTGGACGAATAGTTTTTCAATTTAGAATCATTTTTAGTTTTTTATTTTCGTTTCTAGGTACGGATTTATCTCTTCCCATGAATATGACGTAAAGGAGCCATTGGATTTTTGCAAATGTCTGGTCTTCTTGCCAAGTACGTTGGATGTCGTGCGTGCGGCGAAGATATTCGCCTGATTAGTGTGTCTGCTCGTCGTACTCAAGATTTATTCGTATGTAGATCTAGCAAGGATCGACTATGACGCTCAATTATACGAGCAACATGGTTCGAGAAATCTGCTGGCCTTGAGGGATATCATAAAAATCACATACTGTTGGTGTTTGAAGTATCATGTGTGGTTGTGTGTGCATGAATGTCGTGTGAGTGAGCGTACCGTTGTAGACAGGTACTCGGTCTCATAATGAGCCTCATTTTGACAAAACCGAGTACAACAGAGGGGAGCCTGCGGTAGGATTATGGATTTAGGGGCCTGTAATTTCAGGACCAGAATGTGACGAGGTAGTTTCTAAAGTAGTTACTAACCGAACGAAGGAATCGTTGGTGAAATTAATTGAAGATACTGTTGCAGAGGGTTCCACAGCTATTTGCGATGATTTTTCTTCGTATAGGGATTTGGGGAATAGGGGATTTTAACGTCTTGTTGTCAATCATAAAACTGGTTTCAGATCTTCGTCAACTGGGGCTTTTACCAATAGTATAGAACGATATTAGAATTATATATTAATACCTTCAGCAGCTGCTGACAGGCGTTGATATATATCAACGGGGACAGGTGAAAATGTGTGCGCCGACCGGGACTCGAACCCAGGATCTCATGCTTACATGGCAGATATTCTATCCATCTGGGCCACCGAGGGCACAGAGGATAGTGCGACTGCTAGGATTATTTCGGGCACGCCTCCCGCGAGACCCACAGTTTCACCTCATATGTCCACACACTACATTCGCAGTGTCCCTACCCAACACACTCATTACCCGTGGAAGACAATTCTTACCAAGTACCGCAAGAGTTCGGGTAATATGTGTGCATCATTGAGAGAACTATATACTTATGTGGATATGGTGTCTGTTCATGACCTGCAGTCGTCTAGAACGAAATCAGAATTATATATTAATATAATTCAGACACCATATCCATATTAGTAAATAGTATAGAAGTTACTGGTCAGCTACAAAATCTGTTGTAGGGAGGGTGAAACGACGGATTTCGACACTTCAGAGTCATTTAGATGAATATTCATGGAAGCGTAGTGTACCCGATACATATTGCCCGTTTAAGTGCTTCCTTAAACTTGTTGGGCAGATGTATCGTCAAAAATCAGTTAGTTAATTTCGGATTGGGATGGAGAGTCGGGGGTAAATGATAATTAAGGAGAAAGGTAGGGTTGGTCGAGACGGTTAAAATATTGATTTTAATTTTTTGGTGTTCACGCTTCCGTGAATATTCATCTAAATGACTCTGAAGTGTCGAAATCCGTCGTTTCACCCTCCCTACAACAGATTTTATAGCTGATCAGTAACTTCTATACTATTTACTAATATGGATGTGGTGTCTGAATTATATTAATACATAATTCTAACTTCGTTCTAGACAACTGCATTTTCTTATTTTACGTAATTTTCTTCTGTGGATTTTTTTACTTTATTTCGTTGATGTGAATGTGTGAGTGTGCGACTGTGTGTTTGTATGTATATGTATATGTGTGTGTTTTTTTCGTAATGTTGTATTCCTTGTGTATGTGGGTATGTGATTTTTGTTGATGTCTTTCTAGGCGAGCTTCGGTTTTTTGCGGAGGAGTTTGCATGAGGTACGTTAATTTTTTATTTTTTTGTTATACTGAATTTGTCTATATTTATGTATTTCATTGTTGTATTACACTGTTTTGCCTTGCCTATGGGTTCGTCAGCTGCAGTATGGAATACAAATTTTGCAGCTGTTGTTCTTTTTCCCTTACCCAGCACTAGTATCACTACGATTTTTTCGAGTCTGTACTAGCACTACCAAAGGCGACAAGACCGACTCACGTAAAATTTGTATCCTGTACTTCAGTTGACGTATACAGGTTGACTGGAGTACGGAATACTGGTGATGGCTAGACGAAAACAGCAATGCATGTAACATTGATGTAATTCATCTACACTCCTGGAAATTGAAATAAGAACACCGTGAATTCATTGTCCCAGGAAGGGGAAACTTTATTGACACATTCCTGGGGTCAGATACATCACATGATCACACTGACAGAACCACAGGCACATAGACACAGGCAACAGAGCATGCACAATGTCGGCACTAGTACAGCGTATATCCACCTTTCGCAGCAATGCAGGCTGCTATTCTCCCATGGAGACGATCGTAGATATGCTGGATGTAGTCCTGTGGAACGGCTTGCCATGCCATTTCCACCTGGCGCCTGAGTTGGGCCAGCGTTCGTGCTGGACGTGCAGACCGCGTGAGACGACGCTTCATCCAGTTCCAAACATGCTCAATGGGGGACAGATCCGGAGATCTTGCTGGCCAGGGTAGTTGACTTACACCTTCTAGAGCACGTTGGGTGGCACGGGATACATGCGGACGTGCATTGTCCTGTTGGAACAGCAAGTTCCCTTGCCGGTCTAGGAATGGTAGAACGATGGGTTCGATGACGGTTTGGATGTACCGTGCACTATTCAGTGTCCCCTCGACGATCACCAGTGGTGTACGGCCAGTGTAGGAGATCGCTCCCCACACCATGATGCCGGGTGTTGGCCCTGTGTGCCTCGGTCGTATGCAGTCCTGATTGTGGCGCTCACCTGCACGGCGCCAAACACGCATACGACCATCATTGGCACCAAGGCAGAAGCGACTCTCATCGCTGAAGACGACACGTCTCCATTCGTCCCTCCATTCACGCCTGTCGCGACACCACTGGAGGCGGGCTGCACGATGTTGGGGCGTGAGCGGAAGACGGCCTAACGGTGTGCGGGACCGTAGCCCAGCTTCATGGAGACGGTTGCGAATGGTCCTCGCCGATACCCCAGGAGCAACAGTGTCCCTAATTTGCTGGGAAGTGGCGGTGCGGTCCCCTACGGCACTGCGTAGGATCCTACGGTCTTGGCGTGCATCCGTGCGTCGCTGCGGTCCGGTCCCAGGTCGACGGGCACGTGCACCTTCCGCCGACCACTGGCGACAACATCGATGTACTGTGGAGACCTCACGCCCCACGTGTTGAGCAATTCGGTGGTACGTCCACCCGGCCTCCCGCATGACCACTATACGCCCTCGCTCAAAGTCCGTCAACTGCACATACGGTTCACGTCCACGCTGTCGCGGCATGCTACCAGTGTTAAAGACTGCGATGGAGCTCCGTATGCCACGGCAAACTGGCTGACACTGACGGCGGCGGTGCACAAACGCTGCGCAGCTAGCGCCATTCGACGGCCAACACCGCGGTTCCTGGTGTGTCCGCTGTGCCGTGCGTGTGATCATTGCTTGTACAGCCCTCTCGCAGTGTCCGGAGCAAGTATGGTGGGTCTGACACACCGGTGTCAATGTGTTCTTTTTTCCATTTCCAGGAGTGTATATAGATCAATTGAAGAGCAGGATATAAATATTACATATGGCGCTATTTTTCACCTTCGGTTGTACTAGTATCCTATTCTTCAGCTGACCTATATAAGTCAATTGAAGTGCAGAATACACATGTTATAAATGTCGTTATTTCCCAATCTCTAGAACTAGTATTGTATTCTTCGGCTGACCTGTATAGCTCAACTAAAGAATGGGATACAAATTTCACTGGTGTTGGTTTTCTTGTCGTCGCCGACAAGACTATGATAAGTTTCGGTCGATACTATTAGCGTCGAAGGCAAAAAAAAAAAAAAAAAAAAAAAAAAAAAAAATATGTATCCCGTTCTTTGTTCTTCAGTAGACCCTATAGGTCAACTGAATTATTGTACGCGGAAACGAAGTTGACACTCAGCGCGGTGGCTGATGGGAGCGACAGCAAAGGCATTTCCCATTTACAGCCGCTTCCATCAGCCATCGCGCCGAGTGTCAACTTTTGTTTGCGCGTTTAACCCTAGGACGCCGAAGGAGGGGGGGGGGAGGGTTCGTTGAACACACAATTTTTTTACGTCCATTGCTTTTGCCCAAGTAACTTTTATACTACATATTCCCTTTGAGTTACTGTTTGTTGGCTATTTTGTGAAAAGTTAGTTTCAGTATATTTTATAGAAAATTCCTGCATTGAAGGGAAAAAGAAATAAACTTATTATGGGTCCAACAACCCCCCCCCCCCCCCTCCTTAGGCTTCCATGCTATAGAAAATTTCCCTTAGTAGAATTTCGTATTTTTCATTTCCACAACAATACAATTTAGTTTCTTGTTGGTTGGTATTCTTGATATTCACAACAATGGGTATACTTTCAGAGGAAGTGATTGTTGATGTCCGTCAGCTGTTATTTACCTTGTAAACTCTCAGTGAGCTAGTGCTGTTCCCTACTGTTCACACCCAGACTTAGAAATGACTAAAAGAATTCGTGACTCGTCTTTAGAAAGAGTTCTGAATGAAATTTTAGATGAAGATTCTGACTCGGGGAGTAAAAGTGAGTATGAGGATGGTGTTATGGAGTATGATTCAGATCGAGAAAGTGATGTGGACGTTAGAGAAGATGAAGATAGCGCAGCTTCAGGAAGTGACCATCAGGATGTTATTGTGGTCAAGTCTGTAAGAAGGTACATAACCACACAGCCTAGAATTCCTTGAAGGTCTGTTGCTAATATAGTAAGAGAGCAGGCAGGAGTAACTCCAGCTGGTGTTTGCCATTCACCTGGAGAAGCCTTGAAGTTACTTCTTACGCCTGACATCATGGATGATGTAGTAAATAATTCAAATGAAGGGGCAGTTAGGCGAAATGTTACTTTGACTAATGAGAAATAATTGTATGCCTTTATAGGAATCCTGATACTTATGGAGGCAAATATGGACAGTTCTGTCAGTGTACACGATCTTTGGTCAGGCCTAATGGGTCGGCCAGTTTACAAGGGTATTATGGCAACAGAATGTTTCAAGGAACTTATTGCAATCATAAGGTTTGATGACAAAAGTACCCGCCAGCTAAGAAGGGAAGCAGACAAGTTCACAGCAATTCGTGATGTTTTCAACAAAGTGAATGATAGGTTTCCACTACTGTATAAACCAGGGGTCCACCTCACAATTGATGAGAGGCTCAGCTTGTTTAGAGGGCGCTACCCCTTCAAAGTATTTATGAAGGATAAACCGGGCAAGTATGGCATCCTTATACGCATGACGTTCGATGCAGTTGACAGATACGTCTTGAATATGGAACCCTATGCAGGTAATTGATACCATTGATCAAATGGCGAGTATGTACACCTGCAAGAGGGGAACTGTATTTTACTATCTCATCGACATTTGTGCTATCAATGCAACCACCATATTCATCCAGCAACATCCAAGATGGAATGAAAAGAAACCCAACAAACAGAAACTTTATCTTCTGCAAGCTGGGATGGAACTAGTGATATTGCAGGTAGAAGAAAGAAGTGTCAATGCAAGAGGGTTATCTAACCAAATTGTTCAATCAATGGAGACTACTCTACAAAAGAAAATCAAAGAAATGACAACAGAAGCACGTCAGCCTCCTGCAGGGAAAGGTCAGTACCATATTTGTGTAAGAGAAGCTAAAACAACGAAGCAGAAGTTCAACAATCTAAGTAAACCAAAACAGTATTGTGGACAGTGTCATAAATATGTGTGTAACACACATTCAGTAAAAATTGTGAAGTGTGTCTCTTGCCTTGAAGTTGAGGACTCACAGTAGTCTATTGTATATGAACACATCTGTATTTTGTATTGTAATATGTCAATTTTTTATACACTCAATCCAATATTTGTATCAATTAACAACATTTATAAACCGATGCCTCAGTTAAAATACGTAAACCATTTTGAAAATTGTAATTTTTCGTCAGTACACTTATTTAATACCTGTCGGCTCGCCGAACCCCCCCCCCCCCCCCTCCCTCCCTTAGGCATCCAATAGAAAAAAAGGCTTGGGCGTCCTAGGGTTAATACAGGATACAAATTTTATGTCTGTCGTCTTCTTCCGCCTTCGCATACTTGAAGTTAGGTAAAGGTTGCCAATGTAACGTACGTCGATTTCTTCGTTTTCGTTAGCAAAAATATCCTATTCTTCAGCTGACCTATAAAGGTCAACTAAGGTATGGGATACAAATACTAAATATGCAAATCTTCCCGCCTTCGGTAGTAATACTATCTACTTAAGAACAGACTAGTAGTGGTAGCGGAGGCGAAAGAAACAACACCTGTAAAATTTGTATTCCGTACTACAATTTACCTGTATAGTTCAACTGAACAATAGGATACTAATGCTAACGAAAACGAAGTAATCGACGAACGTTTAATTTGTATCCCGTACTGCAGTTGACCTATACAGCTCGACTGAATTTCGAGATACAACGCATATATGTGTCAAGTGAGATTTTCTATGCTACCACTACTTCTATTCCTTTTTTTTTTTTTAATTTTTTACAGAAGTACTAGGACACAAAACAAGAGATATCCTTAACATTATGGTCGAAATATTACTAGCCGTGATGTATGTCTACTATGTGTTTTCTCTGCTGCATTCTTTTGTTTATGAACAATCCTCTCAGCTGTTAAATCTGTGTAACAAATGATCTCTGGCAAATTGTGACGACATTGGTCAAAGCCGACGGGTTGTTTCTCAATCATCAGTCGTCCCCTACATTCTATACAAATATATGTCGTAGAGCCACGGCTAATTTCCAAGAATGTTTGCGTATCGAAGCCGCAGAGTGCAAACGACTTACGAGTATATAGAACGTGCGACTCTAAATCGATCACGCGACTGTGGTGCCGGGATTGTGATAAATTATTTGTGAGATGCTAGGAAAACTCAAACGATTTATGACGGTAGTGAGTGGGATGTCTGGTATTGTAGACGTTTCTTCGGCCGATTGCCTCACGTGGAAGATTCTAATTCCATGCTTATGCAATGTAGAAAATTGTTTGAATTTTTGTCGGAAATGCGACACTCGACGCATATTTTTGCGTGACACTGGCAGAGGCTGCCCAGGTTACGGCAAAAAGGGAATGGTTCCCGCAGCGTACACATAAAATGGACTTTCTTATGATGAGAACGCCGACGACCAGTGAAATAAGTCGTTTCCTTTCTAATTACAACTTTTTAAGTAACGCTCTTTTGTCGTTGCTATAATGACCACTATAAACATGCTCATAATGCCACCCACCACAGTCGCGTGATCGATTTAGAATCGCACGTTCTGTATCAACCATTTGGAGCTCGCGGCTTCGACAGGCAAACATTCTTGAAAATTACCGAGCCACGATTCACCTTAAACATTTTCGAATTGTCGTGCACAATTCAACAGGTCCCTTAAACATGGCAAGCTACAAACAAAACGACGCTGTTGTTTTTTTCTGTACCATAGGTCGTTGCTACGAATTACAGGGCTTTTTTATAAACAACCGGCCTTTGGAAACAGGACGTAACTTATAAAACACACAAGAAATATGTAGCGAAGCAAACTGAAGTAAGCAGGTATCCAGTTCTCAAATCATCCACATTGTGAAAATGACTGCTTCCGTAGTTTATTATTTTTTAGATCAGCGTCTTTAGATGCACCAGGTGAACTGCTGTTAAGTTGCCTTCAAATAATATACAATTCGGGAAGTCACAAAAGTCACACTTGCTAAACCTCTTAATTTTCTACTATTGCATAATGTTTACGTGTCATACCTGGCCCAGCTCCTTGTCCTTCTCATTCTGAAGATTCTTCCAGTTTCGTTCAGAGACCGAAAGGTAAAACATAAAATCCTCGTCCAGCCTGTCTTCTGGATCCATGAAGCCTGTCTTTTGACGTAGAGTAAACCGCGCCTTGTTTCCTCAGGTCTCGATACAGCGTTAATCTTTTGCTGTTTTGTCACTCGATTCTCTTCCAAAATTAACATAGTCGTAGGTCACTCCTAATAATTTTGTCTTTAATACTGAACACTTTTATCCTGAAACACTCATACAATTATTACATGTGTAGATATACAAACGTTTAAAAATACAAAGATATTTACATTGTTGACATGGGAAGAGTGAGGTCAGAGATACTACTAATTTTTTCCGACTCCAATTATGTATACTAACATAGATGAGATGAAACGTGTACCAGAACAAAAAATTAATCAACTTGAAATTTACTAGGGTTTAATGATTATTTATTCGCACCATTGGAGTTGCATTTTGCACTTGAAGTTGTTTCATATTCAAATCTCCTACATTTGCGGCAGTATATTTTTGAGTGTAATCAAGAATTCCACTTTTCGTTAGATAAAGTTTATTTGTTCGAATCGACGTATACAATTAATGACAAGTCTTACATCTTTGGTTAGTAACTGATTAACTCATTGAGTGTGGTTTCTTTGAAGTTATTAAATAGAGAAAAACTTTTATATTGGATAATAGATAAACTTCTATCAGTGTATTGCCGTATTTTCTGTCGGGGGCACAGCACTTCCTTGTGCGCAATGCGACAGTCGAAGAGTGTAAATATCGACTACGCGTAATCTATTTCTTTTGAGTTTTATTTTCTAAGAAAATTAGTAATTAGTGTTAATAGGATGATATTTTGTCTAAAACTGACATGGTGAGACCGTATCTGTGTACAATTAATGTTGGTTAATTCTTACAAAGAAGAAAACAGCAACCAGCCACTATGAATACTGCTATTCACAACAAACAATCTCTGTGATAACATGTGGCAAATTCTTTTTGGTGTTTGTGTGTGTGTGTGTGTGTGTGTGTGTGTGTGTGTGTGGTGCTTTGCACAATAGGGTGATATACAACTTACGTAAGTGCTGGATATATTTAAGAATATGCGAAAAATACAATCCTGCAACTTCGCTACAAAATCGCGCGGAATTTTCGACGGCAACAACACACCAAAAATACTTCGCCACAGAGGAATTAGAAAAATCGAAAACGGACGATAATGTAAAGTGTGTTTTGCAAATCATGTGAACATCTGTCTGATGATGTACTTGCCAGTTCGGAACCGGTAACGGCGCTATTTACCTAAATAAATACCAGTATTAATAATAGCTGGTTGCTGTTTTCTTCTTTGTAAGAAGATTCTTCTGTCAAGGAAAGCATTTGTCCATGGACAGACAATTTCCCGAACATAAACGTCTCGCTGGACTCAGACTGGAGCGTGTTTACCAGGGTCTTGAGCATAAGCCGCCTTTTGCATCAGACCATTCCTACGCTCGTATGGTGTCGGTGTTCTCCCCAGCCAGAGGAACCGCACCGCAGAATCCTCCTTCAAGACGAACGCCTCTTGTTGGCACCAATCAAAGGGTGTCTCAGAAGAGCCCCGCTAATGATAAACTCCAAACAATTAGTGTGCCGCGGGAAATATGTACTACAAACGATACACACGGCAAGTTAATTTTCCTAACTTGCAGCAATACCTGTTTAGCTGCCAAACCCCAAGTCAACTGTTTTGTTCCAGCAATCTCAACTCCACCTCCTCTATCTACGGCCGCACTTCCAACTTACATAGTACTACAACAGGAGATCTACAGTCATCGACGAGAATGTCATGTCCACAAGCCACGACTAGGAACTTACGTCGCACGTAACAACAATCCATCAAATCCAACCCTGACTTTGACTTGGTTACAGGCGTGTGTGGATTGCAGCATTCATCCTGCAAACATTTATAGAGCATGTGTTGCCACTGAGTGGTACTTATTATTAGACCTGATTATATGCATCATAAAAACCTTAAAATATATCTGAAAATATGCATGAAAAATGCTTAAAATGCATGAAAAGTGTTGAAATATGCAAGATTGAATAACTAAAAAGCGTGGTAGTTACTGCTTGCACTATATCTCAAAGTCGAACCTGTACTTACCAGTTACGAGGAAGAGCGCGTGCCAGCGAAAAATCGGTACGTTTAGAACGGTGATATCATTTTCTGAATATTTCTGGTAGGGTTTAGGAAGGGGATCTTTCTGGGATTATTTTCTAAAAATTTGCAAAATGAGGACGCATACCGTGCTTCAAGAATTGTTCCTTCTTTGCTATTCTTGTCGGTAAAAAGCGGATGCGATGCGAGTGAGTTGCAGAAAAACAATCGATATGTACGGGACAACTTCGAGATGTATCGCACGCAGAGAGGCACGCTGAAAAACTTCGTAATATTTTATATAAAAACAACATACAATCATGAATGTTTTTGAACAGCATTAGCTTTTAATTAATTCCATTGGACCAAAGCATCATTTACAATTTATTTTACATTTTTCTACTATTGAAAACAAAAAGCGACCAATACTTTTCGTAACGTTCGGTAGTAAGAGTGTGTCTTCGATCACTCAAAACTTTTTTTTGTAAGCAGGAAATGACCGTTCTGTCATAATGAGGTAACTGGGCAGTATTGGAATATTGGTGTGCTTCTGATAAAAGTTCATCTGTCCCTTTAATAAAACTATCTTCCGACCCTGGTAAGTTGCGTGGTCAGCGCGACGGAATATCATACCCAACGGCCCGGGCCGGACGCGGTGCCCGAGCGGTTCGCAGGTTCGAATCCTGCCTCAGGCATGGATGTGTGTGATGTCCTTAGGTTAGTTAGGTTTAAGTAGTTCTAACAAGGGAACCTCCCCATCGCACCCCCCTCAGATTTAGTTATAAGTTGGCACAGTGGATAGGCCTTGAAGAACTGAACACAGATCTATCGAGAAAACAGGAGGAAGTTGTGTGGAACAATGAAAAAATAAACAAAATATATAAACTGAGTAGTCCATGGGAAACATAGGCAACATCAAGGATGATATGGGCACAGGCGTGCCGTGGTCTTGTGGTTAGCGTGAGCAGCTGCGTAGCGAGAGGTCCTTGGTTCAAGTCCTCCCTCGAGCGGAAAGTTTACTTACTTTATTTTTGCAAAGTTATGATCTGTCCGTTCGTTCATTGACGTCTCTGTTCACTGTAATAAGTTTAGTGTCTGCGTGTTGCGACCGCACCGCAAAACCGTGCGGACTGATGACCTCAGATGTTAGGTCCGATAGTGCTCAGAGCCATTTGAACCAACGGCCCAAGTTAGATTCCCGGCTGGGACGGAAATTTTCACCACTCAGGGACTGGGTGTTATGTCGTCCTTATCATCCTCATTACATCCCCATCGACACGCAAGTCGCCGAAGTGGCGTCAGCTCGAAAGACTTGCACCAGGCAAACGGCCTATCCGACGGGTGGCCCTAGCCACACGGCATTTCCAATAAAACTATTAATTTGGCACAACGGTTCAAGGCCTGGATGATTGTTTAAAATGTTTTCAGAGTTTTCTTTAAGTTTTCTTGGAAATATCTCCGGCAATGAGGAGTTCACTTGAATAATTTCATTCATTAACTGAATAGATTCATTCAACGCCAAACCTATTGGGGTTTCAAGGTTTTTAATACTTGCAGGTATATGGAAAAAATGAGTGCCAATCACAGCAACATCTTTTTTAAAACCGGAGTCATTGAAAGCTTCCTTGCACTGGCAAACCGTCAAAGTCTCTGCACTGCCGAACGCTTACGAACTCTCCAATGGCCTCGAAATCTTCATTGTAAAACTTCACAGCTTCGATCCACGTACGCCACTGGTTCAGGAAGTAAAGGCACATTTGGTAGTTTTTCTTTGTACGTCCTGATGCGACAGGAGTCTTTAGAAACACTTTCTTTGTGGATGAAATCAGTTTATTTACATTTACAAACGTCGAACGTACTTCTACAAGGCGATGTACTCCATGAGCAAAGCAAGTCACATGAATGAAACTAGGATGAAATACTAGGAGGGCTTTCCCAGCTTTGATCATTTAGGGAGCAGAATTTGAAATAAACACTAACACCCTTTTGTCAGCAGAAGATTCTGGAAACATTTTCTAATGCCTTCATTCACAAATCTGGCGATCGTAGAATGATATACTTTTCCAAGTTCTTTGCAAGCCGCTAAATAAGAAGGCTCATCTTTTAAAACATTAACAATTAAATTTGCAATGTAATGGTCACAAGTGTCTGTAATTACGTTAGCTGAAATCCAGATAACGCTGTCCCTGAATTCATTGCATATTTCTTCCAGAACATTTATGTCATTTTTGTAAACTGTCGGCATGTAATTTTTACGCAACGTTCATTCATTTGATATATTTTGATTTCAACAATATCTGCGAAGGGAGGCTTGTAATTTTGTGAAGAGGCGTATTATTTGCGATGATTCCTTCACATAGATCCATGTTAAACCGACTTTTTGCTTACCTTTGGACAAATCCCTGCTACTGCAACTTGCTGTTGTCAGAAGTTGTCGTGGTCCTTTCTTGTGCATTCCTGCGATATGAAGATTTTTCTTAACATGTTGATCTATTTCAAACTTTTTTTTTTGTACGAAACGTTTTTCTCCCAAACTCGACGATATAAAACAATTCAGTCATATGTAAATGTTCCAGGATGGTCAGCTATCCACGAAACGATGTTTCTTTTTTCGGGCAGCATGGCGCACAACACGTTACACACTACGCCTCGTAAACACGTTCAACTGGGTACAAGCAGTGGCGGATTTACATATAGGCCCACCAGGCACGAGCCTAGGGGCAGCATCTTAAGGGGGCCACTTTTTTTGCTGTGTACTCATTTTAACCTTTTACGTTTTAAAATAACTGCGTTTGCAAACGACAAAAATTTTTAATATTGTTCAAAAACTTGCTAGTTTAAACAAGCCTTAAGAACGAAATTCGACAATATAAGTCTGAAAATATACATAGTTTACTTGGTGACTGAATGGAAATTTAACATTGGGTTTCTGACTGGTATCATCTTCATGATTATTCAAAATATTTTGAAGTAAGCTCTCAGGACGGCAATCTACAATACAATACACATGTTTCTGGATAGGGCCCACCTTAGCAACACAGAATTTCGTTTTTTAACCCAAACATGTTTCACTGCAGTTGCGTCATCTTCAGTGGGCTTTTATTTTATGGATTTTTACCACTCTTCCTGATGTATGTCGTAAAAAGCCATAAAATAAAAGCCCACTGAAGATGATGCAACTGCAGCGTAACACGGTTGGGTTGAAAAACAAAATTGTGTTTTGCTGAAGGCGGACCCTATCCAAAAACATATGTATTGTTAAAGCAGACACGGGAAAAAAGAGCTTCAACCTCAAGACGATTACTGCAATACAATGTTTGAAACGTTATTATACCGAGAGTGTTGTCGGCTTCTACTTAATCCTACCATACTTTCCCCGTGAAAATACCGGGACCCCTGAAAAGCTGTTATATACTAATCAGTAGTTTCTTAAATACTGTAACATGTGTGGGCCTCAGTACGTATAACCCATCTGTACTTACATTTCTTGTAGAAATTACGGTGAAACATCAAGTCAACCCTCCATTACTCTAATTAATGTGAAAACTCTGTGGCCTTCAATATCTGAGCTTTAATTTAATGACACCCATCAAACAAAATACGTATGTTGATACTGGGAACGTTTTACATTTTTAAACACATCTTTATACGAAAAGAACATAAGTAGAATATCTAATAATGTGTGAAATACACTTCACAACATTTTACAAATTCAATTTATTTATTTAGTTAGTTACTTTTTTGGCGAAAAAAGAAGAAGAAACCAACTTTCCTTTGTCTCATTTATTGTGCTGCCGATATTAAAGTTCCCACTCTGTGGAATCGAATAGTATGTGTCATTGCAAATTTTATATTTAACTCTTTAACTAAGCTTTCTTCCAGAAAAGGTTATCTTTATTTCATGTTGGAACAAAAGGTGCTTTTGCGTGTAGACATAACAGCAGTGTTCACATAAATGACAACACGCCACATCAACTGCGAACAAGACTACTTAAACTTTGTAGTGTGTCTTCTCTGCCCGTGGCCTAGCGGTTCTAGGCGCTTCAGTCTGGAACCGCGCGGCCGCTACTGTCACAGGTTCGAATCCGGCATGGATGTGTGTGATGTCCTTAGGTTAGTTAGGTTTAAGTAGTTCTAAGTTCTAGGGGACTGATGACCACAGATGTTAAGTCCCATAGTGCTCAGAGCCATTTGAACCATTTTTGTTTGTTGATGGACTACATTTTCTAAGGACTCTCCCAATGAATCTCAACCCGGTACCCGCCTTACCAGCAATTAATTTTATATGATCATCCACTTTTAATCGTTCCGTACGCATACTCCCAGATATTTTACAAAAGTAACTGCTACCAGTGTTTGTTCCGCTATCATATAATCATACAATAAAGGATCCTTCTTTCTATGTATTCGCAATACATTACATTTGTCTATGTTAAGGGTCAGTTGCCACTCCCTGCACCAAGTGCCTATCCGCTGCAGATCTTCCTGCATTTCGCTACAATTCGAGTTAGATGTTACAAAAAAAAGAAAAAAACCTCGTTAGTAATGATCCTGCAGAATGGTGTGTCAATGAATCAACAATCGACATTTTCTTAACAACGTGGCATTAATGAAAATTGTAACGGTGATTTTTTTTAATTCAAGAAGATCAAGAGGCGATAAAACCAGATATTTGAACAAAAAGTCTTTCACCGTAAACTTTTAAATGACGAATCAACTTTGCGTGATTTTCTGGTATACTCGTGTAGCACCGGTGCTGTTTTTTGTGCACTATGTAAGTTGTTCGGAAGTAAGGCCGCGATTGCTACTAATGGTATTGCAGATTGGAAAAATATTTATAATATTTTATCTCATCATGAGAATTCACTTGAACACAAAAATTCTGAGTTATCACTCTTCACAAGAAAAAAGTAACTTGGAGCAATACATAACCATTTCTAGACATATGTTGAGACAGAAAAAATGTACCAGCGCCGTTGTGTTGGAAAGGGTTTTGCAGTAGTGCAAAAGCTAAAAAGTCATGGACGTCCCCTAGGTGGACACGTTGAAAGATTCCATTCATTACGTAATGGTCAATTCATGACGTCTCTTAAACTTATAGCTGAGTTTGGTTCTTTTCCCGCAGAGCACATTGAACGATATGGAAATCCAGGGCAGGGACGTACAAGTCACCTTTCTTCAACAATCTGTGATGAAATAATAGAGCTTCTTTCTGAACGAATAAAAAGAATTATCATAAGTGAAATAAGACAGGCCAAATATTTCTCTATAATAGTAGATTCTACTGCAGACATTTCACATATTGATCAATCATCTTTCATATTAAGGTATGTGAATGAGAATGGTGAACTTGTTGAACGTTTCCTTCTGTTTTTACCAAACCTGGGACACATGCCCGAAAACTTAGCTGAGGCCATACTAAAAGTCCTGTCTACAAATTCCATTGATATTACTGACTGTAGAGGCGAGTCATATGACAACGCAACAGTATGTGAGAAACCTACACTGGTTTGCAGGCACGCATTAAAGAACGAAATCCGAAAGCGCATTATGCGACTTGTGCAGCACATTCTTTGAATTTAGTCGGCACTAGTGCTGCTAACTGTCGTTGGGAAGCATGTTCATATTTAAATGTAGTGCAAAACCTTTATAATTTCTTCTCTGCTTCTACACAGTGCTGAGATAAACTTGTTTCTTTCATGAAACTAGGAAGCATAACGGTAAAAAGCTTATCAAAAACACGTAGGTCAGCAAGAGATGAAGCGTGTGCAAGTCTACATGAAACTGGGAGGGCGTTATCAATGGCCTCACACATATTGCCGATAATAGTTTGAAAAACCACTTGTGTGAAATGAGACTTCAGCTTTATTGAATCAACTCAGTAGACTAGAAACAGTATTCATGATGACAATTTGGAAGGATATACTCCAGAGATTTAATAGTGATACTAAAATAGTGCATGAATTATATGAATCACTTGTGAGATTTACTGCATCTATTCGTGGTATGTTCGACTATTATGAAAATAAATCCATGGAGATTGTGACTGATATAGACTATGAATGCACCTATAAAAGATCACGAAAATACAAACTTCGTGATGACAAAGAAGCGGACTGAAGACGTTTTTCTGACTGCAAGGGAAAAATTTAGTGTCGAAACATTTCTCCCAATACTCGACAACTTGTACTCTGAATTAGTGAGCAGGAAGGAAAGCTATAGAATACTGTTGGACTCCTTCACAGTTTTCAGTAACCTTTAAGAACAGTTCACCTGACGATATAACTGAACGTGCAGCAAAACTCCAGGGCATACGACACAGATTTAGAGCCTTCCTTCCCTATATAATCTGTACATTTCGCGGAACTGTTGAAAGCTTTGAGATTAGTGATATCCCAGTCGAAATGATTAAATTTTTACGAAAACAGAGGTTATAGTCCGTGTTTCCGATGTTGATATTGCTCTTAGATTATTTCTATGTGTAGCACTTACAAATTGTTCAGCAGAACGCTCGTTTTCGGCTCTTAAAAGACTGAAATCGTATCTACGTTCTACGTTGTCTGAGGACAGACTGAACGCCTTGTCCATTCTCCATATCAAACCCGACCTCCTACCTGATAACTGTCTGGCCTACGAAGATATGATCAACGAGTTTTCTGCTCAAAGCCAGACGTAAACTTTGCTGATGGTGAGTTTGTTTATTTATTTATATTAGTTTTAAAAATTTAAGATTATAATGTGATTTTTATTATAACGTAAGAGCACATTCATTGGATTTACAAACTACGTATTACCTGTTTATTTTACAATCCCCGATGGCAGAACGCGGAACTAAACCTCGTTTTCGTGCAGACGTGACGGAAGGTGCCCGACAGTACTAAACAATACCCGAATGACCCAGGCCGCTCGGCGCTGTACAGTCAAGTCATACTGATACTGAAGTACATTACAACTGATGCATGTTCTTGGAGTCTGCTGAAATGTATATTTATCGCGGAAGTATACGTCATCGGAGAGTACGCTCAGATGAAAAAGTGTTAATAAATAACGTAGTTCAGTTCTGTCAATGAATACGTAAAAGCTTTGCTAATACCGTTAGAAAGAATTACGGTGAGGGCAGTAGCTACAATAGAAATCTGTTCAGCCATTACATGGATTAAAGGTATTGTGTACACTTATTATGCAGCATCTAGCTACATAGAGCCTAATGCTTTACAAGTTAACTATTAGGTTATAAAACAAATTTGATTTTTCCACACTAGTCTGTAATATTATGGAATAGCAAATCCAGTTCTGTGTTTGTTCGTCTGTATTTAGTTATCAGTTCGTGCACCGGAATCTCTATTTCATTTTCATTTCTTGCGCTTTCCTATAGATAGATTCACGTATTAATACCGAACGTGTTTTTCTATGAGCTACACATTCAAGTTATTACATGGTAAAGGGACAGTTTAATTTTAATTTAAACGCATCTCTGTAAAAGTACGCATTAATTTCTAGTGTATGACACATTCACTTCAATTTTTTGATCGTAACACAACTTTTTTATTTTCGTTTTCAACGGTTTCGTGTAAAAGAACATTTTAAAAGTGAATGTATAACAAAAATCCGTTGTCTCCTACAAGCTCTGCTGAATTTTTAGGCCATAAAAGAAAAGTTATTTTCTTTGTGTTCGCTTGTGTTGTCTTTCGACAGAAGAATGTGTTAACACAATGCAGTTTTAAGTTTGCTTTATCCCCTGCCGTACTCCAAGTACATTTCAGGAACCATATTACATTTTGATTTAGCGCGACTAGACCAATGACGCTTCCTTCAGAACAACGAATAGCAGAGTAACAGAAACATCTCACAGCGCTCCCACACAAAACGGCAATTGTGAAGTGATCGGGTAATAATTATTATTTAAAACATGTGTTTTTTTGGGGGAGTGCATATAACATGGTGTTCCTAGGGGCACAACATTTTTAAAACCGCCCCTGTGTACAAGTAAACTGAAACAATGTACATGCGGCTAAAAGCTTGCGTAGTTTAATGTAATTGTTGCCGACGTGTACGGTATGACAGCGGGGGCCATTAACCAGGGGCGAGGGTGCAGGAGCATTTACTCTGCCTGTTCCTGTTCCTCTTGTGTAATGATTTCGCTAGACAGTGGCCTCTCGGTTAGCGACTGCACGCAGTTCTAGGTTGCGGTCAATATGTGAGACATCAAAACTAGATCGAGCTAGAGACCACCCGCCTAAATTTTTAAAATATTATAAACATATGCTAAATTATGCATCGTCACTTGTTTTTAGTTAAAATATGCGATAATCGGTGAAAAGGAGCCAAATATGCAAATGCATATGCAGCATGCAAACGCATATAATCCGGTCTCTACAAGTTCAGGCACTGTCAGTGCAGCCTCAGTAGGCCAGGCTTGAAAATGAACCTGTAAGGTTCGAAACTAATCGTCTAATAAATACTGCAACTGTTGACAGAACAATTAGTAAACTCTTTAAGAAACTATTTTTCTGTAGAATATCCAGTGATAAGTTAGTGTTCAGTGAAGTAACTGATACACATGACATTCCTGTGAATATGGATTGTTTCAAAGTTAAGTTTTCATCTTCTTCAAATTATAATAAAGTGATCCAATATGCGGTGTATGTTGTAGTATCAATTCGGCCTCCTCCGTAAGTTACTCCAAGAACCCACCACGATGCCGATGAGTGTTTCTTCCGTTAGGCCCAACACTGGGAGCAGCCATAAGGCTATCTGTGATGACCAGCCTATTAACTGTCTGCTAACCGTAAGATTTAAACATTAACAAAGTCATACCAAACGCGTTCAGACAAGTTTTTATTGTTGAAACTATGGCGTCTACATAGGGTCTGCATCAGGCCCATTGATATTTTGCTGCCCATGTGAGACAATAAACTGGAACTTACTTCCCAACTGTAAACTTAGAATTGGACATAACCCATCGCATGGACTAATGACAGTTTAGTCGTAAGACAATTCTTACACATGTGAGGCAGCATCTACTATTGGAGACAGGTGTCAGTTGGTCACTAAACTATCGACAACTGACAAATGAGGGGACATTTCCTATGAACAGTATTAGGCGTCTTACGACGAACTATTGACTACAGGGTGTTCAGGTGAGTGAAATGAAACCATTACACAAGGTGATTCAACTGCCGTTACAGATGTCGGTTTATGCAACCCACAGTGTTATATCTGGTCTTCAAAAACCACTCGCGAGATTTTCATATTCTCTCGCTCGGTAAGCGCGAGTCATATAGAAAAAATGAAACGTACGTTATTGCAGGAAATTTAATATAGTTAATTTTTGTACTGGGGTACGTTTTCGCTGGAGGCCACAGTTTTCGAGTTCTTCAAGAAAAACGTTCAAAAGTAATCTTCAAACGCACCGCCGCTCCCACACTCAGCCTCCACCGATCGAGATTTCTGGTATGTTGTTCGTGGCACTCTTTCCAGCACTGTGCAAAAATTTGCGACTGCCCGACTGATTGCCCACATTCGACTTTTTTGGTATTCATTGACTGGCCTTGTTAGGCCACTGGCTTATTCGAGCACTTACAAATTGTACAATTGACGTTGGTGTAAATTTTACCCAACAATTTAGTGAATTTTAACAGCATAAAATAAACAATTGCATTGATGTATTCGTTAGGTTTTCTGATACGAGACTACTGTGTTTTTAAGGGTTAAGTTTGGGTCGAATTGTCAATGTAATTCTTTGCAGTTTTAGCGTAATGTGTAAAAAAGTAGTTTTCCTTTCATTACCCTCATGGGGACTTTTACATTAATAATTTTAAAGAAATAGCCGACTATACTGGTGAAGTAATAGCCCAATCAACAGAGACCAAAAAAGGTCAAATATCGGAAATAGTTTGTGTAGGAGGAAGTTTTTGTACAGTGGTGAGAGGGAGCGCCACGAGGGCATAAAGAAATCGTGATCGGTGAGGTATGAGTGTGGGGGCGGAGGTAGTTTTGAAAGTCACTTTTGTATGTTTTTCTTGAATAACTCGAAAACCCTGGTCTCTAACGAAAATGTATCCCAGTACAAAATGTACATAGTTTAAATTTCCTACATAAAGATCCTGTTCATTTTTTTGTAGGACTGTCAGTTAGCGCGTAGCGAGCGAGAGAATACGAAAATCTCGCATGTGGTTTACCAAGGCCAGATAGAACTTTGTGGGCTGCATGAGACAACATCGGTAGGGGCAGCTGAGTCACCCTGTATACAGCATGAGTTGTTCATAACCCTTGAAGTGCTGTTGGAAAGTACAAACATTCGGTAGATGTGTTAATGATGAACAAGTGAAGATTCTCGACATGTGGTTCCTGGCTTGACTTCCCTGACTTTGATTTGGTATTATGGCGGCCTGTAGAATGGAGGCAATGTACTGAATGGCTAGACGGGGATTTTCAATGGAAGCTGACTTGAATAGAATGAGTCTCATCTCATACTCATTCACTGAAAAAACTTATAGCTATGCAAAAAAAAAAAAAAGTACTGCTCCTGCATGAATATCAAGCCATGACTGGCAGCACTGTAAAGTTATACAATGAGTGTCTCAATTTTTAGTGCTGTTATGGTTCTGACCCTGCTTTGCCTAACATGTCTTTCCTTTAGGTGGAAGATAATCTGGCTACTTTAGCTCTATGTGTATTTATCGGCAGCAGTCTGTCTTAATCCTAGAAAGTAGTATTTATTTTAAGAAGTAGCCATTGAATCATTTGTTCACTCTGAGACAGAGTAAAAAGAGAAGCGGAGAATATTGTACATATATGTTAAACCATGGAACACACAATACAGTGGACCATATTTGCCGAAGGGCAGAGGCGTGTTGTGCGTTGCTTCCGCCTGGTGGAACACCCACCTTCCATATCTATTGAGCAGAATAACGTCCTACAGAGTGTGTCACAAGTCAGCTCGACAACTTAGTAGTATGGCTCGATAACTAAGTAGTAATACATACCCAATGTACAAGAAGACGTACTGAGTATGCTGACATTTCAGAAGACACTGTCCAGCGCTTAACGTCGGAGTTGTGACACACTACAGTGGTGGCAACGGTTTTAGAGGAGCTGACAAGACAAGAAAACCAAATCAAATGATGTCATCGTTTACCAACGATTACACCCAACAGGAACTGGGCAAAACTAGGCTACTTCCAATTTCTTGCATGTTTTTAAATTTCCTGACACCGCCATCTTCCATTTTGTAAGTTTCCTACCACATCCATGTTGCAGTTTCTAAATTTATTACGAGCACCATCTTACATTTTTTAATTTCCCACCAGTACCATCTTGAATTTTTCGACGACAGCAGCACCGACTAGCAACGCATGTATGAACTATGTACTAAAGCCACCATAGATCCATATCACCTTTCGCCAAAATGGTATCAGTTCCGACTAATCAAAATCTGTTTTTCATTAAATGTTTTCGCAGCATTTTAAAAATCTTTGCTATGGCTCGAAGATCAATGTCTGAAGATATTTCTTAATTCACTATAGAACACAAGCATTTACTTTTCGTTTATTTAAATCAAGAGAACAATTGCTATTACAGTTTATTACTGATGACGAATGATGAATACTGTCAATGGAAGGACACCAAAAGAAATAAACAGAAAAGGAAAAACTGGCTTCCAATGATCTCGGTAAGGTAAGCAAACTTTCAGAACGAAATTTCTATTATGTCTGAAATTATACATTTGTGTCCCCTACTTGTATTATCAGTTTTTACTTATGATAATGAGATACCGACTTTTAACACAACAGGAAGTCAAATAAATGGCGATCAGCGACCAAAGGAAAGACACATGCTGGTAAAGACGAGAGAAATGCCAAATTGTAGAACATGGTACATAGAGTTGACGATTTGTTAGACATGACTGTAGTGAAAACGAAACTGCGGTGAAAGGGACTTGTAGCCAGATGGATGGATGACAGGCGGTGTAAGGTTTCCTACCTTTAATGTACCCTCACGTCACAAAAATTTATTATAATTCAAATGGTCACAATGAGGTAATGAATGAAACGTTGCTTTTTTCAGGCTTAGTTTATCACAAATTCAGCAAGTGAATTCTCAGAATTAGCATACACATCAAATTAATTACAAAAGAACAAACACAAAGCCGACCCATGAGGCCGAGCAGTTCTAGGCGCTTCAGTCTGGAACCGCGACACCGCTACGGTCGCAGGTTCGATTCCTGCCTCGGGCATGGATGTGTGTGATGTCCTTAGGTGAGTTAGGTTTAAGTAGTTCTAAGTTCTAGGGGACTGATGACCTCAGATGTTAAGTCCCATAGTGCTCAGAACCATTTTTTTAATTGTCCACAAACCATTGCCTCACAGATTCTGCATTGTGATGGGATACATTGTGTATGTCTTCTGTGGCGCCTCTTCACAAATTTACCAAACATATAGTATACCTCAGCCGAACTGCTTTGACCGCCCTCTGTGGTAGACATCCATCAAATGCCTCGAAAATCTTTCCGCTCTTCCCACCTCAACACCAAATCCACGTGGATTCTTCCAAAAATTGTCCCCTCCAATTCCCAAGGTGCTCGTGAAAATTGTGCCAATGGCATACTTAAAACACTACACCAGAACTCCATCCCAGACACGGCATAGTGGTACTCTTCGAATGAGAAAGTTTACCACCAAAATCTGAGCTCCACCCAGCTAAACTTGGTGCCAGAGGAAAGTGTGTGCATACAACGCCAGCAGCAGACAACGCTCTCCTTCCCAGAGCAACCGCGAAGCTTAGTGCCCATCTGTCAGTCGCACACCCGAGGTAGACAATACGCCTACGGAATTCAGGTCGTTGGTCATGGTCCTGCAGAAGACCGGGCCGCTCTCGTGGGCCTACTGTATGGCGAGGGGCCACCGCCTGCACTCACGAGCAAAAGCGGTAACGCTTTTTTAGAAGCGTAGCTGTTTCTTTGACTTCTGCCGTCCTGACGACAAACTCCCTGCCGTTTACACCGATACAGAAAAAAACCTGGTGCACTTACTATAATTGCTAGCGGCCAAGAAATTCTGTCGTTCACTGTCATATCTACAATTACTCATCCTGGTTGCTCGCTACGTAGCTGAGATGGTTGCAATGCCTCTGCAGGGACTACGTAATTAACAAGAGGTGAAATATGGCATGGCCAAAGGGTCGCCACCTTTCAGTGGCCAAAGGAAATTTTACCTCCCAGAGAGGTAACTATCCCCTGGTTGAGAGCCAGTGTATCAGATAATAAAAATCTGTCGACTCTCGTGCAATGGAGAGACAGCCAGTAACTTGTTCTCTCGACCATTTTCACGATATTTACCAGAGTGATACGGAACATTTCTCTTTACAAGCCATGTACTTATGGTTTCTTTGTATGTATGTCGGCATGCTGGCCATTTAGTGATTACTAAGTAGCACAGTAGCTTAAATTTAATAAAAGTGAACATGCTGGTCGTTTTCACTCCTGTTGGTACAACTGAAATACAAATTTAACAAGAGAGTGAGCATGTCTGCCTACTATACTATACTTAATACCAGTATCCGATTACATTTTCGTCTGTGGCACAGAAGGAGCTCTTCAGAAGAAAGTACTTGTGTTTAGATTAAAAGTTTCTTTGCTGCCTGTAAAAAAGTTCATGCTTTTGAGAAAAAGGTCAAAATTTTTTTAAGCATATAGTGAACTCCTTTCTGAGCCACTGATATCAGTAGTAATGAGTAGCGAAGGTTCTTTTTTTCCATTTAGTATCGTAGCTGTGGACATTACTATTCTTCTTTATATGAATGGACTATTTAGGACTAATTTCATCGTCATATATATGTATATTGTTAACGTGGAGTATAACATCTAACTCCTTGAAGAGGAACCTAAAATATGACAGTAGGAGAGCCTTCGCTTCGGGATTTTTGTACAATCAATATTTTTCCAGCAACGAGTTATCCCAAAAAATTGGAGTGTACAATTTGAAAATATGCAAAATATGTCAAGACACTGATTTGCTTGGTTTCCTTAATGAGCAGTATTACGAACAGAGAAAAAAGTTGTTGGACTGAGGTGTCTCAGAAGCTCAGTTCTTTCAGTTGATTTATTCTTCAGCATCTACAACCAAAAATTATACTGTATTAGCCTTCTTTTGCTCGTCTACAACACTATTTGTTGGTACGGTTATACTTGTACATAAATAAAAGCACGATTTTTCTTTCTAAACTAAGAGATTTTTTAGAGACTTAGTTCATAGTGATATACGGAAAGTATAGTGCGATTATGTACATATATGATGTTATCTTCATGATGTGTAATTACACATTCGACAAGAGTGCACAAACATTTATTACAGGGCTATTACAAATGATTGAAGCGATTTCATAAATTCACTGTAGCTCCATTCATTGACATATGGTCACGACACACTACAGATACGTAGAAAAACTCATAAAGTTTTGTTCGGCTGAAGCCGCTCTTCAGGTTTCTGCCGCCAGGGCGCTCGAGAGCGCAGTGAGACAAAATGGCGACAGGAACCGAGAAAGCGTATGTCGTGCTTGAAATGCACTCACATCTGTCAGTCATAACAGTGCAACGACACTTCAGGACGAAGTTCAACAAAGATCCACCAACTGCTAACTCCATTCGGCGATGGTATGCGCAGTTTAAAGCTTCTGGATGCCTCTGTTAGGAGAAATCAACGGGTCGGCCTGAAGTGAGCGAAGACACGGTTGAACGCGTGCGGGCAAGTTTCACGCGTAGCCCGCGGAAGTCGACGAATAAAGCAAGCAGGCAGCTATACGTACCACAGCCGACGGTTTGGAAAATCTTATGGAAAAGGCTAAAGCAGAAGCCTTACCGTTTACAATTGCTACAAGCCCTGACACGCGATGACAAAGTCAAACGCTTTGAATTTTCGGCGCAGTTGCAACAGCTCATGGAAGAGGATGCGTTCAGTGCGAAACTTGTTTTCAGTGATGAAGCAACATTTTTTCTTAATGGTGAAGTGAACAGACACGATGTGCGAATCTGGGCGGTAGAGAATCCTCACGCATTTGTGCAGCAAATTCGCAATTAACCAAAAGTTAACGTGTTTTGTGCAATCTCACGGTTTAAAGTTTACGGCCCCTTTTTCGTCTGTGAAAGAAACGTTACAGGACACGTGTATCTGGACATGCTGGAAAATTGGCTCATGCCACAACTGGAGACCGACAGCGCCGACTTCATCTTTCAACAGGATGGTGCTCCACCGCACTTCCATCATGATGTTCGGCATTTCTTAAACAGGAGATTGGAAAACCGATGGATCGGTCGTGGTGGAGATCATGATCATCAATTCATGTCATGGCCTCCACGCTCTCCCGACTTAACCCCATGCGATTTCTTTCTGTGGGGTTATGTGAAAGATTCAGTGTTTAAACCTCCTCTACCAAGAAACGTGCCAGAACTGCGAACTCGCATCAACGATGCTTTTGAACTCATTGATCGGGACATGCTGCGCCGAGTGTAGGAGGAACTTTATTATCGGCTTGATGTCTGCCGAATCACTAAAGGGGCACATATCGAACATTTGTGAATGCCTAAAAAAACTTTTTGAGTTTTTGTATGTGTCCCTGAATGACTACGATACAGTTTGTTGCTTCATTGGGAGTCGTCATTCAGTCTTACTACATCGGGAAAGATAAGTTAATATGCATGCATTTCTTTTACTTGTTCGATAACAAAGGTTCCAATCTGTGTACTGTTTGTCCACAGTGAAGTTCTTGGTTCAAACTTGTCCGTTTCCTCGTTTCAACCAGGTATATGAGCAACATAATGTTCTGAGGGCGAATGTTGATTCCAGGCACTTGTCTGTTTGCGTACGCGACTCAGTGCAGACTGCGAGTTTATCAGAGGAGTTACATCAGATGCAGATTGTGACGTCACTCACGGGTTGTGGCGTCAGATGCGGGTTGCGTGACGTCACCCAGGTAGTTTGGCGTCTGCAGTTCACGCACACAGTGTTGTCTTGTTGGTTCTTACCCCAGTGTCCACTTGCATACGTGCAGCAGTGCCAAGGTCCCGTCATTCATGAAACGTTTTACTTTTGCAAGCATGGACTACTATGGTACATAAAGATTTAAAATACACAAATAAGTATATATGTTGTTGCTGTTGTGGTCTTCAGTCCTGAGACTGGTTTGATGCAGCTCTCCATGCTACTCTACCCTGTGCAAGCTTCTTCATCTCCCACTACCTACCGCAACCTACATCCTTCTGAATCTGCGTAGGCAGCCTTCTTAGAATGTTTGCAGATGATGGTGTCACTTATTGTCTAATAAAGTCATCAGAAGATCAAAACAAATTGCAAAATGATTTAGAGAAAATATCTGTAGGGTGTGAAAAGTGGCAGTCGACTCACAATAATCAAAAGTGTGAAGTCATTCACATGAGTACTAAAAGGAATCCGTTACACTTGGGTTACAGGATAAAACAGAAAAATATAAAGGCTATAAATTCAACTACGGTAAGCACTTAGGGATTACAATTACGAGTAAATTAAACTGGAACGATCACGTAGATAACGTTGTGGAGAAAACAAGTCAAAGACTGCGATGGCAGAACACTACAACTAGTTTACTAAAGAGACAGCTTACACTACACTTGTCTGGTCTTTTCCGCTGTGAGGTGTGCTATCTGTACCAGGCAGGATTGACGGAGGACATCGAAAAAGTTCAGAGAACGGCAGATCGTTTTGTATGATCGCGAAAGAAGTAAAGGAAAAAGGTGAAATTCTTTGTGGCAGGATCTTTTCATGAAACTTTAGTCACCATCTTTGTCCTCAGAGTGCGAACGTATTTTGCGGCTCCCATCTATATAGGAAGAAATGGTCATCATAATAAAATAAGACAGATCAGAGCTAGCACGGAAAGGTTTAAGTGTTCGTTTTTCCCGCACGCAGTTCGAGAGTGGAATGGTAGAGAAACAGCTTGAAGGTGGTTCGATGAATCCTCTGCCAGTCACTTAACTGTGAATTACAAAGTAATCCTGTAGATATAGATATGACAACATAAGGTCAACGTACAATTCTCAGTTTTTTTTCATCAGGTTTTTGTCAACTGGAAAGACTTGGACATTGTTCTTAGCATAAGGTTAATGTCAGTTCAGACAAAGCTGAAAGTTCGTTCTTTGTTAGGTTAATACAGGGTGTTTCAAAAATGACCGGTATATTTGAAACGGCAATAAAAACTAAACGAGCAGCGATAGAAATACACCGTTTGTTGCAATATGCTTGGGACAACAGTAAATTTTCAGGCGGACAAACTTTCGAAATTACAGTAGTTACAATTTTCAACAACAGATGGCGCTGCAAGTGATGTGAACGATATAGAAGACAACGCAGTCTGTGGGTGCGCCATTCTGTATGTCGTCTTTCTGCTGTAAGCGTGTGCTGTTCACAACGTGCAAGTGGGCTGTAGACAACATGGTTTATTCCTTAGAACAGAGGATTTTTCTGGTGTTGGAATTCCACCGCCCAGAACACAGTGTTGTTGCAACAAGACGAAGTTTTCAACGGAGGATTAATGTAACCAAAGGACCGAAAAGCGATATAATAAAGGATCTGTTTGAAAAATTTCAATGGACTGGGAACGTGACGGATGAACGTGCTGGAAAGGTAGGGCGACCGCGTACGGCAACCACAGAGGGCAACGCGCAGCTAGTGCAGCAGGTGATCCAACAGCGGCCTCGGGTTTCCGTTCGCCGTGTTGCAGCTGCGGTCCAAATGACGCCAACGTCCACGTATCGTCTCATGCGCCAGAGTTTACACCTCTATCCATAGAAAATTCAAATGCGGCAACCCCTCAGCGCCGCTACCATTGCTGCACGAGAGACATTCGCTAACGATATAGTGCACAGGGTTGATGACGGCGATATGCATGTGGGCAGCATTTGGTTTACTGACAAAGCTTATTTTTACCTGGACGGCTTCGTCAATGAACAGAACTGGCGCATATGGGGACCCGAAAAGCCCCATGTTGCAGTCCCATCGTCCCTGCATCGTCAAAAAGTACTGGTCTGGGCAGCCATTTCTTCCAAAGGAATCATTGGCCCATTTTTCAGATCCGAAACGATTACTGCATCACGCTATCTGGACATTCTTCGTGAATTTGTGGCAGTACAAACTGCCTCAGACGACACTGCGAACACCTCGTGGTTTATGCAAGATGGTGCCCGGCCACATCGCACGGCCGACGTCTTTAATTTCCTGAATGAATATTTCGATGATCGTGTGATTGCTTTGGGCTATCCGAAACATACAGGAGGCGGCGTGGATTGGCCTCCCTATTCGCCAGACATGAACCCCTGTGACTTCTTTCTGTGGGGACACTTGAAAGACCAGGTGTACCGCCAGAATCCAGAAACAATTGAACAGCTGAAGCAGTACATCTCATCTGCATGTGAAGCCATTCCGCCAGACACGTTGTCAAAGGTTTCGGGTAATTTCATTCAGAGACTACGCCATATTATTGCTACGCATGGTGGATATGTGGAAAATATCGTACTATAGAGTTTCGCAGACCGCAGCGCCGTCTGTTGTTGAAAATTGTAACTACTGTAATTTCGAAAGTTTGTCTGCCTGAAAATGTACTGTTGTCCCAAGCATATTGCAACAAACGGTGTATTTCTATCGCTGCTCGTTTAGTTTTTATTGCCGTTTCAAATATACCGGTCATTTTTGAAACACCCTGTACGTTACTCATCTAAAAAGGCCAAAAGTTGTTCAGTTCACATGAGTATTAACGTCTTCTAACTTTGTTTACTTGTACGCGTATTAGCATGAACATTTAAATGCCATGTTTCTTAGCCATACTTTGTACAAGTGCACTAGTGATGTTTACTTTGTGAACAGGCTAGTACACTGCCGGTAGGCACTTGCGTGTGACCGTGTTGTGTTTTGGTAGAGCACGGCACACAGTGCACTGTATCTGCATAAATGCTTTCATTACTGTCTGGACATCATTCTCTGGCATTTCGCTCGGTCTTGTAACTGTACGATCATCTTTTACACTCTTCACAGAATAAATGTCATAGTATTAAAAGGTGTCAGAATAGAAAGTATTTAGCAACTTATAATTCTGAGCTGCACCTTTGCACACAGAGAAAACAATCTTATACCTACACCGGCGAAAATAATTGGCATTATAATGAAATATTGGAAAAACCACAGATAAAGTTGGTTGATACTGCTGAACTTCTTCGCACTGATGCAAGTGTACGTATGCAGACAGATAAATACAGCTTCAGCTAGTCTAGATCTTGTGTCACTGACACATACTCATGTTGCAAATTTAATTCTCATTCCATAACGGAGTCAGGATACAGGCTATTTCATGTATTTTAGTTCATGCGGCGATCAATACGACGAATATTCTTGTAAGCCGTACTTACCATTCATAGTGCTTACTTACTTCTTTTGTGTATGTTGAAACTTCTTATAAACTTTGTGTGAGTACAAACCTGGAATATTACGTATTGATTATAGGATGTGTGAGCAAAAACAAACATGGGTTTCGATTGGTGTAACGGCTCCACGTGAGCCGCTACATGGCTTGACACAACACTTCTATACTCAAAACACACCTGAGTGCCCTTCCGACATTCACATTTTTTGTTAATACTTTGTAAGGTGGTATTACAGCTCAATTAAATAATTTAGTCTCCTTTCAGGTTAAAACGAACAAACTAAGCAGAAATTTTGTGTACTGATGTTCGCTCATGCTAACGGTCGTAGGCGTCTTTCACAAAAGACACAGGAGCCATTTTCAAATTGAGGATGCCTGCCAATTCTCTGCAGAAAGGAAGTATCATGCAACGCATGTAATGACATGATTTTATGGTCCTTCATTAAGTAGCGCCGACTTGCTGTTTTTTCGTATGAGCTGTGAAATTTGCCTTGAGTTGTGAGTAATACATAACTTTCTGTTTCATAATTTTGCGTGTTTCTGAGATTCTTGTCGAACTGCGATTTTCTAAGCTGTGCCTTACGTGTGAATGCAGTTAACTCGGCTATTACCATTTCTTCGTAGGATTCTGCTTGTCTTGAGAATTTCGGATGAGGGTCTCCCCACTCGTTGCTTTTATTTTACACGTCTAGTTCCGTCGGGCCAAATTGACGAGCAAATGTTCATGGCCATGGAACGTGTCAGTACATGAAATTACAACAGAAAAGTAATAACAGATAAAATAAAATATTTATGAATCCTAGAAAGACAAGCTATAAGTTTATATAAATGCAGTCTACAATGTAACATAGGAAATAGCTTACATTTCAAGGATCTCCTCTACAGAATAGGGGTGAAAGATGAGGAAACTCTTCAGTTTAGATTTGAAAGCGCATAGATTACTGCTAAGGTTTTTGAATTATTGTAGTAGTTTATTGAAAATGGTTGCAGCCGAATACTGCTCGTTCTTCTGCGCAAGAGTCAAGGAGATGCGATCCAAATGAAGATCGGATTTCTGCCCATAAATGCGTTTAAAATTAGTTGCGACTTTTGACGTTTGGCTCACCAGAGGGGACATGGCGCCGTTTCCCAGGTAACACCAATGTTGAGCCGGCTTTCCCTACCACGACGCCAGCACTTCCATTGGTAAAGCATCCCTGTTGTCATTCCATGGATAAACAGTACCACGTGACGTCATGCATTAGATGCACCACGTTCATTAACTCTCGATGTAAAGTGGAATTTTCTGGCAGTGAAGTGTCCTGCAGTCGTCAGGCATTGTGAACAAGTGTTTAAAATAATCTCAGAAAGATTGTAGATCGGTCGGCTCGCGCGGCTTGCTACTCACGCCGCGAAGCAAGCCTGACAGATTCCGCGTTCAGCACACGCTGACGACTATACTACACACCACTCATTCCGTGCTGAATTGTCAGAAGTCGTGATTAATTTTAAATCCACTATACAACAGGGGTTAATTTTAAATCCACTATACAACAGGAGTTAACAAGAAGTTCACAAACTTACACCACTTACTGCTCGAACCGTCCATTTCTGAGCCAAAAGTACCTTTTGAGAATGGGAAGAGTTACTCCAAAATGCAATACCATACGTTATAAGCGAATGGAAGCAAGCAAAGTAGACTACTTTTCATGTCGAACTATCACTTACTTCGGATACTGTTCCAACAGTAAATATTTCAGCATTAAGTCTTTAGAACTGTTCCGTCTCACTAACCATATACCCACTCTGTGTAATTCCTCTCTCTGAAATTGCGTCAAGTCCGCAGAATTGTATTGTGTGCCATAAATAGGAAGATGGTTCACTACCTGTTCAAACAAATCAAAATACTTTACCCAACACGTGTGCTGTTTGATATAAGCGCATATGAACCTATATAACTCGCAGAACATCCGTTCGGAAGGATTTGCTTGCGTGTTAAGGCGTGATATTAAAATGATTTGTACGTCATTTTCTTGCAAAAATTGTCTCTGTTTACACCAGTGAAGCAAGATGCATTGTCTGTTGGCAGTGTCGTAGATTTTCCTACTGTGGGGTTGTAATCATTTGAAAATATTTTGTTAATTACTGCAGCCGCAGTGTACTTAGCAGCACACAGTTTTACGAACTTGGAAAAAATGTCGTGTAATGGAATAATGTGTTTTTTACCTCCATGAGCAGCCAGGTATCAACCAAAAATATCAGAACCTACAATGTCTTGTGCTTTATTGGGTGAAATAGTGTGCAGTTCAGTCTTTCTAGGTTTGTTGACGGATTTTTGCTTTCTGTTAGATGACACAGGTGCTTAGTAATCGATGTACTTTTCATCGCATATTGAGAAAGTAGCTAAATCGGTTAAGTTTCCTTACTCATTTTGTAGTAACGTAATGTTCCCAGGCATGATGTGTATGCCAAATAAGTTTATCTACATTTTCATACGGAATGCGTACATACCAAGTGATAGTTTTGGGAAGTACATCATTATGTAAGGTGTAATATTGTTCCAAGTTCCTTGCATTAATCTGTTTCAGCTGTGTTCTCACCTTGTGCAAACGTAGATCTGCTTCTTGTAATTCTGTCATGGTTTTGTACATGTCGATAAAATACTCTCTGTAGTGTTTGTCTTTCATGTGCAAAATGCTGTAGTCTGTTACTTGTTCTAGTGTTTCTGCATTTTCGGTTAGACCTTATGGCAATCTAGATAATGAGTCAGATAGAACGTTTGTTTTCCTGTTACGTGAATTACTTCAGTTGAATATTCTAGTAAACACAATGCCCAACACACTAGGCAAGAAACTCAAGGATTCGTCATCAGTATATACCTTCCTGTTCGTACTATAGGTCTAACAACTGAACTTTTTGAATGCCCATACAATTGCTAGTTTTTCTACACTGAAGCGCCAAAGAAACTGTTATAGACACTCGTATTCAAATACAGAGATATGTAAAAAGGTAGAATACGGCGCTGCGGTCGGCAACGTCTATAAGCGACAACAAGCGTCTGGGACAGTTGTTAGATCGATTACAGCTGCTAAAATGGTAGATTATCAAAATTTAAGTGAGTTTGAACATGGTGTTATAGTCGGTGCACGAGCGATGGGACACAGCATCTACGTGGTAGCAACGAAGTGGGGAATATCCCGTACGACCATTTCAGGAGTGTACCGTGAATATCGGAATTCGGTAACGCATCAAATCTCCGACATCGCTGCGGTCGGAACAAGATCGTGCAAGAACGGGACCAAGTACGGCTAAAGAGAATTGCTCAGCGTGATAGAAGTGCAATTCTTCCGCAAATTGCTGCAGATTTCAATACTGAGCCATCAACAAGTGTCAGCGTGAGAACCATTCAACGAAACATCATCGATATGGGCTTTCGGAGGTGAGAGTCTTCTCATCTACCCTTGATGACTGCACGACACAAAGATTTACGCCTTGCCTGGGCCCGACAATACCGACTGGACTGGAAACATGTTGCCTGGTCGGGCGAGTCTCGTTTCAAATTGGATGAAGCGGATGGACGTGTACGGGTATGGAGACAACCTCATGAATCCATGGACCTTGCATGTCAGCAGAGGACTGTTCAAGCTGGTGGAGGCTTTGCAATGGTGCGGGGCGTGTGCAGTTGGAGGGAGCGAATTGGGACCACTGATACGTCTAGATACGATTCTGACACGTGACACGTACGTAAGCATTCTGTCTGATCACCTCCATCCTTTCGTGTCCATTGTACATTCCGTCGGACCTGGGCAATTTCAGCAGGACAATGCGACACCCCTCACGTCCAGAATTGCTACGGAGTGGACCCAGGAACACTCTTATGAGTTTAAACACTTACGTTGGCCACCAAACTCCGCAGACATGAATATTATTGAGCATATCTGGGATGCCTTGCAACCTGCTGTTGAGAAGCGATCCTCACCCCTCGTACTCTTAAGGATTTATGGTGCCAGTTCCCTCTAGCACTTCTTCAGACAATAGTCGAGTCCATGCCACGTCGTGTTGCGGCACCTCTGCGTGCTCGTGGGGGCCCTACACGATATTAGGCACGTGTACAAGTTTCTTTGGCTTTTCAGTGTAATTCTGTCGCTATATAAGAATGCTCGTATTCAGTGAATGTCCTTCTTGCAAAGCTAATTACATTTATTTCAAACTTATCCTGTTCTGGAACATTTGTCCTCTAGCTATTCCTGCTTAGCCATTTTGCACTTCCTACCAGCCTCATTTTTTAGACGTTTGTATTCGCTTTCACCTGCTTCATTTACTGCATTTTTATATTTTTTCTTCTCATAAATTTAACTGAATTTCTCCTTTGTTGCCCAAGGATTTCTACTAGGCCTCGTCGTTTTACCTACTTGATCCTCTGCTGCCTTTACTTTTCCATCTCTCAAAGCTATCCATTCCTGTTCTACTTTATTCCTTTCCCCTGTTCTTGTGAATCGTTCCCTAATGCTCCCTCTGAAACTCACAACAACCTTTGGTTCTTTCAACTTTTGCAGGTCCCATCTCCTTCATTTCCCATCTTTTTGTAATTCCTTCAGTTTTAATCAACAATTCATAACAAAAAGACTGTGGTGAGAGTCCACATCTACCCCTTGGAAAGTCTTACAATTTAAAACCCGGTTTCTAAATCTCTGCTTTACCATTATAAAATCAATCTGAAGCCTTCTTGTGTCTCCGGGTCTCTTTCATGTAATGTACAACCTAATTTAATGAGTCTTAAACCAAGTGTTAACGATGATTAAATTATCCTCTATGCAAAATTGTGCCAAGAGGCTTCCTCCTTCATTTCTTTCCCTGAGTCCATATTTACCTACTACTTTTCCCTCTCTTCCTTTACCTATTATCAAATTCCAGTCCCCCATCACAATTAAATTTCCGTCTCTCGTAAGTATCCGAATAATTTATTTTATCTCATCATACGTTTCTCTAATCTCTACATCGTGGAGGTAGTTCGCACATTAATTTGTATCACAGTGATTGGTGTGGACTTCATGACCGTCTTGGCTACGATAATGCGTTCACTACGCTGTTCATAGTAGCTTACGTGCAGTCCTGTTCTCTTATTTATTATTAAATCCACCCCTTCTTTATTCCTATGTGCCTTTGTAATCGCCTGGCCAGGAGTCCTGCTCCTCGTGAAACTTCACTGATTCCCACTGTATCTACCTTCAGCCTCTCCATTTCCTTATTTAAATTTTCTAACCTACCTATCCAGTTAAGGGATCTAACATTCCACTGTCCGATCCGTAGAATACCAGTTTTGTTTCTCCTGATGACAACATGCCCCTGAGAAGTCCCCGCCTGCGAGTCGCAATGGGGAACTACTTTACCTCCAGAGTATTGTACCCAAGAGAACACTACCATCATTTAAAAATATGGTAGAGCTGCATATCCTCGGGAAAAATCACGGTCGTAGTTTCCCGCTGTTTTCAGCCATTTGCAGTACCAGCACAGCCAGGCTGTTTTGGTTGGAGTTACAAGGCCATATGAGTCAGTCATCCAAACTGTTGCTCCTGCAACTACTGAAAAGGTTGTTGCCTCTCTTCAGGAACTACACGTTTGTCTGGCCTCTCAACAGATACTCTCTCATTGTGGGTGCACCTACGGTACCCATATCTGTATCGCCAAGGCACTTAAGCCACCCCACAGGTGGCAATGTCCATGATTCATGAGGGCAGGGGTAAATTGTGTAGTAATAAATCATATATGCTACCTTCATGTTCCTTTGTAGTTGCTGTAGATTCGATCACTTTATCGCCTATGAGTTCCTTTACGTCTGATATTTCATACTTTGTTAGAGGGTGGCTAACGTTATGACCGTTATCAATGCCTAAGAATTGTATACTACAACGCTGGCAGTACTTGCCATGATTTAACATTTTGTGTCCAGAATTACTACAACCTTTTCGCCAAGAGACGTTTTCCTAAGGACAATACAATTATTGCGTCTTTCTCTCTCAGAAAACATATGCCTATAAGGCAGTCAGTAAGTAAATGATCAATGACTAGGAATAGGCATTCCATCACTACATTACACAGCGTAATTGTCACAAAAACCAGCATCCTAACCCGCGCACTCACAGTTCGGCATTTCTGGACAGGACAGGGGCCTACTTCCGTCAACCTTTTATACAAACTGCACATAATGCTGCCCCATGTATATAACGATTGTGTTTGGTACACCACCCTCTACAGCTTGTGCTGTGGCCTGTATCACTTCATTCTTTCGGCCACGACATTTCGTATTTTCTTCTGTTGACTCGTCGCAAAGATCCATGTTTTCGTTTTACGTTAATAAAAGCACAGGGTCTGTCTGATTATCTGGTTTATTATGGTTCTTCAGATTAACTTGCGACAGGGTGTTGGCCTCGTTATGGTCCCGGTTAAAGCTTATAATTTGTCATACTGCGCCCATTTAGTGATGTTACTAGCCGTATATTGGTAACACTGCCCGCTCCAGCTCGGAAAGTAGCACAGCGTGTCGTTTGGCTACAGTTGTTTGTTTGTACTTTACATGACATGGCTCAGTCGTCAAAATGCAAATGTCAGTCCAGCTGATACCGGCAATTACTTCTTTCTTTAGTTGTGGCCGCATGTCCCGTGAGTTAGTTCTCGTATGACTGCAAGATCATTTACCAACAAAACTCTTCGAGCTTTGTAGAGTAGCAGGAGATTAAATCAAATACCTTGTTCCACTGTTAATATTCGTACCAGCTGAAGGCAATCATAGTACATGATATTGTTACATAGACTAGAAAAAAAGGAGGAGATACTGTGCGCCCAAATCTGTGTATAGAGGGTGCATGAGCAGTTGCAATGAAAGCAAGGGCGAGTTGTCAGGAATTGAGCGTCACTCACTTGTCGCACGAGGATATAGGCATACTATGACACTCCGAGCTGGCGATGTCATCGACGACTTGGAGTAAGAAGGCCACAGAGAATGGTAACGCGGACCCGAAACAAATTAATTACTTCATGATGTAGAAAGATGGAACTTTGAAGTACGGGCTACGGGTCGCATTTATAATACTGTGTTGAAGATTTAGACTATTTCTAGTTGTAATGAAGGGCATCTGTCGTTGTGAGAGAGGAGGAATTTAAAATACAGAGAAATGAAACTGAAGAGGCCGAAGTTTATTTCGAAGCTCGAAGTAGTCGTCGTGATCTCATATTACAGCATCACCCTGCAAAGGACCAAAGTCCAGAAGAGAAAGTTCGTACAAGGTGATGGGACACAGTAGACAGACCACCAGAACATTCATAAAGGCGACCATACATAGTCGAAAATAATATAATGGTTAGTGACAGATACGGCGGGGCGAAACGTCCCAAACCCAAGTAGCAGCTGAAGTACGCCTCCGTTTGTATTTATAACATTATGTGGATTTATAACATTTTTTTCCGCCTTAACTTCGTTTCCGATCAGAATAGTTAACTCCCTGTGTTTGAACAAAATGTTGCAGAACATGAAAACGTACAAAAATTTCATTACTGCTCCCCCCCCCCCCCCCCCCCTACTGATTATATGACCTTAAGTGACGATATAGGGTCTTGTTGTGCCTCTTGTCATGCGTGTTACGTGGCTGGTTGATGTCATGTACAACGTTATCGTAGCATGAAATTTTTGAAAACGCAAGCACTGCCCCCTGATCGTTGAGCGTGTTGTGAAAAGATATACTTCTGTACAGCGTATTACTACAATGCTTGGTTTCAAAATAGTCTTTCGCTATTAGAAAAACATTACTGAAATTTGGACAGTTGTCAGACGGCCTAAGTGAAGACTTAAACTGAATGCGTCAAAATTCAATTCACATTGAATTGTGTTCATGAATAATGCCGTTACTATGTAAATTCTTTTAAATTTATGTATTGACATCCCTGACAAATTTATTTTTTGATAGCCCATAACTTGCATTCCGTTTCACAACGGATACCGAGTCAACATTTCCACTTTCACAGAACAAATCGTCTTCTACAAATGGCAAGACGAAAAGTAATTTTTATGTTTTTCTGTATTACTGCAATTAACTATTAAATTTGCCGTGACAATTGGTAGTATAGAAAAATAACTTCTATTATTTTCTACGTTAGGTTTATCTAGATGTTTACATTTGCAAAAGGAAATAAAGTTTCTTTCTGTTTGAAAGCTCTGAAATTTGGTTGGATATATTTTGTGTCGCTTCATCAAACTTTGTCGTTATTTCAGCTGATAACTTTATAGCAATTTCATCTTTTATTGTAAGAGTTTCATTTTTTAGCTTAGTCATTTCAGTGGACATATTTGTACAAAGAGTGGACCTATCAGTTCTAAGAGTTGGCATATCAGTTCTAAGAGTGGGCACACCGGTTTTTATTTTATTTTTCATTTCATCTTTAAGAGTGAACATCTCAGTAGTCGTACTAGTTAATATTTTTTGCATATAGAGTTCACTAAAAGCTCGTGCTGGCGCTAGTGCATGGTCGGCTGAAGGTCGAATCATTGTGTTTGCTATCGGTTCCGTGCTTGTGGATAGCTGAACATCTCGCTGTAACAATTACCGTTAGCTTCTTGCACAAGAGAAAATTTCCTTATCATTTAGAACCAAAATGAGAAATTCTTTACACTCTACACTATAATTTATTTTCACTCGAAGTTATGCTTTGAGTGTATCCTTGTGAAGCTTATTTCTACTATCTGACCACAACATTAGTCCCTGGTTGAAAGTTCTTTCAACAAATGCATTTGTTGGTGGAAATAAGGAAAAGTCTTAACTTGGCGAGACTGTTCTTATTTTTTTTCTACTGGAAGGACTTACGAACTGCCATCCATTTACTATCACAAGATACCTTACTGTAATGCTAATTGTGTCTTTTACTAGTAAAAAATCTTCATACAGTTCATGTAAATCTTCCATATTCTATTTTCTAAATTTAATCCCTGAAGCATTTTCAGAACAGAGTTGAAATCAGTCTCCTTCTCAAAAGACAAGATACTCATTTTTCAGAATGCGTTATTTACTGAAAACTCAAACCTAGGTATCAAATACACCAATATTGTTTCATATCACTATATAAACTGACCACAGAACTTCTGCTGGCTGAAGATTTCGACAGGTCATAGTTTTGAATCCAAAAGACCTTTCTGATATAAGTTTTTCCAACTGTTCTCAAGGGATTAAATTATAGAAGATACTATAATAGAGAACAGATTGTTTCTTTCTAAGGACTCCGCAGTCACATGAAATATTTTTATAGAACTATGAAAAAACAGCAGATAGCAATGTGTTTTAGATACATCCTCAGCACCAGGGTCACCAACTTATAAAAAAGATTGGGGGGGGGGGGCATACTGGGAGTCTTGCCCCGGGAAATTTTCTAAATTTTAGCGGAAAATAGTGAGTTTTAAGGTTTCTAAGCATTTTAGTCATATGATCAACATTAGAACCCCGAAAACTGGACTCTCGAGAACTCGACACTCCGGGAAACTCGACAAGCCGGACATATTTTTCGGCTTTGAAAAAAGAAACAAAACATAAATACGCATGATATTTTCGTAAAAAGCTAATTAAATTTACAGTAACAATCATACTTACAGACTATTACAGAACAGCGAATACATAGCTCTGAAAAGACTGAAATTATATTTAAATACATCCTAAACTATCATTACAAGAATAAAACATAAAATATTGCTGTTGCACAGTTGTAGCACTTAGCATTTTGATTAATAAGTGAAATAGCTAATTTAAGCTTACTTTGAATAAGGCTCGGGCTTCACTAAATAAAAACATTATCTCAGAGTTAATGCTTTAATACAGTTAATAAACTTAATGCAGTATGCTAATACTTTCAGTCAAAAAGTATGAAAATAGCTGGCTTTAATTGGGTCTTACACCATAAAAATATTCAAGTATTTGAAAATAACTAATACAGCACTATAGTAATACAGTAATACAGTACTAAACTAGTACTAATATTTCGAAACTGGAAATTTAACGTAATGGATGTATTTAATTCTCTATTTCATAAAGATTTTTAATATTGCTCTATATGCCATTATTAGGGTTGGAGTGTCTTTAGAAAGGTGCAAATGTCGACCGTGTGACTGGATTACTGAATATGAAGTCGTTGATGACTGGTTGGATATCCAATTCATCCAAAACATCTCGGTGGGCATGAAGAATAGCCAGGTTGTTCAATCGCCTCTGCCGCATTGTTGATTGGAGATATGACTTCAGATGTCTAAGGGCGCTAAATGACCGTTCTGCTGTTGCTGTCGTGATTAGAACTACTTGAAGAAGCTTAACGCACTTCACTACTCCACATAACATTTCTCCACCTGCAGGCTCTTGTGTAATGTATTTTCTTATATCACACATGTTTTTTAAGACCTGTTGTTTTCTTTATTAGCGATATCGGCTAACATATTCAAGTGTAAGCACAGTCTCTCAATGTCTACGTCATTTTTTTAAAAACTCAGTTGATTTTTTCAAGTTTGTTTCACATCTGTTTACTAAAAGCAAGCACTCTTGTTCAAGTGCAATGACCAGTGTGAGTCCAGCTGAAGCAAGCCGCTCAGTAATGCTAGACTGCACCGTTTCACAAACTTCAATGTAAATAGCTTTGTAGTATTCCCTTGGGGTTCTGAACGTGTGCAGTGAGCTGGCTTCGTTGTTTTCGTACTTCTTTAGTATACTTCGATTCCGAGGAAGCGAAGTGTCTTCAACTTGTGAAGCACAGTTCCCAAAAGTGTTCGAAACTACCACGCCTTCCCTTCAATATACAAATCAAGCATTGAATTCTTTCATTTACATCCTCTACTGGGTTCAATGCATGGAAATAAAGACGTAAAAATAAATCTGTCTTGAATTATAACATTGACTCAAGGTGGCCTGCACATTTGTAACCTGCCTCTGTTTTGTCCTCTGAAGAAAATGTTTCAAAAAACTCTAGATGTTCTTCAAAGTTTTTCAGTATTCTAGAAGCTCGCATAGTCCATCGGGGCAAAGGGGTCGTAGACCAGCTTGCTCATTGGCGCTCTCACAAGGTATGCTTCTGAAAATTCCCATCCTTTCGTTGGATTCCCTTTAGGTATTTATTAATTCCTTGGCTAAAGCTACAATATCTCTCATAGACATGAGATGGCGTAGACTGTCTACAACTGCCAATTCTAAGCTGTGGGCAATGCAGTGCACATAATGTGCTTTTGGTTGTATATCAAAAACTAACTTTGTTAGTCCTTTGAACTTATCTCTCATATTCGAGGCACCATGATAGCACTGTCCTCTTAAGTTATCCATTGACAATTCAAGACAAGCAACAACGTCTTTTAAAATACTAACCAGAGTTTGTGATTCAGTGTTGGGGGTTTCGCATAAGCCAATAAAGTCTTCGTTGATGATTAAGGAATCATCAACAGTACACATACAAAATGACATTTGTTCATGAGTCGAAGAATCACTTGTTTCGTCAACCATAATAGAAAAATGTTCATTCTTTTTGATTGAAGTCAATACCTTTCTCAACACAGACGTTCCTAGTAGACCAATGATCTTTGTTTTAAATATCGTGGGACGTCTATTTATACCCCGAAACCCCTAACCAATCTTTAAACTCAAGTATCTCACTCTTTCAGAGTTCCAACAATTCAAAAAAAAATTGAGCTTACCTCTTCGTGCCCTCTGATTGCTAGTCCTTGTCGACATAATTGTGTGGCAGTAAAAGTTGTCTCAAGGGCTGAACGGCCTTTCTTCATATCACTATCTAACTCTTCATTCAATTGGGAGGCCATACTTTAGTTAGCGATAGAATTTAGTTTCAGAACACCTTCTTTATGCTTCATGCTTTATGCTTCATGAAGACGGAATTTTTCCAAAGCCCTTTTTCCAGTTAGAAAACACTATGGAAGTAAATGCATCTTCTTTTTTTGAAGAAAATTGTAATACATTTTTAGCATCTACCTCTTTGCAGGTTTTGCAAAAAACTTTTTCGGTAGATGCTTCATATTCTAGCCATGTATATTTCATCAACGAACACTTCTTAAATGATCTTCCCTTACCAGATTGTCCAGGTTTCGGCTGTGAACTATTCTCGCCTGAAGACGACGGAGCAATTGACGACATTATAATTGTTGGAGGTTGACTTGAAGTATCGTCAGCTTCCAAGTGAGCCTTTTTTGTAACAGATTTGTTCATTGCAAACTTAATTCACAATACACTAAGAGACTCCAGTCGTTGTTGTTGTGGTCTTCAGTCCAGAGACTCGTTTGATGCAGCTCTCCTTGCTACTCTATCCTGTGCAAGCTTCTTCATCTCCCAGTACCTACTGCAACCTACATCCTTCTGGATCTGTTTAATGTATTCATCTCTTGGTCTCCCTATACGATTTTTACCCTACACACTGCCCTCCAGTACTAAATTGGTGATCCCTTGATGCCTCAGAATATGTCCTACTAAGCGATCCCTTCTTCTATTCAAGTTGTGCCTCAAATTTCTCTTCTCCCCAATTCTATTGATACCTCCTCATTAGTTATGTGATCTACCCATCTAATCTTCATCATTCTTCTTTAGCACCACATTTCGAAAGCTTCTATTCTCTTCTTGTCCAAACTATTTATCGTCCACGTTTCACTTCCATACATGGTTACACTCCATACAAATACTTTCAAAAACGACTTTCTGACACTTAAATCTATACTCGATGTTAACAAATTTCTCTTCTCCAGAAACGCTTTCTTTGCCATTGCCAGTCTACATTTTATATTCTCTCTACCTCGACCATCATCAGTTATTTTGCTCCCCAAATAGTAAAACTCATTTACTACTTTAAGCGTCTCATTTCTTAATCTAATTCCCTCAGCAGCACCAGATTTAATTCGACTACATTCCATTATCCTCGTTTTGCTTTTGTTGATGTTCATCTTATATCCTCCTTTGAAGACACTGTCCATTCCGTTCAGCTGCTCTTCCAGGTCCTTTGCTGTCTCTGACAGAATTATAATGTCATCGGCGAACCTCAAAGTTCTTATTTCTTCTCCATGGATTTTAATTCCTATTCCGAATTTTTCATTTGTTTCCTTTACTGCTTGCTCAATATACAGATTGAATAACATCGTGGATAGGCTACAGCCCTGTCTCACTCCCTTCCCAACCACTGCCTTCCTTTCATGCCCCTCGACTCTTATAACTGCCATCTGGTTTCTGTACAAATTGCAAATAGCCTTTTGCTCCCTGTATTTTACCCCTGCCACCTTCAGAATTTGAAAGAGAGTATTCCAGTGAACGTTTTCAAATATAGTCATATAAAATAGTCCACTAGACACTAAAGTCGGAACACTAAGCACGTCTGCAGCATGCACTGAACGAAACTATCCACAATGAATGACTGCGACCGCAGCATGGGCTTTATTTAGACGCAGCGTCGTAATGTCACGAAGCGTCAAAGCGACGCGAGCGGAGGTTTCCAGAACTTTCTGCTCCAGTCCTTTTGATATCGCCGCGGCCGCAGCGCTGGGCCGCTGGTGCAAGACTTTACGCAAAGTTTCATGTACCGGGACAAATTCTAAGTGTGTCGCAGCACCGTAACACTACCATGATTCACACCACTCGTTTTCAGTTAACCTGATTACTACCGTAATAATTATTTGTTTTGACTCATTAATGCATGTATTTTAAAAGGTAATTATCGTCAAACAAGGAAAATAAAAAATTCCAACATAATTTTGTGATTTTACAAAGCATAATATAACCAATAATTTTCTTAAATTATTGGGGGGTCTCCGCCTCCCCAAACGAATTTTTGAGGGGGTACGGGCCCCCCGGGCGCATGGAGTCGGCGCCTGTGCTCAGCACCATTCTGAACATTCTGAAAAAACTTCAGTATGGCTGCTGTGCCTTTCTCCCCCTGTGGTACAAAATAACACATTACGACTGGAAAGCATTGTAGGAGCCTATCAACAGCTGGTTAAATGCTCAGTCATCTTGGAGGGGCATGTCTGACAATTTCCATGTATTCAGCATCACAAAATTAAATAAACTTCTTCAGACCCTCTACACTTTTTAAATGGAAGAAGCAACAGTTATAAATTTTAGTAACAAAACCTTCTAAATAAAAAATCTGAAATTTATCAGTTGTAAACTTAGATGCATTACGAATTTCGTCAGCTGAGCAACTTACTGAGATTAAAAAAATATTTTCATTTCTTAACAGCGTAATTAAGTAATGTTAATTCTCAAAGTTGACGTACGCACTATGAGCAGAGCACCAAGAAATGTTATTGAGGCATTGTTAATCTTCCTTTAATTTGTTCAAAAATAACATTTGCAGACTCATGATTGTTATTACAATAGTCAAACAGCACATGTGCTGCGCCTTTATTAAACTTGAAATAACTAATAATAACTGGAAACATTTTAGTGTGTCCACAATTAGAGTCGTGACTTGCTATTGAGTAAAACATATTTCTATCAAGAAGGTCTTCAATATGTTGAGTTACTGAGAAACGTGCAAGCACATTGGTAACTGCTAATGTTGCTTTTGTTCTTGCCAAAGAAATATTCCTTGCGATTTTTGAATCTGGAAATATCGTAGGCATCAATTTTGTGACACAACCAAAATAGCGGTAAGGCACACTGTGTAGAACATTGTGATACACTTTGGTCAATTCAGAAACGGTAACTTTATCCTGATGCATGCTATTTTCAGAATTGGACCCAAAAAATGAAGTTATTATCTTGTTCTTGACTGCGAGGCTCATATTCGTTTTGTGTTCTTGCCCATTCGCATGTTTAGTTATGTCATTAAAGCCTCCACGACTAAGTCTTTTTACGTATTGTACACTTGGCTTTCAACTGGTACTAGCACGTGGTGCCAAGAATGGTGCATTCATTTCCCACTTGGAATTGTGTACACATAAACGCTTTTTAGGTCTGGGGATAATTTCTAATTTAGCTCTCTTCTTTTTCCCACTATCTACTTGTGAATCATTTGTTCACTTACAACCACAGACTACAACGGATTAAATTAACGTCTGTAACGTAGCCTACAAATACAACTACTGAACCAGCATTTGGGAAGCTGAGATGACTAACGTAAGACGATCGATTATCTAAAATCTGAATACATGTGGGAAGAAATGAAAAAAATCTAAAACACATTTTTCGGTACAAACCCGGTCCCGCTCTGGACAGCTTAAGTTGTATCAAAATGCGGGACTGTCCCGCGAAATTCGGGACGAGTGGTCACCCAACTGCAATTTGTCACCTTTAGGGTGCATATTGGTTTCACTCTCAATGGCGTTAGGATCTTCCATATTTAAGTTCGCTTTTATCTCGTTACTTTCTGCGTCTGAAGATCGGATACTGAAGTTCGTTTCTGACATTTTTTGTTTTTTACTAATTTTAAAAATAATAATGAAAGATTACTGAATCACAATAGAACCTTTTTACAACAAATGACATTACGTGACAATGAAAAATATTAACACTGCTGCTGAATGACCACAATACTTCATTTCGATAATGGGATACACCACGACCGAGAGATGCAACATTATCGTCCATCTTGTACCCGCTAAACTGCGTATTGTTAACTTTATTGTTGTTAACGTATCGCATCGTATGCCAGTATATAACCAGCTAAATTAGAAATGTAATGTACTGCTGATATGTTTATATAATAAAGCGTAAGGTCGCAGCCTGGCACTACCAACTTCAAATAGCAAAGCGCAATATTGAATTATCTCTTACCTTAATTCCTTGCATTTTGATTCCGAATTGTTATTGGTTTCTTACTATATATCCATGTTTATCCTATTTCTTTCAATTTCAATTCCTATTTAGTTCATGTGTCCTTGCAATAATACTCGGTCATGAAAAAGGACAGACAAGTAGGTGTTATTTAATAATTCTTTGGGCAGTGTCATCAGTGTAAGTTGGCTTCCATCTCCGCCAATTACTAAAATATTTCAAAATTTTACCACAATGAAGTTTGACAAACTGCCTATTGGCTTTTGTCTCAGGCTCTTTGGCCGACGTTCATCTAATGATTTTACTAACGTTTCGCCAGCACGAGTGGCTGGCATTATCAAAGCTTCACCCTCCATTGCCGGTGGAGGCTGAAGCTTCGACAATGCCAGCCATTCGTGCTGGCGAAACGTCAGTAAAATCATTAGATGAACGTCGGCCGAAGAACCAGAGACAGAAGCCAATAGGCAGTTTGTCAACAAGTGGCCACGAAAGCCTTAACAATTTTGTAGAATGAAGTTTGTAGGTTTTTCAAATAGGTGTTGGGAGCGGCGGAATAGAGAGGATGTGGACCGATGGAAGTTTAGAAAACGTAAATTGCATATCGCGATTAGATGACCACTCTTGCTGTATGACTGATTTGAAAAAAAAAAAAACTTTTTCTCTGAATGACTGCAGGCTCGGGTCGTTCAGTAAGTAGACATGAACATTACAAATGAGTAATGAAATCATGCCAATGCCGGACGGTGCCACATTGAAGTATTGCATCTTCCCTGCGAGAAATGCTGAAAAATTGAACTCGTCATACAATATATATTGAGATAAACATGTGATCTGGTGACTTAATATTGATCAACACATTAATAACTCAAAATAGGTTTCTACATTATGGATCTTTTTGCAACTGCAATCCATGATGCTTACCCTTTGATAGCTGGAGGATCAAGGTCAAAAGCGAACAGCCAGCCTTCTCCTAGCTGCTCTCTAAAAAATTTGAAGGCTTTGCCTTCTTTTATTACACAGATAACAAAAATATGAACATCTACTCTTTGGTCACAAACGTTTACACGAAAGTTTACACAAAATATACTCTTTTTTTGGGTAGGGGGTATTATGACAGTCAAATGAAAACCAGACACTCGCTACGGCAGGACCATAGAATGGTTATATTCAAAAGTAATCTCATGTGTTAGCACATTTATCCCACTGGGGAACGCGACGATCAATTTCTGTTTCTAGAGCACTTGCCCGCGAAAGGCAAAGGTCCCGAGTTCGAGTCTCGGTCGGGCACACAGTTTTAATCTGCCAGGAAGTTTCAATTTCTGTTTCATCAAACGCTCTCGGCCGCTGACGGATCCACAGCCGCACCCATTGTTGCACTTCTTCGCTCGACTGAAACCAATGTCCATGCATGTCTTCCTTCAGGTCGGCGAAGACATGAAAATTACGCAGTGACAGATCTAGGCTTTACGGAGGACGTTGCAATGTTTCCCAACCAAATCGTTTTCGTCCGATTGGCAGTGTGGCGGCGGCCATTATCGTGCACAGGACGCTTCCTCTGCTGGTAGAGTTCCTCGAGCGTGGGGCCACAATAAATGCTCAGCGCTGTAAGGACACTTCAGAGAATCTGTGACGTGCCGTAAAGTCAAAATGCTTTCGCATGGAATATTTCTTAGCACGGTCCGCCTGCTGAGCAGGGTGGTAACGAGCTTGCCTCCCAAGCAAGCGGGCCCGGTTTCGATTAACGGCCGGGATGGAGATTTTCTCCGCTCGTGGACTGGGTGTGGTGCTGTCCTCTTCATCATTTCATCCTCATCACCGGCGCGCAAGTCGCCCAATGTGGCGTCAAATGAAATGACTTGCGCTTGGCGGTCGAACTTCCCCGAGTGGGGCCTCCCGGTCAACGATGTCATACGCTCATTTCCATTTCCATTTCTTAGCACGGTAACAACATAACAACCCTTCATCCCCACCTGCCCATTGCCCATCGGACGAAGGCAACGCTCTAGCGATTTGTTTGGGAACCACTGCAACATCATCCGTACAGCCCGGTGTGATTTTCACATCCTTGACGACCTGAAAAAAGACGTGTGGGTGTCGCTTTCAGTCGGACAAGAAAGTGCAAAAGTGGGTACGGTTGTGGATCCATCAGAGACCGACCGTGTTTTGCGAAACAGGAATTGATCGTTTCATCTCCTAGTGGGATAAATATCGTAATGTGCTTGGTGATTACTTTTGAATGCTACCATTCCATGGTCTCGTTGTGACCAGTGTTCGGTTTTCATTTGACTGCCCCATATATTATTATATACGTTCCACATATCATAGAGAATTCTGTCTGCCACTTTGTTTCTAATTACCTAAAAGTCACAACCAGTCTTTCCTTCTTCAATTTTCCCTATTGAGACCGCAATCGTAATATTTAACTGTAAGTACAGTCATAAAATATATGTGGGCGGTTTGCTAGGACGATTCTGTCTTTTGTGCGAGGAGTACGTGGCGGCAGTGGCCTGTGTCGAGAATAATTCACGTTTCCAGTTAACGGCAGGAGCCGTCCGAATGGAAAGACCGGTTGGGGTATAGCAATGTAGATGACTTAACTGTGTCGTTCTCTAGATGGCTGCATAGTGAACCAATACTCACTATGTGATAGACATTCTGCCGGCCGGGGTGGCCGAGCGGTTCTAGGCGCTGCAGTCTGGAACCACGCGACCGCTACGACGGCAGGTTCGAATCCTGCCTCGGGCATGGATGTGTGTGATGTCCTTAGGTTAGTTAGGTTTAAGTAGTTCCAAGTTCTAGGAGACTGATGACCTCAGAAGTTAAGTCCCATAGTGCTCAGAGCCATTTGAACCATTTTTTGTTGGACATTCTTCGTGATGGCGTTTGTTCCCCCTGGAGATTTGAGAAGATTCAATATGGACGTGTGTTTGCACTGCACCATTATTCGCTCTCATGTAAATTGTCTGATTGACTGCTTCTGCAATTTCCCGTCTTTATTTGGTTGAGAGAACATCGATTGTGTTGTATGTATCTAGCAGGCGAAAGACAGGTGGGAAACACGTTTGCTGGTTCTCTAAACAAGAGAAGCATCTTAGTTGACTTTCTAAATTTTAGGGATGACTTGGAATCTGTAATTTCACCGACATCGGTAGTCGTGAGTGGAAATATCAGTACCTTCTTTTTTTTTCGAGTTTTCACGTAAAGATCTTCGCAGACGGGATAGGTTTCTATTTGCTCAGTGGTTTTACAGCACGCTGCACCTTGCTAAGGTTTCGGGTCTCCAGAGAAATAATTTCCAGTCTATATCTTTGAAATTATACTGTGCAAGCGATCAGTAGCGTACTACTATGTGCGTGATATTGATAAGTATCGTGTAAATGGTATGACATTCTGTGCTCATGCTATCCCAGAGTCTGGAGGTGGTTGCAGAAAGCAAACAAGCAGGTTGGGACCAGAAACCGTGACACGTTTGTGCCGCAGGGATCTGATCCAGCCTTTGTACAACAGTTCGGAGAGTCACCACGGTCCACTGAGGGTGGCCTGGTCACGCGTTGAGCCAGTGTGTGTGCGGGGGCAGATGACTTGTGAGCGTAGGTCGCAGTGGATGACCTACCAAACTTGCGGGAAATTTCTAGTACTGCAACTATATATGATCCATTTGCTTAGCCTGTCTGTCTTCACGGTATATGTACGAGTGTCTGGTGGTCGTTAGCTAAATGCAGGATGCAGAAGTTATGAATCTGTATGGCGCAGGCTATGAATTGCGTGCTTACCACGTCGATATGGTATATGTTGATATATAGCTGGGTCGGAGATCGGTTTCAAGCTGAAATATTTAAGCTTCCATCGTCAGTGGCAGAGCAGTGTAAATGACTAAGTGTTTTCCCATATTTCTTGAGCTGTAGACCACTTTTGCAAGGTTTAACTGTCAGTGCAATATGGCGATCTGTACAAAATAGTTTTGCTGCTGAAAGTTTCGTCTGTTGACAAAAAAAAAAAAAAGACGGACAGCGCTTTCACAATAGCAGCATCAGTAATTTGGCATGTAAATTCAGAAAGAGCCGATCAGAATGCTCCATTCAGTCACAAGACATCTTTTGTGCTGGGACAAAGGAGCCTCCACGGCTGGTTCGAACAAGATGGGGGCAAAGTATCTACAGAAACTTCTGAGAGGAATGTGATATATTATTCTTTGTTCAAGTGTTCAAAGACAAGTTGAAGCAGAACATCCATATCTGGTGGGATACTGTCCCTCATCCACCAGCGTGGCATTAAGACATACTCAGACCAACCGCTGTAGGACAATGAAAATTCCAGCCATTTTTCTCTTCTGCAGGACAGTTATTCAAATTCTGTTCTGATTTTCCCGTCTGCGCTTAGACAGTGCACTCTTTCCAAACAAGAAAAATTGTTTTATTGTTAAGGGTGTTTTTGCAAGTGTGCACGTACACGATGAAGCTTTTAGCATACAGAACAATTACCATTTCTGAGATATATGTTGAAAGCAGGACGTCACGATTTCCAGGAAGAGTGGCATGGGGTGCCTCTTTAGGACCATCAGGAAGAATGAATTTGGTATTATTCTGGACTATTTTCGTAAACAGGTCGTGTAAGGGCAAGAATTTCCATGCATGCAGGATGAGACATCACGGAAGCTCCTATAACAACAACAGTGCCCGTTAACTATTTCTGCGACGCTTTGCGTTTTCCAAGAGCGAGACTTGGCTGTTGTTACATAGACATGACACATCAGTGTAACACTGGCAACCATTTAGCTGCGCCAGCGAGGGTGAGCCGCTATTCAAACATCTTGCTTGGTGCTGCACACACAGCTATCAAAACCAAGGCACCCACGGTGGCTAGGGAAACAGGTGCATGGCCAGATGCATCTCGCATGTGGGACGGGATTTTCCATTAGGTCCGCCTTGGAACTCTGTAGGGGACATTTCGCTGATACATTGTGGTCGAATTTCTTAATGATCGTCCGAAAGCGTTTTTACATGCAATGGGTGTTTGTGCATTGCATTATTTCAGCTGTTTAAGTGTTGTGAGCGTGTTTGCAGAGCGTTGTATACGCATTATTTTGTCTATTTTACGCAAAGTGAAAGTGTCTGGTGCACTATTTTGTGAACATGTCTTTATTCTCTGCGAAGCATTATTTCGACAGTTTACAATTGCTGAGTGTGTTTGCAGAGCGTTATACATGCATTCTTTTGTCAATTTACGAGTTGTCTTCGTGTCTGTACATCAATGTACTGCACTATTTCGATGATTTACGAGTAGTTTGCAGGTTTGTAGGCTGTGCAATACATTATGTCGATGGTTTACTGTTAGTGAGTCTGTTTGCAGAGCGTTACACATGCATTATTTTCACAGTTTACGAATTGTTTGCATGTTTTTACATCAGTGTATTCCATTATTTCCGTGATTTACGAGTAGTTTGCTGGTCTGTAGGTTAATTAATGTGAGCCCAGGGACGCCAGGAGGAGTGTTTTGTATTAGTGTAATAAATAAACTACATGCTATCAGTTCCTATGTAAATTGTTCCAATTTCCCACTGAAAATAAATAAAGTACACTCCTTCCTCTCTCCAGCAGCTGGACATTCATGAGTCCTTTTCTCCACCATTTTTTTTCCCCAAACGACCATGTTGTATTATATCATGGGAGGGACTACAGTGCCCACTGGTGGCAGTGCTGTGTATTAGGTCAGTTATACTATGGACCTCATGGTGAACAGACTGTACGAAGCTACTCCCTATGAAACTCAAATTGTTTAAATAAATACTGCAAGCAGAATAAAAACTTACATCCATCTTATCCAGTAGCCCAGCACAGGCTGAGTCCTTCTCCCACCAATTCCAAGGAAGAGGTGCTGGTTGGATGACTTACAATAGTAGAGGTAGCCCAAGGGACCTATGTTCTCCCCAAAATTTTCCCGTCATTTTCTTAGGTTGACGTCAACAAATGTTGGGCCTGAAGAAGACGTTGTTACAACATTGAAACTATTTGCTAAAATAAAAGCGACACCTTAAATACAGCTGGAGGAATTTCTTCATTTTTAATACAAATTTTTTTAGATTAGTGGTGGTAGCCCAATTGATCTTTGTTTCCCGCCAAAATTTGAACTTCCCGCCATCTTCTGGGGGAGGGGAGGGGTTTAGGTTAGCCCAACTCAAGTACTTTCGCACCAAAATAAACTTCCCTCAATGACGTCATTGTGACGTTGCCGCATCTGGCGCCCCCATTTCGGATCCGCCATCTTGAATAAATTTTGTAACAATGCAGAATGGGGCCATAAAAATGTTGTCCCACTACTGACGACATGCTGACATCTGGCACCTGTACAACACAACTCAGCCACATCTTCATGCTTGCATTCAGTATTCTGGCTGTTACACCGGTTATTAACGTGCAAACATTTAACATTTGTAAAATGCAGTATGTTCAAAACGTGGTTGCTATGAGACTAACAGAATTGGCAGGCGGACTTTGATGAGAGCGGCGGTTTAATTTTTACCGGGTGTGGTCAGCTATTATCAACACGGTGGAAGATATGGGAAAGACGAGTGGCAGCGTGAGATGGTAGTGGTGTTGATTTGGTGTACGAGGCGTGTCTGGTGGCTGCCAGAGCTGCATGTCCTACATTGGCAGTGCAGCAGAAGCCACCCTGAAGCCAAATATAATAACTCAGCTCTCAGAAGGAAGCGCCCTCTTTTTTCCCCATGACCGGTGGGCCCTTCCAAGGTGATCTCTTTGCGATCTCCATAACTATGTCACCAGGGGTGGCCACACACTCCATGCGGTATCTTATGTTCCACTTTCGGCAAATCAAACTAACGTTTACCATCTTGGTTAAACATTTTGTACTGCCCACAATTCCCAAGGCTGGACGACCACATGCACATTTAATCATGGGTGGAATTTCTTCACTGGACAAACTCCATGTCACCAATGTTCCATAAAATTTCGGGAGAACTGCTGAATGTCTGTAACTTTTTGGCACAATATTTCCGTGCCGAGCCCCCTGGCCATCTTCAGGTGGATACGGACGAACTCCCACATTTAAGATACTGGTGGCACATGGGCATGGTGTTCCTAGTTGGCATTGTGCTAGTGTTGCTTGAGCGCATGCGCTTCTCCTGTAAATCTGTGCGCTGCTCTGGGCACTCTCCGTGGTGAAAGCTCGCCATTTCGATATCAGAACGATTGTCTTCGCTCGGTAAGATCGCTGGACAACGCCGATTACGCAGAAAGTGAAATTTTTCTATAATCGAGTCATATGCAAAATTTAACTGGAAATCGCCGTTCACTGAGTCACTGATGACTGAGTTCCAAAAGTTCCACGTATAGACCGCAATTTTTGTTTCACTGCATTTCATCGAATGACCAGTGAGAATGCACTGAGGTGACAAGTCGTGGGATGGCGATTTGCACATATACAGATGGCGGTAGTCTCGCGTACGCAGAGTATAAAAGGGCAGTGCATCGGCGGCGCTGTCATTTGTATTCAAGTGATTCACGAGAAAAGGTTTCCGACGTGCTTATGGCCACACGGCAGGAATCAACAGACACCGAACGCGGAGTGCTAGTTGGAGCTAACCGCATGGGACATTCCATTTCGGAAATCGTTAGGAATTCATTATTCCGCGATCCACAGTGTCAAGAGTGTGCCGAGAATACCACATTTCAGGCATTACCTCTCACCGCGGACAATGCAATGGCCGAGAGTCTTCACATAACGACCCAGAACAGCTGCGTTTGCATAGAGCTTTCAGTGCTAACAGACAACTAACACAGCGTGAAAAACGGCAGAAATCAATGTGGAACGTACGACGAACGTATCCGTTAGGACTGTAAGGCGAAATTCTTGCGTTATGGGATACAGCAGCAGACGACCGACGCGAGTACCTTTGTTTACAGCACGACATCGCCTGCAGCGCCTCTCCTGGGTTTGAGACCATATCGGTTGCCCCCTTGACTAGAAAACCGCGGCCTGCTCAGATAAGTCCCAATTTCAGTTGTTAAGAGCTGATGGTACGGCTCGAGTGTGGCAAAGCCATGGACCCAAGCTGTCAACAAGCCACTGTGCAAACTGGTAGTGGCTCAATTATGGTGTGGGCAGTGTTTACATGGAATGGACTAGGTCCTCTCGATGTTCAGCTACTTGGAGACCGTTCATGGATGTCATGTTCCGAAACAATGATGAAATTTTTATGAATGACAATGCGCCATGCCAGCGGCCCAAATTTGTTCGCGACTGGTTTGAAAAACATTCTTAACAATTCGAACGAATGATTTGCCCATCCAGATCGCCCGATATGACGCCCATCGAATATTTATATGACAATTGATCGATCAGATAATGCACAAAATGCAGCACCGGCCACACTTTCGCAGTTATCGACGGCTATAGAGGTAGCATGCCTGAGTATTTCTGCAAAGCATTTGCGACGACTTGTTGAGTCGAAGCCACGTCGACTTTCTGCACTACGCCGTGAAGGAGGAGGTCCGACACGATATTAGGAGGTATCCACGACTTTTGTCATATCAGTGTAAGTTTTCACCCAAAACCAGACTTATCTGCTTGGAGAAGGCGAATACGCGACCGACGTTCTGTAATGCGATGGTGCAAATTGCGCATCATTTGCCCTATATAAGATTTCGCGCTGACGGAATCCTGTAAACGCCTGCTTCACACAACTCTAAGTTGTCGTTAACAGATCCCACAAGCGCTGATATTTTGGAAGGAGGTCAAAAGATGGCTTTAAATTTGTCTTCTTAAAACTCTGCCAATTTTAGTTGAAACATTTCCAATACATGGTGGACAAGCAGTCATTTTGAAGGCCACATCCTCCTCCCTGTTCTGTCATTTGTGCGTATGACGTGCTCTGTGTATTTGTTGAGACGAATATCTGTTTTTCAGTAACACAGTTCCCAGGTGATCCGGTTCCGTTTGGAGGCTATCGGCATCTGAGATGTTATAGGCTCGGTGGATCAAGGTCGTTAGAACGCATATGTTTTGTGCAGGTTGGTAGCAACTAGTAGATTGTTTCTAAACGTAAACGGTAAGCGACCATTTTTCTCTATCTTCATAGCAAGTTAATTTTTTCATACATGGAGTTTAGATGTTGAAGGAACTGTCGGAACTGTGCAAACCCTGAGACCAAACTACAAAAGTATCATCAACATATCGCCAAAATACTGTTAGTTTTAAAATAGCTAAGGCGAGTGCTCGCACCTCAATTTGTTTCATAAAAAGATAGGCCGTCAGGGGAGACAAAGGGGTTCCCATGGTGACACCTTAAACATGGGAGCTTAATGCATTGCTCGTCAGTATTCACCTGAAGATGGCCAGAAGATACTGCGCCGAAAAATCGTACCTGCAACTTACAGATATCCGGCAGTTCTCCCGAAATTTTATGGAGCAATCTGTTCGCCAGGAGTGTTTTACATTTGTCTCCAGGTCACCAGTTAAAAATATACAAAAAGGACCAAAAAATGTATCCACTGTTTAAAAGTCCATAACTTGCAAGCTAGTTGACGAATTGTTTCATTTTTGGTGAAAGTGTAGCTTAAAGTCCAACTTAAAGATATCACTGTAGGTGTTCGAAATGGTCATCATTACCATCCACACACAAACGATGCCGCCGAACTGCAGCACGAACTACTGACTACAAAGTGTTCAGTTGGATATTTGCACATGGATGTACGATCGATTCTCGAAGTTCATCCAATGTGCGTGGCTTTTGTCGGTAAACGACGTCCTTTAGTGTTCCCCACAGGTAAAAGTCCGGAGGAGTTAGGTCTGGGGAACTTGGTGGATACTCCACAGCACCTCTACGACCTATCCATCTTCCTGGTAGATTTTCGTCGAGATACGCCCTAACAAGATTTTGGTAGTGGGCTGGGGCACCAACTTGTTGAAAGTAAACTCTTCCGTCTCCATACTAGTCTCGGATGGCAGGTAAAATGGATGTCTGAAGCTTCTGAAGGTACACCTCACCCGTAACTGTGCCGTCAAAGAAGAATGGCCCAATCAAGCCCCGGTAAGACAACCCACACCATACATTTACTCCTGGCAAATTCACGGCTTTGTCTACATGGACGTTTGGATTTTCGGCGGCCCGGTAAATGCAATTGTGGTGATTTACTGTACCACTGAGATTGAACTGTGCCTCATCAGACCACACAATCATCTCTGCAAACTCTTCATCGTTGCGCACAATGTTAGTAAACCACTCGCAGTACTTCATTCTACGATCTGGGTCGTCCTCGTTCATTGCGTGTAGCAGTCGTGGGATGTAGCACTTCCACTTTGCTGTCTTCAAAATTCGTCAAGCACTTGAGCGACTCACTCCAGTTTCATGGGCAGACTGTCTCACAGACTTCTGTGGTGAGCGAGTGAATTATTGCAACACACGACGGGAGTTAGCTGGACTTGTTACTGTTACAGGTCGTCCATATCGTTGTTTATGTACATTTTCAACACAGACTTCGGCTTCAAATTTGTCTCGAATGCGACGAATCGTTAAACGTGTCGGTGGCTCTGTTTGGTACTCATTTTGCCATTGCTGTTGAACCTCATTAATGTTTTCGTACTTAAAATACCACTTCAAAACTGACTCCCTTTCATCGAATGTAAGCCTTGTGCCAACCATGTCTACTCGAGTAACTAGGTGCAACTAAGAACAAAACACTGACTATCTGGCGACTGTCATCTGACAAAACAAAACAACGCAATACAACGCTTGTGTGGCGATTTCCGGAGCTACAAACTATTACACTATCAAAGATGAGACAATTCCGTCAATTAGTTTGCCAGTTATAGACTTTTAAACAGTGGATACATTTTTTGGACCCCTCTGTATATCCTGCATCCTCTTCATTTTCACCTACCTCCACCACCTCCTCCTCTGCTAACATCTCTTTTCACTTCAGTGTGATCTTTCCCATATTTCTCTCAGTTGGAGAGCACACACAGACGCTAAACGGCGTTTATAGCAAGCGCATCTTCCCTTCGCAAACGCGATATAGTCCATCTCACATGGGCACCTTACCTCCTGTGCAGGCTTCCAATAATCCCCTTTGCCCCTTATTCTGATAACGGTTTTACAAGCTGTTTGAATCCGCTCCTCTTCCACTCTTCAAACACCACAGAGAATCATTCTGGCGAATGATAACGGCTGCTTGGATGCTTCAGGTGGCACCTCTCCTCGGTTAGCACATGCCTCCGAGGCCCATAGGGGCGGCCACTGACCGGGGGTGGGGGCGCGAGCTGCCAAGTCCTTACCCGCAGGTCCATTGTGACGTCTAATGCCGAATACATTACAGTACTCGTGACAGAGACAAATTCTGCAAAAGTCTATCCCAGTTTTACGTGTTTGGTAACTAACTAAACAGTCACCCCAATTATTCCTGTGTTAGGGCAAGATATGTAGTAAAAAGACAGGTTTAACCTTCATCTTATTTCCTTACCACTGCCAGCGTCTCCCCTAGTAGACGTAAATTTACAATGTACTAGATACAAAAGAATTAAAGATATTAGCTGTCAGTGCTCATTGATTCATATCAATGGGGCAAGCTGAAAATTTGTGCTGGACTGGGATTCAATCCCGGATCTCCTTACTGCGTCATCCGGACACTGTGACCATCCCAACCGCACAGACTCTCCTAGCGAGCCTCCCGTGAGACATAAATTATCAGCTTATACCACGTACACTACTAATGTAGTGCCCTGCTCAACAGTCTCATTACTCACGGGATCTCGCCGATTCCTGTAAGAGTTTGGGATTGGTGTGCACCTGCACTGAAGGAATCATTGACCGTCATTGCACTATTTAAAGAATCTTTATTTATTCATCAAAATCAATTTGGTCTCCTTCAAAGTAAATCTCTCAGATATTTAACACTTGTGCCAGTGCTCTTTCCGATCTTGGAAGCGCTTCTGGAACTTACTTTTCGTTCTGGTGTTCATGTCCGGCGAATTCGGTGGTTGAGACAAGATAACGGTTTTGTTTCTTGCCAATAAATACGCATTGAGGGGTGAGCTGGAGCATTATGTGATGGAATTTCTACGATTGGTTTTGCCACAATTCTCTTTGTTTTATTCGGACTGCTTCACGGGAACGGCGTGTAAGTTCCAGATAGTATTCCTTATTGACTGTACGACCATAAGGCAGGAACTCATGATGCATTATACCATTGTAATCGAAGAGAACAGTAAGAAGAACTTTCACATGTGATCGAACTTGTAGAATTTTCTTCGGTCTTGGCTCTTCAGGCAGTTCCCATTGGAACTATCGGGCCTTGGTTTCGACGTCATTCCCATATACCCACGTTTCTTCGTCGCCTGTTACAATCTTATTTAGAAGCTCTGAGTCGTTGTCGACTCATTAAAAATTCCTGAGCGATGTCTATGCAACGTCATTTTCTGCCAGAATTCAACGGTTTCGGAACAAACTTTGCTGCTACACGTTTCGTGCCCAAAAGTCCGAAAAAATTACTTGTAACGAACCGAAGGATATGCCGACATCATCTCGTAAAGTCTTATCTTACTCATAGTACACTTGCCAGAAACCACAGTCAACATTTCCTATGCGGTGCTGCACTTTATTCCATTTTTCAAGCAAAATTTACTGCAGGTTCTTTGATCCATCTTTTTCGAAAGTAAAAATTCTCCGAGCGTTCGAAAACACGTAGAACTTGTTCGACCGTCAGCGGTAAAGTAAATATTCAAACAGCTGAAAATGTAAACATACGTCAGGGACATGTATAACAACAAGATAAAAAAAATAAAAATCGGGTGTATAAAGCGCGTGAAATTAAAAAAAAATCGTTGCTTTTTGATTACACCTCGTGTGTGGCGTCTGTTCTTTCGGACATGCCCGAAAGAACAGACACCACATGTGCCTACGCCATACACTGTCGAGACATTTTACTACAATCGGTTTAATCTGCTGCACTCACAATGCTGCACATGTATCTGTTAGATGAATAGGTAGCATCTTAGTCATGGAACAGGTACGCCAATATAAGTATGTGGAACCATGCCATCTAGTTGTAAGTGACGAAGGTTAAGTGGGTAGAATTTACACAGTGGACACAATGCTTTATGCGACCCCGCAGTTACTCAATTTTGGTGGCCAGGCCTGCCCTTTGAAGGCTTGAACATACACTGCCATTTATTTACGAACAGTCTTCTGCAGAACAGCGAGATGCATTATCTTCCCTAATGACATCATCATCCTTGGAGAAGAGAATTATTATGTGTAGCACCCACACCAACAGTGCCTTCTATATAAATTTATGCGCATAGCGAGAAGACACCATAATATTAAAACCCATTTCACACTGCTTTCTTCGTTGTGTAAGCTAAACACCACGTGTGCAGCAAGCCCAGAAACCGCTGTCTTGTAATAATGTAAAACACACAGAGTTAAAAAAATTGCTCACTAAATCTGGCACACAGTATGCAGAACATGCAGCTATGCCCTTACCGCAGAAGTAGTGTCATATGCCAAAGGTTTATACCCTATTCTTTCTCTGTACTGGTCACATATGTCCATCTGAGTGACTGGACGGATATCATACAACAGCATGGATGTCAGTTTAACAGAACACATTTGATCTACTCTAGTGGCAGTAACATCGTATAGAGCTTACTACAGCTTCCTGTCAAACATTTTAAATCCATTGCACCTAGAGAAATTGGTGAAAAAAGACTACAGAACAGCCGACAGTGTCCCTTACAGTCATCATTGTAAATAATATTTAGGAACTGTGTTCATCTAAGCACATATATAAGGCTAGTATATAAATAAAATCCAGAATGTAAACTTTCTTTTGTTTAATCAAGCAATCTAGCAGAGAACAGGACTCAGGTGGTGAGAAAATCAGGAGCACTAAAGAGAAGTTCAGGAGCAATAAAAAAGGGAGGACAACGAGGCACTGTAAGTGCATGTGGGAAACTGGAGTTGGAACATGATAATCACAATGAAGAACGGGCACGAAATAATTTCGCCGCTACCAGTGCTGACGGCATGGAAGGAGAGGGGCAACAGTTGTATTGAGGGTTTTATTGTGAATAGGCACTGCACCGTAGGGGTGGTTTAGTCTGGCACCTAAAGCCTTTGGACATACATACATATACGAGGGTCACTCCAAAAGAAATGCACACTATTTTTTTAATCCATCTTTTATTCTACATGTCTGAAAGTTATACAGTGTGTAGTTACATCATTTAGGAACAATATTTTCATTTCTCCACATAATTTCCATCCCTCTCAACTGTCTTACGCCATGTTGGAACCAGCGCCTGTATACCCGCATGGTAAAATTGTGGACCAACCTGTTGGAGCCAATGTTTGGCAGCGTGCACAATGGAGTCGTCATCTTCAAACCTTGTTCCAGGAAGAGAGTCTTTCAGTTTCCCAAAGAGGTGATAGTCAGATGGAGCCAGGTCAGAACTGTAAGGCAGGTGTTTCAGTGTTGTCCATCCGAGTTTTGTGATGGCTTCCATGGTTTTTTGACTGACATGTGGTCGTGCATTGTCGTGCAACAGCAAAACATCCCGCTTTTGCCGATGTGGTCGAACACAAGTCAGTCGAGCTTGAAGTTTCTTCAGTGTCGTCACGTATGCATTAGAATTTATGGTGGTTCCACTTGGCATGACGTCCACAAGCAAGAGTCCTTCGGGATCGAAAAACACCGTAACCGTAACTTTTCCAGCAGATGGTGTGGTTTTGAATGTTTTTCTTTTGTGAATTTGCATGATGCCACTCCGTTGATTGCCTCTTCGTCTCTGGTGAAAAATGTTGGAGCCATGTTTCATTACCTGTCACAATTCTTCCAAGAAATTCATCTCCACCATTCTCATACTGTTCCAAAAGTTCGCTGCATACCGTTTTTCTTGTTTCTTTGTGAGCCACTGTCAACATCCTGGGAACCCACCTGGCACAAACCTTTTTTAACGCCAACACTTTCAGTATTCTGCAAACACTTGCTTCCCATATCCCAACGTAGCGTGACAATTCGTTCACTGTGATGCGTCTGTCAGCAGTCACCAGTTCGTTAACTCTCTGCACACTGTATGGAGTGTGTGCAGTACGAGGCCTGCCGCTGCGAGGACAATCCTCAATACTGCCGTTCGCGCTTTCATCACGTAAGCTGCTTGCCCACCGATTAACTGTACTGCGATCGACAGTAACATCTTCATACACCTTTTTCAACCTCTTGTGGATGTTTCCCACTGTCTCGTTTTCACAGCACAGGAATTCTATGACAGCACGTTGCTTCTGACGAACGTCAAGTGTAGCAGCCATCTTGAAGAAATGCTGTGACGACGCCACTCACGGGAACAGGGTGAACTAAGTTTGAAAACAAGCGGGAAGGATGTATCTACACACTGTAAAACTTTCACACATGCAGAATGAAAACTGTATTTTTACAAAAATAGTGTGCATTTCTTTTAGAGTACCCTTGTATCTCTCAGAGATGAGTAAATTTATTACATTCTGCACAACTACGGGGTGTGTGAGTGAGAAAATAATGAGACTGACAACACTGTTGTGTTGTTCGCGCGGATTGGCGTGTTCATCCCTTCCAGATGCTCAACCGAAATTTCTTCACAGTATGGCCATCACGTGGTTATTCAGCGTGCCATCAGTGAAAATGGAACAGCCGAATCTAGGGTGACGTTATGCCATCAAGTTTTGTGTTAAACTTAGGGACTATCCGAGTGTGACCTCTGAAAAGTTGAAACAGGTAACAGGAAACATTCCTTGTCAAGAGCACAAGTTTTTCGCTGACACAAGCCATTTTTGGAAGGCCGAGAACACGTTGAAGATGAACCTCTCTCAGGAAGACCTTCAACTTCAAAACATGACAAAAACTTCGAACGTGTGCGTGCCCTTGTGAGATCAGACAGATGTTTAACACTAGAACCGCTGGAACTAGTACTATACTTAGAACCGCCGATGTGGTCAAAGTGACCACTTCCTTTGTAAGTACATGCTGTGCTGTTTAATGTAATGTTTACTAATATTAAAGAACATAGTTCACAATATTTATCTGCCACCATACTAACTGTATTGCAGTAGTTTTAAAATTAATAGAAATTAATCTTAGTGTAGATACTAAGTACCCATGAAGAGCAGTTGGACGGAATGGACAGTGTCTTGAAAGGAGGATATAAGATGAACATCAACAAAAGCAAAACGAGGATATTGGAATGTAGTAGAATTAAGTCGGGTGATGCTTAGGGAATTAGATTAGGAAATGAGACACTTAAAGTAGTAAAAAAGTTTTGCTATTTGGGGAGCAAAATAACTGATGATGGTCGAAGTAGAGAGGATATAAAATGTAGACTGGCAATGGCAAGGAAAGGGTTTCTGAAGAAGAGAAATTTGTTAACATCGAGTATAGATTTAAATGTCAGGAAGTCATTTCTGAAAGTATTTGTATGGAGTGTAGTCATGTATGGAAGTGAAACATGGACGCTAAATAGTTTGGACAAGAAGAGAATAGACGCTTTCGAAATGTGGTGCTAAAGAAGAATGATGAAGATTAGATGGGTAGATTACGTAACTAACGAGGAGGTATTGAATAGAATTGGGGAGAAGAGGAGTTTGTGGCACAACTTGACAAGAAGAAGGGACTGGTTGGTAGGACAGGTTCTGAGGCATCAGGGGATCACAAATTTAGCATTAGAGGGCAGCGTGGAGGGTAAAAATCGTAGAGAGAGACCAAGAGATGAATACACTAAGCAGATTCAGAAGGATGTACGTTGCAGTAAGTACTGGGAGATGAAGAAATTGGCACAGGATAGAGTAGCATGGAGAGCTGCATCAAACCAGTCTCAGGACTGAGGACCACCACAACAACAACAGTATCATTGTATTTTACAACAACAATGGGAACATAATATTACTAATATTAAAGAACATAGTTCACAATATTTATCTGCAACCATACTAATTGTATTGCAGCAGTTTTAAAATTAATAGAAATTAATCTTACTGGAGAAACTAAGTACCCATGAATATGTTAAGGGAAAGACCAATCATAAAATATGGCCATGTATAGTACCTAATCCTACTTACAAGCATTACAAACTACCGTCTTTATTACTTTATATGTACGCAGCCCACAAACATATCTCTTGCATTTACTGCATACTTCATTTGTCTTGTTTCTGCATTTCCTCGTTTGGTATAGTTTTACTACTTTCGCAGGAATTTCCGCTTCTTCTCTTTCTTCATCACCATCGTCCTTTTCTTCCTTTTCTTTTCCATCCCTTGGCATCCTTTCCTGATTTCTGGTTTCCATATAGGCTCTATGTAATTCTTCTGCTAGATTTAGGATGAAATTCCTCCTACTTATTTTGATCCCTGTCACTAGCTTGAATATGATCCATGCATTGATAGCTGCTAAATCAAGGATGTTGTGAAATACGTGTACAGGCCATCGACGAGTACCAGAGCGGACAGAATATTTCCTCGTCATCTGGTCCAAGACATCTACAGCAAATTTTGTGCTATTGTAGAAGCTCAATGTTCCGGGATGTTGTTTCGAATTATTTTGTATTTCAACATTTGTGTGCATGGTGCTATACAGAAGAACATTTTTGTTCTTTTTCCCTTGGTAAGCAGAGTACCACCTCCCCTTTTCAAGAGAACAGACGTATAAAGAGGAGTTTTCATTTTTTTTATAGTGTTCGGAATCTCTTTTCTTGCACGGTTGATAGTGCCGACAAGACTAGTTTTCTCTTTTTCCAGTCTCTCCCCAAGTGTGACCGTAGTGAAAAAATTATCAGTAGTCACATTTCGCCCCTTATTGCGATATGGAGCTACCAACTTCATTACTACTTGTTCTGGAAGTTTCCCATTAGGTGCTCTCTGTTCGTTCTTTCCTACATAAGGGAACCTATTACAAAGATATTTTGTTTCTACATCCGCTAGAAGCCAGAATTTGATTCCGAATTTATCAGGCTTATTCGGCATATATTGCAAATACGGACACCTGGTTCTGCTGGGGAAAAGTTGTTCGTCCACAGTGATATTTGATCCAGGTATGTAATTCAACTGACAGTTTTCTATAAAATGGTTTCAAGTAGTTGATATAAGAGCAAATTTGTCATTTTTCAAACGTTCCGACCGCGTGTTTTTTTCACCAAAACGCAGATATTTCAAAATTTCTCGAAACCTGTTTCTGCTCATTGTGTCAGTGAAAAATGGGGTTCCTACTTTTTCGACCACAACTCATCTACTTCAATACATCTGGCACCTAGTGCACCACGAACATATTATAAAGCAACAAATGCATCTAATTCTTCTAAATGCAAACTCCAGGAATCATTTCCAAGAATCCGTTGTGCCTCTGCTTCTGTGCATTTCTTTATGTGTTTCAAAACTGATTGATCAACTAAAAGGCGCCAGGCACTCGAAACATTATCATTTGAGGCGTGCCGCTTTGCGTTTGGAGTAGGTCCCCGTGTTTCTTTCAATATATTCTGTTGACCTATTCTACCTGGAATAGTAACACCGAAGTCTACTACAGTCCATTCCGTGATTCCGTCCTTCCCCCAGGAGTTTTGAGCCAGGTTCTGGAAGTGAACCCTCACTTCGTTCTCCTCTTCTACGTCGATTCTGTATTGGTCCACTTACAGGAGGTGCAGTTCTTTTTTTACCCAGGGTAGGTCCTCCTCTAGCATTGTTTATATTACTGCTTGGTCCTGGTTCAGCAACTGCGTGAGGAAAGAGACAATTAGAAAGCTACAATTCATCATAAAGATAACATACTACACAATAAAATAGCTGTAACAGAAGTAGCACTAGAAGTGTCAACTCTATTATAATAGTGATCATTATTGATATAGTAACAAAATTAATAATAACAATAATAATAATAATATAAGTGAATGTAAATTACCTTCATCTTCAGTCTCGGAGCTGTCACTCTCCACATTAGCGACAGGTTGGTAATCTTCATCTGTATAATCTTCCACAAGGTCCTCAACTTCAGGATCATTTTCAGCATCTGATTCATACAAAAGTGTGACAATTTCTTCATCTGAAAGTGGCTGTGGCCGTGGCCGTGGTTTGTATCGCTGTGACATCTGAGCCATGTCTACTGCTCTGAGACCAGTACTCAAATAATCAGTCTTGTTTATGTGAAACCCAATAGCAAACAATAAATGACATATTGCGTTGTTGAGCTTTTAAATTCAAACAATGCGAATAAACTTCAGTAACCAACATATTTAGTACATTTTGACGAGTGTTAAGAATAAATCCGAGGAGTGACGCACAACAATCTTTAAATAATCTGTTTTCAAATATACATGTAATGTGGTCATAGTGAACACTCGGCGATGTTAAGTATAAGTGGTCATTCAAAGAAAACTAACGAAGATAAAATAAATATTGGACTGTTTATACGATCTACATAAACATTTAGGAAAAGTCATTAACTCACAACAGCATAGATTAAAAATTGACCGAATAATAAAATGTTAAAATATAAGAAGTGGTCAAATTGACCACTCGGCGGTCCTAGTGTTGACAATAAGGATGATGGGTGACGTATTCAACTTAAATATTTTCACGGTACATCAAATTTTGACTGAAGATGTGGTGCCAAAATGGTGCCGAAAAAATTCACACCTGAGCAGAAGGACAATCGAAGAAATGAGTGCGTTGATCTTCTTGAGAGGATTACCGGTGACCACGAGTGGTTCAGTCGTGTGTTCACAGGTGATGAATTCTCGATTTTTGAGTACGATTCTGAGAAAAAGCGCAAAGCGAGGAGTGGCACACTGAGACATGTCCTCCCCTACAAAAATGTTGAATGAGCAAATCAAAGATCAATACAAAGCTGATTTGCTTTTTTGACTGTAGGGGTATCGTGCATAATGAATTTGTTCCTCTGAGACAAACTGTCAGCCGCGCGGGATTAGCCGAGCGGTCTAGGGCGCTGCAGTCATGGACTGTGAGGCTGGTCCCGGCGGCATGGGTGTGTGTGTTTGTCAAATGGTTCAAATGGCTCAGAGCACAGCTATGGTTATCAGTCCCCTAGAACTTAGAACTACTTAAACCTAACTAACCTAAGGACATCACACAACACCCAGTCATCACGAGGCAGAGAAAATCCCTGACCCCGCCGGGAATCGAACCCGGTAACCCGGGCGCGGGAAGCGAGAACGCTACCGCACGACCACGAGCTGCGGACGTGTGTTTGTCCTTAGGATAATTTAGGTTAAATAGTATGTAAGCTTAGGGACTGATGACCTTAGCAGTTAAGTCCCATAAGATTTCACACACACACACACACACACACACACACACACACAGCCGCCCGGTGTGGCAAGCGGTTCTAGGCGCTTCAGTCTGGAACCGCGCGACCGCTACGGTCGCAGGTTCGAATCCTGCCTCGGGTATGGATGTGTGTGACGTCCTTAGGTTAGTTAGGTTTAAATAGTTGTAAGTTCTAGGTTACTGATGGCCTCAGAAGTTAAGTCCCATAGTGCTCAGAGCCATTTGAACCATTTGAACACACACACAAACTGTGAACCAAATGTTTTACAAAGTTTTCCTTGAAAGGCTCAGGAAAAGGAAGAATCGAGTGAGACTGGGCGTTCCAAGCAAGTGGATGCTACGTCGTGACATCGCCCCATGTCACACGGCCACTTCCATCACGGAATTCTTGACCTCAAAAGGCATTCTTGTTGTTCCGTAGCTCCCCTGTTCACCCGAACTGAATCCTTGTGACTTTTTTCTTTTCCAGAATTTGAAAAATGTGTTAAAAAGACGTCATTTCGGGAATCTGGAAAACATTTAAATGAATGTGATCGACATGTTACAGGCCCTACCAGTTGAAGCCTTTGAGCGCTGCAGCCAAGACGGAACAATGACTTTGCCGGTGTATAGCTGCCGGAAGGAACTGCTTTGAAGGAGACAATATTGTTATTTGACAAAATAAAAGATTTGGCACATAAAAACTCAGTCCCATTAATCTTCTCACACACACCACATGTATCGCATAACGTACGTTATCTGCATGTACTACAGTGAGATGTTGTCCTCTTGAAAGAGGCGCTCTTATTCTTTTCCTGAGTCAATCTGCCCATTCGTTGGGTCTAATGTGAGAATTATGAATAGACAGGATGTTACAAAAAGGTACGGCCAAACTTTCAGGAAACATTCCTCACACACAAATACACACACAAATAAAGAAAAGATGTTATGTGGACATGTGTCCGGAAACACTTAATTTCCATGTTAGAGCTCATTTTAGTTTCATTCCAAAGTGATCAAATTGTAAATTTTCACAATCAACATGTGTGGGCTGACGAGAATCCGCACGCAATTGTGCAATCACGTCATCAACACAGATTTTCTGTGAACGTTTGGGCAGGCATAGTTGGTGATGTCTTGATTGGGCCCCATGTTCTTCCATCTACGCTCAATGGAGCACGTTATCATGATTTCATACGGGATACTCTACCTGTGCTGCTAGAACATGTGCCTTTACAAGTACGACACAACATGTGGTTCATTCACGATGGAGCTCCTGCACATTTCAGTCGAAGTGTTCGTACGCTTCTCAACAACAGATTCGGTGACCGATGGATTAGTAGAGGCGGACCAATTCCATGGCCTCCACGCTCTCCTGACCTCAACCCTCTTGACTTTCATTTATGGGGGGCAATCGAAAGCTCTTGTCTACGCAACCCCGGTACCAAATGATGAGACTCTACGTGCTCGTATTGTGGACGGCTGTGATAAAAATACGCCATTCTCTAGGGCTGCATCAGCGCATCAGGAATTCCATGCGACGGAGGGTGGATGCATGTATCCTCGCTAACGGAGGACATTTTGAACATTTCCTGTAACAAAGTGTTTGAAGTCACGCTGGTACGTTCTGTTGCTGTGTGTTTCCATTCCATGATTAATGTGATTTGAAGAGAAGTAATAAAGTGAGCTCTAACATGGATAGTAAGCGTTTCCGGACACGTGTCCACATAACATATTTTCTTTCTTTGTGTGTGAGGAATGTTTCCTGAAAGTTTGGCCGTACCTTTTTGTAACACCCTGTATATGTTCCATCAACATATGTGATTGATCTGCCATGAGGGTTAAAAAAATATAAACTGATGTACCTGTAGCCTACCTTGTACAGTAAGGATTTTTATCGTGAAATGTCTCCTTTATATGACATATTTTCTCAGAGTAATGGAACCAGTATCATTAATACTGGGCATTGTTCGTGTGTCACATGGAAGTTATGTATCAGCCTTCTGACAATTTGCTCACCAATATTAAATAAATGTAACATTTTCTTCTCCTTCTACAGGTTGTTTCCTGGGGCGAGGCCTTCTTGGGAAGTATCTGCATCTACAATTTCCCCCTCCTTTTCTTCTCTTTATTGTGCTGCTGTCACCCTCACTAACACAGTTTTTTATGGCATTTTTACTCCTGTATCTGCCTCCTCAGACATAAACTTTATGACACTGCAATATGTGCCTATATCTACGCCGCCTGGGGACTGCAGTGCCAGAGTATTAAACAGATAACAAAGAGAACTGTCCAAGTATGAGGGTCAGCAGACGACACGCAACTGTGGCCACCACTCCTTCAAACCAAAGAAATGAAATCACCCAGAGGTCAAGATGATAGTGCGTTTCTGAAATGGAGCCACTTTATTTGGGGGAGCCCTACCTAGCATCCATCATAGGATAAGGATTGAAAATGCAATAGCTACCAAGAATGTCTTGAGTGTCACACAGTTCACAAAAGCATTAGTATCAAAGGAGTTCGGTTCGTGGTCTTCAGCATTTAATAGTATATATTTCGATTAATAATGTTCTTTTCCATCTAGATGCTGTATGGAATGTCACTAATAAATATATCGACTCTGCGTAACGTATCATGAGGTGTATCTGAAATTTTGTATCAGGATTCTAAGCGAAAAATGTCAATTTAAGCACAAAATATTACAATTACTGCAAGAGTTAACGTTAATAATATTGCAGAGAACCCTAGGAGTCAATAGTCATTCTTTGTTTCACTAACTTTGAACATTTAATGTCTCATAACGGCAGACACAATAAACATTTGCTACTTGATATTTGCTAATAAATTCACTGTTATCAAACTTGTTTTACACTGCACTGATAAGATATACCTCACGAAAGACAATTAACAACAGCTTCATGTTACACTCACAACAGTGGATGACTACTAATTTTTTCTTGTTTCTCACTCATCAATTTTTCATTTGTGTCTCAAATGGGCTTGCTTTTCTGCGATATCATGTTTAAGCCTGTCATTATCTTCAATAAGATGCATGAGCTCCGGATCTGAGAATACGTTAATGGATGTATTGGCTATCTCGTGCTCAAGACTTCGGCAAGCATCATCTTCGACCTGCAAGATCAAGGTAGGAGGATCTATACAGAAACCATCAATATGTATATTTTATTAAAATGCACTTTTCGTAGAAAATTAATAAATAAGTATGTAGGCAAAATTTGGTGACACTGTAAGCAACATAAATGTATTTTCTCCTGCATGCGACTGATCATGAAAAGGATGGGCGGTTAATGTCTCAGATGAACTCACCTACCCAACATTAGCGCAAAAAAATTAAAAAAAGTTATATATACAGGGTGAAGCGACATTTGCGCACTCTGGCTTCGCAGCGCGACTCCTCACATGACGGCGATGAATAAGCTCTCTCACAAAATTTCGTCCGTCGAGTATATCCGGCAGAAAAAGGATGTTAAAGAATGGCAATCTGGCAACACTGTAACACACGTATGGTAACTACCTCTGTCAGCAGATTTTAGTCGTGCTTTACAGTTGGTGCAATGGGTAGAGTTTAGGGTCAGCATGCAAAGGTCGATGGTTCGATCCTGCGTTGACGCATATGTTCTTTATTTGGTAAATGTAGTCCAGGTGGTACGGTATCTGGCATCTTAATCGTCAACAGTGATTGCAGTAGATTCCCTAGAAAACATTTTCACTTACATAATACAATCGTAGAAATGGAAGATTGGTTAGCTTTGAAAGAAGCCTTTTCCACATCGTGGTCATGAATTTATTCGCACCACTTCATGTGCTAGATTCGTAGCCTGATTTCTTTGTACCTTCCGCCAATGGTCCCATAGATTAGTGGCAACTATTATTCTTACCTCGTTCAGGTCCATTACATTTCGTTAGGGCCTTACATTATCAGTAGGACATGCAAAGTGCTTTGCGAATAATGTCCGAACTAGCTTACTATTTGTATGTGTTATCACCATGTTCCCACTAATTATGCCTTTCAACATTGAATCTTGTAATCGCATGCTGTTTAGTACGCATCTCAATGTATTATTATTATTCTATTGATGGAATTGTGGAAACATCACGTCTATTACCATTAGGGAAACAATGTAACTCGAATCCGAACATTTCAAAATTAGCTGTGTCGGGATGAATCATGCAGAATAATATCTGTCAGAGGGGTAATGAGCGTTAGGTGGAACAGCGCGCAGGACTCTCACGGTGTGTTTATACTGTATGCGCTATCCACCAGAGAGGGACTAGTTGTGAGCGGAGTAACGCGCCTCTGGCATCGCCCGCCCCGGAATTTGAATCCGCGCCAGACGTCATGGACGTCGAGAACCCCTAGAGGTCTCTCCACCATCGAGCCGTAAGCTGTGGCGGCGCGCGCCTCTTGGCCCGCTTTTAGTGAGAGGGCGCCACAGTGGAACACGTGGTTCCAGCGGCCAATAGCAGCGCCTCCGATAGCGTACTTAAGCGCCTGCCTCTCGCTCAACCAGCCAGTCATGTCTGTTGACACATAGCCTCGTGTTAGACCGCTTACTTACTTGTTCTGTGTACGAGTGGATGTGTTTGTTAGGTTTCCTCGTGACTTCGTTGTTCGATCTTGTTGTTGCTCGTTCTGTCCTTCGTTGGTCGTGTCCGTCCTCTCCCGTTGTGTTGTTCGCGGGCATCTCCGCGGGTCCCGCCGCGCTTTCTGTCTTTTCAACCCCGCGACCGTCCCGGTCGCAGTTACAACAGCGCCCATAACAGACTCCAATGTGCATGCGTACATGTATCGAATTTTCTCATTGTAAACCTCTAAACCAGTGTGGCAGACGTATGGCATACACAAACGAGGAATATGTGAATATGCTTCTGGTCCTTGTTGCATCTGATAAATGGGCTGGTGTTGCCACTCGTGAATATGCTGCTAGATATCCTCGTCGACCCCACCCAAATAAAAAATGTGTTTCGTCATTTGGAGCTGCACCTTCGGGAGTCAGATTCTCTCCTTCCACCATCGCGTGACAGAGGTCATCCACGGACTCGCCGTACTCCAGCTACTGAGGAAGCTATTCTTGAAATCATACACCAAGAACCTCAGCAAAGTACACGTAGCGTAGCTAGGCAGCTGCGTGTCTCGCAACGCACAGTTGTTAATGTGCTGCATGAGCATGGGCTACTCCCCTATCATCATGCTTTCATGCAACACCTGCATCCTGCCGATCGCCATCAGCGAATACAATTCTGTGAATGGATCCGACGACAACAGGAAGCCAACGACGACTTCTTCAACACCGTAATATGGTTGGATGAAGCAGCATTCACTCGTGAGGGTGTCTTCAATATGCATAATGTTCACCGTTGGTGTGAGGTTAACCTACATGTCACCAGCGACCGTGGATATCAAGTTCACTTTGATATTACCGTCTGGGCCAGAATATTGGGTAACAGATGTTTGAGGCCCTACATGTTGCCTGTCCAGTTGACTGCACGAAGGTATCATGTGTTCCTCTCAAACTATCTGCCTGATGCGCTGGAAGGTGTTCCACTACATGTTCGGCGAAGGATATGGTTCCAGCATGATGGTACACCTCCACTCTCTGGAATTAATGTCGGACAGTATTTGGACAGAACATTTCCAGGGAAATGGCTCGGACGTGGAGGTCCAGTTGTATGGCCAGCACGTTCACCTGATCTAAATCCCCTGTATTTCTTGCTATGGGGACACCTAAAGGAACACGTGTACTCTACTCCGCCGACGATTGTGGAAAAATTGGTAGTGCGTATTCATGCTGCTCTTGTTACTGAGGATGCAGCTTTGCTGCGAAGGGTCCAGAGCTGTATGATCCGGCGGGTTGCGTGATGTTTGGACATGCAGCGAGGTCGCTTTGAACATCTATTGATCTGAGGCCAACGCATTCTGTTGTGAAGGTCATGCGGTCATTAATATGAACATTATTATTGTCACTGGTTGCTAATGTGCGACATCTGAGCGCACATATTACACGCAGTACGAGGTGCATTCAAGTTCTAAGGCCTCCGAATTTTTTCTAATTAACTTCTCGCCCGAAATCGATGAAACTGGCGTTACCTCTCGACGTAATCGCCCTGCAGACGTACACATTTTTCACAACGCTGACGCCATGATTTCATGGCAGCGGCGAAGGCTTCTTTAGGAGTCTGTTTTGACCACTGGAAAATCGCTGAGGCAATAGCAGCACGGCTGGTGAATGTGCGGCCACGGAGAGTGCCTTTCATTGTTGGAAAAAGCCAAAAGTCACTAGGAGCCAGGTCAGATGAGTAGGGAGCATGAGGAATCACTTCAAAGTTGTTATCACGAAGAAACTGTTGCGTAACGTTAGCTCGATGTGGAGGTGCGTTGTCTTGGTGAAACAGCACACGCGCAGCCCTTCCCGGACGTTTTGTTGCAGTGCAGGAAGGGATTTGTTCTTCAAAACATTTTCGTAGGATGCACCTGTTACCGTAGTGCCCTTTGGAACGCAATGGGTAAGGATTACGCCCTCGCTGTCCCAGAACATGGACTCCATCATTTTTTCGGCACTGGCGGTTACCCGAAATTTTTTTGGTGGCGGTGAATCTGTGTGCTTCCATTGAGCTGAGTGGCGCTTTGTTTCTGGATTGAAAAATGGCATCCACGTCTCATCCATTGTCACAACCGACGAAAAGAAAGTCCCATTCATGCTGTCGTTGCGCGTCAACATTGCTTGGCAACATGCCACATGGGCAGCCATGTGGTCGTCCGTCAGCATTCGTGGCACCCACCTGGATGACACTTTTCACATTTTCAGGTCGTCATGCAGGATTGTGTGCACAGAACCCACAGAAATGCCAATTCTAGAGGCGATCTGTTCAACAGTCATTTGGCGATTCCCCAAAACAATTCTCTCCACTTTCTCGATCATGTCATCAGACCGGCTTGTGCGAGCCCGAGGTTGTTTCGGTTTGTTGTCACACGATGTTCTGCCTTCATTAAACTGTCACACCCACGAACGCACTTTCGACACATCCATAACTCCGTCACCACATGTCTCCTTCAACTGTCGATGAATTTCAATTGGTTTCACACCACGCAAATTCAGAAAACGAATGATTGCACGCTGTTCAAGTAAGGAAAACGTCGCCATTTTAAGTATTTAAAACAGTTCTCATTCTCGCCGCTGGCAGTAAAATTCCATCTGCCATACGGTGCTGCCATCTCTGGGACGTATTGACAATGAACGCGGCCTCATTTTAAAACAATGCGCATGTTTCTATCTCTTTCCAGTCCGGAGAAAAAAAGTCGGAAGCCTTAGAACTTGAATGCACCTCGTATAAATGACACGTAGATGTTGTCTTATTGTACTGTGCTATCATCTTTAGCATCTCGAAACTGATATTTTTTTGTAGTTATTCTGTTCTATAACAGGTCATTTGTTTCAACTGCCTTTTTCTCATTTGTCTAACCACATATTTGTTACGTTCAGCTTTACAAAATGTTGTAAAATTACTATACATGTGACGTAAGAAACGATGTATATTACAGTATGAAATGTCAGAATGAAATTAGCAAATAAGAAAAAATGCACCCTAACCCACGATCGAACGCTCGACCTCCTGCATGCTAAGTCAAAACTCTCTCTATTGCATCACCTGTACAGCATGCTTAAGATGTGTTGACAGAGGAAGTTACGATACATGTGGTTACAGTTTTGCCAGATTGCCACTCTTTAACGTCTTTTTTCTCTCGGACGTACTCGCTGGATGAAATTTTGTGAGGCGATTTTTTTTATCGCTGGCATGTGAGGAGTCGCGCTGCGATTTTGTATCGGCACCCAGAGCTACAACAATCAACTTATGTCATCATATTGCATGGCAGATCTGTGCGATGTGTTTCTAAGTTATCAACGTTCTTTTAGTCCAGCACATTCAGCAGTTCACTGGTATGAACTGATACATGACAAAACATTTAGGTGAACTGATAACCAGCATTAGCTCTCACGTTTTCGTTTGAAAAGCAAGTCAAGGAAAAGGTTATATCTACTGTAAATGAAGAGGGCTTAAATATTGGAAAAACAGTGTTATGTTCTATTATACTGTTGAAGGATATGCAAGGGATTGTGCTAAAAGAAGACTATGAATTAGAAAACTTCAAGATTCAATGTATAGAAACTCGTACTGGAAATAAATTTGTGTAAACTGGGACTTCCGATGACATTCGAAGCATACAGTTTTTATTGCGGTCTTCAGTCCGAAAACTCGTTTCTTCAGCTTTCCATGCTAATCTATCCTGTGCAGTCCTCTTAATCCATGCAAACCCACAGTAACTTATGTCTATTTGAACCTGGTTACTGCAGTTATGTCTTTCTCTCCTTCTATAATGTTTACCAACTAAACTTCCTTCTGTTACCAAATTGGCGTTTCCTTGATGCCTCAGAATGTGTCCTATCAACCGATCCATTCTTTTAGTCAAGTTGTGGCAAAAATTTCTATTCTTCCCAGTTCTTTTCAGTACCTCTTCATTAGTTAGTCTACCTACACATTCAATTTTCAGCACTTTTCTGTCGCACCACATTTGAAAAGGACCTATTTTCTTCTTCTCTGAATTGTTTATCGTCAACGCTTCGCTCCTGTACAAGGGTACTTTCCAAACGAATACCTCCAGAAAAGAGGTTGTAACAGTGAAATGTACTATATTCGATCTTAACGATTTTCAGTTATTCAGGAAGGCTTTCTTATTATTGCCTGTCGGTAAAGTTTTTATTTCTTCTCCATGAACTTTAATTCCCATTCACAACTTCTCCTCTGTTTCCTTTACTTCTTGCTCAGTATACGCATTTAACAAAAACGGAGGTAAGTTCGCTCTCATTCCCTTCTTAACTATTGATTCCCTTTCATGTCTTTCGATTCTCATGACTGCAGTCTTATTTCTGTACAAGTTGGAAACAGCCATTCGCTTTCTCAATTTCATGTCTGCTTCCTTCAGAATTTCGGAGAGTGTCTTCCAGTCACCATTGAATTATTGTCAGAAACTTTCTCCAAAACTGCAAATGCTGAAAGGTAAGTTTTCCAAACACTAAACGAAAAAAAACCCTGCAAAACGAAGACTCTTAAGTACTCCAAGATAAAAATGACGAAAAAAATATGGAAACACCAAAAACACAACACATTACCATGGCAAATACTGTGCAGGAAAACCTTTGGCATTCAAAACAACTTCTACTTGCCTGGAATGGATCAACAGAAGTCATGTATAATTACCAAGGGAGTTTTATACCATTCTGCCTACAAAGTAATGGGAGGTTGAGATAAGGATGATGTAGATGGAAAACGATCACGCACTCTGTAACTCCAATGTAGATAATAACAGCTCAATATTATTTAGATCTGTGGTGACCGTGGTGGGCTGGGGAGATGCGACAATTCATTGTCATGCTCACAGAACCAGTCGCAGACGATGCGAGCTGTATGAACAGCGGCTCTGTCATCTGAAATACAGCATTACATTGCGTAATAAACATTGTACTCTGGGATGGACTTGCCAAGCCAAAATGGTCACGTAATCCTTCGCAGTAATGCGATCTTGCAGAGTAACCATAACGCCCATGGAATACAAGGAACTGGCTGCCCAAATCATCACTGAACCCTCGCCATATTTCACTCTTGGTATGAAAATTCGGCCAGAAGATGGAAAAAGTCTGTAAGAAGGCTCATCCGACATCCTGAGGTGCCGACTATTCTAGCACATACAGCCTCGTTCATGAATAATAGACAATGTGACTCGTTATCTTCATCAGGAGCTACCTAAAACTGATCATTAAGTCGCTAGTAGCTATGAATGTCGAGAATTGCGTGCAGGTTAAACATTAAAATATTATTCCTACTGAACCTCTCTGAGTGGTGTTACGTTTTATCTGCCTTGTTGTATTGGCCTCAGGTAATGCGGAGATGATTCTCCTCATGCCGCTGCAGAGAAAATTATTCTCGCAACAAGATTGCGTTTGGCGATGCGGAGGTGAGTTTACCTCTGGCTACTGAGGAGAAAATTATTCTGCAACAGGTCTGTGGTGTGGTTAGTGACCCAGTTCCAAGATGAGCCGAATGCGGATCTGAGCCGACTTTTCGTAGAGGGCACGTGCACTCAACCGGATTCTGTCCCGCAAAAGCGGAATTCCAGTGTTTGCGTGCAGCAAAGGAGTTGAATACAGCCTTGAGAGGTGCAGAGAGAGTTTCAGAGCTTTGTTCTGAACCCTCTGCAGAGCGCCGATATATGAGGCAGCGGCCTTCCCCCGCACCACGGCGGTGCACTCCAACACTGGACAGACCAGAGTTAGATACAGCGTAACGCCGTGGTGCGGCGCAACGACTACTGTGGATTAAGTAGCGGATACTGGGCGCGGAGGTGGTCCACTGCTCTGCTTCTGACATCACGAGTACGTGCGGCCAAGGTGAGCCTTTGGTCGAGGATCACGCCGAGGTACTTCATGGTCTCTGTCAATGGGATGTGACCTCTCATGATGTTTACAGGTGGCAGATCTGGTGGCAGTGCGGGTGAAGACTACCGTCTATCTCTTGGCAGCATTGAATTTAAGTTACCACATCGTTGTCCATGCTTCCATTCCATTGCACCCAAGTTGTAGGCGTTGTCTCATGTCTCGACATTCACACTGTGGGTTAAACAGCACTGTATCATTGGCGTAAAGAGTCAGTTCTACGCACACCACTTTGGTGCATTACCACTGTACAGAAAGTACAGCAAGGGGGCGATCACCGATCCCTGCACACCCCTGCACATGTCAGCTGATGACCTGTCGTCTGCTCTCACGTGGGAGGTCCTCCCTGCAAGGTAGCTCCAAAAAGGACCATGTATGATATCGGTAGTCCGTGCACAAAGAGTTTGTACACAAGATCGTCATTTTGGATGGAGTCAAAGGTCCTAGAGACGTCGAGGAATTCTGCTCCTAAGTAGTCCCTTGTTCCCAGCTCTCTCATTGCCAGTTCCACTAGTGTCAGCGGTTGGTGAGAGATGGAGTGGCCGCTCCAAAACCCAAACTGTTCATGTAGTATGACACTCGCTTGCATGACGTGTAGCATCAGCCTCCTGGCGTGCAGCCTCTTAAAAACTTTCGAGAGGGTTGGGAGTTGGCTGATGGGCTGGTAGCTGCTGCCTGGCGTGAGTCCTTATCGGTTTTCTCATGCGGTTGACATGGCATTTTGTGTCTGCCGTTCTCGGAACAGCTAGTTCTTCTTATTGATTGCCATCAGAATGTTGGATGGCAGTTGGTCTGAGAAGCTCTGCAGACGCTGTGGTTGTCTTGGAAAGACTGTGTCTGCTGCTTTAAGTACTCTACGGTTGAAGAAGGCCAGTGCTGCGTCGCTCCACACTTCCTTGTGGCCAGGTATGTCGTACAGTAGATCTATCACCTCCGTTCAGTAGCACTCGTTGTCTACGCTTCAGTAGCTTGGATGACTGGCTGGTAGCATGGCACCGATCACTTCCATTTCGAAGACCACAGTGACATGTTCGGACAACAAGACGTTTCTTGTCGTGTTGGTTGTGAATTGGCTGATACCGTTCAGGTAGGCGATGTCGATCACATTATGCATTATCGCTTCCCGCGCCCGGTTTCCCGGGTTCGATTCCCGTCGGGGTCACGGATTTTCTCTGCCTCGTGATGACTGGGTGTTGTGTGATGTCCTCAGGTTAGTTAGGTTTAAGCAGTTCTAAGTTCTAGGGGACTGATGACCATAAATGTTAAGTCCCATAGTGCTCAGAGCCATTTGAACCATTTTGAACCACATTACGCAGGTTTCTGTTGGCGGGGAAGATGGTGGGGTCAGAAGGACCCAGGGTTTAGTGCTCTTCTGGTGTGCAGCGCAGGACAGTCAGCACCCACCGGTGTAGGGGAGTAGAGAATACCATATGTGTTCTTTGCATTGAAATCATCTGCACTAAAAACTCGCTCTCCCCGCCCCACAGACAGCAGGGCGTCGGAGTCCACTTCCTGGAGCAGTCTCTTTGTCTGCTGACAGGCTGCGACAAAAACAGTCATTCCAACAGCGCTGCTGACAGCCACCCCTGTGGCTTCCAAATTGTCAAGCACTGGCCGTATTACATGGCGGTGTCACAGCGACATTTTCACATAGGTGACCATGCCACCTCCCGCCATGTGCCTGTTGAGGCGGTAGCTCATTGAATGGAACAGGTCCATTATCTGTACCTATGGTCTTCCCTTTAGGTCTGCTCCCATTAGAAGCGCCCCATGACGTTCCGTCTTCGCTCCGGGTCGCCTGGTGCTCTGTCTGGGGATCTTTCCCCACGTCTACACTCTCAGTTCTTCTTTCTGTGGAGTTCTGCTGCTGTCCCAATTGCGTTTTTAGTATTACAGTTTAGGATCTCCAGCTTTCCTGAGTTTGTAAACAACGTCAGAATATATGAGGTTTTCCATCGCCATTTGGGTCATTCCATGTAAACGAGGAATCATTATTAAAAAATTAATTTTTCTGTGGGAGTATTTTCCCTTGTTACATATGTGGGTTGGGCATTGAATTTTGTTGGCAAGATTGATTTTTTCCTCCAAAACCTATCGTTGACTTGTGGGAGCCATTGTTTTGAAGACTATGTTGTTGAGTTTGTTCATGCAGAAGATTTGATCAATTTCAAGGTAAGAAAAAATCATGAAATTTATAATAATTCTATATGGTTTATATATCATTTTAAAGTGCATAACTTCTTCTTTTTGCTATATTTTTAGAAGCAAACAGTTTAAGCATGATAAATACATAAACATTTACATAACATAACCCAAAATGGGTAACATGAGTTACCAAATGCCAATTTTTTTTAAATTTTCACAAAATACATTAAAGTATAGAAACTTATATGCCATGCTGCCCTTCCCATAAGTGTACCTGATAATTTGGTATCTCAAAAAAATTGCCTCCTGGAAGCCTTCTCCTGGTATAGAATATTTAATTCACGTAATGTGAGTTACCTTTATTTATGTAATGTGAGTTACCATAATTTTTGTAAGATTAGTTACAATTTTAAGCAGTCAGATTGGTTCTGAAATACATACAACACAACTAACAATATATTTGAGCATATTTAATGTTTATTTATTTCCATATGCCACATAAAATCCCATAGAGATTAGCTATTTCTACTTTACAACAATTTGCAATTTTTGCAGAGTGCCTTTAAGTACAGCTGAAAAGATGGGAAGAAGGCAGAAATTGAAAGATGAAGGCAGATATGAAGAGTATAAAATCGAACACAAGGAATCTACGAAAAAATTCAGGAACAGAAGCAGGAACAGGAAAATGTTTGAGTAAAAGAGAACAAGAAAGGATTGCTGCAGACAGGAAACGGAATGTTAGGGAAAGAGTTGCCAAGTACAGGTAGCGGCTAAACAAAGCGTCTTCAGTTACACCAAGTAGTTCTGCCTTTCCACCATATAAAAATAGGTCTTCATTGGGAAAAGCCATATCAACAGTGAAATGTGTACTTCCTGCATCATCCAGAAAACAAAAGTGTGTTATTCGAAGGCTGTATCATATATTTGTTGAACCTTTAGAAGTAGAAAGAATCTCTATACAAAGAAGAAGTGATGAAATAATAAGTGCAGTGAGCAAATTCTATGAAAGGGATGACATTAACAGACAAGCCTCTGGATGCAAAGACATTGTGACTGTAAAAGATGAGAAAGGTAAGAATAAGTTGCAATTACGACACTTGATATTTTCTTTGAAAGAAGCCCATACAATGATTTGTGAAGAAAATGGCAAAGTGATTGGTAAAAGTAAATTCGCAGAATTAAGACCCAAACATGTCATGCTTGCCAATAAACTTCCACACAACGTGTGTCTCTGCAGATATCACGAAAATTTCATCTGTGCTATTAACCCTCTTCGTAGCATAGTACCTCAGATACCTAAGTACACCAGTAACTGGCCAGAATTTTTTCTATGTGTGGAGCCTACAGCCGATTGTTGGTTGGGAAAGTGCATGAAATGTAAAGATTTATTGGCAGTTAAAAACGGTGCGAAATTCTATGTGTGGCAGGAGAGTGAGGGCAGAATTTTTAAAGTAGAGGAAGAAGGTACATTACAGAATCTTATTGATCATATTCTTACCATGGGACCTAAATTTTTAGAGCACTCCTACTTTAAGAGAAAACAATCAAAGAACTATCTGAGTGATAAGGAATCACTGCCTTCTCCGATGCTAACTGCCATGATGCAAATCGATTTTTCTGAAAATTTTACATTTGTAATTCAAGATGAAATTCAGAGTGCACATTGGTAGCAGAATCAAATTAGTATTTTTACTACCATGGTTCGGCATTCAGGTATTTCGCACCCCTACGTGTTGGTATCTGATAATCTGGATCACACAAAAAACACTGTCATTCCCTATGTTGATAGACTTCTTGAAGAACTACCAAAAAATATTAGAGAAATTACAATCTGGTCAGATGGTTCTCCTTCCCAGTTTAAAAACAGATATATTGCAGAGGCTATAAAAGTTCTTAGTAAGAGTCATGCCAAAAGAATTACATGGAAGTTCTTTGCAACTTCTCACGGGAAGGGGCCAGTGGATGGAATTGGTGGGGCTGTCAAACGCCAAGTCTGATCTCTGTGAAAAGCAGGAAACGTGTTGTAAACAATGCAACAAGTTTTGTAAAATCATTGTTGAATTCTTCTTCTAATGTGACAGCAGTTCTTATTGGTGATGAAGACTGTAGCCAAAGAATCAAAAAACTACATCTCTCGGCCTTAATCAAGAACTGCAAGCCTTTCTTGAACATTTGTAAAATTTATCACTTGGATCTCTATAATAATGAAGTTTTAGGAGACACCACATCATCAGCTGTAGAGGAAAACACTAACAGAACAGAAAAATCACTAGACATACAAATAGATGATTGGGTGGTGGTAAAATATGACAATTCATACTTTGTGGTAAAATATGACAATTCATATTTTCCTGGTAATGTTACTAAAATTGAAAATGGTGAATTTAAGGTTGATGTTATGATGAAAGATGGGAGTTTTGGAAGTGGCCTGAAAGTAATATGAGATACACTACACTAAAGACAAGCTTGTCAAAAAAGTGAACCCTCCAAGTGCTGTAAATCCCCAGGTTATTTCAAGTCTGACTGTGATCTGTGACAATGTAACGCGAGTTACCGTATGTTATAACGCGAGTTACCTGTTCACAATGTTTTAATATTTATTTTATTGGAGATTAAATGTTTGGGACTTGGTTCAAATACCTATAAGATCTTCTGGTATTGTGTGTAAGACTTGCAAGAAATGTTCACATAAAACAGAGCAGACTTTTATATTTATTTTATCGTATGCAAAAGCCATTTCTTGGAAATGTAATGTGAGTTACCAACAATAATTATAAGATTTGATTTCATAAATATAGTAATGTAAGTGTTATTGTGATATAAGTTTATAGAGCATTCTGTATAAAGTATGTTTTGAGGTATACAAAATATTTAATAGAAACATTTCCTTCTGTTAATTGTCCAAAACTTATAATATAAACATCAATTTGTAACGTGAGTTACCATGGAATGACCCATTTGAATCAATAAACTCTCTTAAAAAACTATTCTCATATCTGAGAATCGGTGTCAGAAAACTCATTTCATCAAAGTTCATGGAATGACTGAGTTCCAGAAAGTGCTCTATAATGGCTAATTTGGTTGCCTGTATTGTCTGGATGTTCCTCTGATGTTCTTTTCTTCTGATCTCCACTGTCCTAGTTGTCTGGCTAGTGTATGACATGCCTTATGCACAAGCCAAACTACAAATTCCTAGTTTTCAAAGTCCACACTCATCTTTTGCATCTGACAATAATCCTCTTGTTTCGGAAGGTGGGCAGAACACACACTTGATATTATGCTTCCTGAAAATCCTGCTGTTTTTGGCAGAAATAGATCCTGCATATTGCAGGTATGACACAGTCTTAGCTTCCTTTTGCTATTCTAGATTATGTTCCAGAATGAGTGCTTCAAGGACCTTTGAGTCCGTTTCGCTGTGTATCCATTTCTTCAGAACACTTGATTGTACATGCTCTATTTCGGTTGCCAAAATATTCGGTTCTGACAAGGTGTGCGGCCTATGGACCAATGTCTTCAGAACTCCATTCTTCTGCACTAGGTACTGATACTTGCTGGCTTCCAGGTAGAAATCGCTGTGTGTAGGTTTGTGATGCGCACTATGGCCAAAGTGGACCACTGACAAATGTAAATAACAACCTGAGGCTACGAAAGGTAGAAGATTATAATATATCTTTCCAGTGTGGCTTGTCATACATTGTCCAGGCAACCAGAAACAGTGGACATAAGATACAAATAACATTAGAGGCACACTCGGTTAAGATAGGCCACTAAATCAGCCATTGTTGAGCGCTGTCTGGAACTCATTAATTCTGTGAACCATGATGAAACTAGAGTTCTGGCACAGACCACCAGATACTGGGACACAATTATAAGAGAACCTATAGAGATAAAGGTGACAGAAGATCTCTTGAAACGTGGCAGTGGGTGATAGCTCAGCACAGCCTGGATTTCTGCAGAAGAATTGCTGAAAACGCAATACGGACATCGTCAGAACTCCCCTAAAAGAAGAACTGAGAGTTTGGACATGGAGACGAAACTCAGAGCATCAGGCGCACCAGACCTAAGATAGAATGTCGCAGGACGCTTCCAGCGGCAGCAGAATTCAGAGGGAACACATAGAACTGCACCAGACCGGAAATGGAACGCCAGCGCGCAGACAGGGGCATCAGAACAAAAATGGTACGCCAGCGCTTGGCGTGGTGCAATGGACTAAAGATGGAATGCTTAAGGACTCTTCTAGCGGTAGCACACTGTAGATGGAACGCATGGAACCGACCATGGAGGAGAATGCCTTGGTACCAGACCCTTCCAGTCAATGAGTGGCTTCAGGCAGCACCTGGTGAAGATAAAAAGCCAGTGCATGAACTACGGAGATATCCATCAGAATACCCAGCACCTCAAGACGTCAAGAGATCGCCAAGAAAGCGTGAATAGTTACAGGGTGTTTCAAAAATGGCCGGTATATTTGAAACGGCAATAAAAACTAAACGAGCAGCGATAGAAATACACAGTTTGTTGCAATATGCTTGGGACAACAGTACATTTTCAGGCAGACAAACTTTCGAAATTACAGTAGTTACAATTTTCAACAACATATGGCGCTGCGGTCTGGGAAACTCTATAGTACGATATTTTCCACATATCCACCATGCGTAGCAATAATATGGCGTAGTCTCTGAATGAAATTACCCGAAACCTTTGACAACGTGTCTGGCGGAATGGCTTCACATGCAGATGAGATGTACTGCTTCAGCTGTTCAATGGTTTCTGGATTCTGGCGGTACACCTGGTCTTTCAAGTGTCCCCACAGAAAGAAGTCACAGGGGTTCATGTCTGGCAAATAGGGAGGCCAATCCACGCCGCCTCCTGTATGTTTCGGATAGCCCAAAGCAATCACACGATCATCGAAATATTCATTCAGGAAATTAAAGACGTCGGCCGTGCGATGTGGCCGGGCACCATCTTGCATAAACCACGAGGTGTTCGCAGTGTCGTCTAAGGCAGTTTGTACCGCCACAAATTCACGAAGAATGTGCAGATAGCGTGATGCAGTAATCGTTTCGGATCTGAAAAATGGGCCAATGATTCCTTTGGAAGAAATGGCGGCCCAGACCAGTACTTTTTGAGGATGCAGGGACGATGGGACTGCAACATGGGGCTTTTCGGTTCCCCATATGCGCCAGTTCTGTTTATTGACGAAGCCGTCCAGGTAAAAATAAGCTTCGTCAGTAAACCAAATGCTGCCCACATGCATATCGCCGTCATCAATCCTGTGCACTATATCGTTAGCGAATGTCTCTCGTGCAGCAATGGTAGCGGCGCTGAGGGGTTGCCGCGTTTGAATTTTGTATGGATAGAGGTGTAAACTCTGGTGCATGAGACGATACGTGGACGTTGGCGTCATTTGGACCGCAGCTGCAACATGGCGAACGGAAACCCGAGGCCGCTGTTGGATCACCTGCTGCACTAGCTGCACGTTGCCCTCTGTGGTTGCCGTACGCGGTCGCCCTACCTTTCCAGCACGTTCATCCGTCACGTTCCCAGCCCGTTGAAATTTTTCAAACAGATCCTTTATTGTATCGCTTTTCGGTCCTTTGGTTACATTAAACCTCCGTTGAAAACTTCGTCTTGTTGCAACAACACTGTGTTCTAGGCGGTGGAATTCCAACACCAGAAAAATCCTCTGTTCTAAGGAATAAACCATGTTGTCTACAGCACACTTGCACGTTGTGAACAGCACACGCTTACAGCAGAAAGACGACGTACAGAATGGCGCACCCACAGACTGCGTTGTCTTCTATATCTTTCACATCACTTGCAGCGCCATCTGTTGTTGAAAATTGTAACTACTGTAATTTCGAAAGTTTGTCCGCCTGAAAATGTACTGTTGTCCCAAGCATATTGCAACAAACGGTGTATTTCTATCGCTGCTCGTTTAGTTTTTATTGCCGTTTCAAATATACCGGTCATTTTTGAAACACCCTGTACATTAAGAGATTCTGTCGGGAGGAGATGAATACTGAAATATCAAGATACTGGACAAGCTTCTTCAGAAGAAAGGAAGGGTACTGAGTTCTCACATTTTTCTATCTACCACATCAATTCCAGAGTGGCGAACAAGATGAAATGTTGGGTGAGCAAGGCGCTTGTGAGAGAGGATTCGAGATATATGCCACAGGCTGTATATATGCCACACCTGTACGTGGCAGCCTTCTTAAGAGAAGGAGATTGGGGCTGTGTAGACAGTACCTCTTGGTCTCTAGCAAAGTGTGCTGGGAAGAATGCCTCAGCATGTCATTCTGCAAAGTTTGACTGCATGTGTAAGAAAGCACAACAGAAGGAGGACACTCCCACTATGTTTAACCTAAGTGGCAAGAAGACTGATGACACCACTTTCAAGGAGTGCTTCCCATCGACTCCTAGAACTGCGTCCATTTCTAGAGCAAGTAGCCAACACATTTCTTCCAAACGTAGCAGGTGAAATTCGCTGGGAGACCAAGACAAAGTCTCGAAAATCTAGCATCTCAAGTGATGAGAGACTTGCAGTCAAAAATCTCTAGGAAGGCAGCAGCATTGTGAAGTAGCCAGCAGACAAAGAGAACTCCACAACCGTTTTACAGCAGGTTGATCATGATGAGAATGTGCATGAACTTCAGGAGAACCCTGGATACAGACTTTTGTAGTGTGGCCCTGTGGAAAAATTGGACAAAAAGACCAGAACACTCTTGAAGGAAGTGGATGTGCCTGATAAGGTTGTCAGATGATTATGACCAAGAGAACCAGTTCCACCTATGCTGTATGGGATGCCAAAGGTACAGAGCGGGGAATGCCACTGCAAACCGTTGCCAACCGCATTGTGCATAAACGTATTCAACAGTCAAGTGCTTGAAGAAACTGCTGTGTCCAAAAGCGGGGAAGTGTATTCACCACACTACCATCTTGGAGGACTTCTTGCAGTGTCTCAAGTAACTACATATCACAGTATCTGGTATAATGATCAGTCTTGATGTGGTAATGCTGTTCTCCAAGGTGTCACTGGAAGACCCACTGGAACTGACTGCAGAGAAATTTGACAATGCTCTGTTGGATCTCTTCAGATATATACCGATCTTAACATATTTTATGTGTGGAGGCCAATATTGCGAGCAGATGGAAGGTGTAGCCATGGGAAGCCCTCTGTTTCCAGTCGTTGTCAAACTGATCATGACTGGAATTGAGGAGGAAGCATTAGAGATGGCTAGATACAAACCCATATGAGTCTTCAGGTATGCAGACGATACCATAAAGGTATAGCCTCATGGAAGGGAGAGGGTCAATGAGCTTCTGGATCATCTTAACTCACACCACTCAAAGTTCATCACGGAACTGGATAAGTATGACCAGCTGCCGTTTCTGGATGTACTTCCCGAAAGGAGATTGAATGAATCTTTGGCCACAGTGTGTATTACAAACCCACACACAGATCTGTACCTCAAAGCCAGCATCTGACTATACCCAGTGTGGAAGAATGCTGTTCTGAAGTGCTTGGCCCTCAAGGCACACAACTTGTCAAACTTCGTTAGTTAGGGAACCGAGACGGAGCATCTGCTGTCAGTGTTCTGCAAAAACTGATATACAGCCAAACTGATTCTAAAGGTCCTTAAACCACCCATTCTGGTACATGATCTAGAAGAATAGCAAAATGAAGCAAAGACTGTGTCATACCTTCTGTATACAGAATCTATTTCTGTCAAAATCAGCAGGATTCTCAGGAAGCATAATATCAGTTGTGTGGTCTGTTCACCTTCCAAAACAAAAGGACTATTGGGAAATATAAAGATAAGCTGATACTATGAAAACCAGGAATTTATAATATACCTTCTGAATGTAGCATGTTGTACATTGGCCAAACAACGATAGTGGACATCAGAGGCAAAGAACGGCAGAGCCGCACCGAACTAATACGGGCAACTAAATCAACCATTGCTGAGCCCTGTCTGGAACTCAATCATTCCACGAACTTTGATGAAACAAGGTTTCTGGCACCGATCCTCAAATCCTGGGTCATTGTTGTAAGAGAGTCTATAGATTCAAAAGGTGATGGAAAACTTTAAGAATCTTGACACTGGTTACCAACTCAGTAGAGCCTCAGATCCTGCATTGGAGTTACTGAAAACGCAGTGGGGGCGACAGCAGAACTCCACAGAAAGAAGAACTGAGAGTATGAACACAGGAACGATCCTCAGACAGAGCACCAGACGCCCCAGAGTGATGATGGAACGTCGCAGGGTACTTCTATCGGGAGCGGACTGCAGAAGGGACACCTAGAACCGCACCAGACCGAAAAAGGAACGACGCCAGCGTATGGACAGGAGCACCAGATCAAAGACGGTTCGTGAGCGCTCGGCCTGGCGCATTAAACCAAAGAGGGAACACCTAAGGACGCTTCCAACAGGAGCAAGCTGCAGATGGAACACCTGCAACTGACCGTGGAGGGGGAAAGCCATAGATATAACTACTGGCCCTGTTCCACTCGATTAAGTATTTTGTAACATTGTCGTGTTGCTGTTTTAATGGTGAGTATCAAAACTGTCGTGTTGGCACTGTGCGCACCCCCATGGATAACAGCAGATGGAGAGTAAAGAGGAGGATATTTTAGACGACGAATTGTCCCTTGGGGACTTCGCCTACTGAATCAGTTGAATGACAAATGGCTGTAAGATCAAAGAATGAGTGCCTGATGATAGACGAAAATCAGAAGATGATCTGGGAAGCTCTGCTAAGGATGGCATGTCCGACAAGCACAACGCCTCTCGCCAACCATAGCCAACTTGTGATCCCTGGATCATAACCCACAACGCCAGCCACATGGTGCACTGGCCCTCCCTCTCCCTATCTCTATCCGATACCAGGATGAATACTAAATGGAGCTCCTTGATGTACTTGACGGTACAGCAACTGGTGATATCGGCATAAAGTGTCTAGTAACGACACCCTGCTGAGGGTGCTTTTCCTTGCACCAGACAACTTGAGGCAGAAGAAGACGACAGCCTCAACCTATGTATTCCCGAGGAGATTACCTTACTGCGCGACGAAGAAATGGTCCGCAAAGGATTACTATAAGCCAAGTCGGAAATGTGGCATTTCAGTTGCACAATACAGTGAGTAAGAAGAAGCCACCACTATTCGTCTTTGTTGTGGACATAGTGGAGAACCAACGACGGAGGAAATGCGGCAAAGCAACTAGCAGCTAGGAAGATGACTGGCGCACTAATGTCAACGCCACCCTAGACATGGTCGAATCTCGATATATGACATTACTCAACGCCGAGATGGAGGCCGCCTGCAGCCTGAAGAATTAAATCAAGATTTACAGCCAGTAATCCATCAGCCTTTATTGGTGAACCACGGGAAAACTACCAAGTATCATATTCAGCCTTTTCTAGCCTGCCGGTGTGGCCGAGCGCTTCTAGGCGCTTCAGTCTGGAACCACAAGACCACTACGGTGGCAGGTTCGAATCCTGCCTCGGGCATGGATGTGTGTGATGTCCTTGGGTTAGTTAGGTTTAAGAAGCTCTAAGTTCTAGAGGACTGATAACCTCAGATGTTAAGTTCCATAGTGCTCAGAGCCATTTGAACCATTTGAACCTCTTCTGTTTGTTTTCATAGTTTAATTTTTTAGATAGTTCAAAATGGTTCAAATGGCTCTGAGCACTATGGGACGTAACATCTTAGGTCATCGGTCCCCTAGAACTTAGAACTACTTAAACCTAACTAACTTAAGGACATCACACACATCCATGCCCGAGGCAGGATTGAAACCTGCGACCGTAGCAGTCCCGCGGTTCCGGACTGCAGCGCCTAGAACCGCAGGGCCACCGCAGCCGGCTTTTTAGATAGCAGCAGTAGGACTAATAGGGTGTGTGCATGCTTGTGCAGACACGGGAGGAGCTGGCTACAGTTTCAGAACAACTGAAGACGCTAATGGCTGCGGTAAGCAGTCTGTAGGTCGACCTGTCTCAGGCCGTGGCGGCAGCCGAGAAATTTGCACGTCGCTTGTTTCGCTCATGGGCTTCGCTGTTGAGGCATCTTCCAGCGTACCCAATGTGAAGGATCCACTCTCACTGCAGGGTGTGCGGCGGGTTATTTCGCGGTCGTGTTTTTCGAGGTGGAAAGTCAATGTGGGGGCTGACCACATGGCCCCACCGATTTATTCGGTGAGTGGACAGATGGCCACTCCTACAGCACAATCCGAGAAGGCACGAGGGGACGAGGTGAGTTATAAGGAGCTCCTACTTTAGGAGCATTATGGAGCCCCTTTATAGGGAAATAGCATCCAGGGCCAGAACGAATTCCAGTGGGCATACAGTATGTCTTCCGCCAGACCTCATCTAAGATGTGGGGATGAGGCACTGCCACCACCTATCGAGGGTGCAGGATGCTAATTTCTGCAAGGTGTTGCTCATGCCGGCATCAGTGATGACTGTCGCTTGGGTTCTGAGGCCATACTAATCTCCTCCAGGTAGCAGGCCGATGTGGCGAAGACTGGTGCCCTTTTTCGCTGGTGCAAACAGAGCTCACAATTTGCAGCATCATACCCATTGTCGAGTGTAGAGGTCTCAACCAGAGGCTCCATCGATTCTGTAGCAGTCATGGCTGAAGCTTTCTGGACCTGCGCTTTGGGGTGAAGATTTGTAGGACTCGCCTTGTAGGTCATGGGTGCACTACACAAAGGAAGCCACTAGTCGGGTAGCAGAATACTTGTGGGTGCACACAGCGGCTTTTTAGTCTTGGTGGTAATTTGAGATCCTCTGATGAACGCTTGTCAGTCGATACAAAGCAGACACACTTCGATAGTCAAAATTTAACAGTAAATTGCCGAAGTGTTAAACAGCCGAAGTATTCATAACAGAGTATCTGAACTTACTGTCCTCCACTAAAGTTGTCACACTTAAATTATTCTCGAAACCGTGAGCTGGAGCCGGCCGGAGTGGCCGTGCGGTTCTGGGCGCTACAGTCTGGAGCCGAGCGACCGCTACGGTCGCAGGTTCGAATCCTGCCTCGGGCATGGATGTGTGTGCTGTCCTTAGGTTAGTTAGGTTTAATTAGTTCTAAGTTCTAGGCGGCTGATGACCTCAGAAGTTAAGTCGCATAGTGCTCAGAACCATTTGAACCATTTGTGAGCTGGCTGAAGCCGTAAGTAGAAAACTCCAAGATATTTAACCAGGCATAGAACACATATCTAAAAGACAGATTAGACGGCATAGGATCGGCCGTGTTCACTGCTGTAGAGAAAGATATTGTCTCTATCGAGGTCGAAATTGAGTCTGTCCGTGAAGTTATCTGGACACAAGTAGCAGGCCTAGGGAAACTCGAGTTAATTATTGGATATTTTTACCATCTGATGCCACCGTAACAGTTGTAGAATCGTTCACGGGAAGTCTACGCTCAGCAGAGGTGAAATACCCAGACGGTGCAATACTAGTTGGACGTCATTTTTAATCTACCCAGTATAGAATGGGACGAATATGGGTTCATTGTAGGTGGTACAGACAGACAATTTTGTGAAGTACTTGTGAACATGTTTTCCGAAAACTACCTTGGGCAACTGGCTGGACAACCGACACGCAAAAGAAATATTTTAGCGGAAATGGGCCTGACGTAATCAACAGTGTCAGTATACAGTACCTAGAGACAGGGATTAGTGACTGTGATGTGTTCATAGCGACGATGGATATTGTAGTAATAAATCCGTCAAGAAGGCTAGGAGAGTATTTATGCTAGAAAAAACAGATAATTAGTTGTTAGCATCTCGCTTAGACAATGACTGGACATAATTTAGCTCCAATATGGCGAACGTAGAGGAACTGCGGGCAAAGTCTAAACTGACTGTAAATCGTTCTCTGGAAACTGTGCCAAGTAAGTGGATAAGGGGTACAGAGGACCCTCAGTGGTTTGATAACCAGATTCGTAAAATGCTGAGTCAACAGAGATTGTTGCACTCTCACTTCAAAAAACGTAAGCACAAAATCGACAGACAAAAGTTAGTAGAGATACGTGCGTCCGTAACGAGATCAGTGAGCGAAGCGTATATTTTTACCATCATACCCTAGCGAAAGACCCTGCCGAGTAGCCGAGAAAATTCTGATCGTACATAAAATCACTAAGCTGGTCAGAGTCCTCTACCCAGTCTGGGGTGACTACAGAAGACAACAAAAGGATAGCTGAAGTTTTAAATTTCACGTTAAAGAATCTAATTATGCAGGAGGACCGTACAAACATACCGTCGTTAGATTGTGGGTGACATAGAAATAAGGATCCGTAGCGTAAAGAAGCAACTGATAGAGCTGAAAACAAAAAAGTCGCCAGATTTCGCAGAGAGTATTCTGCAGCATCGCCGCCTTGCTTAGCTTGCATTTATCACGATTCTCTCGCCTGGTGCAGAGTCCGAGGCAAATGGAAAAGAGCGCAGTGTCTCTTGTACATAAGAAAGGTAAAAGAACTGATCCTCATAATTAAGAATCAGTATCCGTAAAACATTGGTTTGCTAGAGGGTTGCTGAACATATTCTGAGTTAGAATATAATAAGTGTTCTTGAGACGGAAAAGCTCCTGTGAACAAATCAGCACGGATTTAGAAAGGATAACTCTCGCGAAACTTAGCTTGCCCTTGTCTCACATGCTATTCTACAAACCATGGATGGAGGACAACAGGCAGAGTCCATATTCCTAAAATTCCGGAAAGCATTTGACCCGGTGCCCCACTGCAGACTGTTGACGAAAGTCCGACAGAAGACTTAGGTTCGCAGACATGTGAGTGGACCGAAAACTTGCAGTCGAAGCCAGTATGTTGTCCTCGACGGAGAGTTTTCGTCAGAGACAAGGATTTCGCCAGGAATGCCCCAGAGAAGTGTGATAGGATCGCTCTTAACCTATATACAAATTATCTGGCCAACAGGATGAGCAGCAATCTACGGCTGTTTGTTAACGATTCTGTGGTGTACGGGAAAGTGTGTCGTTGAGTGACTGTAGAAGTAGACTAGATGACTTAGGCAAAATTTCTAGTTGGTTTGATGAATGACAGCTAGCTCTAAACGTAGAAAAATGTAAGCTTATGCGGACGAGTCTAAAAAACTAACCTGTAATTTTGTGAGATGAAATAGTGAAAACAGCAGATGATCAAATAGGTAAAAAGGCGAGGCCTAGTGCAAATCCCTGGGTAACAAAAAAGGTATTGAGTTTTGATGAAAGGAGAAAATATAAAAATGCAGTAAATGAAGCAGGCGAAAACGCATACAATCGTCTAAAATGAGATAGACAGGAAGTGCAAAATGGTTAAGCGGGAATGGCTAGAGGACAAATGTAAGGATTTAGAGGCATATTTCACTATTGGAAAGATAGACGCCGCCTGCATTAAAATTAAAGAGGCCTTTGCGGAAAACAGAAGCAGCTGTATGGTTATTAAGAGCTCGGATAGAAAACGAGACATAGGCAAAGAGGGGAAAGTTGAAAGTTGGAAGGATTATATAGAGGGTTTATAAAATTGAGACGTTCCTGAGGGCAATATTATAGAAATGAAAGAGAACGTAGATGAAAATGAAACGGGAATATTATACTCCGAGAAGAATTTGACAGGGCACTGAAGGATCTAAGTCGAAACAAGACCTCATAAGTAGAAAACATCCCGTTAAAACTACTGATAGCCTTAGGGTAGCCAGCCACGACAAAACTCTTCCATCTTGTGAGCAAGACGTATGAGACAGGCGAATGACCCTCAGACCACAAGAAGAATATAGTACTGTTATACCAGTTCGAAAGAAAGCAGGTGCCGACAGGTGTTAATATTATAGAACTATCAGTTTAATGTCATGGTTGCAAAATACTAACATGAATTCTTTACAGGAGAATGGAAAAACCGGTTGAATCCGACTTCAGGGAAGACCATTTTGGAATCCGGAGAAATGTAGGAACACGCGAGGCAATACTGACCCTGCCATTTCTCTTAGAAGATGGGTTAAGGAAAGGGAAACCTACGTTTATAGCATTTATAGACTTGGAAAAATCTTTTCACAATGTTGATTAAAATACTCTGCTTGAAATTCTGAGGACAGCAGGCGTGAAAAACACGCAGCGAAAGGCTATTTACAACTTGCACAGGAACCAGACAGTTGATGGAAGAGTCAATGGGCATGAAAGGGAAGCAGGAATTGAGGAGAGGATGAGACAGAGTTGTAGCTTGAGCAAGCAACAAAGAATCTTCTAAAGAAAAATTTGGGGTAGTAATTATAATTTAGGGAGAACAAATAAAAGCCTTGATGTTTGCTGATGAAATTCCAATACTGTCAGAGACAGCAAAGGACTTGGAAGAGCAATTGAACGGAATGGACAGAGTCTTGAAAGGAGGACATAAGATGAACATCAACAAAAGAAAAACGAGGACAATGGAATGCAGTCGAATGAAATCTGGTGAAGCTGGGGAATTAGATTAGGAAACAAGGCATTTAAAGTAGTAGATGAGTTTTGCTATTTGTGCAGGAAAATAATTGACGGTGGCCAAAGTAGAGAGAATATTAAACGCAGACTGGCAATGGGAAGAAAAGCGTCTCTGAAGAAGAGAGATTTGTTAACTTCGAGCGTAGAGTTAAGTGTCAGGAAGCCTTTTTGAAAGTATTTGTATGAAGTGTAGTTACGTACTGAAGTGAAATATGGACGATAAATAGTATACACAAGAACAGGATAGAGGCTTTTGAAATATGATGACCGCGCGGGATTAGCCGAGCGGTCTGGGGCGCTGCACTCAAGGACTGTGCGGCTGGTCTCGGTGGAGGTTCGAGTCCTCCCTTGGGAATGGGTGTGTGTTTGTCCTTAGGATAGTTTAGGTTAAGTAGTGTGTAAGCTTAGGAATTGATGTCCTTAGCAGTTATGTCCCATAATATTTCACACACATTTGAATTTGAAATGTGATGCTACCGAAGAATGCTCAAGCTTAGAAGCGTAGGTCGGGTAACTGATGAGTATGTACTGAAGAGAATTCGGGAGCTACGAGATTTGCAGCACAAACTGGCTTGAACAAGGGATCGATTGGTAGGAGACATTCTGGGACATCAAAGGACCACCAGTTTAGTACTGGAGAGAAGTGTGCAGGGTAAAAATCGTAGAGGGAGATCAGGATATGAATACAATAAGCAGATTCAGAAGGATGTAGGTTGCGATTGTTAGTTGGAGATGAAGAGGCTTGCACAGAATAGAGTAGCATTTTGAGCTGCATCAGACCAGTCTGAAGACCACAACGACAACAACGTTTGAAGTAGAGTCCTGCTTGACACTGTCAAGTCGTTTAAATATCTGTGTGTAACGCTGCAATGTGATAAGAAATGGAACTATCATTTGAGGATTGTGGAAGGGAAGGCGCATGGTCGATTTCGGTTTTTGTGGTAGGGAAGGCGAATGTTCAAATGTGTGTGAAATCTTATGGGACTTAACTGCTAAGGTCATCAGTCCCTAAGCTTACACACTACTTAACCTAAATTATCCTAAGGACAAACACACACACCCATGCCCTAGGGAGGACTCGAACCTCCGTTGGGACCAGCCGCACAGCCCATGACTGCAGCGCCTGAGACTGCTCGCCTAATCGGCGCGGCGAAGGCGAATGGTCGACTTCGGTTTGTTGGATGAAGTCTAGGAAGGTGTGGTTGATATGTAAATGAGACCGCTTATAGGATGCTGGTGGGACCTGTTCTTGAGTACTGCTCTACTGTTTGGGACCTGCACCAGTTCGGGTTCAAAGAAGATATCGAAGCAGTTCGGAGACGATCTACAAGATTTGTTAGCAGCAGGTTTGATCAACGCCAAAGTGTTACGGAGATGCTTCAGGAACTCAAACGGAAATCCCTGGAGGGAAGGGGTTGTCTATTCGAGTGGCACTACTGAGAAAATGTAGAGGATGGGCATTTGAAGCCAACAGGAGAACGGTTCTGTTACCGCCAATATACATTTTGCGTAAGGACCATGAAGATAAGAAGTGTGAAAGTAGGGCAGTACGGAGGCTTTCAGATAGTTGTTTTTCCCCCGTTCTATTTCTGAGTGGAGTATAGGTGATACCCTCCGACTCTCCACAACGAGGTCGTTAACGCACGCTAGAGCAGTGGCACTTGACGTGGAGGTAGTCGGTTCGAATACTGGCTGTGGTTAAAATTTCCAGCACCAGCCTTTGACCGACAAGGAAAGGAGGAATGCTGGTATTCATTTCCATCATTAGGCTGTGCGCCAACATCCTGTGTTAAGTCCTAAAACTTCTGTCAATGCATGCCCTGGAGTGAGGGCGCGATGGCACCAAAATCGTCAGTCCTTTGGTGCTAATCAAGGATAGGTCACGTGGTAGCACGGGGCGTCATCCTGTCCTTTCTTGTCACACATATAAGCTTCCAAAACAATACAAGTAAAGCATTAACCTTTACAGTACCAACGTATTTTTCATAACGCGCGGTTCCAAGGGGATGGGGTGGTACTTTGTCCCTACCAGAAAAAATTACAATATAATTAAATTTCCTTAATTTTTATCGACCTTTTTTAACGAAATATTGTATAAAGAGCTACTAATTTTATTTAGCAGTCTCTGCAAAAACGCATTTAGTTTTTTTTCACTTCTTTCTTCATTTAAGTTTATTTAGCCTTAGTTTCTTGAGCAGTATCTCTTTATATTGGTAGACAAAATTATTGAACAACGCTTCATTACAATTTCAACAAATTACGAGTACTTTAGATTAAATACAGCAGTTTACATTACATAGTTCCTGGGCTCGCTTAGTCATTACTTTCTTCGGAAACGTCTTCACTTAAGGAACATATAACAATTTTATTGCTCTGTTTACTGCATGTGTATCTCTTACAGTCCTTACTTCAACGACAACACAAATGACTACTTCCTCCATCAGCTTCCTTTGCAGCGAACTGCTGTTTGATATTTCGTCCGAGAATACCTCCCATGGCTGAAACCACACACTCCTGGAGACCTCTTTCTTCAGTGTATGGTTCCGTGAACTGTAGACCCAATCTTGAAGAAAAAGCAGTTGCTTATTAGTTTTTGTCTTATTTCAATCTGGGAAGTTGAGCAGAAACAATTTATAACTATTTAACGCTGCTATGTCCACAATAATATAGAAAATACATAGCGCCCACCTTCTTGCAACCTTCTTAGCTGAAATTTCCTCACCATTTGATCGATTGTATCAACGCCACCTATTGTCTCAGTATAATTAAATTTATCTTTTCTACTAGTGTCAGTAGGTGAACCAACTGCAGCGTCATAATGTTGAGTCGACAGCAACAGGTTTTCTTGGGTTTTTTGACGGTGGATATACGAAACCATTGTGACTGGGACATTTCCAGTACTAGAATCACTGAAAGCAATTTTAATGGAGTCTAATTCTCCTCTTGAGGTACCTTTCAGTTCTTGAAGTATATGCATCCTTTTAGATTGTAATGCTCCCACGAGAGTTGTCTTGTGATTCCTCCATAAATTCGCCCAAATCATCTGAAGTATAATATGTCTGTGGTGACATTGTGCCCTGAACTATGTACAGGATGAATCAGGCATTTCACTACAGCTGCAGATGAATTTGATTATCGTGGACTATCATTTCTCCTCCCTTCATATGGCTCCAGGCTGAGAACATATCTGGTTAAAGTCTGTGTTCATATCAGTATACCATACTTTCCAATTTTTTCCTTCATGAAGACATCAAAGGGACATCTGCTAAGGAACGGCGACACATTTTATCAATAACAGTGTGAATCCCAGCAAAATATTATCTTGGCAGTAATTCATAAAGTTTATCAAATACTTCTCGTGTTGCAGCGAATTTGACATGTTCTCTGCGCCCATTTCGCGTGCCTCTGTCATAAAATCTAACTATTTTAGTAAGCTGACAAAATAAACATTCCTGAAGTGTTGGACCATAAATTGGGAACAGGTGACTTAATATCGCCCTCCTTCCCCGTAATAATGAGTAACCCTATATACGCCATGAATTCAAGTCTATCTGTTTTAGGTGAATCCTGTCTCAGTGCTTCTTCATTGGTATGCTTTATCATAAGGTTAACAGTTTCTGGAGAAAAAATATTTTCAAATGATTCTCTTATTGTTCCTACTTTACCTTCATTTCTTATGTCTTCTCGCTCTTTCACTATGCTTTCTGCTACTCACCTTGTGATATGAGCAGGTCTGGAAGTAAAAACTTTCCCAGTGGTTGTAAAATATTTGTCACTGACCTCACCAGCTGTGTCATCATCCGCTGCAGATGCGCAGAGTCCGTCTTCAGAATCTGTTTGCACACTATCACTGTTGACATCCTCGAGCACAGCACATTCCTCTTCAGTTTCACTCACCACTTCATCACAATCACCAAATTTAGTTTCAGAATCTGAGATTCTTCTAAAATGTCTAATAGTTCTCTCGTAGTAAGAAAGCGATGACAAATTCTCAATCACAGTTATCTCTAACACTGACAAAACGCCACTAAATAAGAAGGAACAAGAAACAATCCGGAACGAAAGAGAAATGAATCATTGTTATTACTCACACAGAGAAATTCAATGTCCAGAGGGCCTACACTGCCGAAATGTTGTAATTTGTGGAATCAGATATTCGTTGTCAAGTGACACCTACTACTAAGGAGATAGAATTTATGACGATCGCCATTAGACTTAAATTAACGAATTAACTTTAGCTGAAAAAAATTATGTATTTATGAAATCTGACAGAGGAAATATTAATAAAAAATATTTTATCAGAATTTTAAAATATGAGATACCAATCTAAATTACCACATTTACGAAAGGTGGGCGCAAAGTACTTCCCCCTCCCCCCTTATATTTTCTTTAAAAAAGCTGCATATGCTCTTTCGGATCATAGAGATCCAGTATGTTATTTAAAGGGCATGATAATTATAAATTGTATAAATTGTTAAAAATTATTATAAATTTAAGTGTGAGTTTATTTGTTACAATATAAACAAATTTCACAGTATTACATGCCAAAAGCTCTGGTCCATGAGCTGGTGCGCAATTGAGTTTTACTTAGCCTATAACTTGTCAATCAAGGGCAAAATTAGGATAGGTTTTTACTCAGAGTTCCACAATTTGGGCAGTGATACCTAACGCAAGCTTTACAGCCTTGTTTGTCACGATTTGAACACTTCATTAGCGTCTTGTTGTCACAACATTACTGGCAGAATTTGCATCTGGCACATTTGCAGTTTTGGTTGGCACCACTGGAGCATGGTGTTGATCGACTTCCTGTTCGTATTCTTTTAACAATGGCCGCTGACTGTTCATTTCGTGGCAGCAGTTCATCGAGAAATATTCTCCTTTCGTGAAGAACATTTTTTTCCACTCTTGAATTTCTTTCTCTCCAGAGCACAAAAGCATTATAGGCAGCAGTATCAATAATATTGTAGAAGGTAATCATTAGCCAGCGGTTGGTTTTCCTCTTGCATGTGTAGTTGCCTGTAGACGGATCCACTGCGTCAACTGCTTCCTTACTTGCATTGTAGTCCAATATCATATTTGGTTTCTTGTCTTCTCCGTTGCTTATTTCCTCACTGTTGTGCATTGTCCTCAGTGGAACAACCTGTTTGTTCTTCCTTGGAATATAAGATACGATATTGGTATCCTTAGTAAAAAAGAACTTTGAACACCTTCTTTGCTTCAGATATTATTAGGGGATTCGGTCTCATTTTTTCTCACCATTGCCTAGCATTTTAAAATGTCTTTTGAGAAGTCCTTGACCTAATTCATATGATGTGAAGAAATTGTCACATGTCACATTTTGTCCTTTTAGCTCATGTGTCAGATCCATGACACCCTCATACCTTGATTTTTCTCAGGTGCTTGTCCAGGTATTTTTTCTGTATAGATTTGTGTCTTCAAAACATAAGCAGTAGCACTATCACACAATGCCCATATTGTTACCCCTCATTTTGAGAGTTTGTTCGGTATGTGTTGTCGTAATGGACAACCTCCTCAGAAAGCCACCAGTTGTTCATTCATGGTTACATTTGCGTCAGGATTATATAGTTCTGGAAGTGTTTTCACCCATTTATCTCATGGAACTCTTATCGGTGCCACTTGATTTTTTTGTCTTTACACTGAATCAGTTTGAACAGCTTGCTCATTGTCATTTGAGGTATTAATAACTGAAATGACTTCTGAATTAGATGAAGGATGAATGTTGCCGTCCCTGGTGTGATTATCTTTTTCAGTAATTTTCTCCTCGCTGTCAGATGCATTTACTAATGCTTCCAATTACTCATCGGAAAGAACTCGTTTTGCCATGATAGCAACACAGAAATTACTGTTAAGATAGATGAACACAACAGTTGATAAAATGCAACTGTTGGCGTCAATATGCTGTAATAATTTGAACGAAATCAGCGACTTGCATTATTGTGTAGCCTTCTCCCATTTCAACAATAAGAAATCAGATATTTTATTTGTCATAAAAAACAGTTATGCGTATAGCTCAGGCAAATAGAAGTAACACTTGTCAATGTTATTTGTACATTCTATGAATTTTTAAGCCCCTCAGTACGACCCGAAGACCACAGGTGTAACATACACTACGTGATCATAAGTACCCGGACACCCCCAAAAACATACGTTTTTCGTATTAGGTGCATTGTGCTACCACCTACTGCCCGTTCTTCCATATCAGCGACCTGAGTAGACATTAGACATCGTGAGAGAGCGGAAAGGGGTGCTCCGCGAAACTCACGGCCTTCGAACGTGGTCAGGTGATTGGGTGTCACTTGTGTCATCCGTCTGCAAGCGAGATTTCTACACTCCTAAATATCTTTAGGTCCACTGTTTCCGATGTGATAGTGAAGTGGAAACGTGAAGGGACACGTACAGCACAAAAGCGTACAGGCCCACCTCGTCTGTTGACTGACAGAAACCGCCGACAGTTGAAGAGGGTCGTACTGTGTAATAGGCAGACATCTATCCAGACCATCACACAGGAATTCCAAACTGTATCAGGATATACTGCAGGGACCGCGACACTTAGGAGGGAGGAGAGAAAACTTGGATTTCATGGCCGAGCGACTGCTCATAAGCCACATATCACACCGGTAAATGCCAAACGATATCTCGCTTGGTGTAAGGAGGGTAAACATTAGACGATTGATCAGTGGAAAAACGTTGTGTGGAGCGACAAATCACGGTACACAATGCGGCGATCTGATGGCTGGGTGTGGGTATGGCGAATGCCCGGTGAACGTCATCTGTCAACGTGTGTAGCGCCAACAGTAAAATTCGGTGGCGGTGGTGTTATGGTGTGGTGTTTTTCATGGAGGGGGCTTGCGCCCCTTTTGTTCAGCGTGCCGCTATTACAGCACAGGCCTACATTGATGTTTTAAGCACATTCGTGCTTCCCACTGTTGAAGAGCAATTCGGGGATGGCGATTGCATCTTTAAATACGATCGAGACACCTGTTTGTAATACAAGGCCTGTAGTGGACTGGTTACACGACAATAACAACCCTGCAATGGACTAGCCTGCACAGAGTCCTGACCTGAATCCTATAGAACACCTTTGGGATGTTTTGGAAAGCCGACTTCGTGCCAGACCTCACCGACCGTCATCGATACCTCTCCTCAGTCTAGCACTCCGTGAAGAATGGGCTGCCATTCCCCAAGAAACCTTCTAACACATGATTGTACGTATGCCTGCGAGAGTTGAAGCTGTCGTGGAGGCTAAGGGCAAGACAACATCATACTGAGTTCCAACATTACCGATGGAGGGCGTCACGAACTTGTGAGTCATTTTCAGCTAGGTGTCCCGATACTTTTGATCACGTAGTGTATTAAGCTCTAGTAATGGAGAGAAAAGTTTTTTTTTTTTTTTTAATTTGAGCTTTAAGATATTTAGAATGCTAAAAAAAACAAAGTCATCATCAAGTTTGGAGCAATGCCATTTAAATATTAAAAAGTTGTGTCAGAACACGTTAGTCTTATTGACCTGAAGATAACAACAGAGTTAATCTGCGCAAGTTCTCGCCACAGCCGAAGGCACAATGTATCATCCGACAAAGCGAAGTGAAGACCTGGCCCAGTTGGTAGCACCGTCGTGTTTACTCCCGAGAAACAGGCAGTGGTAGGCACTAACAGCTACAGTCCAGTATTCTTGTAAATGGAGCGCCACACCTACCCGTCTAAATGCCAGTACCCCCCATAACACAACAATTACAATTTCACAGGCTCTGTTGTTTGGGATTACTACTCTTTATACACTTCGGTTACATTTATTCTCAGTGTAATGTAAATAAAACCACGCTTCGTCTAAATAGACGACTGGCCTCTTTCATTCCTATGCATATCTAATTTCTTGTTTGACTCAGGTCAGACTACCAGGGCGATATCGGACTCTCAGTAAGGCAGATGGCCTCTTCCGACATTAATAAACATTTTGCATCTGTTATTCATGCTCGCTACCAAATTGCTGAGGAGTCCTTGAAGATTCTGTTCCTTTCCTCCCCCCAAGGCGGGTTTCAGTTCTTGCACGGTTCGGGGAGGGGGTGTTCGTTCACAAGCAAGTGTGTGAAGAGCATCCCAAGCATGCTCTGTGGGGTTTAGGTCTAGGAAGTACGCAGGCTAGTCCATATCTTTACTTCCAGTGTCTCTGACATCTCAGCGGTCCTGTGTAGGCGGACACTGTCACCCACAACAGAAATTCTGGAGGTACTGCACTCTAAACAAACGGACGTAATGCGGAATAGTCTCTTTCTAACACCGCTGTGCCATAACGGTACTTCGCACAAATATATATGCACCGATATTAGGCCACTGTGCAAAATTCCTGGCCACAGCATAACGTGTAGGCCATATCGATGATGTTAATGAATATTCTGTAGTGTGTAACGTGTTTTCCTCTCTTTCCACACAAACAGGCGGTCAGAATCACTTGCCACAGTAAAGCGGGATTCGTCAGACAACGTGACTCTGGATAACTTTTGCTGACACCCAACCAACATGCTTCCCACACCAACGAACTCCTTTTCGACGATGGTGTGGTAGAAGTGACATTCGTTTAACAGGCTTTCGAGCAAACAAACCAGTCGTGAAATGCTTCAGACAGAGATGCGTGTACCGGTAGTGGTTGCAAGGTTTGCAGCGATGTGCATGGGAGGAGACGATTGTTCCTTTTCGCTACTAGGGCTACTTATCGATCCTGTTGCGGTGTGTGATGTGTCTACTTCCACCGGCATGCTTTTGCATAGCATTTCCACCTTCAGCGACCTTTTTTAATGGCGAGAAAACACTTTTGGACACACCCATTACTGTGAACACAGTAGTGACACTTTGACCCTCTCCGACCCGTCCAACTGCAAGTCCACGATGGTAAGCACTCAAATGATGTCTTACAGACATGTTGCCATACCACAGGGAATGTTGCAGTAATCGGTTCCACATAAGCCTCGTCTAACACCGTACTGTACGAATCATGGAATGCATACGGAATGTTCGTGCTCTGGTTTCGCTGCAGTTACTTTGTCCCGTCCTCTACATTTCCCTTTATTGTCACTGGTCGGGTGTCTATAAAAATTAACAGTTGCTCCGTAGCAATTAGAGGTTATCCCTTAGTAAGTGTCAGTTGTTCCTTAGCAATTATCAAGCAATGTAATGCCTGTATGCTTTTACTGAAACCATATCGCCTCGTTTGTTCTGGTACCAAATTCCATAGACAGAATAATTTTTCAGCGTTTACTTGCTGGCCCTGAAGTCCAGTTGAGTACGTCAAAAGCTGTGAGGTTTTCGTAAAGTTGATATTCTTTTGCCCATTTATTGTGTGCGCTTTGCTTCCATCTACTGGAAGCATACTCTGCTCACCGTCGTTGCCTCACGCCGTAATGTGCACTTACTCAAGTTACCTTACCGCTTGTGCGCATCGTCACTCTGTCAGCACTGTCATTGCTTTCTCTGTCTCGTCGGGGCAATAAATTTAAATTACGTCAACAAAGCCGTCGCCGCTGCCCTTCTGCAATCTCTTTCTATGCATGCACTGTGAGATAGTAGTGTACCCGATTACGAACCGGAACATGGCTGTACTGATCAGGAGATCGAGGTGGTTCTCATTGCAGCCAGGTCTGCAGTTCGGTTTGTCCAGTAATATGTAGGTTGGAAAAGGGTTGGTTCATTTAGTTGGCTGGTTTGAGGTTAAGGGACTAAAGAATGAGGTCATAAATCAGTTGGAGACGGGCAGATATAAACAATATCCAATAGGATCCTGCCCAGGATAGCCATCCCGATTTCACATATTGTCTCGAAAGAACAAGCGGCCACATATGAGACTGAATTTGGCTTCCCTACAGAGCTGCGAAAAGCAAGGGGACACAAATCAGGACTCACATGGTACATATCAATCAGCTGTTCGACTTCTGCAAATAACTTCTCTGCCAACTCTCTTCTCTCCTCGAGATAATTATTATCTCGTGGCGCAGCAGTCTTTAGCGCTTCAGCCTGGTCCATCACGAAGTGCGTTTTTTCCAAAAGGTCTTCCACACCCTGTTAAGACGTACAGGATCAGTTCTTTTTATGACTCTATGTTTAGTTACTCCATAAATATAACACTCTTTACCTGTGTTTTTGTTTCTATAGTTTCTTTCTGGCGTTTAAAGTCTTCTCTTACTGCTGCAGCCTCCTCCTTCATATGTTCGCCCCTGTCTTCCACAGCACGCAATTTTAGGGCGGTCATCATATCCGCCATTCTGAAAATATGAAGTTCACAATTTTCGATACATTTTTCACGTTTACTGGGTACAAAATATGACATACAAAGGAACGTTTTGCATATATTATCTTATTATACAGTAGACAAAATGTAAAGTAAGAGACAAAACAAGAACGAGTAAACTCATATTGTAACTCATGTCACATGGTAAGTATCTTAAAAAGAAGAGGTTTCGGAGATGGGGGTATGCTGGAAAGAGAACTCTAAAGTGATTTAACAGGAGCAAATCTCCATCTGGTCATCCTGATTTAAGATTTCTCTAGTTTCCCTACGTCAGCACATACGAATGCCAGTACAGTTCCTTAAATATACCACGGGCGTTTCATTCCTTCATTTTTGTCGCATTAAGCTAGTGCTCCGTCTCAAATGTGTCCGACAATGGCCCGACGTCCAGTTCTACGTTTTAAGACTTTCCTGTCAAAAGTCCATGATGCACAATCGATGCTCTTTTGCCATATAGAAGATAGTTTTATTGCTGATGGGTCAATACACAGCTACTGCTACTGCATCCTATAATAATTATTCAGACTCCTGATACTCTTCTCGTAGAAAGGTATGACTTGTGTCATTTACCTATTCGCTGTTCAAACTTTCCAGGCCAAGTGACGTGTGACAAACTGTTAATAGTAGTTAATGCTAAACCAGCCACCAAATTTTGAATAGAATGTTTCAAGAATTCTGCTTATTCCTCTTTTTATGTTGACATGTAGCCATTCTCGCCGCTTTCTCAACATCAGTAGGACCCCTTCCTTGCAAATGCGTGTTATAGTAACTGAATAGAAGAAATGGACTTCTACTTCCTTTGCAAAGCAATATTTGGAAATTATAATTTATCATTCCATTTTTCATTTTCTTGTTATCCGTTTCAGTTCATTTATCTTCGCCAAGCTTCTGAAGATTGATTTCTGCGCCCCTTACAGTCAAGAGCGCCCATATGATGGTTTGTACGAGAGGGAGTGGCGGCGGTTCCAGACCTGAGGGTATGGAGTATTTTTAATATTTTGAAAGACGAATGGCGACTTGTAAGGAGCCCTAAAATGGCGCCAGATGGATTTTACAATCATCTAGGGAGCCTCTTTTTTAGCCCTAAATCTATATCTGTACCTGTATGAAAATAAATATCTGTCTATCTTTTGGGAACGTATGATCTCAAACAGTACCGCAATGGTCCAATTTACACGCAGTAGCTATACAACTTTACCCAGCAACAGTCCACTGGTTTCCCGTAAGAACCGACTGCGAGAAAGACATCACTGCAATTCTCGACATCATCACTTCTTTCATATGACGCGATTTCTGTAAGCTCTCCCAAATAAGTAGTCCTGTGTAACAGTTCTTTCAACAAAAGTGAGTAGCCTGTGAAATAACCAGTCACGAAAAATGAAGTGTTTACATGCACTCATTCTTTTATTTATTTTCTACATGTATAATTGTTCGCTTTGTTTATGTGTATTCATTTCCAGTGAACTACAAAACAATTAAGAGGTGTTGCAACACATGCTGGGCATTAGCTAGTATATTATAAAAATGGATATATGTGAGTACGGGTGTTCCACATCTTTTCCTAAACTGCTGGATCGATTTCACCAAATTTGGTGCACATAATACTTATTTTCTGGGTAGAGGTACTGTGGGGGTAACACCTAGCACACATAGGAGTGGGACTGATGATAAAAAGGATTGGTAATGCTTGACGTCTCGGCTACCCTGCAGTACCTGCCTGTTGCGAAGGTAGTATAGGAATGTATTCCATGCAGTGTACCTGTGGATGGGTACAGAAGAGCAAAGAGAGGGTGGAGGGAGAGATGGATAATGAGAGGGGGGAGGAGGAGGTGGATAGTGAGAGGGGGGAGGAGCATATGGATAGAGGGGTTGGTGATGAGGTGGTGATCAGAGAGAAGGGGAGGATGAGAGGGACAGAGAGAGGGAGAAGTGGATGGATGGAGAAAAAGGGGAAGAGGGGGAAGTTTAGCAGGCAGATGGAAGATGGAAAGGGGATGTGGGCATATGAGAAAGGAATTTGCTGTGGTTTTAAGATACCCCAATTTCCACTGGGGATGGGAATGAGAAGCACATATCATGTAAAAATATTCGAAAAATACGTTTTGGTGTTTCTTTCCTTTATTTGTTTGACTTGGTGCTCTTTAAAATTATCTGTTATTTGTGTTGCTCACAGTGCCAACCAGGTCGCGAGAATGAGCCAATACTTCTGTCAGTGTGATTAGAGATCAAAGACCACGCCACATGGCTGATGCCACACATAGATTTAACGTCCTTTCTTGGGTCATATTGTTAAAAGAGTAGAGATTCACAGATATATAACTGTGAAATATGTGTGACATATGCATATGTGGGTCTCTTCAGTTTGATAAACTGTTTGCCTCAATATTATTAATAGTTCGTTCATGTGTTTCTTCCCAGAACTAAATAATCCCTAATTATCAGATAATATGTAACATTATAGTTTTTATGCTTGTTTCAGTTGTCTTTTGCACTTATGCGATTTGTGTTGGTACCGTCACATAATTTTTACTGAAATCATAATCAGTGTAAACATCCTAAGAAAGATTCAATCTGTTCCTTGCCAATGGAGCTAATATATTCGCACCTCAGTTCGATGACAGATTCATAAATTTGGTAAAAGATATAGTACAAAAAACTATTTTCGCAAAACAAAAATTTTTCTCAACATATATCTCTATTGAACTAAACTCATTTGGTCTAGAGATATTCCGAATGGTTCTGTTTCGCAACATCTCTGACCGTGAATGTGTGTTTCTTTTTTACTCCTGTGACATTTTGCTGATGGGAACGCCTACCGATAAAAAATAATGCTATCAGAACGCACTCAGTTATCTGTAGTGAATCGTTTTGTGGGAAAACACCTCTCTCATTGCGGATGCAAGTGCTGATAATTTTCTGATCAACAGGCCGCACATCTGCTTCTCCTGACTAACGAGCACCCACAGTTGAGCATGCCGTGAAGCAGACAAAGAAATCTGCCCCAACAAAAGCCTCTTGCCAGTCAACAAATGTGTGGCTGAACGTTGTTACAGAGGATAAGCTCGCAATCGCACTCGTGTCCCTAATAAATAGCGAAGTTACAGAATAAGTAGAGGACTAGAAAATTTATACTCAAGAATATACTTTTAAAGTCCATTTACTCTTTTTAAAAACTGAAACTGTGTGTCTGTTGCCGTATTTAGTGATAAGTTTAGCAGTGATCGCCAGTCTGCATAAAAAACGCATCCAGAATTTTCTCCGCCGTACTGTAGTTCAAAAATTAGGTCTACCAGCTGCTTTAAGGAAATAGGTCTAAAAACCACTAAGTTTCACTAGGTTACAAAAAGTTGTGAGGCATGGAAAAGGCCAATTGTGGTTCGGAAGAGATGACAGAAAACCGCTACGAAAGCAAAAAGAACTTCACTACAAATTTAAACATAGCCAAGGCCTCAGAGATAAACAAAAATTAAACGAAGCCGAAAGTGCGTGAAGCAGTCAGTTAATTCGAAAATAAAATTCTGTCTATCGACTTCACAGAAAATTCTAAGAAGTTTTTAGTCTGGTGGTAAAACAGTAAAAGGGTTCAAACCATCTGTCCAGACACTCTGCGACAATAACAACATTGACTTGGAGGACGACACAGAAAGGTCAAAACACTAAACAGCTTTTTCCAAAGGTTTCGTAGAGGGAGATTGCGCCGTAGTACTTCTTTTAAATCGTCACACCAACTACAAAATGACAATTATTGAAATAAGTGACCATGGAAAAAAAAATCCAACTGAAATCGCTCAATAGAAGAGGATCCACTGGACCTGACGGGATACCAATACGATTCTGCGTACCGCGAAAGAACTTACCCCTCTTCTAGCAGCAGTGTATTGTACGTCTTTGGAGGAGCGAAGCGTTTTTGATGATTGGAGAAAAGCGCAGTTCATTTCCGCTTTCAAGAAGGCCTATATCTGACATCAGTCATTTGTAGAATTTTGGAACATGTTTCATGTTTACATGTTATGATATTTCTGCAGGCCGAAAATCTTCTCTATAGAAGCCAACATGTGTTTTCTAAAACAACTATCGTGTGAAACCTAGCTCATCCTGTTTGTCCACGAGTCCCAGAAAGCAACAGATCCAGGCATCCTTGTAGATGTTGTGTTACTTGACCTACAGTAGGCATTTGATGCAGTTCTGCACCACCGCCTAATCAACAAAATACGAGCAAATGAAATATCGGAGCAACTGTTTGATTGGGTCGAAAACTTTCTGACAAACGGAACATGCTTGTTATTCTGAATGGCAAAAAAGTCTTCAGGCGTACAGGTAACATCGGGTGTGCCCCAGGGGTGTGTTACAGGACCATTACTTTTCACAAAAGACAGGGTGATTCTTCTTAACGTTTAAAAACAACCGGAACGACGTACACGCCGCTGCGACAAGTGATTTAAGATACTTGTGGCCGCAATTGTCGGGATATACCCCAAAAGTGGATGACAAATGTTGAAACGACGCCACCAGATGACGTACCCACGTGCAGTGGTTGAGCTTACACTCGCCCGCAGGGGACAGTCTATAAATCGCTAAACAACGTTGCATTTTTCGAACGGCTTTCGTAAATGTAATACGTTGTAAGCATAGAACTTACAAAATTGCTGTTCTCGCTGTAACCAAAAAAAAGCTGTTCATATTTTGTATTTCTTTCCTTTTGTCCCTTCTTTTTTTCATTTACATACATTATTTAGTAATGAAAACGTAGGTCATTTGTTGGCAACAACGAAATTCGGAAGCTTACAGCCATTCACTTGTGACGCAATGTGGTAGTACAGTACATTGCGATAAACCAGCGGAGACCGCGAGACTGGTAAATAAAATACCTCATTGTAAACTCATAAAAATCTAACGCAATGAAAAACGTACTCCCTGGCAGACGCAAGACTCGAACCCGGAGCCCCACGTGCTAAAGTCGCCCAAGTAGGCCCGGAGCCACACCCACATGCATACTTGACTTTCATTGGAATATTAGGTGCTAAAGACCACTGGGCTCATCCACTGCACTTGCGGTGACGCAGTGGCGGATACAGAAAAACCTCAAGGAGGTTCTCTCATGTCAGTCGTAACACGGTCCAATGTTGGAATAAAAACAGTTATTTTCCAATATGTCGTAGCATCATCATTACGACTGCAGTTTTCCCGGTGTCTTTGTCTGCCTGTGAGACGAAGAACACACAGCTCCACGTTCAACTCTTCTATAACTGCCTTCGCCTCTTCAACAATAAGAGCAAAGTAGCTATCAGCATTAGCTCTCATGCCGTCGTCCATCTAGAACAGGGATCTCCAAACTACGGCCCGCGGGCCGAAACCGACCCGCGAGCGCCAGCAAACAGGCCCGCGTTAGCTGTCCGGACATGCCCGGTGTCCTGCCCGCCAAATACACTCCTGGAAATGGAAAAAAGAACACATTGACACCGGTGTGTCAGACCCACCATACTTGCTCCGGACACTGCGAGAGGGCTGTACAAGCAATGATCACACGCACGGCACAGCGGACACACCAGGAACCGCGGTGTTGGCCGTCGAATGGCGCTAGCTGCGCAGCATTTGTGCACCGCCGCCGTCAGTGTCAGCCAGTTTGGCGTGGCATACGGAGCTCCATCGCAGTCTTTAACACTGGTAGCATGCCGCGACAGCGTGGACGTGAACCGTATGTGCAGTTGACGGACTTTGAGCGAGGGCGTATAGTGGGCATGCGGGAGGCCGGGTGGACGTACCGCCGAATAGCTCAACACGTGGGGCGTGAGGTCTCCACAGTACATCGATGTTGTCGCCAGTGGTCGGCGGAAGGTGCACGTGCCCGTCGACCTGGGACCGGACCGCAGCGACGCACGGATGCACGCCAAGACCGTAGGATCCTACGCAGTGCCGTAGGGGACCGCACCACCACTTCCCAGCAAATTAGGGACACTGTTGCTCCTGGGGTATCGGCGAGGACCATTCGCAACCGTCTCCATGAAGCTGGGCTATGGTCCCGCACACCGTTAGGCCGTCTTCCGCTCACGCCCCAACATCGTGCAGCCCGCCTCCAGTGGTGTCACGACAGGGGTGAATGGAGGGACGAATGGAGACGTGTCGTCTTCAGCGATGAGAGTCGCTTCTGCCTTGGTGCCAATGATGGTCGTATGCGTGTTTGGCGCCGTGCAGGTGAGCGCCACAATCAGGACTGCATACGACCGAGGCACACAGGGCCAACACCCGGCATCATGGTGTGGGGAGCGATCTCCTACACTGGCCGTACACCACTGGTGATCGTCGAGGGGACACTGAATAGTGCACGGTACATCCAAACCGTCATCGAACCCATCGTTCTACCATTCCTAGACCGGCAAGGGAACTTGCTGTTCCAACAGGACAATGCACGTCCACATGTATCCCTTGCCACCCAACGTGCTCTAGAAGGTGTAAGTCAACTACCCTGGCCAGCAAGATCTCCGATTCTGTCCCCCATTGGGCATGTTTGGGACTGGATGAAGCGTCGTCTCACGCGGTCTGCACGTCCAGCACGAACGCTGGTCCAACTGAGGCGCCAGGTGGAAATGGCATGGCAAGCCATTCCACAGGACTACATCCAGCATCTCTACGATCGTCTCCATGGGAGAATAGCAGCCTGCATTGCTGCGAAAGGTGGATATACACTGTACTAGTGCCGACATTGTGCATGCTCTGTTGCCTGTGTCTATGTGCCTGTGGTTCTGTCAGTGTGATCATGTGATGTATCTGACCCCAGGAATGTGTCAATAAAGTTTCCCCTTCCTGGGACAATGAATTCACGGTGTTCTTATTTCAATTTCCAGGAGTGTATTTGAGGTGGTACCTATACTGCCAACAATTGAGTTTCGAGGCCTGTCGCGACCAATACACCGCGACATTGGCTCTGCTACTCGCTACAAGACTACATAACTAAACTTATTGTTGCACCGCTTGAAATAACAATACGTTGACATACTCTACCTCTGTTACGTCTTGCAGTAATAGTGTTGCTAACAATGATTTTGAGATTTCGTTAACTTTGCAGGACGCTTTCGTGAAGAATGTGAAGTGACATACTTTTTTGTCGGTGAAATTCGCCAGGATAAAATACGCCAGAATTTCGGTCAGGTACGTCCACCAATCAAAATTATGTAATTAAATAAAAATCGTAGTTCGTTTCAGTGCTAGCTGTTCCCACAACCTTAGATTTTTGCGATTTCATCTTTCCTTTAGCCTTACATTACGGTGATCATGGAGTGCTAGGGTGCTTTAATCCCACTAGGTTAGGGTGACCAAACGTCCCGGAAAACCGGGATTGTCCCGGTTTTCATCCCTGCGTTACGGTGTCCCGAAAATTTGTTTCGGGACGCTCAAAAGTTCCGGAATTCAGTTTTTAAAAACATTTCGTGAAACTTTCTCAAATTTTTGGGATTTCGCTGTATTAAAGGAAATACAACACAAGATATTAATATATTTTAGCTTACTTGTCTAAAACCTCCATTGTCCCATACGTAATCACAGTATCAGTATTGATACACTCAGGCAATAATTTACTTTGAGCCGAACTTTGGCCAACAAGTAGTAAGTTGTGTTATTGTAACAGAGCTATGAAACCGTTCGATTGTCGCGCCACTTATTCACACACTCATTGTCAGAACAGTGTAGTAGTTGATGCTTTGTCAGACAAACTGCAATAGTTTTTTCTTATATTAGTGGTATTATTGCTGCAGTACTGTGAAACGCAATGCCGAAACGTGCCTGCAAGTTCAGTGACTGTTATTCCAAGGAATGGAATTTCATTAAGAAAGGTCGTTTTGATTACAAAGCAGAGTGTTCCGTATGTAACAGTTTTATTAGTATAAGTCATGGTGGACGTTCCGACATAGTTGATCACATCAGGTCAAAGAAACACATTAACAGATACAGTGCACCGAGCTGCAGTAAAACTCTACAACATTATTTTGTGAAACATCAGTCAAGTGAAGAGACGAAAGTTCGAGCAGCCGACCTTACACTAGCCTACCACACAGTAAAACATCACCAAACTTATAGATTTAGTGATTGTACTAATAAGCTTAACAGTATTATGTTTGATGATTCTTCCACTGCAGAAAAGTTTACTTCAGCAAGAACTAAAGTGTCAGCCTTAGTGAAAGAAGTTATTGCTCCCCAGAGTGTAAAGGAAAGCCTCGAATACATCAAAAAGTCTTCTTTCTACGGGATATCCACTGATGCCAGCAATCATAGGGCCACTAACATATTTCCGTTTGTTTTTCAGTTTTTTGATATTAATCAGGGAATTCAGACCAAACTTTTAAAGGTGGGTTCCCTACCTAATGAAACATCTGACGAAATTTCAAGATTTTGTATGAATACTATCGAAATGTTTGATCTTGAGAAAAATAAATGTATGGCATTTTGTGGAGACAACACCATCACAAACTTTGGTGGTTTAAAAAGACAAGGCAAATGCAACGTATTTACCAAATTAAAGGCAACATTGCACGAAAACATTGAAGGCATAGGGTGCCCTGCTCATGTTTTACACAATAGCGTGCAGATATCTGCTGACAGTTTAAGCTGTGATGTTGAAACTATCGTCATGAAGTTATACTCACACTTTTACATATATACTGTTAGAACAGAGAGGCTTAAGGAGTTCTGGGATTATGTGGGAACTGAATATATGAATGTAATGGGTCACTCGAAAACTCACTGTTTATCACTATTTCCAGCAGTTGAAAGAGTAATCCGCCTATTTGAACCGTTAAAAGATTTTTTCCTAAATGAAGAGAAAGCCTCCAAAATATTGGTTCAGTTTTTCAGTAACCCTTTAAGTGAAGCCTACTTATGGTTCATTCACAGTCATCTTAGCACTTTGCAGCATGGGATAAAGGAAATTGAGGGAAGCACAAAAAGTGTAATAGAGGTAAATGATGTTTTGAAAAATACTCTGGAAACTGTTACTAAGAGGAGATAACAACAGTTCATTTCTTTTAATGTTAAATCTGTCCTTAAAAGAGCAGAAGTATCAGAAGCAGCGGAAAGCAGTTTTAGAGGAGAAGTTAACAAGTTTTATGACACTTGTATAGAATATCTCAGCAAGTGGAGCGCCTCATATTTACCCTCATCACCGGTGTTTGATTGGATATTACTGAAGAGAGTGCCAAAATGGGAAAGTGTTGAAGAGACAGTTTCTTATTTGAAGAGTAAAGAGATTGCAATCGATGATTCCATTCTCTTTGATCAGTTCGGCATACTGACAAATGTTGTTGAAGAAAGTCTTCACAAGTGGAATGATGGGAAAAAAAAAAGAAAAGCTGTGACTGTCTTCAGCATTGCTCTGAGTTGGTAATAACTGCAAGGTATTTATTTGCAATCCCAGCCCATAATGCCAATGTGGAAAGAATATTTTCGTTCATGAGTATTCAGTGGACTGATGAAAGAAACAGAATGGAGGTGGACTCTCTTGAAGCAATCCTGCACAACTACAAAATGGATTGTGCCGAGTTTTATCACTGTCTCTCAAAGAACAAAGACATGATCAAGAAGGCTGGAGGCAGTGAAAAATACCCTTTTCACCAAGGACAGTCAATTCCATCTACAAGTGCTCAGTAATATTAAAGCTCATGTTAATATTAATTGATTAAAAGTTGAATGGCTGTAAAATTTTGTAAAATCGTAATACATATTTCTTTATTACTGTATACGTTTATTAAATATCATTAATTATACAGATAATCTAGATTATATCAATCTTTTGTATCCTCTTATTAGTTATATTAATTGGGTTAACAAAATGTATCAACAAAACATTAATATTTAAAATTAAGAAACCTGGGTACATGTGGAATGAGGTGTCAATTGGCACGCGGTTGAATGTGTCCCGGTTTTCACCGAAAATAATTTGGTCACCCTACACTAGGTACATCTTGGCCCTTATGACTTCGTGGAGGAGTCAATATGGCTCGCGGACTAAAAAGTTTGGAGACCCCTGATCTAGAGCGTCGAATCTGAATCACAGTTAATCAAGAGAAGTGACTGGCGTATTGCAACAAGCCAGTTGATCGGCCACCATACACCAGACGTTTTCAATTGGTGAGAGATCTGGCGAATGTGCTGACCAGGACAGCAGATGAACATTTTCTGTATCCAGAAAGGCCCGTACAGGACCTGCAACATGCAGTCGTGCATTATCCTGCTGAAATGTAGGGTTTCGCAGGGATCAAATGAAAGGTAGAGCCATGGGTCGTAACACATCTGAAATGTAACGTTCACTGTTCACAGTGCTGTCAATGCGAACAAGAGGTGACCGTGACGTGTAACCAATGGCACCCCATACCATCACGCTTCCAATGTGCGTTCACCACGATGTCGCCAAACACGGATGCGACCACCATGATGCTGTAAACAGAACGTGGATTCATCCGAAAAAATTACGTTTTGCCTTTCGTGCGCCCAGGTTTGTCGTTGAGTACACCAGCGCAGGCGCTCCTGTCTATGATGCAGCGTCAAGGGTAACCGCAGACATGGTCTCCGAGCTGATAGTCCATGCTGCTGCAAACGTCGTTGAACTGTTCGTGCAGATGGTTGTTGTCTTGCAAACGTCCCCATCTGCTGACTCAGGGATGGAGACGTGGCTGCACGATCCGTTACAGCCATGCGGATAAGATGCCTGTAATCTCGACTGCTAGTGATACGAGGCCATTGGGATCAAGCACGGCGTTCCGTATTGCCCTACTGAACCCACCGATTCCATATTCTCCTAACAGCCATTGGATCTCGACCAACGTGAGCAGCAATGTCGCGATACTATAAACTGCAATCGCGATAGGCTACAATCCGACCTTTATCAAAGTCGGAAACATGATGGTATGCATTTCTCCTCCTCACACGAGGCATCACAACGCCGTTTCACCAGGCAACGCCGGTCAACTGCAGTTTGTGTATGAGAAATCGATTTGCCGGCCGGTGTGGCCGTGCGGTTCTAGGCGCTTCAGTCTGGAACCGTGTGACCGCTATGGTCGCAGGTTCGAATCCTGTCTCGGGCATGGATGTGTGTGATGTCCTTAGGTTAGTTAGGTTTAATTAGTTATAAGTTCTAGGCGACTGATGACCTCAGAAGTTGAGTCGCATAGTGCTCAGAACCATTTGAACCATTTGAGAAATCGATTGGAAACTTTCCTCATGTTGCTACGTTGTAGGTGTCGCCACTGGCGCCAACCTTGTGTGAATGCTCTGAAAAGCTAATCATTTGCATATCACAGCATCTTCTTCCTGTCGGTTAAATTTCACGTCTGTAGCACGTCATCTTCGTGGTGTAGCAATTTTTATGGCCAGTAGTCTATGTGCCAGACAGAAACGTATAAAATACGATGATGCGGACGCGCGTGCTACGTAGGAAAGTACAAGTACTTGATAACTCGATTCAGTTAGGTCGACTGATGAAAGAAACGAACGAATAGCGTGCGGACTGACTGGTGGGGGCGGCGCGGGTGGCAATGCCCTCGTGCCCACCATATGTATCCGCACTGCGGTGACGTATGTCATCCGGTAATGTTTCTTGTTCAACATTTGTCATCCACTTTTGGGGTATTTTCCGACATTTGCTACCCCATATGTCTTGTACTGAACTACTTGTCTCAGCGTCATATACGTCGTTTCAGAGGCTTTTAAACGTTAATAAGAATCACCCTCTATATAAATGACCTAGCAGACAACGTCGAAAATTCCTTGAGGCTTTTCGCGAATGATGCTGTTGTATAGCGAGAAGTCGCGACGCTTGAAAATCGTAGCAAAATGCAGGAAGACCTGCAAAGTACAGGGAGTGTCAATTGACGCTCAGCATTAATAAGGGTAACGTATTACAAGTACAAAGACAAAAAGACCCTTTATTGTATGATTGCACAATTGCAGAATAATCTCCAGAAGCTTTCATAAAATATCTAGGGAGTGTGTGTATGGAATGATTTTAAATGGAACGACCACTTAAAACGGATCACGAATAAGGCAGATGCCAGACAGGTTCATTGGAAGAATCCTTAGGAAACGTAGTTCATAGACAAAAGAAGTGGCTTACAAAACACTCCTTCGATACTTCAGTATTGCTCATCAGTGTAAGATCCGTACCAGACAGGGCTAAAAGAGAATAGTGAGGTGATCCAAAGAAAGCAGTATTTCGTTATAGGTTTATTTAGTAAGCACGAAAGCGTCTCAGAGATGAAATGAAGTGATCATATGGCATTTATTGGTCGGGATATCCCCTTCGGGGCTTGACGCGATATCGGCGACTTGGGTGTCGCTGATGATGAATGACACACAACACCCAGTCCCCTGCCGGGAATCGAGCCCGGGCCCCCTTGCGTGGTAGGCTGCTACGGAGGCGGACGTTACAGTGATGATCAACCAACGGGACACTGCAAGAGAGACATTTTACGCCATAGCGTGGTTTATTGTTAAAATTCCTAGAGAGTACTCTCCTAGGACAGTCAGCACAAACAAAAAATCTGATATCACCAAATTTAGAGCTATACGGACAGACAATTTCCAAAACAGCCTGTACCAAATTTCTTGGACTTCATCTACAAGACAACTTGAAATGGAAAGCACATATTAAGCAAATGAACAAAAAATTAAGTACTTCTTGTTTTGTGCTGCATACATTAAAAAATTGTACCAGCTACAACACCCTTCAGTGTGTATATTATGCAGTTGTACACTCTCACCTCCGGTATGGGATTATGTTCTGGGTAAATTCTGGAGATGCCATCAAAACATTCAAAATTAAAAAAAAAAAAAAAAAAAAAAAATTATATGAATAATGGAAAGGGTAGATAATCACAAATCATGTAGACCATTTTCAAAAAAGGATGATCCTGCCACTTCCTTGCATATATATACTTGAAAATATAATGTATTTAAAGCAAAACTTACACACAAAAAGACCACCCATCACTCAAAATCACACAATACACAGCTATGATACGAGACAAAAATTGGATGTGCATGTTCAAAGCACCAACACAAAGTTATTTCAAAACAGCCTTATCCATCCTAGTATCAAACTATACAATGCCTTACCAGATACCATTAAACACATACAAAATATTGGTCACTTCAAATCTAAACTGAAGTCGTACTTGGTTGATCACTGCTTTTACACAGTAAATGAATACCTAGAAAACTAAAGTTTTGTGTGTTTACCCAATGTAGTCTCATTCAGAAGATCACTTGTATTTTATCTCTCTGTATATAGCGTAACAACAATTACTTAAGTATTCATCATTAATTGATGTATTAATGTGTGTTATTATGTACAGAGGTATATTATATGTAAAACTGTTAAAATTAACAAAAAAATCCAAATATCTCTTGCACATTGTGCAGCTATAGATGAAATGGATCAATAAATAAATCATCATATTACTTGCTCTCTCGTGTATCTCGTGGAAACATCACGAAGATAAAGTTGAAGAGATTCGAGCTCACTTGGAGGTTTACCGTCCATATTCTTTCCCGCGAATTATTCGCGACCGGAACAGGAAAAAGGGGCCTCTACTATCTGAAAAATGTGTCGCGAATACAATTAGTAGAAAATAAGTAATAAATTATGACGTCATGCCTTATACGGTACTTTTAGTGCATGAACAGCGGAAAAGTAGTACCGGTAAGCCATAAACGTTTTTCCTTTCATCATTTGTTCTGGATGTCAGCAAGAAAAAATTTCGTGAAGGTTTGAAATTAATTGTGAAGTTTGCTGCAAGTTGCCAAATGCTCTCATTCACAAATATTGGATGGGCAGGGTCTGAGAATCCTCGCGTCACAACCTACGATTCTTTTTCACCCCCACCCTCATCGCTTTGTTACACCAACAGCAATTGTCGCTGACAGAAAGGTAAATCTGAGTCTGGTTTGGTTGACATCGATCCAGCGGTTTATGAGGATTAAGAACTGTCATTTTGTAAAATTGGCAGGTAGAGCGGCGATTTGGAAAGCTCTGCTTTTTTTCAATTTTTCTATCTGGCCACTGATAATTTATCACTACTTCACATTTAATGTTCGATTATGTGAATATTACTTTTGAAGGATAATAAGCTCATTGCACAAAACATTACAGAATCCCTGGAAAGAGCAAACTGGTCACTTTGCACCGATTTTGATGGTATAGAATAGGAAGCAGGCAGTCATATTAGCCTCCACTGTGAAGCACATTACAGCATAAGATAGGTCAATGACAGAATGGTAAAAAGGACCTACTGTTTTTGGAAAAAATGACATTCCATTTGAGGAGATAAATGATCACTGTATTATGAACTTTTGTTTATTTTTGACTCTATTAGTTTATGGTAATGAGTGTATAATAAAAAGTGCCTGTGTCAGAAATAAGTAGAAGTTCATAAGGGCTTTGTGTTTTGGACTTGCCCATTAGTAAGCCATGAATAAAAAATGAAGCTGCCTGATTTGTTCGTGTATCAGTCTGAACTGTCCAATGTGTCTACAGGAATTGATACCACTCGCAGCTATGTAACAGCGTAACAACAGAAACTGGTAAAAAATTCTAACAGACTAGAACCATGCATGTCTGTCATGCTCTTGTTGATGACAACTGATTCTAAATATGACAAGAACTGCTGCCACAGAATACAGGTGCATCTTAACTTATTTCTGAGTGAACAATGTGAGAGGAACAGCAAGTAATGGACATTTGGAGCAGGATATCTCTCATAAAGCTATTCCTCATAGCTCTATTTTAAGCAGAATGTCTTCAGAGGGCCAAGAAACATGTAAACTGGTTAGTAGCTGGCTGGAGACATGTAGTGTGGTCTGACGAGTCACAGTTTTACCTATTTTCAATTAATGAAAGGCTGAAGGTACACTGACCACACAATAAAGCCTTTAACCCATTCTGTATGGAGGGTGTAGTTCAGGTCATAGTTGGTTCTCTGACATTTTGAGGGAGTTTTTAGTACCATGACTTGGGCTCACTCATTCAGGTTACCATAAACAGGAACAGGGATGTTTGCTTAAACATTCTCAGTGACCAAGTGCTGCCCTTTCCTCTACATCTTTGTGATGGGTGTGCTGTAAACACTCTCATCGTCTAAGATGACAGCAGCCAAATTCACAGGGCTGCACACACTTGTTCCTGCTTGCATGTAGGCATCCTATCTCAGCTTGATGGCTCACTGAATCATGTGATCTTAATCCTACAGAAAATGTATGTGCTACATGGAAAATTGAGTGAAACATAGCAATTATTATTCCCATAACTCTTGGCAAGCTGACCACATCAAATTATTTTGATCTGATGGGCTTTGATGGATATATGACAACTTTAGGTGAGTGTAAGGGAAATGTAATAGGGCCAATTAAGTTTATGTTATACAGTATCTCAGAGGAAACTAATGGTAACTCAAAACATGTGCTGATAACATGTGGCAATGTGGTTTGTTGGAATGGAATACCATTCAAGTGGTAATGGCAGTGCCTAATTCATTCACTTTTTTAATCATGTGGGGCTCTGAGCCCTAAAAATGGCAAAACGGAATTATTACTATTTAACACAAACCTGTGGAAGTGGTAAGTGTGTAAAACTATCACCTGGAGGAGGTGAAAAATATCTAACTTATGACCTCATTGACTTACGAGGATTTGAAGACTGTAGAGCTCCATGCACTTAGGTAGTGCAGGGGTTATCTCTTGTACCCATTTCCATTTCAATCACAAAATTTTACTGCTAGTATCACTAAGGAGGTCACTGTCAGCAACAGCATTTCTCCACCAAGTAAGTCACAGTCATTGCCATGCATGAAACGGGATTTATTAGACTCACCGTCAAGAGAGTCCCTGATTGTCAATGTTACCTCCAGTTTTTCTAGTAAGAAAGGGAACACATGCAGACTAACAGCATCTCTGGACTTCAACCACAGAATTTATATTGCTCTCACTCTTGTACTAGTCTATACCAGAACACTATTCTTTATCATTGTTCCTACATCTTTCTGCCCCCATCAATTGTTCATCTGAGAACCACAAATATTACCTGTTGGAATAGGTATTGGTATATGGCTCATTTCACCTAACTCATTGACTTCATTCTATAACATGCATGCAGATATGCACTTCATACTTTACCTGTGACTTATTGTCCCAAAAATAAATTAAAGATAACTTCAATCCTTTGATTCCAACTTAGGTCTTTGAGGAACTACCCTTGGTTATAAGGTATATGCTGAAACTTAAATCCCCTTGGAAATATTCCCAATTGGGAACCCTCTGCTCTGCTGAAATTTAATTTACTTGGCTTGACAACAATACTGGCACAAGGATCAGCAACTGCAAGCAGACAATTATTAGTAAATACATCATCATACGGAACAACACCAATGTCATAGCTGTCAGTCCAATCAGAATGGCCTGCACTGATACTAGTGGTAAGAACATAGCTAATACCTCCTGTAGAAAGCTCCAGTTGCACTGAACCCACCAGCCAGTCCTAGAATCTGCGCAATCCTAAAATTACCTTCAAGACTGAAGAACATTAAAAAATCTGAGCTGTTAGCCTAAGGACCTAATTCCACAAGTATGCATGAACTGAATTGCTCAAAACCAAACTCATTGAAACAAGTCCCATAAAAAGCTCTCGTATCCATACAGATATATAAGGGTTTTCCTATGTCCTGCTCAGGAAACAAATATCTCCAGCCCAGAAACTTCAGTTCTGAGATAAAGAAGTACTAATCCTAGCTAAACATCATGGAAATAAAGTTTCAGTCAGGTGAGATCCATAGCTGAAAAATTACTTCCTACCCTTCTCATAAAGTTCCAACTAACATCTTTGATTCACATACACCCATCACTCCATATGTACTATAAGATCTGAGGCTCTTTCCATTAAATTGTATTCACAGTCCCCATCAGGGTAAATGAACTTCATATCGCCACAGGTGAAATAAGAACAGAAATAGCTGAAAATTGGAAAGCTGTCTTTAAAGCCTACTTTTTCCTTAAATGTCTCAAATACAATGATCACCTTTTTCGAAACTTCCACTGCCCATCAAACAGCCCTCATTGCAAGGAGTCCTACTACCTCAAACATTGCCCTAACCATCACTTCCCTCATACAACAAACACTGCAATCTTTCGCATGGCATATATTACCACAAATGGGAATCTAACTACAAACCAGAATCTCTTAAACCCAAATTTACAACCCTGGTATGTCCATTTGGTAATAGGCCCTACCATCCATACCTGTTTATCACCCACAGCTAATAATGTAGTTTTGGTCTTCAACTTATGCTTCAGAAAGATATCTCCTGCAGCTATTAAGCCCCATTTATCTTGCTGGCAGCTCCATCTCTGGTCTTAATACCTACAGTACATATGCACCAATAATGCTCACTTCCTGTTCAAATGCATAAAGAAGCCAGTATAACCTCACTCCACATGACTTGCTCTTTGCTCTCAGTTAGCATCATTTAACATCAAGGCCATGTTTTCTCTGGCCTCCTCCTTTCCTATTCCTCTATCATCTTATTGGGATATCACTTAAATCTTGCTGTTCGTAACTCTCACCATCTCACTCCATTGGCAGCTGGTAGTGTAGCTACCTGCTGCAGTACCATCATTGCCATCATGATTGTCTCCAAAATTAATCCATATCAACTGACTAACTGCACCTGCAGGAACAGGAATAAAGCATTGCCTACAGAATCGCCATATCCACCAGCAAGAGCACAGTATAATACATTCCATAAAAACATAGAACCTCACTATGGACAATTGCACCTTATAAAATACACAGCTATGAGAAATTCAGATATAACATTGTGGTGACGTGCTTCAGCAGATGACAACAGCAGACAATACAGATCAGCCATGAGCAAAGGGGAGCCAAATAGTGGAATCTGTCTCCACCATACACTCCCTTGTGGCAGCTCCAGTGTTTTTCTTGGAGAGAAACATGTGATGGAAAGAGCTCCCTGCCTGGCATTTCCCATACTGATGCCAAGCAGATGACATTCTGTGCCGTGTGAAGTTGAAGACTGGACTTGCCATGAGATGCAGTAACAGTATTCTGGACATGTATGGTTGCAGAGAAGGTGACACTGATAAGTCTGAATCACAAGTTTTGGCTCAACATTGATTTAAGACATATGCAAAACCTTGAAGAGTGCCAGTAACAGAGTGTTAGAATTTTGTTCATATGGTCCAATTTGAGATCAATGTTTCACAGGATCAGTAGGCCTACTTCTGCATCATGGAGTTCTCAGTAACTATTGTACCACAAGGATGGTTTTCCACATGTTGTCTGATTGCCGTAGTCTGCCACATGTATGACCACAAGTTTTCTTTTCTTATATTTTCCAGGTATGGAACAGGTGTGTATAGCTTTTGTCATTTACAATTCATTACTTGCCACAAGTTGAAACCTTCAGTTCTGTGAGGGTACTGTGTTCTGTGGGAGCTATGTCCACAATTTGCATTCTCATTGCTATGTAATTTTACTGTGTTAGTGTCCTACGATAGTTTTATGTAATTGTGTCCGGTTACAATAAATGGACAAAAAAAGTCAAAAGTTCTTTCTGTGTCCTGTTCCCCTTTTTTACCAGTAACACATGTATGTAGTAGTGTACGATAGGGCTACGTGTGATAGGTTGGTGTGGAAAGTATTTCCCACAATAAGAGACATAATTTGCATCTTTTGTTTCTATCTCCACACCTAGAGGAGCTGCAGCATCTTGTAGGCATGTCATCTGACACTGGCTATCAATATTGGCCTACTTACCACACTAACAATGAGATAGCTAATATTTATTATTAAGACTTTGGGACTCATCTTGTACATGCAAAAAGGGTACTTTCCTCTTACCACGACCCTCACAACTCTGACGATGGACTTTTCTGGCAAGATCATAGTAAAACAATCACACTTGGTTATTTTCATAGTATTTTAATGATGGATGGGTGCATACATTGATATGGGCACATGACAGCGAGGTCTTCAGTGCCCACACAAAAACAGTTTGAGATGTCATTAAAATACACTGAACAGGAACATAGAAGCTAAAAGGAACAAAATGTAGAAATCTTTGAGTGTACCCACTCAAAAGCACGAAACAAAGTAAGATGTTAATATTAAAACATTAATTAAACAGGAAGAAAGTGGTAGAAGGGGTTAAAAGAATATAGCGATGGACATGGCTGGCTGACTACAAGAGTAAAAAAGGATGAGCCAGCCACTCTGCAATGCACTAAAATCTCCAGCCAAAACCATAGGCCAAAGTCCAAACACATCACAAATCTTTAAAACTTGAGTCACACTCATCTCATCATCACCTAAATTAGAGGGCAGATCCCAATCGACATTTGCTTCTGCCCTTGTGTCATGGTACAAAATGTACTCAGTTAAAATATGTTGTACAGAGATTTGCACACCACAAGCATCACAAAATGAGGGATCTACTTGCCATAGTGACAAGCTACGTGCATGAGGGCGACACCCAATTTGAAGACATGTGAGGGTCACTTCATCCTACCTGAGTAACCGGCAGGAGGAACACCATGAGCAGATAGTTGACTTCACCAACCACAGCTTATTGTCCATTACCACTAGCCATACCTCAGCCCACCACTGCATGAAATTCCTACGTAGTGCAGGGGAATAGGGCACAGTGCCACATACTGTCAACTGCAGGCCTCCTCGGCAGCTTGATCAGCCTGTTGATTTCCCAATCTCCATATGCCTTGGCACCCAGCAGACTGACACCTGCTTCCCCTGCCATTGGAGCAAGTACAGTTGATCAAATAGCAGCTGGCCCAACTTCTCAGCTGGGTACAGGTTCTGTAATGATTGTAAGGCACCAAGGGAGTTGGAGCAGATGAGAAACCATTTGACCTGAATACATCACATCTGCTCCACTGCCTTCAGGATCATGTGGAGCTCCACTGAGAAAATGATATACTCATGATGAAGGTGAATTCTGGTGACATTCTCAGGGAAGACTACAGAGCAGTCAAGGGAATTCACTTGTTTGAAGCCATCAGTGTGCACTGCTGTGAAACCGTGATGTATATCTAAAATTTAAAACACAGAGATTGAAATGTAATATCTGGTGTAATATCTTTCTTAAAATTGGTCAAGTCTAAAATAAGTCTGGGTCTCTGGAGGAGGAAATCTGCTCCAACCTCAGTGTAAGACATTAAGAGTGGCCATACCCATCTCTAAAAGGCAATCCTGTGCATGAATACCATAGGACCTCATCACTGATTGTGTTATAAAAAAAGCCTTTTTCATTGGAGTCTGAGCAAGGGTATGGTATGCAAATGTGTATGGTGTGGACAGAGCTGTATGTGCCTGGTGCATAGTAAGTAGCCATCATCTGATGTGAAGTGGTGGTTCACCAGCCTCTGCACAGAGGCTTGGCATGGGGCTCGTTCTGAATGCCCCAGCGGCCAACCAAAACCTTTCATGGTGCACCACCTTCAACGTCTTTAAATAAGAGGGTCTGACAGACTCATACGTCTCACCTGTATTGTGGTGAGAGAAAGGATTGAAAAAAAAAAAATGGAAAACATCAATGAAAACCATGAAAGCCCCATTCATAAAGTTGCTCGATGATAAGATACCTCCGAGTAGTATTGCATGCCTTTACAGTGTCAAAAAATATACCTAGAAAGTGATGCTGGTGCAGGGAAGCATGTTGTATAGTCGCTTCCAGGAGGTCAGGTTATCAAAGTGGAGCTATACTTGCTGAACCCACACTGAAAGTGACTAATGTGTTGGTTGGATTCTAAGATTCAGACAAGGGAGTGATTGACCATCTGCTCCAAGGTCTTTCTCATGCAGCTAATGAGGGCAGCATTACAATAACTATTCAAGCATGTATGGTGTTTTCCTGGTTTTAAGAGAGGAATTACAACTGCCTCACACCATGTGTTGGGAAAGTGACCTGACGCCCAAATGACATTAAAAAGTGCAAGGAGTATATCTTTGTTTCACCTTGTGAGGTACCACAGCATACTGTAATGGATTCTGTCATGCCCAGGGGATGTATCATTAGCTGCAGTCAATGCAGAGTCCAGCTACTACATGGAAAATGGGCAGTTGTAATTTTCATCAGTGGTGGACCGGAAGTCCAAACTGGTCCTCTCATCAACTGCTCTGTGCAACTGTAAACCGGGATCCTGACCAACAGTTTCAGTAACTGTGGGAAAATAGGCTGCCATAGTTTGGTCAATGTTTCGTGGACTGGTTTGGAGAGTGCTGTTCCTCATTACGGCAGCCATAGGGCATCTCCATTCTCTCCCAGAAATTCTCCTGATGGGCTCCCACACAACTCTTTGTCGAACAATTAATAAATAGCTTTCACGAACTGTTGCCATGACCTCTTCTTGCTCTCTCAAATAATCAGACAACATGTTGCCCTTGCCACCCAAAAGGCTGCAAGATTCTCTGCAGTTGGCCAGCACTTGAGCCTACACAGAGCTGCATGCCTAGTCCTGACTCCAGAGCAACATTCATCACTCCACCAAGGGACAGGCTGCCTCTTCATTTGTCTTGTGGACTGTGGAATTGGTGCTTCAGCAGTGTGGTGGATCATTTTGGTGATATGATCCACCCATACCTCAACATTGACACAATGTTCAAACTGGGCTAGCTGACTATATCTAGTACCTTCCGCTGTGGAAGTCGAACACGTGCCAGAACAAATGGACGTGGTTAGCCCATAGAGGGCTCTGTCTCCGTGGCGGCTATTCCACGCAGCGATGGCACCACCGCTACGCCATGTGCAGACAGTGGCCAATAGCTGCTCCCTCCAGTTTTGTATATAGGGATCCGCTCTGCCCTAGTCCAGTCAGTCTGGTACTCACTCTGGGATTTCGTTTCTATCTCGGCGGTACTGCATTCTGGTCGTTGCTCGTTGTTGACATTTGCCTGGCTCTGGTTCCGAGTGGATTTACTGTTGGTGTTTGGTGTTGTGGTTTCCACAAGCCTCCGTTGTTTATCTCTTCCTTGTTGTGTCGGTCGTGGTCGGTTGTTGTCCGTTGTCATTGGTCTGTCATCCGACTCGTCCTTGTTCCTTGTGTTTGCCCAGTGGTGCGTGCTCCACCGCCGGCGGCTTCCCCGCCTGGCGGCTCCGATCCGCAGCCCAAGGCATTCCCACAGTTGGTTTTGGTTACTACACTGTAAGTGTCCAGTCTGCTCGATTGAGCACCCATCACAGTGGTTTCTTTTTGGGAGAAGGTGAATCCAGATTGAAAAGTAATCAAATCCCTACAAGTCATCAACCAATTCACATTGAGCAGTGTGAGCAAGGGCTGGAGAACAAAGTGAGAGGTTAATGGCAGAGAACATACTTTGTCCTTATTTTAGCAAATATATGTGTGATGACATGAGAAGCCTCTCCATTGCTCTGACCTTGAGTAGGTAGTTGCAGAGTCCCAAAGCACACTGTGTGCATTAAAATCACTGCAGAGGATAAAGGAATGAGGGAGCTGTGTAAGAAGGTCATTCAGAGCCTTTTCATTGAGTGCATCATGTGGGGCAGGTAAAGGGAAACATATTGTCAATGGATGATGCATGAACACTGATGTTGCAGCTGCTTGTAAACTCATTGTAAGGGAGAGAAGATAAGGAGTGGTAGTTGGTACCAACACAAACATCTACATCTCCTCTGGCTGTCTCTGCACTCAGGTCATCCTTTTGTGGACTATTAAGTCTCCTGAATACACAGACCATTGGTCTACTCTGAAATAGCATATGAAGTTTCTCCATGTGCATCCCGGACCCCTGCAAGTTCCACTGTAGTATGGGAGCCATGTATCATGGGGGTAGCACTTTCATCCTGTCTCTCAGCTGGGGTGGGAAGACTGCAGTGTGTAGATGTTCAGTCGTGGGACGATTACCTCATACTCCATCAGCTCTGTGGATGAGTTAAACAAAGCATCAGACACAATCATGTTGAGATGATCTGATGGTTCACTACTTGATTTTACTTGTTGTTACTGCTTTACATTAGCTTTTATCTGTTTTGAGGGCTTCACTGGAGATGGAGTAGGAGTTGTAATGGCTGTGCTGGGCTTCTGTACAGCCTCAGCCATTGGAGCTGTCTGGGGCTCTCCTATGTTGGCAACAGTACCGTTTCCTGCTGTTCTAGGGGAGGCTAAGGGCTCTGACACATGTGTTGCCTTGCAAGTGCACTGACATCTGTAGGTGTTAGTGCTGATACTCGCAACCTCTGTTTGTGCTGAGGCAGCTTTTGGAGTAGGCTTCTGAAGGACTGATGCAAAAGATGTAGCAAATGCGGAAGCTGCATGGACTTATATATCTTTTTGGCCTCACCATTGAGGCTATGATTTGGTTTTTCATTTCCTGTACTTTATGTTCCTCTAGAAAGATTATGCAGTCCCTGCTCCAAACAAGGTGGCTTCCAAAGCAGTTTATACATTTGACAGGAGATGAATAACCAACTCCTTCGTGAGTGGCCTTACCACAGTTGCCACAAATCACTTTTCCCTTACCCCCTAGGGTTGTGTGCCCAAAACACAGGCATTTAAAACGCTGCCATTTGAAACAGTGCATTGGGTTTGGGACATATAGCTGCACAATTAGGCAAAGAAAGCATGCCTTGACATCCTTTGGGAGTTTGCTGGCGTAGAACGTAAGAATGAAGGAGTTGGACTTCACCAAGTCTCCATCTGCTCATTCCATAACCTGCTGAACATCAGCAATTCTCTCCTGAGCCCACCCACCCTTCAGTTCTTCTATAGGGGTATCAACTAGGTCCCTACATGATGCAACACCATTGCTGAAGTTCAAAACACTGTGGAGCTTGGTGTCGATTGCATATTCCCCCAGGCACTTAATTCTCTGTAGGGTAACAGCTTGTTGGGAACTGGATGTTTCAACCAACAACATTCCATTTTGCAACCGACTGACTGCTTTTAGAGTCCCAGCAGTTCCTTCTAAGCCATTCCAGATGTAGAAAGGTGAGACTTTCTTGAAACTTCCTTCTTTCCTTTTTATTACTAAAATCCATTCTGATGACCAGCTGTGTTCTGATCCTCTTTACTGATTTGTTTGTATTTACTCCTGTGTCTGGAGGGCTAGCTATCTGAGCCCTTTTATTGGGTTGGCTGTTGGTGCCTACCAGTGGTCCACCCACCCCAGTGGAAGGTGTAAAATTAAAATTTGAAGACCCATTTTGTTCCCATGAGCAGCTAAGAAACTAAAAGTCTGCCTAGACAGAGACCCACATGCCTGTGTAAGCCTTATACAATCAAGGTGTGGTTGGGTTCCCAGAGGTTGCCAGCTAGTGACTATTCCACCTCAACAGCCAAGCATCTCCTTGATGCACAGCACATCTTAAGATTGAGGGCTTTTTTAATAGAGATTTTTAGCATCCTCATGAACTGGGTGGTCAAGCCAAGATCCCCACTCTCTGTGACATGCAATGTTCCACTACGGAGCTGCACGGTGGTTGCTGAAGCGTGCCCAGAGATCACGGTGACAGAGAACTGGCAGGGGTTACGAGTCCCTAGCTCAGGAATCATGGGATCACCAAACCCAGACTCAGCAAATGAATGCTGTAAACCACTGAGGGGAGTGTTTTAATGTCTTCACAATATACTGTATACATAAACATATGGGTGAAGAAGGAAACGGCCACTGCTAGTCACCCTCCTAAGGGGGAATTGAAATAATGTTAAAGAGAAAAGCTTCAAAGCAGGTTGTTTATCAGCCCTTTCATTTCTTCACATAACAATTTTACCTTTTTTTATGATCCGCAATACTTATTTTGTTATAATCTGTGAGAACCCACTATAAACAATTTCAATATGTTGATACAAAAGCCTTCAACACCTCCTGTCCCAGTCACTGTGTCAGTATTAAGTCTCTGCTGATTTGGTTTGCCCTTGTCCAGTAGCAATTGTTGATGAGTTGCAAGGCATGTGGCTCCCTTGTTTTAAGAAATTTACTCACTGCAACTGCTAGTCTGGTTCTGGTTCTGAGTTGTAGAATTACATTTCGAGGCTAAGCTATGTTGACGACAGATTTGCATTTTTCTGGTGGAGATCCATGCTGTTGAGCAGAAATTACCGTGAAGAAAGAATCTGATAAAGATGAATCAAATTTATATCAGGTGATTAAGCTATGTTTGCATATGAGATTAACTTGCCAATATTTACTGGTACTATTCTACTAGGGATTTGATCACATGTTTCCACACAGTACAATTGAAGCAGGTAGATTGCTAATCTGTAATTGCTCAGATGCAGGTTTTGGCATCGCATATTATTTCATTCACTTCCTGCTATTATAAATTCAAGGACATGGCATCTACTGAATGTAAAGATTAAGTTTCTCAAAGATATGTAATTATGTATTTAATGAAAGATGTTACATCTGCTTGTGAACCTAATACTTGGAATTGTAGGTTTAAATATCATTAGAGGGTGTAAAGTTTACATTTGTATGCATTGACAATATACTGTTGGTTAAAATCAATTCTCACAATTTCCTTTTACTGAGGATATCACAATTCTTTGTGTACAATCCATTTGAAATCCATTTGAATATGTAACATTGGTCTTGCTTTGTCTCACACAAACTACCTACTCAAGTTGGATCACTCTGATGATGAAATCCATGACTACTGAGCTATAATTGAGCTGTAATGGTAATAAATAGAAAGTCTATGTATGATACATCGTGCACTGTGGACTGCCTCCTGGTGGTACCTCTCAGTACTTAGCATTTTTGTTGTGCTCTAGGTCTAGTTATTAGTTATTTTGTAGTAGTCAACATGGCATTAAACAATGAAACAACATTATGTGTCATGTATCTGTCTTATTCATGTCACACAAATTCTAAGTTGTATGTGTATAATGGTGCACATCTGGCATGTTATTGTAATGCCTTAACTGTCTTGTTGTATGCTTTCATTTAATTTTGCTTATTAGATATGTTAATTATTGTATTTTGGTTTTGAATTATATCCATTCATATGAGCAGAATTTTATGGGATTTATTACCTTACATCCAGTTGTATGTTGTTCTTATGACAGAGTGATTTAAATCATTGTATGGTGTAACTGCCACAGCCTGCTTTTATGGGTACCAGTATATAAGTTTGTTATAGAGCTTTTGTGAATGCCATACTGAGTTTTTATACTGACTTAAACATTTACCATTAGTATATTTTGTTTTATAGATCTGCAGATGACAATTTATTTTGTTGAATCTAGTAACTCATCAATGTGTTAACTTAGTGATCTTCACAAATAAAGTTTTCATAATAAGACTACAGTACAAATTTACAGATCAACTCCTGTACTGGCTGATCATATCAGATAACCACATCATGATATTTAGCCATTTTACTTCAAGATTGTGTTGATTCTTGGGAAAGATGATGTTGTTACTGATGCTCTTTTGAGATCTGTTCTAATACATCAATAAAAATTATCAGTCTTTGAAGATATAATGTAACTGGATAGATAAAAAATATCTACTCACCAAGCAGTGACAGGCGAACACACATACAAAGGCATTGAAATATGCAAGCTTTTGGTGCCAGTGGCTCCTTCCTCTGGCAGAAGGGTTGAAGGAAAGAAGAGGGGTGAAGGAAAAGGACTGGTGAGGTGTAGTACATAGAGAGAGTTCCGAAAAGTTGCCCTTTACTCTGTATCAGGGAAAACTTAACATATGGGATATGAGTTGTTCCTTCTCATCCTGTCTGGTAAGTCTCCCCTGATCTGCGGTTCTGGTTGACTTTTGTTAGCTCTTCCAATGTTCTAGACTTCACCAGTCCTTTTCTTTACTTTTCGTTTACTTTACACGTTTAGTTATATAAGACCAAATTGAGGAGCAAATCACCAAGCTCATGGAACATGTCAGTATGTGTAATTGCAACATAAAAGTAATAAAAGATAAAATAAAATGTTTATGAACCCAAAAAAGAGAGTGCCATAAGTTTAAGTAAACAAAATCAAAAATATAAATAGGAAACAGCTTGATTTTCCAAGGAATGCCTCTGTAGAACAGAACATGAGGAAACTCTTCAGTTTTGATTTGAAAGTACATGGATCAACGCTAAGGTATTTGAATTCTTGTGGCAGCTTACTGAAAATGGATGGAATGGTATACCACACACCTTTTGCGTTCTGGGCCAAAAATATCCTTTGATAATGGGAAGAGTTACCCCAAAATATAAAACCATGTTACATAAGTGAATGAAAATAAGCAAAGTAGACTAATCTTCATGTCAAATGATCACTTACTTGAGATACCATTGGAATAGTAGAAATGACAGCATTAAATCTTTGAACAAGATCCTGAAAATGGGCTTTCCATGAAAATTTACTATCTACCTGGAACAGAAATATTTTAGAATTACCTGTAATAGTAGAGGACATATTGTTTATATAAATAAGGAACATGAGTGTCCATGGGGCACCCCCCCCCCCCCCCCCATTTGACCCTGCCCCACTCAGGCCTCACATCACAGCCATTCTCAACACTGTGAATAATAACCTTTTACAGTCTGTTGTTAAATAAAGAGGTGAACCAATTGTGCGCTACTCCCCGTATTCCATAATGGTCCAACTCCTGGAGCAATATTTTTTGATCAATACAATCAAATGCCTTAGTTAAATAAAAAAATATGCCTAGTGTTCAAAACGTTTTGTTTAATCCATACAGTATCTCACAGGGGAAAGAGGATATAGCATTTTTAATTGTTAAACCACTACTAAAACTGAACTATAAATTTGATAGCAAATTATATGATATAAAATTATGAATTATCCTTACATACACAACCTTTTCAATAACGTAAGCAAACACTGATGGCATGAAAATAGGCCTAAAATTGTCTACATTATCCCTTTCTCCCTTTTTATAAAGTGCCTTTACCACTGAGTGCTTTAACTGTTCAGGAAACTGGCCATTCTTAAAGGAAAAATTAAAATATGGCGAAATACAGAGCTAACTTGTGCAGCCCTGTATTTTAATATTCTGCTAAGTATTACATCATATCTGTGAGAGTCCTTAGTCTTCAGTGATTTAATTATTGACTCAATCTCCCCCTTGTCAGCATCATAGAGGAGTATTTCAGACATCGATCTTGCAAAGGCATTTTCTAATTGAGTTATGTGATTCCCTGCAGAAACTGAATTTTTATTTAATTTGCCAGCAATGCTCAGAAAATTATTGTTAAATATTGTACATATATCTGACATATAAGTAACAGAAATATTTTTTCTACAAACTGACTTTATATTGTTGACCTTGTGCTGCTGACCAGACACTTCCTTCATTGGTCTCAATTTTATCCTGTGAATTAGCTGTTCTATTTGCATACCATATACTCTTTGCCTCCCTAATAACATTTTTAAACACCTTACATTACTGTTTGTAATGGGCTACTGTAGCTTGATTGTTACTACTTATAACATTTTGATATAATTCCCACTTTCTTCTGCATATATCCCCTTCCCACTAGTCAGTCACCCAGGCTGTCTTTTACTGCTGGTAACCTATTTAGAAAGTTCTCATGGAAAGCAACTCTCAAAGAGCATGAGAAATATGTTAAGAAAATTGTTATACTTGTCAGCACTATAAATATCCTGCCACTCTTGTTGCTTAATGAGCTTTAAAAAACTCTCTATTGCCATTGGATTAGCTTTCTTACACAATTTGTAATTGTATGTAACATTTGTTTGAATACAATAGCATTTTAGTGTTAAAATTTGTGCATCATGGTCTGAAAAGCCATTCAACCTTTTACTAACAGAAAGCCCATGTAGTAATGAAGAATGAATTAAAATATTGTCTACAGCTGTGCTACTGTTCTCTTGCACCATGGTTGGAAAAGACACGGTCTGCATCAGATCATATGAGTTTAGGAGATCTATCAATATTCTTCTCCTTGCACAATCACATACAAAATTAATACTGAAGTCACCACACATAACTATTTGTTGTTACTTACTATAAAGTGAACCAAGAAGCCTCTCTAGCGTGAGCAGAGATGCTCTGAAGTCAGAGTTAGGGGGCCTATAAACAACAACAGTTAGAAGTTTAGTTTCACTAAATTCAACTGCCCCTTCACAACATTCAAATACCTGTTCAGCGCAGTGCCACAATACTTTTACGTACATGGCCATTCCCCCACTCCACAAAGAACTCCTTGAAAAACAGCCAGCTAATCTGTATACTGGTAAAGGAAGCCTCTGAATTGTCAAATTATTTAAGTGGTGCTCCAAGATACCATTAACACCAGAGTCAACATATATAAGCAGTTCACTAACTTTATCTCTAATACCGATTATATTTTGATGAAATATGCTAGTTCCTTCTCTGCTTGGATACCTGACCTCATTCGAATGTGATTCCTTTGTCAGAGGGACTTTCTTTAAGCAAGGATACCTACCAGCTGATTTTATTCTAAAAAAGATGGAATTCTAACACCAATTACTACAGGAACTTTTTCATGAGTGATCCCACCACCACACTGTCACCAGCCAGAAGAAGAAGCTACTGCCTCCAAAAGCTTGCAGATTTCAATACACTCCTGGAAATTGAAATAAGAACACCGTGAATTCATTGTCCCAGGAAGGGGAAACTTTATTGACACATTCCTGGGGCCAGTTACATCACATGATCACACTGACAGAACCACAGGCACATAGACACAGGCAACAGAGCATGCACAATGTCGGCACTAGTACAGTGTATATCCACCTTTCGCAGCAATGCAGGCTGCTATTCTCCCATGGAGACGATCGTAGAGATGCTGGATGTAGTCCTGTGGAACGGCTTGCCATGCCATTTCCACCTGGCGCCTCAGTTGGACCAGCGTTTGTGCTGGACGTGCAGACCGCGTGAGATGACGCTTCATCCAGTCCCAAACATCCTCAATGGGGGACAGATCCGGAGATCTTGCTGGCCAGGGTAGTTGACTTACACCTTCTAGAGCACGTTGGGTGGCACGGGATACATGCGGACGTGCATTGTCCTGTTGGAACAGCAAGTTCCCTTGCCGGTCTAGGAATGGTAGAACGATGGGTTCGATGACGGTTTGGATGTACCGTGCACTATTCAGTGTCCCCTCGACGATCACCAGTGGTGTACGGCCAGTGTAGGAGATCGCTCCCCACACCATGATGCCGGGTGTTGGCCCTGTGTGCCTCGGTCGTATGCAGTCCTGATTGTGGCGCTCACCTGCACGGCGCCAAACACGCATACGACCATCATTGGCACCAAGGCAGAAGCGACTCTCATCGCTGAAGACGACGCATCTCCATTCGTCCCTCCATTCACGCCTGTCGCGACACCACTGGAGGCGGGCTGCACGATGTTGGGGCGTGAGCGGAAGACGGCCTAACGGTGTGCGGGACCGTAGCCCAGCTTCATGGAGACGGTTGCGAATGGTCCTCGCCGATACCCCAGGAGCAACAGTGTCCCTAATTTGCTGGGAAGTGGCAGTGCGGTCCTCTACGGCACTGCGTAGGACCCTACGGTCTTGGCACGCATCCGTGCGTCGCTGCGGTCCGGTCCCAGGTCGACGGGCACGTGCACCTTCCGCCGACCACTGGCGACAACATCGATGTACTGTGGAGACCTCACGCCCCACGTGTTGAGCAATTCGGCGGTACGTCCACCCGGCCTCCCGCATGCCCACTATACGCCCTCGCTCAAAGTCCGTCAACTGCACATACGGTTCACGTCCACGCTGTTGCGGCATGCTACCAGTGTTAAAGACTTCGATGGAGCTCCATATGCCACGGCAAACTGGCTGACACTGACGGCGGCGGTGCACAAATGCTGCGCAGCTAGCGCCATTCGACGGCCAACACCGTGGTTCCTGGTGTGTCCGCTGTGCCGTGCGTGTGATCATTGCTTGTACAGCCCTCTCGCAGTGTCCGGAGCAAGTATGGTGGGTCTGACACACAGGTGTCAATGTGTTCTTTTTTCCATTTCCAGGAGTGTATCTTTATATGTATGTTCTCCTGCCACTGTTTAGTGAGTAGATCTTTTTTATCTGTCCAATTACATTGTAAGTTCAAAGTTCTGTATTTACAGAACATTGCCTTTGATCATTTTGTTGGTGCAGTTGAGAATACTGCTAATGAACAAGATAAAGACCCGTCATGGAAGGAGGTGAAGGAGAACTGGAGAGATGGCAATGGTGTTGAAGTTAGACAGTTTTATTTGGTGGAAAATGACGTTTTGTTATAGAAAATAAATTGAGATAATTTGCAGGGGGCCATCTGAATTTTGATGAATTAGTCAAAAATTTAATTTAGGGTACACATTTGCATTATGCTCACTTTGGTGCAACGAAATGGTTTCACAGAATTCATGGAACGTGTTACTTTTATGAATATGGAGTAATCCATTCACAAGATTTTGGCTTCATGCAAGGTGAAACCACTAACAGTGTCACTCCATGCACCTTTATTTCCAATTATTCAGTCAAAACTGAGAGAACTTCCTGTAGTTGATCTGTTTGGTTCTATTCCAAGAACTATTCAGGGTTGTCAAAATATCCACGGGTGTGCTGCCGGTCTATAGTGTCCAACGGGCACAATATTTCGGCGATCATACATGTCGCCATCATCAGGTGAACTGACGGACTGAGCTCCTGTGAACGTGCCGGCACGGAGACCCGTACGCTATGGCTGCTCAGAGGGAACTGGGTTCGGTCGCGGCGGCGGCCGATTTAAATACCCTCCGCTCGCGGCGCGCTCCCTCCGCCGTCCGCGCCCCGCGCCACGGTCGCGCGGTGGAACAGAGTGCGACGGCGTCTGAGATGACGTCGGAGTGATGGCTCTGTCCGCCGTGATCGTCACAACTATATGTTTGCTCGATTTACTCTTGATTAACCCGATCGCTGGTTCCCAAGCCTTGCTAAGATTATAGCCGCAGTCACGGTTTATGAGGTCGTCATTGGTGCGAATTTCGATGGCCTCTCTAACAACGCTGTCCCAGTATCTCGACGTCTGTACCAGAATCCTCGTGCGGTCATATTCCATGGCGTGATTTTCCGACAAACAATGTTCAGCGACCACCGACTTGCTCGGATACATCAGACGAGTGTGCCTCTGGTGTTCACGGCATCGATCCTCGACGGTACGCATCGTCTGACCAATATGCGACTTGCCACATTGACACGGAATCTGGTACACGCCGGCCTTCCTCAAACCGAGGTCATCTTTGGTGCTCCCCACCAGTGCACGAGTTTTATTTGGAGGACAAAACACAGTTCCGACCCGGTGTTTCTTCAGAATGCGAGCAATTTTCCCCGAGAGTGCGCCTGTGTATGGAATAAATGCAGTGCCTACCTCCTCCCTCGTGACTTCATCCATCTCAAGAGGTTGTGCTGCAGTGGTTGGGTGGAGAGCACGTTGAATCTGCCACTCTGAGTACCCATTTTTTCGAAATACAGTTCTCAGATGTTCCAATTCCTGGGGTAGACTCTCTGCGTCAGAGATAGTGCGCGCCCTATGTGTTCAGGGTTATTCCTACATTTTTATTGCTGTTGAGTTGACATCCAAGTCTGTTTAATGTGCATCATTAAGGAAAGCTACAAGTTGTTCTGTTACATTAGCCTTTCTGCATCATTTTCTATGTAAGGTTGGTCATGTCAACAAAAGTAATATCAGACAATTGTCCACAATTCAGCTGGGTAATTTGGAAGTATGCTTCACCATACCATCTAGCAGCTATCCCTCTGAGTGTGTCATAGAGGAGTTTGGCAAACTATGTAGGCTGTATTGCCAGCATTGTTACAGATGTTTGGATTCAAATCTACATTTGTTTGAGGGAGTTCTGGATGAGTTGCTCAATGATTTGTCATATTTGCCACCTATCTTAAAGGTGTATAATCTCCTTTCGTCAGGTAGTAGAACCAAAATAAATAAGTTGTTATGGAATGGAGATGTCAGATATGTAAAATATTGGACAAACAGATCTATCAAACATCACCAGCAGCCAGAAACAGCAAACAAAGAAACACAATGCGCTTTTTCTAGCAGACAGCTATGGAAGAAAGCTAGCAAATATTCTACAGGATGTGAATACGGATCTTCATGCACCTGGCATCGTAAAACCTGGTGCGAGGACAGAAAATATTGTTGAAGGCATCTCAGAACACAAGAATACAACAAGGGACAGTCACTTTGTTGTTTGTGTGACTGGTGCAAATGACGTAGCACACAATGAAGCCAAAACGTGTATAACAGGTTTGAAAATTTTTTTAGATGTTAAGTAAGGTGGAAAACACTATTATTGTGACGATACCTCATAGACATGACTTGATCTATAATTCATGTCTTAACAAAGATATTCGTAAAACAAATATTAAAATCAAACAACTATGTTCCATTTATGCTAAATGTAATGTAGTGGATATTAGCAGACTTTAAAGAAATTTGCACACTGAACATGGCGAGCATCTAAATTACCATGGGAAAACATTTTTGTGTCAGGAGATAAACAAAGCTGTAAATGAAATACGAGCACGCGGCAGCCTTGTCTTAAAAGACAGTCCCACAGAGCATGACTGTACACCTCCTTTTTTTTTTTTTTTTTTTTTTTTTTTTAGAGAAAACAACATTACAGATGAAGGAAAGTTAGAAACCACATTAAGTGGAAACTGCAGCAGTCTAATTCATTCAGATAATTGTGAAACCCTAGATCATGTAGCAAAAATAAATGAATACAGAAGGTTCTGTGAAAGTAGAATACCATTATTTAGCAGAGACAGTTTCCTCCTCCTTCATATAAATGTACAATCTCTTAGGTGTAAAATCAATGAATTACAATACTGGCTCGATAAAATCAACTGCAGTGTTCTATGCATCAATGAACACTGGATGAAAGACACTGAAATAGACTTGCGTGTTCCTCCTGGATATATGTTAGTTACAAGCTACTGCAGAAAAAGTATTACACATGGTGGGGTCTCAATATACGTCAAAAGTGACCTTGAATTGCATTACTCAGTTATAGACCTTAGTAGAATATGCCTTGAAGCTACAATAGAAGTAGCCGGTGTGGTAATGCACGAACAGAAAACTATAATTGTCTCAATATATCGAATCCCAGGCTCTGTTGTCAAAATATAAACAGTATAGAATTGTAATTGAAGGTGATATTAACATAGATATAAGGGCAAAGAGAAAAAATGTAATTCATATGATTAACACTCTGAAGTCATTAAACTATTACCGTCTCAATGAAAAACCCACTCGACTGAATGCATGCCTTGATAACATAATTAGCAATGTACAAAGAGACTCCATACAATGTGATGTAATAGAATTAGGAATATCAGATCATGCAGGGCTACGGCTTCAAATAGAAAAGTTAGCCTTCAGTTCTACAGAGAGAGAAGTGACATATAGAATTCTAGGTGAATCCAATGTAAACAAAATGATAAACCAGTTAAAAGAAATGGATTGGACTCGTGTAATGGATAACAAGAAAATGATTAATAAATGTTTTTCCATTTTCCTGACAGAGATCAAGCATATAGAAGAAATGACATGCCCCTTGGTAACCAAAAGGTACCAGAGTAATATTACTCATAAGCAACAAAATACTAACAAGTGGTACACCCCACAACTTAACAAACTCAGAATATTACTGATGATTATGAAAGACAAATCTCATAACAGTGATAGGGACAAGGAAAATTACACTAAAATGAGAAACCTTTACAGATTAGAAACAAAAAATGCTAAGTGCTGTGCAAATGATGAATATATTTTAAATTCTAAATATAAATCTAAAGCAGCCTGGACTGTCATTAAAAGGGAAATAAATAATACCTATAAAGAAAGGAGTATCCCTATTGACTGCAATATTCTCAATGAATATTTTGTAAATAGTGTCACCACCCCACCCATCAATTCTGCCTCTGGTGCAGAAGCATTGCTCACTTCTGCAAAACAGACAAGAAGTGAGAAGTTCACTTGGACCCGAATCACATTAAATGATATTCATAAGTCAATAAACAAATTAAGTAATTCCAAAAAAGAAGATTATTATGGACTCAGTAATCTCATCATTAAATGTATAGCAAAAGAAATTGAAATGCCACTTCTCTCACTATCAAACAGAGTACTTGATGAAGGAATATTCCCCAACTGTCTTAAGCTCACAGTTACATTGCCTGTGTATAAAAAAGGTGAAAGAAACCTCCCAAATAACTACAGACCCATTTCAATAGTACCAATCATATCCAAGTTAGTAGAAAATTGTGTGCATAAACAGATATACAGGTATTTGGTCTATGTTAATGCCTTCTTGAATTACATACCGTGTAAGAACATACTATATGCTGACGATATGACATTAATAAGTAGTGGAGAGAACTTACAGAGTGTACTGGACAAAAATAGAGAAATGATGCAAATGGCTAATTACTGGTGTCAAGCTAACCAGCTGTGCATAAATCAAACAAAAACAGAAGAAATAATATTTAATCTCAAAGTAACTAAAAATGAAAACAAAACAGTGAAATTACTTGGGCTAATCATAGACCAAAAGCTCTCATGGGAAGGACACAGCAATTATCTATGTAGTAAACTAGCACGAGTACTTTTCTTATTGTATAAATTAAGAAACAGTGTGAGCAAGCAATTGCTACTCCACTCATACTATGCTTTTTTTCATTCCCAACTGCAATATGGAATACTGCTTTGGGGTAACTCCCCAGGGGCTGAATGTATTTTCAGATGGCAGAAGAAAGCAATCAGGTGCATGGAGGGGTTAGCACCCAGAGAGTCCTGCAGAAATTATTTTAAATCTCTTGGCGTAATGACAGTGCCAAGCATGTACATATATAACTGTCTAATATATGCCAGAGAAAATCTGAAAAAATTGAACATGAGATGTGATGTGCATGCACACAGTACAAGAAACAGTCACCTGCTGGACTTGCCTTCCACAGGATTTGCTGTAGTCCATAATAACTATAAGTATTTAAGCATAAAATTTTTAATAAGTTGCCATGCTCAGCTCGTACAGTACCACTAAATAAACATAAGAATACATTGTAAACCCGGCTAAAAAGCAACAAATTCTATACAACTGAAGAATTTTTAGAAACTAATCATCAATATATATGTTTTACCTAAGTTATGAAGAAAATGTTTTGATATTATATAAGCTAGTTATTTACTGTGATTCTTTTCTTATGTGTGTATTTAATTACTGTATAAAACATTGTTTTACATAATGCTGAAGAAAAGGTCTTTAGTTCCTTTTCTCCCCTTTCTGTAACTATTTGAATATCATACTGAAACTAAAACCCTCTGTAAACTTTGACGAAGCCAATTGTATGAAAAATACTGAAAAGCTAATAAAAATATTCTATTCTATTCTATCTAGAGTAATGAAAAAATGGTATGTTGCACTGGAAGTTGTCATAGTGCCTGTAAGGTGACATACCAGTATTAAGAATGAAAGTTTGAGGTATCAGTATCATTAAGAATAATTTTGCTATTAATGTAAGAGATAGGAATATTAGTGTGCAGTCCTAAAGCATCAACTGCACACCAACCAGTGCAGCATCACGTAATGGCATCAGAAGGAGCTGACCCATGCACCAATGGATAGTATGGGCAGTGCAGCACCTACAGGAAGACAGAGTTCAGTGCTCCCTGTGAATACTGATTTAAACAGCTGCCCATCACTGGTTGCACCATTTTGGTTGCAGTCTTTGAGAGCATCAGTATGGAGTATTAGGAAGATAATACCTAGCCTGTGATCTTGAGTGGTAACAGTGAATGATACTTGTATGTAAGAGGCACAGGAGGCACTGGAACAGCCTTATAAAGAGAAATTATTTTATTTAATTATTATAAATGAAGTGTTCTTCTAATTAGAAATGTTTTGTAATGTTGATTTTGGATTCCTTCTATCGGCCATCCCAACATCGCTTTTTCCTTGTTTGTGTCAGTGCTGACTTCCACAGGAGCTGACACAACATCCCATGCCATGGATTAAAGAATCAATGCTGCCTTTGCTCTTTGCTGCTCCATCATAGTGTGTCACTAATATTTTTCTCTGTTCTTTCAGAAGTGCATTGCTAATCACTGGGAATAATTGTTTATATAACTTTATTGCATTCCTCTCATTAAAATGGCCTCTAGCCCACCTCCTAAACCACTGGTACATACACCTATAGATGCTGCTGGCTTTTATCTAATGCAGTTTATTCACTTTCAGAACCACCAAACTACGCAGTTGATGATGACAGTCCAGCAGCTTATTAATGCACAAGCAGCCGCTGCATCAGCTCTGCTGCAACAGCTAGCACATCCAAGGCACTACCTCCATGAATTCCACTGTTCCGAGCTTTCAATGCAAAGAGTACTATGCTCAGTTTGATGCTCATTGTGGTACACATCAAGAGTAAAGTACTAAGAAACTTTCTTATTTCTTGTCAATGGATGCCGCAGGAGTTTACTGCCTCACTCAGAAGTTACTCCCAAGTAGTATGCCAGAGCTACTAGTTTTTGACGATTTAGTTTTAGTATTATAGGAACCAGGTAGAGGTTGCTGCAGAGCTCCTTACAAGTTCTTGTGACTGAGGAAAAATTAGAACAGAAATACCACCAGTGGGTCATTGAACATCAGGATTTGAAATGACAGTGTCATTTTCAATGTAGCTGTGGGTAGTACTATAGTGACACAATGATTCACAATGCCATTACATATAATGTGCTAGACCAGGGTGTATACATGGACAAGGAAAAAAATTCCTGGATTTCCCGGTTAAAAATACACTTTCTCCTGGGTGAAAATACACTTTTTATGTGTTAAGTGACAGTATACTCTTATTTGGCACTGTAAAACTAATCAATCCTTTGATTGTTTATGGTTTTATATACCAGAGTAGAATTTCCCGGCACTTTAGAAACTAAACTCAGGGAGGAAAAACACGTTTTGAAAGACCTTTGATGTGCAGCAACATGTACGCTGCATATTTCCGTATTATAAAGGTATAAATTCGAATTCCACCAAACATTGCATGTCACTTTCTGAAGCATTGAAATCGAGATTGCGATGTGCTTTTGTAAGCCAGTCATAGCTCCTCTCATGTGATCTCTCCAGCTGATGGCAGTGTAGGACACGTGATGTAGTCAGCCAAGTGCAAGATCACTCTTAAGTAGCGCTAACACACTAATAAGAGAAGTTAGTGGTTTAAATTAGTATACATAGCATTCACATATAATATTGGTCTTGAAGATTAATAAGCTGGAAGAGAAGCTAAGCTTCCACATATAATGTTTATCTTTTTTTGCGCCTGTCACATGTTAAAATACATCACACAAATGCCAGTAAAATTTTTAATAACGACGTTAATGTCTGATCTTCTGGGCTCGATGTTCTAAATGGTCATCCTCAAAGAGTTGATTTTTAAATGAGAGTCAAACGCTTTGATTTAAGAAATTCATCATACATTCTCGCTTGGATGTGTGACTGCTGTGTACGGACGCAGGAGGAGCTGGCCACTGTTCGCGAACAGCTCAACGTGTTGATGGCCGCGGTCAGCCGTCTTCAGGCTGCTGCCTCAGAGTTTAGCGGCAGTGGGGAGTCTGGTGCATCACATGGTACACCCCAGGTGTTACATGCTTCACCCACTGTCCCTGCTGTCGAGACATCTTCGCGGGCACCAGGCGCGGTTGGGTCACCCTCTCCCCAAGGGAAGTGGCGAGTTCAGCGGTGTTCTCAGTGCACGAGGTGGAGGGTCAATGTGGAGGCTAGACGTGTGGCATCGCCCGCTCTGCCTGTGAGTGGACATGTGGCTGCTCGTTCAGCAAGGTCCGAGCAGGCACACGGGGGGAGGGGTTTATTAGTTATTGGGAGCTCCAACGTTAGGCAGGTGATGGAGCCCCTTAGGGAAATAGCGGAACGGTCGGGGAAGAAGGCCAGTGTTCACTCTGTCTGCTTGCCAGGGGGTCTCATCCGAGATGTGGAGGAGGCCCTGCCGGCAGCGATAGAGAGCACTGGGTGCACCCGACTGCAAATTGTTGCTCATGTCGGCACCAATGATTCCTGCCGTCTGGGTTCAGAGGTCATCCTCAGTTCGTACAGGCAGTTGGCGGAATTGGTGAAGGCGGAAAGCCTCGCTCGTGGGGTGGAATCAGAGATAACTATTTGTAGTATCGTTCCCAGAACAGATCGTGGTCCTCTGGTTTGAAGCCGAGTGGAAGGCTTAAACCAGAGGCTCAGATGATTCTGCGGAGATCTGGGGTGCAAATTTCTCGACCTTCGCTATTGTGTGGAGAAATGTAGGGTCACCCTGAGTAGGTCAGGTGTGCACTACACGCCGGAAGTGGCTACAAGGGTAGCGGAGTACGTGTGGAGTGCACATGTGGGTTTTTTAGGTTAGAGAATTTCCTTCCTAGGCCCGACAAGACGCCTCCTGAGACGCGGCAAGGTAGGAGTAGGCAAAATGCAACAGGGAATAACAATATTAATGTGCTAATAGTAAACTGCAAAAGCATCTATAGAAAGGTCTCAGAACTGCTCTCATTAATAGTACTAGGGACAGGACAGAAAGTTGGCTGAAACCAGACGTAAACAGTAATGAAATCCTAAACTTAGATTGGAATGTATACCGCAGAGACAGGCTGGACAGTGAAGCGGGAGGCGTGTTTATAGCGATAAGAAGTGCAATAGTATCGAAGGAAATTGATGGAGATCCGAAATGTGAAATAATTTGGGTGAAGGTCACTGTTAAAGGAGGCTCAGACATGGTAATTGGATGTCTCTATAGGCCCCCTGTCTCAGCAGCTGTTGTGGCTGAGCACCTGAAGGATAATCTGGATTATACTTTGAGTAGATTTCCCCACCATGTTATAGTTCTTGGTGGAGATTTTAATTTGCCGGATATAGACTGGGAGACTCAAACATTCATAACGGGTGGCAGGGACAAAGAATCCAGTGACATTTTTTTAAGTGCTTTATCTGAAAACTACCTTGAGCAGTTAAACAGAGGACCGACTCGTGGCGATAACATATTAGACCTTCTGGTGACAAACAGACCCGAACTATTTGAAACAGTTAATGCAGAACAGGGAATCAGCGATCATAATGCGGTTACTGCATCGATGATTTCAGCCGTAAATAGAAATATAAAAAAAGGTAGGAAGATTTTTCTGTTTAACAAAAGTGACAAAAAGCAGATTACAGAGTACCTGATGGCTCAACACAATAGTTTTGTCTGAAGTACAGATAGTGTTGAGGATCAGTGGACAAAGTTCAAAACCATCATACAATATGTGTTAGATGAGTATGTGCCAAGCAAGATTGTAAGAGATGGAAAAGAGCCACCGTGGTACAACAACCGAGTTAGGAAACAGCTGCAGAAGCAAAGGGAACTTCACAGCAAACATAAACACAGCCAAAGCCTTGCAGACAAACAAAAATTACTCAAAGCGAAATGTAGTGTAAGTAGGGCTATGCGAGAGGCGTTCAATGAATTCGAAAGTAAAGTTCTATGTACTGACTTGGCAGAAAATCCTAAGAAATTTTGGTCTTATGTCAAAGCGGTAGGTGGATCAAAACAAAATGTCCAGACACTCTGTGACCAAAATGGTACTGAAACAGAGGATGACAGACTAAAGGCCGAAATACTAAATGTCTTTTTCCAAAGCTGTTTCACAGAGGAAGACTGCACTGTAGTTCCTTCTCTAGATTGTCGCACAGATGACAAAATGGTAGATATCAAAATAGACGACAGAGGGATAGAGAAACAATTAAAATTGCTCAAAAGAGGAAAGGCCGCTGGACCTGATGGGATACCAGTTTGATTTTACACAGAGTACACGAAGGAACTTGCCCCCCTTCTTGCAGCAGTGTACTGTAGGTCTCTAGAAGAGCGTAGCATTCCAAAGGATTGGAAAAGGGCACAGGTCATCCCCGTTTTCAAGAAGGGACGTCGAACAGATGTGCAGATCTATAGACCTATATCTCTAACGTTGATCAGTTGTAGAATTTTGGAACACGTTTTATGTTAGAGTATAATGACTTTTCTGGAGACTAGAAATCTACTCTGTAGGAATCAGCACGGGTTTCGAAAAAGACGGTCGTGTGAAACCCAGCTCGCGCTATTCGTCCACGAGACTCAGAGAGCCATAGACATGGGTTCACAGGTAGATGCCGTGTTTCTTGACTTCCGCAAGGTGTTCGATATAGTTCCCCACAGTCATTTATTGAACAAAGTAAGAGCATATGGACTATCAGACCAATTGTGTGATTGGATTGAAGAGTTCCTAGATAACAGAACGCAGCATGTCATTCTCAATGGAGAGAAGTCTTCCGAAGTAATAGTGATTTCAGGTGTGCCACAGGGGAGTGTCATAGGACTATTGCTATTCACAATATACATAAATGACCTTGTGGATGACATCGGAAGTTCACTGAGACTTTTTGCAGATGATGCTGTGGTGTATTGAGAGGTTGTAACAATGGAAAATTGTACTGAAATGCAGGGGGATCTGCAGCGAATTGACGCATGGTGCAGGGAATGGCAATTGAATCTCAATGTAGAGAAGTGTAATGTGCTGCGAATACATAGAAAGATAGTTCCCTTATCATTTAGCTACAAAATAGCAGGTCAGCAACTGGAATCAGTTAATTCCATAAATTATCTGGGAGTACGCATTAGGAGTGATTTAAAATGGAATGATCGTATAAAGTTGATCATCAGTAAAGCAGATGCCAGACTGAGATTCATTGGAAGAATCCTAAGGAAATGCAATCCGAAAACAAAAGAAGTAAGTTACAGTACGCTTGTTCGCCTACTGCTTGAATACTGCTCAACAGTGTGGGATCCGTACCAGATAGGGTTGATAAAAGAGATAGAGAAGATTCAATGGAGAGCAGCGCGCTTCATTACACGATCATTTAGTAATCGCGAAAGTATTACGGAGATGATAGATAAACTCCAGTGGAAGACTCTGCAGGAGAGATGCTCATTAGCTTGGTACGGGCTTTTGTTAAAGTTTCGAGAACATACCTTCACCGAGGAGTCAAGCAGTATATTGCTCCCTCCTACGTATATCTCGCGAAGAGACCATGAGGATAAAATCAGAGAGATTAGAGCCCACAAAGAAGCATACCGACAATCCTTCTTTCCACGAACTATACGAGACTGGAATAGAAGGGAGAACCGATAGAGGTACTCAAAGTACCCTCCGCCACACACCGTCAGGTGGCTTGCGGAGTATGGATGTAGATGTAGATGTAGATCTTACATAAAAGGAAATCTGCTTGGAATGTAACGCTTTTCAAACCACCATTTGCAATATTTTCCTGTGACCTGTTAGAAATAGGTTCATTTCAGCAGTTGCAAGAGAGCGCCAAATAACAAATGTCACCATGGTTGTGCAGCTACGATGATGCAGGAAGCCCATATGTTCTTATGTGTAAAACATAAAAAGATTTTACATTATGTCATAAAAGAAACAAGACATCAGAGGATACTTCAAGAGTGTCAGAATTTTGTGAACCATACTAAAACGTATTATTCGGCTTAAAATGCACATTCATATGTAAATTTTCTTGGGGTACCAGTACTCTATTATCTAATGTTTGGTTCTTTATTACGGCATAATGCCATACGTGCACTTGAAATGCAGTGAACAGTTGAAACTAGCCAATAGTGTGAAATTAAAAATTTCGTTTCAAATAAATTGACTGCCTCAACAAAAAAGATTAATAAAAGCCAAATCTCTTTAGCAAACTGGCAAAAATAACTTCATTGTTCTGTAAGGCGATTAATGTTTGACTGTCAGAAAGGTGGAAATAAAATCTAAAACTAATAACATATTTTAGCCTTCCGTAATTACGCATATGTATTTTAATTCATTTGATAACTCCAGGCCACAAAAATACATTTTCTTATCATTTAACGTGAGAGTAATAAACAAAGAGGAAACAACAAAATCACTGAACGTAAACACAGGTCACGTGGAGACAACCAACCTCCCTACCACAACTCAGACTGCTCTGTGCATCGGTCACAGATTTACTAATTTCCGGACCGGGGCAATATTAAGTAGTGGCCCCCACACGACTCAACTGCGCAAAAGCCCTCCCACAACTGCTCAAACGAATCTAATTTGAACCGTTGTCACGCCACGCTCGTCGGAGGCAATTTGTTGTTACAATACATTGCATAGTTTTCCTACAGCCTTTGACATACTTTGCTGTTTGCAGACACTTGAATGAGCACTGTTTTGTTGTTGTATATGGCGCATTTCATTTGCAACTCAAGTTTTATTTTCTTTTTCTTTTTTTTCTCTCGTTCATATTTTATTGCTGCAGTATTATTCTGCAGTAGCGGGATACAGTAATATCCTTTGTTAGAGTATTGGTTCTTACCAGTCAAAATCACAAAAATTTAACTGAAAACTAAAACAATGAAAAATTCCTGGAATTCTAAACAATTCCTCGGTTTTTCCCGGTTTTCTTCCAGATGAAAAAATTCCCTGGTTTTTCCCGGATCTCCCGGTTGTCCCAGCTCGTATACACCCTGTAGACTGTAGGATCTGTGAACAAATTCTTCAACATTCTGATCCTACTTTGAAATAAATGTTACAGATTATTGAACATCAGGAAAACTTTGAGATAGCTCCCATCTGCAGTGTAATACAAAGTGACAAACAGGTATGGTTTTTGTGGACAACTGCTATATGTGAACAGGACATTGCACCACAATCAGAATAAACAAGTATCAATGTGTGCGTCTGCTGTGAAATCATGTCCCCCACTGTTTTCCTATGCATAAAATACTAAATTGCTCTTCGTGGAATGTAACTTGCTTTGCTTGTGGGGCACCAGGTCATGTACAGTTTGCCTGCTTGCAACAGAAAAAGAACTCTATCCATGTTTGCTCACATAAGTGCAGAGCATCTTTTCACTCAGTGAATGTAGTTTTTTCTAAACTGGTAACTGATACTAGTAATAACCAAATTCAGAATGTCCCACTCAATTACTGCAGAATGACAATCAAACAAACTATTTGTTAACTTAGTCATTGGTGAATGCTATGTGCGCCTTCAGTTAGACACCGGTGCTTCCATTACCTTGCAAAATCATTCCACTTATGAACGGGTGGGATCACCATGATTAACAAACTCTTGTACACAATTAACTGTATACAGTGGTCAGGACATTCCAGTGCGTGGTACATGTAGTTTGCCTACCACATTCCAGTCTCACATCAGAACAGTGACATTTAAAATTTTGCGATCACAAGACTGTGAAAAAAATTTTGGGGTAGACTCATTTGATTAGTTTTGTCTTCAAATCTGGACAATGTACTTTCTGTTTCTGCTTTCAACCCAAAAGACAGCATTACCCAATTGCTTGTGAGTTTCCTGATTTATTTTCTGAAAGACTTGGCAGAGCAAATAATTTTGTGGTGCACATCACAATGATGGACAATGCTCAACCTACGTTTTTTTGGGCATGCCCTGTCCTTCATGCTCTTACAGGCAAACAATCAAGTGAACTTAAAGAATGGCAAGACAATTGCTCCTATACAGGCTACTTAAGGGGCTTCTCCATTAGTAATCTTGTCAAAACCTTTTGGAAGACTTTGTTTTTGTATTGACTTTAAGTTCACTGTGATCCACAAACAATAACTGATACTTATCCATTGCTTTGCTCTGAGGAATTAATGGGTTGGCTGAGCGCAGGCTGCTATTTTTCAGAAACTGAGTTACACAGTGTGTGTTTGCAATTTACACTCAATGAGGAATCTCAGAAAGTGTCTGTGGTCAATACCCATTTAGGGCTGTTCAAATTTTTGCACTTACCCTTTGGCAGCACTTCCGCACCTGCCATATTCCAGTACTCCTTAGAACAGCTTACAGCAAAAGTTCCATTCTCTTTAAATTACTTGGATGATATTGTGTGTCAGGACATGCACCGGAGGAACATGTCAGTAACCTTTGTATCTTTTCTAAGTACTTTCATCTGCAGGTTTGAAGTGTCACCTGAGAAAATGTACCTTTTTCAGTCTGAAATTCAGTACTTAGGCCATGTTGTTAATAGCCAAGATGTTCACCACCTTCAATTGCATTTGTTGCTCCCGAGGACCTCCCTACCCAGCAGAACATGAGGGAATTGCAGCCAGTTTTCATGAAGTTGACATAGTATATCCAGTTTATACCCAACACAGCCCAAATCACAGCTCTGTTGCATTGTTTCCACCAGAAGAATGTGCCTTTTGTGAGATTGTCAGGAAATATTTTAGGGACTTAAAAATGCCTTGTTGAGTGAAAGATGCCTTGTTCATGTCACAGGATAGGTTAACTGCTTTTGCTTCGAAGTTACTGACCAAGTCGCAATGTAAATATTCCTAAATCAAGAAAAAAGTGCTTGCTATTATCTATGGCATGATAAAGTTTCACCATTATCTGTTTGGTAGGAAATTTTAGCTAGTGACAGATCATAAGCCACTTGAATCTTTGCTTCATCCATCAAAGCCTGTTCCACCATACACAGCCAAGAATCTGCTACACTGGGATTTATTGCTGTCACTGTATCGGTACAAGATGTTGTACTGGCACATGTCAAAGCATGCAAATGCTGATGTTCTTTCTTGCCTTCCTGTCAGTCCTGATTCTGAATTTTATGCTACTGCCACATCTTGTCAGATTGATGCATGGGACACTGAACTTTTACAGGCATTTCCACTGAACTATAGGAAGACTGCACAGGCTGCAGAAGCAGACCCTGACCTGAACAATTTGTTGCACTATGTCCATATTGCTTGGCCTCTTTCAGTGAAAAATATTCAGAGTTTTTTAGTGTTCTAATATTTTACTTGTCGGCATTGCCTCTCCAACCAGTTTGTGGTGTGATTTGATTGCAAACTGACTCTGACGAGCATGTGTGGTTATTCCTAAAATGTTGCAAAAAGATGTGTTACAACTGCTCCACCAGGGACATTGGGGAAGCAGCAGTTTACTTGTTTGACATGTCCTGACAAATTAAACTGTGTACCAGACCAGGACTCAAACCTGGGCCCTTCATGTTTTGTGGCAAAGTTATCTATGGACTGTGTAGTGATTCGAGAATCTCTGTGTAAATTCTAGAACCACTCAGCCTTCTACCATCTTCAACACAAGATATTCTAGATATGAGTGTGGGACAGTAAAATCCTACCTACTGCGCATCACATGTTTGTGTGTACAGGTTTAAAATCAGTCCCGAGAAGAAAGTAGATGTGGTGGTCCAGCCTCACAGAGAAGTACCTGTCGGGCAAGCCATAGATGTGTTAGTGAGTGTGTATGGAAGAACCATGGAATCGATACGCAGCTTTTGTTTATTGTGTCACTGAATATTGTTATGTGAAACAAGAACAGTTGAAAAAGTACTCTTGTAGTGTCTTTACTCAGTCTTGGTGGAGGCAAGACATATTTTCCAACTCATTTTAAGAAAGTCATGGAAGTCAAACCAACTTTCTTTTAACTGTAACTCATTTTGTTTCCAATGTTCAATAGTATGAGATACTTACAGAAAGTTACATATGCAAGTTGAAAGTGTGAATTATATAGTGTATGAAAGACAAATACATCATTAACTGATGAAAAGGAAAGTTTGTATGTCTACTTTTACACCTTAGGATATCACAAAATGTTATAACGTCATGACCTGTGTGAAACAACTGAGAAAACAGGAATTTTAAGTCAAAAATGAGGAAAGAAGCTGTTGTGTGTTGCCATAGCAACCAAACATTATAAGACAAGGAAATTACTCTGATAAGTTGGAATAAGTTTAAGTATCCAATGGAGAAAAATTTGAAGTGAAAGACTATGGAGAAAAGAAAAACTTAGAACAATAAAAATAGTAAAGAAGACTTTGATGTATTTGTCTAAGAAGAAATGAGCATAGAATACTTCAACCAAGAAGATCCAGTGCAGGGAGTATACAGTCCTCACACACATTGTGGGAATGTAGATGCGGAAACCAACCTACACCCGACGACACAGGCATCAGCTGCTGTTCACCAGTGCTGACCTGCCCCCACATCTGCTCACCTATGCTACTTGAATTCTACGCTGTGTGAGCGTGAAACAAAACTTCATTACTTTAGTATGAAGTGGTACAAGGTACTGTCGAGCGAACTTTTATTGTATCATTATCATATTTAAAGTTAGTTTTAAATGCTTACTAGGGCTAAAGCATATAAAAGTATGGATAATATACAAGAAGTTGGGGACACTCAAGAACTGGCTATGGCCATGAAAGTTAGCAAAGAAGTGCCTGACTGGGCTAAGATGGTAAAATTAATCAAAGCTCAGTGTGCAACTCTAAGTCAATTAAATACCCAGGGTGAAGCTTTAAATACTCGAAGTGCAACTCTAAGTGAAGAACTAGGTTTGGTAAATTCTCATTTAAATGCTCAGAGAACTCTAAATATTCAAACGACAAGTTTAGGATTGTTCAGTGCCAAGGTCGACTCTCAAAGCGAAGAATTTAGTAATCTGCACAAAGGCATGGGCACTTTAAAGACTGAGTTTAATGCTATAAGTACTAAAGTAGAGAATTTAAAAGTAGATCTTATAAATGAGTTGACAACTCTTTGACTACTCATATAAATCATATGTTTACTGACCTTCATTCAAAAAAATTAAATGTGTATGAATTCCTAAGGGACCATAAGGGACCAAACTGCTGAGGTCATTGGTCCCTAGAATTACACGCTACTTAAAGTAACTTAAGCTAACTTATGCTAAGAACAGCACACACACCCATGCCCGAGGGAGGACTCGAACCTCCGGTGGGAGTGGCCACTCAGTCTGTGACATGGTGGCACCTCAAACCACCTGGCCACTCTGCTCGGCTACCGACCTTAGCCAGAAACAGAATGTTACCTTTCAGGATTTATCAGATAAGTTAGAACTTAACATTGAGAAGAAATGTAATAATGTAGAATCCGAACATATTGAAAAGTTAGGCTCTTTTGAAAATGTGTACAATCACATGTAAGACATGGGTTGTATACTTTGCAAGAGAGAGTAAATAAGCAGTGTGTGGTTTGCGGTTTTCAGGTGCTAAACAGCATGGTCGTCAGCACCCAAATGCATAGAAACAAGAACACATGCAGTGAAGGGACAAAGACGGACAGCGAACAAGGAGAACGGCTAAAAGACACAGACCTGACGCAGTTCCAAATCCTCACATACAGAGGCAAAACAAGAGGAGAAGAAACACACTAAAAAAGGAAAGGAAACACAAGGCAAAGAGAACATAAATAGAACTGAAACAAGCAGGTAATCATGACTGGCGGACCTCTTACCTGAAACCTGGGTGAGCCAGTCACCCAGCAGCACATTAAAATCCTCTCCCTAAAATCCGAGGCAACAAATTGGACAGGACACAAAACCGTAAGACCTTAACCACAGTCATTGCATCGTCTTGCAAAATAGAGGGCAAATCCAGTGGCAAGGAAACCACCATCCTCTGGTCAGAGATTAAAAGACAGTCAAGTAAAATGTGGTGGACAGTAATCTGAATGGCACAAGCACTGCAGATTGGGGGGTCCTCCCACCGGAGTAAAAAATCATGCGTTAAGGGACTGTGCCCGATGCAGAGGTGAGTGAGGAAAACCTCATCCCGCCTGTATGACTGGTAGGGGAAGCCTCAGAATGGGATACAGTAAATATAGAGAATGTTTCCTCTTGGGAAGACTTTCAAGAGAAATCTAAAGAAAATTACTGGTCTGCCAGTGCACAAGAAAAGTTAATATCAGATCCATCGGACCCGGGCGTTGTCATATATCCCTCAGGGATGTTAACATTCTGAGTTAATGGGCAGAGTAACGACCATCGGATCCCGAGTTGTTTTCAGTGTTTCTTCCAAAATAGTTTTCCTGCACCAACTTCCTTTAAAAACTAAAACTAACCAATAATCTTATTGCTTTAAAAAAAGAAAAAAAGACTGAATATTCCCATAAAATAGAGACCAACTTAAGAGAATCACAGAAAAACAGTGATTTCTAGATGAAATACACTGAATAAGGTAGTGTATTTGTGGAAAATGTAATATGTGTGACTAATTGAACAATTGTTACACCAAAGTGTATAGATTTTCTATTTTGTGCAGAGTATTTTACACCTTTTATGACATGTGATATAGATGGGAGGGTTTGTATAAATTTTGAAAGGGGTGGGTATTGTAGCTAAAAGCTTGATTTACAAGAACAGATAAATCATGACTAACACAAAACACACATCACAATTTTCAAATAACCCTAACAAACAAGTATGCCTGATTCTTCATCATTTGCCATTTCCATAGGGTTGCTAGGATTTCCATCGGATACCTTGAGGGTGAAGGTGGGACAAGTCCATTCTGTAGGAGATGATTTAACACCAAACCTCCTCTGGTGTCTCACTCAAGTACCTGAGAGGTAGGGATCCTGGGGAAGGGGAGTGGGAAGGGTCTCCTGTCTTTGGGGATATCTTCTTTCTCTCCTACGCAAACATAAAATTATATAAGACAAAGCCTGTCACAATGTGAGAACTGCCAGGTGTTGTAGGGGAAAAGGTGTGTACATAGGGAATTATGCGCACATCTATGGGGAGTTATGAGGGTTATACATCGAATATACATAAGGGGAGGTGTCCATACATAATGAGCAACTATAAAATAGTACTGAGTAATGGATAAATAAGAAAAATACATGAGCAATGTCAGTGCAATTAAAATTCTGATGAAGTGAAGGATAGTGGGATGTAAGTAGTATATATACACATAATATCTATTGACAGTATAGAAGTTGATAATTAGAGGAGGATTCTAGGGAGTGAATGATATATTAAAGAACGAATGCAAAGTTTAAAATAGATTTATAGCTTTACCAGAAGATACTTAATTGTGCTATACATAGAAATATATATTAGGATAATGAACTGTGTGGCCTACTCAGAAAGGATAAGGGGGACATACCCAGCATTCACTAGGTATAAAGAACAGACATACCTACCAATCTGTGGCATAAAAAATATAGATGTTTTGTAAAGGGCACACCTACCAGAATGGAAGGAGGAAGTGCTCTCATAAGGTCAACCCACAAGCAAGAAATAGGTGCTAATCCTAGGGGAAGGGGATAATATCGTGGCAAAAGTCACAAATTTTAGAGGAATTATTCTGGAAAGTGTAAATTCTGTGAATGAGTAGCATTATTATGTTTCATGGAAGAAAATGAGTGTCAAAAGAACACTTTCATTTTGCCCTGAGTTCCTCCAAGCAACATCTAATAAAAATAGTATATACTAGGAAAAATGTAGTGCAAAAAGATAGGAATAGAAAATAGATTACTCATGTATCATAATCACCTGAAGTTTTCGATTGAAAAAGGAAATAAAGAAAAGAAAAAGAATCCTCACAATTCCTAAATATTAATAAAGCTAACTAAACCTATGAGTCAATGCTCATGTCTTAATGACAAAGTAAAATAACAAAAGAATAGAGAAACAATAAGCGAAAGATTGTTCCAGAGAGGACAGAATTGTTATGGAAAGAAGAGATACGTATATAAACGTATGTCAAAAATGTATACTGTTAAGATATGAAATGTTATAATGAGGGATATTACTGGCACAATGATTACGTATAAAATATCTCGTGTTTGATTTGAGGGGGGGGGGGGGGGGGGGGAGGGGGGGGGGGAATATGTAGTGATTCAAGAATTTCTTTGTAAATTCTAGAACCACTCAGCCTTCTACCATCTCGAACACACGATTTTCTAGATACGAGTGTGAGATGGTGAAATCCTACCTACTGTGCGTCACATGTTTGTGTGTGCAGGTTTAAAATCAATTGCGAGAAGAAAGTAGTTGTGATGATCGAACGGCTCTGACAAGTACCTGTTGGGTAATCCATAGATGTGTTAGTGAGTGTGTATGGAAGAACCATTGAATCTATATGCATCTTTGTGTTTATTGTGTCATTGAGTATTGTTATGTGAACCAAGAACAGTTAAAAAAGTACACTTGTAGTCTCTTGACTCAGTCTTGGTGGAGGTGAGATGTGATTTCCAATTCATTTTAAGAAAGTCTTGGAAGTCAAAACCACTTTCTTTTAACTGTAACTCATTTTATTTCTAATGGTCAATGGCACGAGGTGCTTACAGAAAGTTACATACGTATGTTGAAAGTGTGAATTATATAGTGCATTAAAGTCAAATACATCATTAATTGATGAAAAAGAAAGTTTGTATGTCTACTCATTTTATAAGTAGAAAGAGGCTTAACATTTCCTGTACCTAGCACTATTCAATGGAGAAGAAGTCAAGAGATTTTCCTGCAGCTGACTATCCCGTAAAGAAGAGGGGCTGAAAAATTCCAAGTATATCACCTCGTAAAGAAGTGGAATTTAGTTTTGGGAAATAAATCAGTGTAACTCACACTCGCACTCACACTTTTAAGTCATCAGAATGTTAGAACTGAACTATCCACATATGAACAACAACCCACCATCTCCTACCTTCCAAACTTATATCCTTTCTTTCAGAAGTGCTAGTCTAGCAAGATATGCAAGAGAGCTTCTGCGAGGTTTGGAAGGTGGGAGACAAGGTACTGGCAGAAGGAAGTCTGTGAAGACAGGTTGTGCATCATGCTTGGATTGCTCAGTTGATAGAGCACTTGTCCATGAGAGACAAAGTGCCCAGGTTCAAGCCCCAGTCTTGTACACCATTTCAATCTACCCTGAAGTTTCAATTAAATACTTTTTTTCCAAAACTAGACTTCTCATTGGTCTGTCTGATACCCCATTTGCCCATTTCTTGCTCTTTTTATGGGTTTGAAAATTTAAAAAAAATCCATTATGTAATCTGTAATGACACTACGATTTTAAGGGAAAATTTGCAAGAAGGTGCAGTGGAATACTGTGGTAGCCCTGGCAGCTGCTAAGTCTGAGGAGTCATCATTTCAACTAAGCACCAGTGATGATGAATTATTGCAAGGTGGGCCAGGCCCAATTGGTGAAACCTGCCAGTACAGAATTAATGAATGGTTCTTGCAGTGCGGGCAAGGGGGGGATTATTCACAGTCCAACAGTTCCATCAGAATCCAGTAGATAGACCAAGCAAATCCACCAGCAATAGTCAATAGTTCGTGTATCCATTATGATACTTGCTTCCTGTAAGTACTCTCTGGACTTAAGTGTCACAGTGCAGTGGGCCTTTCTGGCTCACTCCAGTAGCAGCTGGACTCCTATCCTGGATGCACTGGGTTGCAGCCCATGCACAGCAGCTAGCTTTAGACATTGTTGTGGTATACCTCCTTGCCACATGCATTGGCCATCTGGGTGCAGTCATTCATCATAGAGTTGCCTATCTCAGCAAAATCCCTGTTCACCTTCATACACCACTGATGCCAGTGTTTGTGACACACACAACAGGGTCGCATGCCAGGCACTGAATATAAGTATCAATAAAGCAGGATGCACAACTTGTAGCCAGCTGATCAGTTTGCTAGCTCCCATTTGGCCAACCACCAGCTCTCTTACTATGGAGGGCGTGGTCATCTCCCCACATTGACATGGTACAAATATATGAGTGGAATATAAAGTATTGATTATGACACCTGCTTCTTTTTTGGTCCTTCACCAGCCTGCCACACGACCTCAACCCTCAACGGCCTGATATTCTGACAAAGTAGCCACCCCTCTACTCCTGGGGTCAGCTGTAAGTCAAAAGTGGTGGCATTGTCTCCAGTGAGCAGCAGATGGTGCATCGTCCACACAATATGACACCTGTAACCATGGCCTGCAGTGTCAACATAGTGGAATGAGTGAGAGAACTGTTGGTCATGTTAGGTGGGTATGACAGATATGGGATCTGTGAACACAGTTGCCGACTCCATGGGGCCTGAGAGGGCCCAAGCCCCCTCAAAAATTCGTGTGTGTGTGTGGGGGGGGGGGGGGGGGAGGGGACCCCCATAAATTTAAGAAACATATTAGTTATATTATGATTTGTAAATTCACAAAATTATTTTGGAATTTTTTATTTTCATTGATTGATGATAGTTACTTTTTAAAATACATTAAATAATGAGTTAAAACAAATCATTATTATGGCAGTAGGCAGGTTAACTGAAAACAAGTGGTGTGAATCGTGATAGTGTTACAGTGCTGCGGACGCACTTAGAATTTGTCCCGGTAACCGAACCCTCACATAAAGTCTGGCGCTGGTGGGCCAGCGCTGCAGCTGCAGTGACATCAAAAGGACTGGAACAGAAGCACCTGGAACCCTCCACCTCGCATCGCCTTGATGCTTCAAGACATTTCGATGCTTCGGCTATATAAAGCCCACCCTGCTGTCACAGTTATTCAGTGAGGATAGCTTTGTTCAGTGCATGTTGCAGACATGTTTAGTGTTCCGACTTTAGTGTCTAGTGGATAATATTTTATTTGTTTACTTTAGTCTCTTAGTGTATTGTGAGTTAAGTTTGCAGTGGATAAGTTTGTTACCAAAAAGGCGTGCTTGGAAGTTGATGATTCTGCAAGTCAACCTCCAACAATTATTGTGTCATCAATTGCTTCGTCATCTTCAGGTGAGAACTGTTCACAGCCGAAACCTGGACAATCCGGTAAGATAAGAGCATTTCAGAAGTCTTGGTTGATCAAACATACATGGCTAGAATATGAAGCATCTACCAAAAAGTCTTTTGAAAGACTTGCAAAGAGGCAGATGCTTAAAATCTATTACAATTTTATTCTAAAAAAGAAGATGCATTTACTTCTGCAGGGTGTTCTAACTGGAAAAAGGCTTTGGGAAAATTCCATCTTCATGAAAATATGTTAATGCATAAAGAAGAACCAAAATGTGGCCTCCCAATCGAATGAACAGTTAGATAGTGATATGAAGAAAGGCCGTTTAGCTCTTGAGACAATTTTTACTGCCGTGCAATTTTCTGCTGACAAGGACTAGTAATTAGAGGGCACAAAGATGTAAATTCAAATGTTTTTCGATTGTTGGAACTCCGAAAGAATGACATACCCGAGTTTAAGGATTGGTTAGGGGGGTTGGGGTATAACTGGATGTCCCACGATATTTAAAACGAGATCATTGATCTACTAGGAAGGTCTCTGTTGAGAAAGGTATTGGCTTCAATCAAGAAGACTGAATATTTTTATATTATGGCTGACAAAACAAGTGATTCTTTGATTCACAAACAAGTGTCATTTTGTATCCGTAATGTCAATGATTCCTTAATCACCAATGAGACTTTATTTGGTTATACGAGATCCCCAACACTGAATCACAAACTCTGGTTAGTATTTTAAAAGGTGTTTTTGCTCATCATGATTTGTCAATAGATGACTTAAGAGGACAGTGCTATGATGGTGCCTCAAATATGAGAGGTAAGTTCAAATGACTAAAAAAAAGTTAGTTTTGGATATATAACCAAAAGCACATTATGTGCACTGCACTGCTCACAGTATAGACTTGGCAGTTGTAGACAGTCTCTGCCATCTTACGTCTATGAGGGATATTATGACTTTAGCCAAGGACTTAATAAACACCATAATGGAACCCAGCAGAAGGATGGGACTTTTCAGAAGCATAAGCTGTAAGAGCACTAATGACCAAGCTGGTCTATGACCCCTTTGCCCGACTCAATGGACTATCTTGAGAATATTGACAAACTTTGAAGAATTCTAGAGTTTTTTGAAACATTTTCTGCAGAGGACAAAACAGAGGCAGGTTACAAATGTGCAGGCTACCTTGAGTCACTTCTACGATTCAAGACTTATTTATTTTTATGTCTTTATTGCCGTGCACTGAACACAGTAGAGATGTCATTGAAAAGTGTTGCAGATCTGGAAAAAATGTATGAGGGCTTGATTTGTATATTGAATGGAAGGCGTGATAGTTCCGAACACTTTCAGATATTGTGTTTAAAAGAAAAACCTTCACAAGTTAATGATCTTTTGCTTCCTCGGAATTGAAGTATACCAAAGAAATATGGAAACAATGAAGCCAGCTCACCACACTTTTTCAAAACCCCAACGGAATACTAAAAAGCTATTTACGTTGAAGTTTGTGAAACGGTGCAATCTTGCATTACTGAGTGGTTTGCTTCAACTGGACTCACACAGGTCACTGCAGTTGAACAAGAGTGCTTGCTTTTAGTAAACAGAGGTGAAACAAATTTGGAAAAATCAACAGAGTTTTTCAAAAATGACCTAGACATTGAGAGACTGAACTTACACTTGTATATGTTAGCCGATATTGCTAATAAAAGACAACTAGTCTTAAAAAACATGCTTGATGTAAGAAAGTACATTACACAAGAGCATGCAATTGGAGAAATATTATCTGAAGAAGTGAAGTGCATTAAGCTTCTCCAAGTAGTTCCAATCACGAAACCAACAGCAGAATGGTCATTTAGTGCCCTTAGACGTCTGAAGTCATATCTCCGATCAACAATGGGGCAGAAGCGATTGTACAATTTGGCTGTTCTTCATGCCTACCAAGATGTTTTGGATGAATTGGATATCTGACCAGTCATCAATGACTCCATATTCAGTAATACAGTCAGACTGTCAACATTTGCACCTTTCAATAGACACTCTAGCCCTAATAATGGCATTTAGAGCAATATTAAAAATCTTTGTAAAATAGAGAATTAAATACATACATAATGTTAAATTTTCAGTTTCAAAATACTAGTTCTAATTTAGTACTGTATTACTATATTACTGTAGTAGTTATTTTCAAATACTTAAATATTTTTAGGGTGTAAGACCCAATTAAAACCCGCTATTTACATCCTTTTTACTGAAGCTATTAGGCATACTGCATTAACTTTATTAACTTTAATAAAGCATTAACATTGAGATACAGTTTTTATTAAATGAACCTTGAGCCTTATTCATAGTAATTAGCTATTTCACTTATTAATCAAATTACTATTACTGGCCAACAGCAATATTTTATGTTTTATTCTTTTAATGACAGTTTAGGATTTATTTAAATATAATTAAAGTCTTTTCAGAGCTTTATATTCACTGCTTTGTAATAGTCTATAAGCATGATTATTACTGTAAATTAAATTAGCTTTTTACGAAAATAACATGCATGTTTATGTTTTGTTTCTTTTTTCAAAGCCAAAAAATGTGTCAGGCTTGTTGAGTTTCCTGGAGTTCGAGTTATTGAGAGTCCAGTTTTTGTGGTTCTAATGTCGATCATATGAGTCTAAAATGCTTTAAAAAACTTTAAAACTCGCTATTTTTCACCTAAAATTTAGAAAATTTCCTGGGGCAAGACCCCCAGTATGCCCCCCACCACCCACCCCAATATTGTTTATGAGTCGGTGCCCCTGTCTGTGAATGTGCATCACTTTAACTTAAGGGTTAATTTACTTAGAACAGAGGAATTGGCTAATCTGATTTTTGTGTTAACTGCAAGGAGCAGTACTTGGAGCCTGTTAGATGCTCATTGTGTAATCTGTTTGAGCATTCTGCACCGTATGCTGCGTCAGTATCTGTAGTTTTGGTAATGTTGCAAAGCAGTGTAGGAAATCTAATGGTTAATGATAATGTGTAAAATGTGATTTATTGTCCTTTTTCTCAGTTTATGAATTGTGGTGCATTTATATTGTGTACTTTGTGTGTGAATGAGGGGTAAAGGTGTTGCAATGGTAAAGTTAGAGACATGGGCTTTTAGGAGCCAGAGGACAGAGGCAGTAGGCAGTGCACTTGTTGTGGCAAGTCGTGTGAGGATGTGGTGGTGTTTGTGGAGGACATGATGATGTTGACAGGTATTGGTGGTTAGTCCAATAGTCAGCTGTTGCAGATGGCAAAATTACAAATAGCAGTAGAGGCAAAAACATTTTTGGCATGTACAGAGCCATTTTGGAATAGAGAAACATTTAAGAAGTTAGAGGAGGATCTTCTGCTGGGGTGCAAAATGTAGTACAGAGCAGGGGTCTTTTGGGAATGACTGAATGCTGTTATAGGATATTCTGCAGGGGTGTAAGAAGTAGATCACAGCAAGTTTCTTCCAGGAGTGACTGAATGCTATTATGAGGAGATATGGGGAAGTCATAGCAAATTTTTCAGACAGAATGAGGGAAGTGAATGCCCATACATATGAGCTGGAACAAAATAATGAAAATAATAAAGTTTTGCTGCAGGAAGCAGAGCAAAGAGTGGCCAACACTTTCCTGAGAGGCTTACCAATGGATATATCAAGAAAAGTGCACAGGTGCACCTAAGGGTCTGTATTCTGGTTTTAGGTTGGCACAGAATATGAACAGATTAAAATGTCAACAGGTGTGCATGATAGGTATATGTACTCTCTGCAAATGTGAAGTATTCAAATGTGAATGTACAGGGCATGTCTGGAGGCAGTGCCACAGACATGGTTGGCATATCGGCAATGGAGTTATGGTAATGGTAATAGAGAAGAACCGGAAAGAGAACCCAGAGTCTGCCAAAAGGCATTCCTGTTAACAATAAAGGTAATGTGTGTTCATGTGGAGGTGGAATATGTAGTAGCAGGTGTTATAAGGGGTCAGTCACCCGAAGAATGCCAATGGGTTGGAGGTAATGCAATCCACCATGCTAAAGGCTATATGGGATAGGGGATAATGATGTAAGGCCACTGGGGCCAATGGAGTTAAATTTTAAAGTAGAGACAGTCTAATTTATGTGGGAGTAGTGCCTCATGTCAATGAGAGTTTAAGCATCATCCTGATGTTGGACTTGCTGCATCAACATCATGCCAAAACTGTCCTTCAGCAATGTCTGATGTAACTCAGTCTGAAGGCATTCCAGTTAAGAGAACCAATTGCTAGTGTATATCTGGATCTATCACATAGTGCAGTCCAATTAAATGGTGTATAAATGCACTAAAGATTGATTTGCATCATTGTGCACCAGCTGACACCAAAAGGTGGCTTTGGGTGAATGTAATGCCAGACTTATCCATTGATATGTTGTGTGTAAAAGAGCTGCTATAAGAGAGCAATGTGTTTGATTCAGTGAGTTGTTTGGCAAAAAAGAGTATTGTATGCGCAGAGGATAAAGCTGGCAGGAATTTGAAGTGTCTAAAGGGACTAGATGGATTGTGAATGGTGGAGTTGTTGGAATTTGAAGATTACTTTTCCTTGGTACCATTTCCAGTGGTGACCATTAAATAGCACTTAATTCTGACAGGAAATGAAGGACCAGTGGACTGCAAATCTTATAGAGTATCTAGGTAGCTATTTGTAACCAATTCCAGAGGATATTATTAACCAGCTGTTGGCTGATGTTGTGGTAAAGCAAGCTGGGATATTTTTACTTCCCCTGTTGTTTTGCCATCTGCCTCCTTAAAATTCATTTTTTCATTTTTCAATTAACTACCATTAGCATACATGAGTATAATTTGGATTTTCATAAAAGAGAAAGGTTGGCACTCAGTTTTAAAGAATACACAACCAGATCTAATTTTGTGCTTAGATTTATGTATGTAAATGATTTTCTAATTTATTTTGACTATTCGTAGTTAATACTTTCATTATAGGGTGAAATCAGTGACTGCAAATCCAGCCCTTAATTAATTCCAAAGTAATTAACAGTTTTGTGGACAGTATTGTTTGCATAATGATATTGCTTAATTTAATCATTTTAACAAATTATTTGGCCTAACCCTTGTAGTAGAAGAAACTGTTAAGAGGAAATTTTTTTTCGATGTATTCAGTTAATTTAATGTGTTATGTTTTAATTGTAATTTCTGTAAATTTAACTTCAAACAATGTGTAGTTTCAGTGCCTATTATTGTGAGAATATACAGGGTGAGTCACCTAACATTACCGCTGGATATATTTTGTAAACCACATCAAATACTGATGAGTCGATTCCACAGACCGAACGTGAGGAGAGGGGCTAGTGTAATTGGTTAATACAAACCATAAAAAAATGCACGGAAGTATGTTTTTTAACACAAACCTACGTTTTTTTTTTAAATGGAACCCCATTAGTTTTGTTAGCATATCTGGACATATAAACAAATACGTAATCAGTGCCATTTGTTGCATTGTAAAATGTTAATTACATCCGGAGATATTGTAACCTAAAGTTGATGCTTGAGTACCACTCCTCCGCTGTTCGATCGTGTGTATCGGAAAGCACCGAATTACGTAGGGATCCAAAGGGAATGGTGATGGACCTTAGGTACAGAAGAGATTGGAACAGCACATTATGTCCACATGCTGACACCTTTTTATTGGTCTTTTTCACTGACGCACATGTACAGTACCATGAGGGGTGAGGTACACGTACACACGTGGTTTCCGATTTCAATTACGGAGTGGAATAGAGTGTGTCTCGACATGTCAGGCCAATAGATGTTCAATGTGGTGGCCATAATTTGCTGCACACAATTCCTTTAATGTACCCCACAGAAAGAAGTCCAGAGGTGTAAGATCAGGAGAATGGGCTGGCCAATTTATGCATCCGCCACATCCTATGAAATGCCCGTCGAACATCCTGTCAAGGGTCAGCCTAGTGTTAATTGCGGAATGTGCAGGTGCACCATCATGCTGATACCATATACGTTGACATGTTTCCAGTGGGACATTTTCGAGCAACGTTGGCGGATCACTCTGTAGAAATGCGATGTATGTTGCAGCTGTTTGGGCCCCTTCAATGAAGTGAGGACCAATGACGTGGTTGCCAATGACTCCGCACCATACATTTACAGTCCACGGTTGCTGTCGCTCTACCTGTCTGAGCCAGCAAGGATTGTCCACGGACCAGTAATGCATGTTCTGTAGATTCACTGCCCCGTGGTTTGTGAAACCTGCTTCATCGGTAAACAGGTAGAACTGCAACGCATTCTCTGTTAATGCCCATTGACAGAATTGCACTCGATGATTAAAGTCATCACCATGTAATTGCTGATGTAGTGACACATGAAGCGGGTGAAAGCGGTGACGATACAGTATGCACATGACACTACTTTGACTCAGTCCACCAGCTCTCACAATGTCCCGTGTACTCATGTGTGGGTTCATGGCAACAGCATCTAACACACCAACTGCACCTGCTTCTCCTGTGACGGGCCTGTTACGGACCCATTTGCGTGCTACGAACATACCTGTTGCATACAGTTGGCGGTAGATGTTTTGCAATGTGCAGCACGTTGGATGCTCTCCGTCCAGGTACCGTTCTGCATACACCCTGCAGGCTTCAGATGCATTTTGTCGACAATCGCCATAGGTGAGTATCATTTCCGCCTTTTCAGAGTTCGAATACACCATGGTCACAGTTCCTACAACACTACACTATCACAGACATCTGGTAACATGGTGTACTACAGTTGGTCTGTGTGCAGAGACGAATGCAGAATAACAATAGCAGCAAGCACTACATGCGGACACTGCGACAGCTAGACCAAACCACAACAGTGCACTACAGCCAAACTCGTAAACACGGTCGTCATCGTAAACATGTCCCTGCAGATGCTGCTCGCCAACCGTGGCCCGTGTTTGTTACAACACGCAACTGAATGTCGGAGGTTTCAAGCATCAACTTTAGGTTACAATATCTCCGGATGTAATTAACATTTTACAATGCAACAAACGGCACTGATTACGTATTTGTTTATATGTTCAGATGTGCTAACAAAACTAACGTGGTTCCATTTAAAAAAAACGTAGGTTTGTGTTAAAAAACATACTTCCATGCATTTTTGTATGGTTTGTATTAAACAATTACACTAGCCCCTCTCCTCACGTTCGGTCTGTGGAATCGGTTCGTCAGTATTTGATGTGGTTTACGAAATATATCCAGTGGCAACGTTAGGTGACTCACCCTGTATAAGGGCATAATTTTTGGTCCCAAGACAGTCAGTACGCAACTGAGTCTCAGACAAGGAACTTGTGTTGGTTAGAATGACAATAATGCATCAACTTAACAGTGAAGTAAGTGTTACATAATTACACTGTGTGTTGAAACAGTGACAGGGTCTGCTTCATACATACCTTTCTATTCTTCAAGAACTGTGAACTTTGTGGTTAGATTTTTACTGCTTGTAGATGTTCAACACAGGACTACTGTAGCAGTATGTGGATGTTCACCTGCAAACTATTAATAAGGCTCATGGAAAGTTGAAACAATAGTGCACTGGCCATATATAAAATGTGTATATGGGAGGTTGTGAAAAGTGAAATTAAACTGCTGTGAAACACAACTATGCCGCTGTTAGGCAGAGTATTGAGTGGTTTGAAGCTTTGCCAGTGTCTAGTCTACCTGGATGATATAACTGGGTACTTAAATGGCTTGGAGGAACAAAGGAAATGCTTGAGAGAAGTATTCAACAGGTTGTGAGCTGCATGTCTGATGTTAAGTAAAGGTGGAGAAGAATAGACCTGAAGCTTGTGCAGGCAGTATAAAATTTGCCAGTTCTGAAGTCAAGTAAAGAACTCCAGTTATTCTTGGGACTCTCAAACTGTTATAAGAAATTCATTATCTGCTTCACAACAGTTCATGTTGACACATCTGGGCTCACAAGCCCTCATATCTGAGCTGTGGTAGCTGTATGATGTGTCACTGCTGACCTTACAATACGATGATATTGCCTAGCATCTGTGCTGCATGGACGTCATGAAGCTAGCTTAAGGATGTGAGAATGTTCACTGATACCAGCATAGTTGCACAACTGATACAGCACATCCAGCTCTCTGAAAGGACCATCTCACCACTTGGAAGGAAAAAATTTGACCCCTTTCAAACCCAGTCAGTTGGCTGTGAGAAGCACCGGTGTGTCTCTGTGACATGGTTGCTTGCTTGCTTCACACGTTTGCAGCACACTGAGCTTTCCAGCCATGAACATTCCTTGTTAAAGAGTAGAGACAGATGGCACTTTGGTGGCTATGTCACAGTGCTATCTGTTTGCAGATGGCATTGAAACTATTATTAGTATGTCTCCTACCCCAGGTGGCTTATTCCATCATTGGATCAAAACTGATGTCATCTTTCCAGGTGTACTATTACCCCCCCTGCCCCCTGCAGTGCATAATAGAAACTTGTGTTGTACATAAGATATATTCTTGTAGACTAGTATTAAGGAAGACTTGAGCAGCTGTGTCTTTTCCTTGGAGAGGGTTAGTACAGCACAACTAATATTTTAATGGTAAATCTATGATAAGTTGCAGTGAACATTGCAGTAGCTACTGGTAGCTGGTTAGCATTGGATGTTGTTATTTTGGCCAAAGCAACAGGAAGTTAAATTATAGCAAGATGGGCCAGGCCCTCTTGCCGAAATTTGCCAGTGCAGATGTGACGAAGCAAGCTGGGATATTTTTACTTTCCCTCTTGTTTTACCATCTGCCTCCTTAAAATTCATTTTTTCATTTTTGAATTAATTACCATTAATGTACGTGAGTAAAATCTGCAATTTCATAAAAGAGAAAGGTAGGTCCTCAGTTTTAAAGAATATAACACCAGATTTGATTTTGTGCCTAGTTTTAGGTATGTAATTGATTTTCTAATTTATTTTGACTATTCCGAGTTAGTATCCTTTGTTATAGAATGAAGTTAGTAATTGTTTCATAACTTAAATTCTGTTGTTGATGCATAAACAAATAGAAAATCTATACTAATTATAAACATTTGGAAGACGAAATACTAGTATTCTAAAAGTATCTATTTGACTATATTGAAAAACATGTTAGCAATACCAGCCCTTAATAAATTCCAAAGTAATTAACAGTTTTGTCAAAAGTATTGTTTGCATAACTATGTATGATTTAAACAAATGATTTGGCCAAACTCTTGCAGTAGAAGAAACTGTTAAAAAGTCGCAATTTTTTGATGTATTCAGTTAATTGAATGAAGTAAGTTTTAATTGTAATTTTGATAAACTTAACTTTGAACAATACGTAGTTTCAGCACCTATTATTGTGATGACATATAAGGGCCCAAATTTTGATCACGAGACAGTCAGTCCATGGCCGAGTTTCAGACAAGTAACTTGTGTTGGTTAAAACGACAACAATGCATCAACTTAACAGTGAAATAAGTGTTACACCAATAGGCCATGTGTTAAAGCAATGACAGTGTCTGTTCAATTTATTTGAAAGGTGAACCATGTGGTTAGGCTTTTACTGCTCGTAGATGTTCAACAGTAAACTATTGTAGCAGTTTGTGGATGTTTGCCTGTAAACTGCTCGTAGATGTTCAACAGTAAACTATTGTAGCAGTTTGTGGATGTTTGCCTGTAAACTATGAAGAGGCTTATGGAAAGTTTAAATAATAGAGCACTGGCCATATATTAAATGTTTATATGGGAGGTTGTGAAAAGTGAAAGTAAACTGCTGTGAAACACAACTGTGTCTTTGTTGGCTACATCATTTACAATAGACAGTAGTTGCACTTCCACGCCTTAATTTCTCATCCAGTACATTGACACCGAGGACAATCAGCGAAGAAATAAAGCAGGTGAACTGCAACATGTGGTGCCCCCACATAAGGACTATTGTATGTGGGCACAATAAACTAGAACTCACTAAATTTGACAGTGAAGTGTAAACTTGATTGGTTTACAGTACAGTTTTAAATGGAAGAGATGATAAAGCCAATCAGTGCTGGGGTTTCATAATGAAGAAGGTGCAGCAGGCAATCAGCGAGCCAGTTCTGTGGAATCTGCCATTGAGTACAGGAGCAACCAATCGGCATGCAGGTGGACACAGCTGACTGGAGATAAACAAGACGCCTTGCCGAGAGAGCTACAACTTGCCACAGCCATGCAGATCCAGATGACAACTGCAAGAACCATGGCAGAGCAGCAGCAGATGAGTGATTAAAAACAAGGTAATTCATTGCAGAAGCTGTTTTGTATTAAGTGATACATAATGAGTGGCCTTAATGAACAAGACAATGTGACTGAGGACAAAGCTGTAGAGATTAAGTTGTTAAATGAACAGAAGGATGTAAGTGAGACTGGTTCTGTAGACAATAGAGATTACAAATCAGACGTGAATGTAACTTTAAGAGATGGGGATGAAAGTCCTATTGTAGATGAAATGATAAAAGCGCCATCTACATAGTGCAGTGATGTGAGCGAAATGGATGAAAACAGTACTGAAGTAGGTGAGATCATTAAGGTTAAGGAGGAGGAACCTAGTAGCGAAAGTCAGCAAGATCAAAATTTTATGGCAGATGGAAATATGGAAGCGGTGTTAAGGCCAATTATGAGTAATATGAGTACCAAAGAAGACATTAGTAGGATGGAAAACAACATCAGTAGAATGAAAGAAGAAATTAGTAGTATGGAAGAAGATGTTGGTAGTGTGAAAAAAGACACTAGCAGGGTGGAAAACAAAACTAATAGCATTAGAACTGACATGATTAGGTTAAAGGAAGAACTGAAGAAAGAAATTAAAAAGGAGATTAATATAGTCAGCTCTAATCTTTCTGAATTAAATAAGAAGGTTGAGGTGGAAGCTAAATATTGCAATGAAAAGATAAAGACAGTGGTACATAACACTAATAGGAAATTAACATTGATGAGCAGTAAATGTGTAGAACGGAGAAAGAAGCTTCGTGATGACTATAGTAGGAGGATGGAGGCTTCTGAAAAACGGTGTAATGATGAAGTCAGAGGTGCCAGGAAACTTTGTGCTGAAAATAGGGTTAAACTTCAGAACCAAATTGATCAGATTAAAAATGATGTAGAAACAGACATAGAAACCAAGTGTGCAGTAGTGGTAGAGGAAAAACTGGTAAAAGTAAATAAAATGTAGATTCAAAATTGGCTGGAATGGAGAAAAAGATGGATGAGGTACAAAATCTAAATCATGGAGTATGTAGTGTCTCAAACAGTCCTTCATTTGTTAGCTGTAAGAAATTTAATAATTTTGAACCATATGGGGAAGTGAATCAACTGGATTTCATTACAGAATTTAATGATTTGCCTGCTATATGGAATGACAAAGAGAAAATGTCATTTGTGAGAGGCTTTTTGAAGGGAGATGCTTCTGGATGGGCAGCTTAGGCAGCTGATGGTCGTACTTTGTGGCCAAACTTTTGGAAAGCTTTTTTAGATGAATATTGGTCCAAAGATAAGCAGCAGAGAATTCTGAATGAATTTTTGGGAGGAGAGAGATTTGACTCTAGGAAGAGTACTGTAAAAGTTTTCTGTCTGCTTTGGGTAAGCAAACTGAAATATTTGGACAAAGAACTAGATAGTGAATCAATAATTATGGGTTTGGGAAGTAAATTTCCTTAGAAAGTTAGAGAAGTGCTTGTACCTGCCCCTAGGGGTAATATTAGTGATTTACTTAATAATGTTGATAACTTTTTGGAGTGTGAAGCCAACAGTGGAAGATCATAGGAGGAATTTTGATGACAATATTCAATCAGGGAGAGAATTTCAGCTAAATAGGATGGACAGGACTAAATACAATAGAAATTCAAGGAATGGTTGGGTGGAGGATAGCCAGAATGGGCATGGGAAATGGTAGGCGAAATTAGATAAAAGAAATGGAGGGTATGATTTTAATTCTGGATCAGACCTTTTAAACTAGATAATGCTACAGTTTTGGCTCACACTATAGCAGGTAATGATGAAGCACCTATTGTATATAAATGTGCTGTAGTCACAGGTGAGGGCAATGTAAATGGTAGTAGTAAGACGAGTGTAATTTTTAATTCTAGTGAGATGTTGAATGATGGTGTGGGTAGCAATGTTTATACTGTACAAAAAGAGAGGAGGACCTTACTATAATGTGCATTGAACCAGAAGTAAGACCTATGAATAAGCAGGGTGTTCAACAATCTGTGTTGGATTCATTGTGTGGCGATAATGCTTACCCCAGTTGTCTGTCTCATTTTTCATGTTTCCTGAGGCAGTCAAACTCTTCTCCTATCCTGTCTGTAGTTTATAAGTGAATCACAATCATTCTGTCTTTGACTGTCATGTGATTTGGTTCAGTAGGGTTATTAGAACAGAAATATTAAAAAAAAGGTTTCTCCAGTATTATTTACCTGTATTATGTTATGTTAGTGATAAGTAAGGGAGTAGGAGGCTGGAAGAAAGTGAATTGGTACCATGATTAAAGAATTTAAGTCAAACAAAGAGCTGAGGTAAACTGAAAATCGAAGGTATCAGCATATGTGGAGGATAATTAACATATGAAGTAATCAACTCATTGGTGCAGCAGCAGAGACAATGTGCAGTATAAACCATCTTGAATACTAGAACTTAATATTAATTGTGGTATAACAGAAATGTTTGTTTTTGGTGAAATCAGTATATGTTAGATAACTACCTACCTATAGAAGTGTGCCATGGTACAGCCTTTTGTAACATTAAGGAATTACAACTTTAAACATAGATGCCTGGAGTAATGTATGTGGAAAGAATAAGCTAGGTTTGTATGTATATTGCCCTTCAGGCCAGAATATCAATCAATTTGATGGGATACAGTAAAATAATAGGTTTTCTGAGTGATAATGATGTCTGGTCAGTAAGGAGAGTTATGTTTGCCTTAGCATAAGGATTCATTACTGTGGAGTGTTTTTCAGTAGAATCAGTTTTGCAGTGACTAAGCAGAGGAGGTGTGTACTAATCAGACAATGAAATAATAAACAATGAATAATGTTAGGGTCTTAATGGTTAGGGAGCTTGTCTCTGCAGTAGTGATTTTTTTGAGAATGCACCCCGTTAGCTAACAATGTAAGAAAGGTAAGTAAAATAATAGAGCTGATAGATAAGTTTGAGGAATGAAAAAGATAAATGCATAAAAACAAATGTGGTGTAGCTGTACTGATGATCTAAATTTTGAACTAGGCACCATTGGGTACTGTGTATATTGTGCAATTCATGACACTGCAGCTGGGAATGAGAGCTTAACAGAAAGAGCAATATTTTAGTGAGGTACAAGTTATATAATACTGCATCATTGGATCTATAGGTTATCTGAAAACTTCTTTTTGTGCTATGGGGAATTATGAGCTTAAAGTGGTAATACTGGAATGAAAAACAATAAGTTTTCTGATTAACTGGTAACTGTGGTGTGAGAGTGATGTGAATATTTGGACAGGTCAACCATTTGATAACATTTTGTGAGGATTTAATTTTCTGGTTGAATGAGAGTAGTGATCAGAGTTGTGTAGAGAAGTGTGACTACGATTTGGTACAACTTCCATCTCCTTAATTTTGATTTGAATAGTAATTAAGTAATGTAATGGTGCTGTATTCCATTTTCATAACATAATGATTAGTAAATTTAGGCTACTGCGCATCTTGAGTTTTTGATGTTTTGCAAATGGGAAAGAAACCCAAGATTTTCAAGTTTAACCATTTTCAGACTGTTATGACCTAGAATAATATTTTGTAGTATAATGTGTACTTGATTTTAAAATTTTTCTAGTCACCACCTTTTGTACTATAGTCAGTTTTAGTGTTAGTTATTGTAATGTTATGAGAACTATGTAATGTATTTATTTATGATGTAATGACTATCATTTGCCATTAGTCTTAAACATTTTTTTTAGACTTAAGTTAGAAGAAAAAGTGTAACAAAGTAGGATATTTTGCCCGATTTTTTCGTGTACTGTGGCAGAGGAGAACCACCTCCAGGGGAACTGATAGCATTGCAGTTCCATGTGAACTGCCTCTTGGACATGTTGAAGGCATGGGCAGCTTGGTGAAAAAGTGTGTTGAAGATCATTAAAAGTCTGAAAGTGCTTGTGAAAAATACTAAACATTGAGCAACTGAAATTTTCTGTATATTGCAACCCATGAGGGTTTATTATTTGAAGCAAGACAGGACTTGTATCATACGATCTGTATCTTTAAATGTAATCTTTTCTTACCCAAAAAGGGCATCACTTATGATGAAGAGGCATAAATTTTGTTAAAAGTATAACTTGTAGATATTTTGTGATATTGTAAAACAAAACACTGTACCTCTTGAATTTGTGTTTAATTTCATGAATTTTTAATAGAATTGATTATGTAGATTAGCATATCACTTGTTGGCAGAATATTTTTAGATGAATTCATCTATGTCATTACTGCACTATTATTTATGCAATCATCTAGGTCGTTACTGTACTTCTATCTGTGTTGTTATCTGAATTTTTGTCTGTAATTATTTGACATACGGATGTCCTTTTTCAAGTATCTGCTTATATATGTTAAATTGGTGGCGTCATGATCAGCTACATGTGGCTGTTACTGTAATAACCTGACACGTTCTACATCCTAGCGATACATTCATGTCAAGGATCCACGGAACTCAAAAATAAATAAATAAAATAAAAATAAAATGTATGTAATTATTTTGTATGAGGATTTTCATATGGCCAGTTCACATAAGTATAAAACTGGAAAAAAACATATGTACAGTAGTTTTGATAGGATCTCTTATGTAATATATTTGTGAGTATATTTTAAACCCAATTTTTTGGGTCACTTGTGCTCATTGAATTGCCCAATTAGCTATTTGCAATATCTACCTGGTCAATCCAATGAGGGGGGTGATGTGATGAAGCAAGCAGGAATATTTTTACTTCCCCTCTTGTTTTGCCATTTGCCTCCCTGAAATTCATTTTTCCATTACGAATTAATTACCATTAATGTATGTGATTATAACTTGCAATTTCATAAAAGAGAAAGGTTGGCCCTTAGTTTTAAAGGATATAGCATCAGGTCTGATTTTGTGCTTAGTTTTAGGTGTGTAAATGGTTTTCTAATTTATTTTGGCTATTCCTAGTTAGTATCCTTTGCTACAGAGTGAAATCAGTAATTGTTTCATAACTTAAATTCTATTGTTGACATATAAATAAATATAAATTCAGTACTAATTATAAACATTTTGAAGACATGTTAGCAAAGCCAGCCCTTAATTAATTCCAAGGTAATTAACAGTTAAAAAGATGCAATTTTTTGCTGTATTCAGTTAATTTAATGAAGTAAGTTTTAATTGTAATTTTTGTAAATTTAACTTTGAACAATGTGTAGTTTCAGAACCTGTTATTATGATGATATATAAGGGCCCAAATTTTGATCACAAGACTGTCAGTCCATGGCCGAGTTTCAGACGAGTGTGTTGGTTAAAACGACAACAATGCATCTACTTAACAGTGAAATAAGTGTTACACCAATAGGCCATGTGTTAAAGCAATGACGGTGTCTGTTCAATTTATTTGAAAGGTGAACCATGTGGTTAGGCTTTTACTGCTCGTAGATGTTCAACAGTAAACTATTGTAGCAGTTTGTGGATGTTTGCCTGTAAACTATGAAGAGGCTTAAAGAAAGTTTAAATAATAGAGCACTGGCCATATATTAAATGTGTATGTGGGGGGTTGTGAAATGTGAAAGTAAACTGCTGTGAAACACAACTATGTCTTTGTCGGCTGCATCATTTACAGTAGACAGTAGTTGCACTTGCACTCCTTAATTTCTCATCCAGCACATTGACACCGAAGACAATCAACAAAGGAATAAAGCAGGTGAATTGCCATACAGTGGTAACACAAGGTTCTTCGAGCACAGACAAGGAAATTATGCCACCAGTGGGTTTTGATGGTGTTGCTGAGTACATGACTAGAAGTGGTGACTTAGCATAACAGCTTGTCTAAATGGCTGTCAACTATGTATCAATATCATTCACAGCCCAGCAGTTCTGTCAACACACAGAATCTATGCAAGGCAAGGACGCATCATGGAGCTACCAGCTGCAGTCATAAGATCGAGTATCTCTCATGGCAGCTGATTCCTGTACTAATCCCTTGCTTGAGACTTAGCGGTGCAGCATGGCAGGCCTTCCTGTCTCACTTCAGCAGAAGTGGGTGCACCTCCTTGCTGCACACATTAGCTGCCTGGATGTGGTCTTTCATCACAAAGTTAGTTTCATCTGCAAGATTCCTGTTCACCTTTATGTGCCACTGACACCCCTGTTTGTGGCACATGCAACAAGGTCACAAGCCAGACACCAAACACAGGCACTAGCACAGCAGTGTGCACATCTTGCAGCCAGCTGGCCAGTTGCTAGCTGCCATTTGGCTAACCACCAGCGCTGTTCCCCTGGAGCAAAGGGCGTGCTTGCCTCCCGGCATCAACACAGTGCTGTTGTACGAGTGTATGAGTGGAAAATATGACTGATTCATCTTGTACAGCAAGTGAATTTTGTGGATCTTCCTCTGAGCATGGAGAGAGCAATATGTTAATGTTCATATTATTTAAATTTCAGAATTTTTTTGGTGATTATGATATTTTCTGTCATGGTTTGTGTAAGTTGCTTGTTTCAGCAAGTGAAGGCACGTACAAAATGGACAAAATTTTGGTTTAGATCATGGTCAGCAAAGGAATCAGCACAGCTGATATGGGCCCAGTAGTGTTGAATTTTGTGGAGTAGTTGTAAGTAGTTTGAAGTGTGTGTAGTTCATGAGCAGTAATTGCTGTGTTCAGTTGAAGAAGTAGTTTGTGAGACTAACATGAAACATCTGGCTGGTGAACTTAATTTTAGTATGTCTTGTTATATTATAATGTGAAAAAAAAGTACTTGTACAAGCTAGAAGTTCACTTTCTGATCCATCTTTTCATTTTGTTCTATCTCTTTTCCATTATGATTTCTCTTTCCTAATATTATGTTAATTGTGTGTTTAAGGTGTTTTTGTAAATCTGACTTCTAATTTTCAAACCTTGTTTGTTCAGATGACACATACTAATGTGTTTCTGTTTTAGGTTTATGAACTATGAGACTGATGATGATATTTAAATTGAAAGATATTGTATGAAAGTTGTGCCTATTGTATATATTTTCTGTAGTGAAGGAAGTGCAAGGAGATTAGAGGAAGGGGAGAGAAGCTCTATGGGAATGAGAATAGCTCATTGTGGCTAAACTGACCAAAACTATATACCTCAACTAAACCAGATAGAGTGGCCTAACAGCAACAACAACCAAATATCTGCAGAGATAACAGGAATATTCTGATGCATGTCCTGAGGGACATCTTCCTGAGGTTCAAAAAGAATGTGTGCCACACTCAGGAGTGTGAAATGAAACCAGGCACAAAAAACATCAGTGTTGCCTGGATGTTACTTATGCCTAGCTATTCACAAGTGCTAGTGGTTGGATGTCCATATGGTTTCCTCATCATGAACATGAAGAAAGATGCTCAATAGTTTCCCATATTTTCTTCAATATACATCATGACAGAAGCTAATGTGGTACATAAAAGTAATCAGCACCTCCATAACTGAAAATAATGTCTGTGGCAGTGCCTCTGAACGGATTTTGCCCCCGGATTTTGCCCTTCCCCTTCTGGTGTATTGATACGAGGGTGGTTTGAAAAGTTATCAGAATCACCACGAGAGGTCAGTGTTAGCACAATGAGTTGTTCACGTGATATTCATTGGACTGTTGCCTGTAAACATGTGTGACATCAGTGCTCTAGGAAGCAAGCTGTGGCAGTGACATGGCTCTGTTGTTGTTTCCATGTAGTGATCTGCAAAGATGGAAAAAATTGAGATTCAAGCAAGAATTAAATACATCATAAAGAAAGGTATGAAAGCAAAGGACATTCGTGTTGATTACCAGAGTACACTGGGGGACTCTGCTTGTTCATATTCAACCATTGCCAAGTGGACAAATGAATTTAAAGTTGGTCGGGAGAGTTTAGATGAAGATCGGTGCAGTGGTCAGCCAAGATGTGTCACCACTCCATAAATCATTGTAAAAGTGCACAAAATGGTCATGGATGATTGCTGATTGAAAGTGCATGAAATTGGTCATGCTTGCCAGATGTCATCTGGAAGGGTATATCTTATTTTAACTGATGAATTAGAAATGAAAAAATTACCTGCAAGATGGGTGCTGCGACTATTGACATGCACCCGCACACATGTGCCATTGCCATGGCAAAATTACACAAACTAAGGTATGAATTGTTGCCACACCCACCTTATTCACCTGATATGGCTCCATCAGACTTCTCTCTCTTCCCAAAACTGATTTTTTTTTTTTTTTTTTTTTTTTTTTTTTTTTTTTTTTTTTTTTTTTTTTTTTTTTTTTTTTTTGATAGATGAAGATTCACTTCAAATGAAGAATTGATAGCCAGAGTTGACAACTATTTTGCAGGACTAGAGGAAACTCATTTTTGAGATTGGGTTAAGGCACTGGAACATCATTGGACCAAGTGCATTAATCTACAAGGAGGCTACATTGGAAAACAAAAGAAGTTTCAGTGATGTAATTACTTTTTTTCTATTCCATCCGAGAACTTTTCAGACATTTCGAACATGTCTGAAAGACTTTTGGCAACACCAGCCACGAACTTCTTCTTGTGTGTGGATGCACACATATCCCCCGAACTCTTATGGGACTTGGTAAGAATGTCTTCCATGAGTAATGAGTGTGTTGGGGTGGGACACTACGAAAGTAGTGTGTGGACATACAAGGTGAGAATGTGGGTCTCGCGGGAGGTGCGCATGAGATAGTACCTCTGTGACCTTGGTGGCTCAGATGAATAGAGTGTCTGCCATGTAAGCAAGAGATCCCGGGTTCGAGTACCGGTTGGGGCACACATTTTCACCTGTCCCTGTTGATATATATGATGGCTGAAGGTCATCGATGGTGTCTGTTCTTCCGAACATGTCCGAAAGAACAGGCACCATATCCATATATCATTAATTAAAAGTTGTGTGGAGCAAATTACTGATTTTTTTATCACAAACACACACACAAACTTCAAGCTTTCACAACCCACGGTTGCTTCATCAGGAAAGAGGAAAGGAGAGGGAAAGATGAAAGGATGTGGGTTTGAAGGGAGAGAGTAAGGAGTCATTCCAATCCTGGGAGCGGAAAGACTTACCTTAAGGGGAAAAAGGGACAGGTATACACTCACACACACACACATATCCATCTGCTCATATACAGGCACAAGCAGACATATGTAAAGGCAAAGAGTTTGGGCAAAGATGTCAGTTGAGGCGGAAGTACAGAGGCAAAGATGTTGTTGAGTGACAAGTGATGTACGAGGGGCGGCAACTTGAAATTAGCGGAGGTTGAGGCCTGGTGGGTAACGGGAAGAGAGGATATATTGATGGCAAGTTCCCATCTCCGGAGTTCTGATAGGTTGGTGTCAGTGGGAAGTACCCAGATAACCCGGATGGTGTAACACTGTGCCAAGATGTGCTTGCCATGCACCAAGGCATGATTAGCCACAGGGTGATCCTCATTACTAACAAACACTGTCTACCTGTGTCCATTCATGTGAAAACCCATATCCTTTCATCTTTCCCTCTCCTTCCCTCTTTCCTGATGAAGCAACCGTGGGTTGCGAAAGCTTGAAATTTGTGTGTGTGTTTGTGTTTGTTATTGTCTCTATCGACGTACCAACGCTCTCGTTTGGTAAGTTACAGAATCTTTGAATGAAAGCGTTGGTATGTTGTTAGGAGACAATAAAAAACACACAAACACACACACAAATTTCAAGCTTTTGCAACCCAAGGTTGCTTCATCAGGAAAGAGGGAAGGAGAGGGAAAGACGAAAGGATGTGGGTTTTAAGGGCGAGGGTGAGGAGTCATTCCAATCCCGGGAGTGGAAAAACTTACCTTAGGGGGAAAAAAGGACAGGTATACACTTGCACACACACACATATCCATCCGCATATATACAGACACAGGCAGGCATAAGTAAATGCATTTACGTGTTTGTGTGTTTTTTATTGTCTCCTATCAACATACCAACGCTTTCGTTTGGTACGTTACAGCATCTTTGTTTTTAGATATATTTTTCCCATGTGAAATGTTTCCCTATCCTGCAGCATCAGCTTTACAGCAATTCTAAGAATGTTCTTCAATGAAAAGCCAAGGGCTGATAAGGGTTAGCAGGTAGGTCATCTCAGGAATGTATGTCACAAAGTAAAAGGTCTAGAAGGGTGACTAAATTGTGAAACTGGCAGATGTGAGATTCCTGGGGTAATTTTAAGTGTATTTTGTTAGAATAGACTAATGGGAAATGGGATGATGGTTTCATTGCAGTCTTAACAGACTGAAATCCACTAAGATAATAATTCAAACTGCATGTGAGATTTTTAGAGCAAGACACTGTATCAAGTGTGGGCTTAAACTTATAATTGACTATCAGGTTCATCCCCTGATGTAACAAGAAAACTTAGAGGAAACCTCAGCTGTTCTCCAGTTATATTGTCATCATTGGAGAAGATTTTCATTAACCGAATTTTAACTGGCGTAATTATAGTTTTTTTAAATGATGGATGTGACAAGACATATTACAAAACAATACTAAATGCCTTCTGTGAAAACTAATTAGAACAGGTGGTTATGAAGCCTATTTATGATAGAACTATATTAGATATAATGGCAATAAATAGATATGACAACTCTGAGGATGTCCGCATTGGAATGGATATTAATGAACAACAGGCAGTTGTAACAGCAATTATTATTGATATATGAAGGAAAACTAAACAAAGTAGAAGGATTTACATGTACCTTAAATTAGGTAAAAGAGTGGTAGAGTCATGTCTAAAGGAAACTTGAGGCATTTTGCATGAGCATCTAAAAAAGGTATGATTCATGCTCAGAAGAATAAGCTGATCAAGCACAAGATAACTATATATCTAATAGAATACTTTATAGCTGGAGAACCATTAACTTCTGATGATATATGGTCTCTGCAAATAAACTTCTAAAGAAACAGTGACTATTACTCAATAGGTGTAAAACAAAGCATGTGACTATGTAGGTAGCGTTACTTGGGTTTGATAATGGAAGGGAGAATCTGGTAACTGAAGTGCAGAATGGCTACTCAACATTTATTAACTGAGTATTTCAAAATTCTGAGAATCAAAATTGCATAACTTCATGCTACAAAAGTACACCAATGATGACTGCATAAGTTAATTTGGGACTTTACATTAAATACAATGGTAGCTGCCTTCTCTCCTTGGACATGAAAGCTATTCTGCAGCTTGTAGATAGCCAAATACATATGATCCTTGCTGCACAGCCAATAGTGTATTATAAACAGTGGAGTCTCTGCTCATCTAAAAAATAGGTCACATTAGACTTTGACCAAGATTTAAGATTCAAATCTCACTCCCTTCAATGCTCTTAGGTAAATAATATACACAATGTTCTAATAAGTAAGTTCCAGCATAGAAGTAAAACTTAAACAGCCATGGCAGTAAAGAAGCTGCAAATACTCTTCATAAAATTGCTAACATGAGTGGCATTATGTAAACTTCTGAACTCCAAGACAGCCACACATAAAAATCAATTAAGAATGATAAACTCCTTAAAATAAATGCTCAAGGTAAATATGTACAGTAACTGCTTGTAAGAGGCCTATTAACACTTTATACTTATCTCCATAATCCTAAATCTTAAGTAAATTTGACACAGATGCCTCTAGTGCTGACTCTTGCCCAGTATACAACAGTTTGCAAATGGGCAATATACCATTTACACGTGACACCAATAGTGACAGGTTCTGTCATAAACTGATGCCACTGCATGACTAGCTATGCTCATAATCCCTGTAACCCATTTGGCATGGTACCACCTTCAAGAATTGATCTAGGCCCCTTGTCCAACAACACCGTAAGTCCAAAAGCAAATCCAAGGCCAATCTGACAATTCATAGTTCAAGATATGAGAAGAGATGACATGCCAGAAAAATTGTCTACAGCTAAGAAGTCATATGTAGAAAACTGGCAGAACATACCACTAGCATAACATACACAGTTCAGTGGGGTGCAGCTGTTCACTACTTAACCCCTTCTGGAAATCTTACTGCACTCAAACAGATGCACCAAGGTTTCCAACGAGAAGCTTGGTTTTGTGCACCTGCAGTGCAGGATGCTAGTTTGAATTTCAGGATGTAAGAAAACAAACAGTGTGTTACAGGTACATTCACAAACAGCAATACTACTACGCTACCTCTCTTCACAAGCGGTATAATAGCACTCAGTGCTAAAACTCACTAGGCGCCTCTCACAGTCAGTGTGCTGCTTTGCCAGACAACACCTCAACTTGCACACTCACACCAGACAGCTCTCTTGGCCATTCATGCCTTCCTCATCAGGGGCAGCCATTTCCCAGATCCAAAGATCAAAAGCAGCTTGTGATAATGAACATATCACAAAGTAGAAAAACAAACGTATGCTGAATGATATATTTTTATCATTGATAAAAAGGACAGTGGATGAAACTTTCAATGACTACCCTGCCAGAACTCTTAAAAAACCCACAGAAATATTGATGATATATTAGTAGCACCAAAAATGGTATCCAAACACAGAGAATACTGGGAAAACACACTCAGCCCACAAAGAAGAACACTTTCAAAACTTTCACTGTGACTAATACTAGAATATTGCTGTGTGAATAGAAACAACCTGGGGATACTAAGTGCAAACAAAGAACGACAGTGCTAGTGCTCACAGGTTTGTCTGACCCATGTGTGAGCTTCAAGGAAATGCTGGAAATCTGAACTGGTAGACTCATTATGACAGGTACCAGATATCCCACAAAATACTATTGGCAAAATATCAAGCAACTGTATTAAATGTGGAATCTAAGAATATACCACAACCTCCTACATATCCTACTTTTGCCCTCACAAGGACTGCAAAGATAAGCTTTCACTAATTTCAGTTTTCATAAAGGCCTTTAACCCTCAAGGAGGCTAGCAGTTTTTCGTACCAGGAGTGGGCGCGTGGTGTACTTTGTACACATGTATAAAATAGCTGTCTTTATGTTACCAAGCTAAACATGTATGATCAAAATCACAATGTAGTTTTAATTTATTTAAACAATGAGAAAATAAACTTACATAATATGAGCCGAACCACCATTTTATTAAACAATAATGAAATAAATTTTCGCTATAACATGCTGTTACCAAGGACAGGTGTTACAGAGACAGTAATGACCCACTCATAGCATTAAGCAGTGAAATTGCATCAGATCCCAGCCAGGCACTTATTCAATCACTAATTATCTCATAGACAACTGCCTCAACATGGAATCATGTTGCTAGTTTGTAATTGGGGTCATTTTTGTGCTCGGATCGTAAATTTTTTCTTCCTGGCTCACTTTGTATTTTATATTACTGTTGCTCACTTGACCAGATGACAACACAGTTTATCGCTGTTTTATCTGAAGCAATAATGAAGGAATAGGTATGGGTTTGCAGTTGTGAAACAACAATGGAAGTGCACAAAATAATTTTATTTTTGGCTGGCGCACTTTATACACAGACACGCCCACACGAGGTTTATGCAGTCATTATTCCTGCCTCCATATGCTGTTGAAATGGTAAGAAACTCCAGTATTTTAAGCTACTATGGCACTTCACAGTGGCTTGCAAAGAACAGCTGTAAGTGAGGACACCTATAAAGGGTTTGCTTAATGCCCAGCTGCTAACTGATCATGACATTAACTGGTGTGGTATCAGTCCTACTTAAACTAATTGATTCTCAAACACTGAAAGCATGTACAAGTAAGGGCTATTGAATTACATTAAATAAAAACTGTGTAAGTGATCTATACACCATTAACTTTTACATTTGAAATATATGTAGTCCAAAGCTTTTCTTGACTGCTTCAAAATGTCAAAAGTTGTTCCAGTTTTTAAAATGGATGATAAAAATCTATGGTAAAATTATCACTCAGGTGTAGTTTCAGTCTTCCTCTTTTCCTTGGTCACAGACATACATCCAATTAAGTAGGTAAAATCAGAAAATGGAAAAATCTGTGACTTAATAATAAGGTGTGCTGATCTGCTGCTCATTAAATACTCTGAGAAACGTAATCTTCAGTGTCACTGTCAGTTCAGATTCTATCAGGGCACAAATTATGCTACAGTTGTTTCAGAAATTATTGACCAAACATTAACCGCCTTCAGAATAAAAGAATGCTGTCTCTTGTGTTATGCTGCTAATTAGAGCGTTTAATTTCATTATTTTTGATGACCTCATAGCAAAGCTATAATTTTACGGTGTGTAATCATGCCTCTTATCTTAGTAAACATAAACACCCAATCTTAGCAGAAACATGTACTGACATTCCAAAGGTCTCTGTCTGTAGACTCTTCATCCCATTATTGTTAGTGATGACTTCATTTATTGTGTAGATCACACTACAGAGGGGAGTACTACATGGGGAGAAGGATTGAAGACCTACAAATTAAAGGACGAAGGAGAAGAAGAAGACAGAAACTGAGATGGAAGGATGGCTCACAGAAGAAGCTCTCGATAGACATTTATGGAAGAAAAGGATACAGCAAAGCAATGCCGACCCCACATGACATGGGAAAAGGCTGAGATGATGATGATGATGATGATGATGATGATGATGATGACATTGATGATGACTGTATAATACTGATGAAATAACTCGGTTTAATGAATTAAGAACATCTCACTCCTGGATAAGGTAATACAGAGATCACTGGAATCTGTACTGGACTATTTCTCATTGAATAAACTATTATGTAATGAAGAGAAAATATAACAGATTGTTTGAGGTTTGTCCTAAGATATGAACTTTAATCTTCAAATCATTAGATGTACATATTCATTCCAAATGTAATTCGGAAATACATCTTAGCTATAGTTGCAAATTGGTTTCATGAGTCTCCTATTGCCTATTTAATTTTTATTTATTTATCCATCCATAGACAATAAATACTGTATGGATGTTGTCTGAAAGTACATGTAAATTTATGGGAAACAATTTGTGCAAAAGGTACATACTAAATTTTATGTTAAGTAGTACAAAGACTAATACGTACAAAATTGTACAAAAAATGTAAGACAGTAATACAACTTTTTATACATGTGTACTAAAAGTATTGTAACTGCATAGTCTGTTTGCCTTAAGCTTACTTTTGTCTTCCCTAAACACTACAATAATTCAGTAAAGTTTTTATCTCATTCAGCAACTGTCCATCAGATACACAAAATTGAGAGAAATTGTAAGGGGATGAAGGGCAGTGCTTTCAGTTTTGCCTTAATATAAACATTATCAGTATTATTTATTGGCCTAAATAGTCATTTGCCAAGGAAAAACATTGTTCAAATAGAAATTCTTTAAATTCTATGCACACACACACACACACACACACACACACACACATATCCATCCGCAGTATATGTGCAGATGGATATGTGTGTGTGTGTGTGTGTGTGTGTGTGTGTGTGTGTGTGTGTGTGTGTGTGTGTGTGTGCGAGTGTATACCTGTCCCTTTTTCCACCTGAGGTAAGTCTTTCCGCTCCTGGGCTTGGAATGACTCCTTACCCTCTCCCTTAAAACCCACATCCTCTCGTCTTTCCCTCTCCTTCCCTCTTTCCTGGTGAAGCAAGCATGGGTTGCGAAAGCTTGAATTTTGTGTGTGTGTTTGTTAGTGTCTCTATCAACATACCAACATTTGGTAAGTTACATCATCTTTGTTTTTAGATATATTTTTCCCACGTGGAATGTTTCCCTCTATTAAATTTACAGTAATTTATTATTTCATATCATTTGATCATTGTTTTCACTGTTTATTGCTTATTGTATTTAACAGTTGTTTCCTTATTAACTGTATACACTCCCTTGTTAATTCTTATTCTGTACAAATGCTGAATCCTTTCTCTTTTAATATGATCAATGGCTAATAATAATTCTTTATCCATATTACATATTGATCGACCCAGACAGTTACATATCAGATTTGACATCCCCAGCCTATGGTTACTATCCAGCAATACAACCTTCTTGGTCTACTTAACACTATCATTTCTAGTCTTATGTCATACACCATTAGACTGTTTCTGAAGTTGATGGAATGGATGTGTCCTTTTGTCCTCAATCTCTAAAGCTCTGAAGCTATTGAATATGTCTATAGACTGAACCATCAGACTTTGACCAACTCCTGTACCTCTTCATTGATTTGGAAGAATTGCCTATAGACCTGTTTTATGATTTAGCTCTAACATTATTACTGTATCTCCAGCTTCCAGTTGTGATGAATCTTCTAGTGCCACTTCCGTATGAGATTAAAGCTACAAGATTAGCAGTGGAATTTCCAGTAATGATATTGCGTGTGGATAATGACAATCATCATACCTGTACAAGTGCAAACATTACTTCTCATGAAAGGTGTAAGTCATTCTTAATGAATATGATGCTGAAATCCCTCACACTGATTTACATTCATTACGATTCTGAGTCAGCTCACTTGAGCATTTGAACAATAAAATTTTGCATCAGTTAAAAGTAATACCTAAGAGATTTGTTAATCTGACTTTTTGTGAAACATTCAAGAATAGATTTTTAGTATTCTATTGTTCACTCTGATGGTAGGCCAACAGAAGACTTTTATAGATGTAATCCAATATAGAGCCCAGTTCTTTTCAACCAGCACCATTTGAACTAACTGTGGGCAATTTCCAATATTTAAGAGGAATGTTCCAGTTACATAATTTACTTTATCAAGTTGTAATTTTATTCCACCTGCTCACAAGTGTATTTCTTCAGCTTTGTCCCTTAGTACACACAGTGAGTCGTCACTCATTAGAAAGTTACTGCCATTAGCAAGCAGTAATGTTTCCCCTTTTTTAGACTCGGGAGAAAATGATTGATATACATCAAACATATTACTCGGCCGAGAAAAATTCCTTGAAGAACCCCAATACTAATTCAATTCAGTTCAATCTCTTTATTCATCCACTAACAATATACATTGTATGGATGTAGTCAATTGCAGTATAATTTCTTATATTTAATTTGTTACAAAAACTCAGATAATAAATATAAATATTTCTTATCAGTATATTTAATTACTATTACTTTTACATATTCAGATATTCTTCAATGTTATAAAAACTATGTGTTAGTAAAAAGTGTTTAAGATGTACCTTGAATTTATGAAATTCTTTAATTTTCTTTATTGTAGAAGGCAATGCACTAAAAAGTATTTTGGTCTGGTAGTTTACACTTTTTTGGTAGAGCACTCCTTTGTGAGTGCCTCTGTGAAAACCATCTCTGTTCTTTGTTTCATGGTTATGAACCTGATTATTTAATGTTGAAAATTCCTGGTGAGTTTTCAGAAAGCAGACATATTCATCACTGTATAAGCTAGGAAGTGTCATTATTTTAAATTCTTTAAATATTGCCCTGCATAGCGCTCTACAGGGAACCCCTTTCATTATTCTAATAGCCCTTTTTTAAAGTTTGAAATATTGTTTTGCTATACCTGTATTTTCCCTGAAGATCACAACGTACCTAAACAAACTGTTCGTATAAGCACTATAGGCACACAGCAATGATTCAGTGTTGCAACATTCCCAAGCATTCTTTGCACATAGCAGCATTTACTTAGATTTTTACTCAAAACTTCCAGATGCTTTCCCCATCTCAAGTGCTCATCCACCCATATAACTAGGAATTTTGTGTATGGAGCTTGTGCAATAATGTAGTTTCCTAACTCAGCTATTACTCTTCTTCTACCTTTACTTTTAATATTACTGAAATTAATCAATACTGTTTTATCCTTATTATGATCAAAGCATTATTGCTAAACCATTTTCCTGTCTCATTTATTGTCCTAGAGACACTCTGCTGTAGATTATCCTTGGCGTATCCTTTCATGTCATCAGCAAACATCACCATTTCTGCAACTGTCAGATGGTTTGGCAAATCGTTTTTATGTACACCAAGAACAACAGAATGCCTAACACAGAAGTTTGGGGCACTCCATAGCTAGTTTTTTTGAAATCTCAAAGGTACTCTTCACCTTCATCACATATTTGTACTTTCTGTTGTCTATCAGAGAGATAAGACATGAACCATTTAAAGGCAAGTCCCTGACCCCATAAAATTCTAGTTTCATAAGCAATAAGTCATGGCTGATTAGATCAAATGCTTTAAATAAATCTAAGAATATCCCACAGCTTAATTCGTTCTTGTCCAAGGAATTTAAGACCATGTTCATTAATTGGAAGACTGCCATTTCTGTGGATCTGTTCATTCTAAACCCATTTTGAGCATTAGGCAGTATGTTATTTTTATTCAGGAAGTCAGCTAGTCTCTCATACAATACTCCAATACTCTTTCAATTACTTTAGAGAAACCCGACAATAATTGCACTGACCTATAATTATTTATGTCAGCTGTACTATCCTTCTTGTGAAGTGGCTTTATTATGGAGTGTTTCAGTGTTTCAGTTTTGATGGGAACACCCCTGTCCTGAAAGAGGTATTAATAATGTCAGTTAGGTGAGTATCTATAGTGGTAGAAGTATGTTTGATTACCTTGTCTGGAATTCTGTCGATACCATAAGACATTTTATTTTTTAGTTCATTAATAGCATTTCTAACTTCACATTCTGTTACTGGGTACAGAAAAAATTTTGTATTTTCACAAGTTGGTACTTTTATGTTTTTGTTGTTTGAATTGCACAGACTTTTAATTAGGTTTGGTGCTATGTTCACATAGTGTTCCTGAATATATTGACTATCTGTTGAGCATCTTCTATCACTTTACCCTCACTTTTAATTTTGAAATTATGGGTCTTGGTTTTAGATTTTCCTATGCTGTTGTTTATAATCTTCCAAATCAATTTTGATTTATTGCTTCCCTTGTTAATGTGTGAATCATTGCTAAGCCTTTTTGCTGCCTGTAAAATTTTCCTGTAGACACTTCTGTATTTCCTATGGTATGGATTTATTGTTGTATTTATTTTAGCATGTTTGCTTAGGTTTCTAAGGGTGATTACCGGTTTTTTAATCCCTTGTGTTACCCATGTGTTTGTCCTCTCACTGACTTTAATTCTTTTTAACAGAAATGCTACATCATAGCAATATTTATGATCAGTGAGAAAACTGTCATACTTTTTGTCTACATCATCAGTTTGTTCTATGCCCCACTGCACCCTTTTTAGCATACTATTAAATACCCTTATGTTGTTTGCATTAATAAGTATTCTTTGTATAAATTTTTCAGGACCATGCATTTCTTATTGTTCTCATTACTTATCATCATTTTTAAAGCCATATGGTCAGAAAAGTCTGTATCTGTTACTTTAATATTGTACTCACAGCTTTGTTTATTGTTAAATCTGATGAAGTGTTGTTTCAGACCCATCCCCATAGACGGTAATTTCATGCACAGTAGGTTGCATGTTGTATGTGTTAAACAGATTCAATAATTGCACCTTGTTCTTATTACTTTTGTTAAAATTAATGTTGAAGTCACCAAGGACTATTGAGCATTTTGACCTGCCTCTAAATTCATTTAAACGATCATCTGTATAATATAAGAAATGGGTAAAGTCACCTGATGGAGACCTATAGATGCAAACAATCATAGTTTGACAGTCTGCAAGTTCACAAATACAACATTCAAAATCTTTTTCTGCACACTTCACCTTGCTAAGTTTTACCTCTTTAGATTTAACATTACTTATAACATACACTCCTGGAAATGGAAAAAAGAACACACTGACACCGGTGTGTCAGACCCACCATACTTGCTCCGGACACTGTGAGAGGGCTGTACAAGCAATGATCACATGCACGGCACAGCGGATACACCAGGAACCGCGGTGTTGGCCGTCGAATGGCGCTAGCTGCGCAGCATTTGAGCGCCGCTGCCGTCAGTGTCAGCCAGTTTTCCGTGGCATACGGAGCTCCATCGCAGTCTTTAACACTGGTAGCATGCCTCGACAGTGTGGACATGAACCGTATGTGCAGTTGACGGACTTTGAGCGAGGGCGTATAGTGGGCATGCGGGAGGCCGGGTGGACGTACCGCCGAATTGCTCAACACGTGGGGCGTGAGGTCTCCACAGTACATCGATGTTGTCGCCAGTGGTCGGCAGAAGGTGCACTTGCCCGTCGACCTGGGACCGGACCGCAGCGACGCACGGATGCGCGCCAAGACCGTAGGATCCTACGCAGTGCCGTAGGGGACCGCACTGCCACTTCCCAGCAAATTAGGGACACTGTTGCTCCTGGGGTATCGGCGAGGACCATTCGCAACCGTCTCCATGAGGCTGGGCTACGGTCCCGTACACTGTTAGGCCGTCTTCCGCTCACGCCCCAACATCGTGCAGCCCGCCTCCAGTGGTGTCGCAACAGGCGTGAATGGAGGGACGAATGGAGACGTGTCGTCTTCAGCGATGAGAGTCGCTTCTGCCTTGGTGCCAATGATGGTCGTATGCGTGTTTGGCGCCGTGCAGGTGAGCGCCACAATCAGGACTGCATACGACCGAGGCACACAGGGCCAACACCCGGCATCATGGTGTGGGGAGCAGTCTCCTACACTGGCTGTACACCACTGGTGATCGTCGAGGGGACACTGAATAGTGCACGGTACATCCAAACCGTCATCGAACCCATCGTTCTACCATTCCTAGACCGGCAAGGGAACTTGCTGTTCCAACAGGACAATGCACGTCCGCATGTATCCCGTGCCACCCAACGTGCTCTAGAAGGTGTAAGTCAACTACCCTGGCCAGCAAGATCTCCAGATCTGTCCCCCATTGAGCATGTTTGGGACTGGATGAAGCGTCGTCTCACGCGGTCTGCACGTCCAGCACGAACGCTGGTCCAACTGAGGCGCCAGGTGGAAATGGCATGGCAAGCCGTTCCACAGGACTACATCCAGCATCTCTACGATTGTCTCCATGGGAGAATAGCAGCCTGCATTGCTGCGAAAGTTGGATATACACTGTACTAGTGCCGACATTGTGCATGCTCTGTTGCCTGTGTCTATGTGCCTGTGGTTCTGTCAGTGTGATCATGTGATGTAACTGACCCCAGGAATGTGTCAATAAAGTTTCCCCTTCCTGGGACAATGAATTCACGGTGTTCTTATTTCAATTTCCAGGAGTGTAGATGCATACACCTCCACATTTATAAGTTTCCCTGCAAAAGCTACTTATTAAGTCAAAGTCTGGTGCATTTGCTGCACAAATCTGAGTGTCCTGAAGCCAGTGCTCATTGATACACAACACAGAAACCTCCTTCTGGGTTAGAGAGGTATTTTGTGATATGACTAAGTTTTGTTGATAACCTCCTCAAACAGTTTAACTGTAGCTTATAAGCTTAAATATTTAAAGTACCAAAATGTACTTAGCAGAGAAAATGAAAATTATCTATACAAGATTTGATAACTTTATTTACAAAAGGGAATTAAAATTATTTATGAAACAGAATGCTCACGTGATTTGTAAGGGCAGTTTATTTGATCTGAAGAGCTTGTTCATGGAGATTATTTATCAGAAAATTTTTTACTGGCACAAAAGTGGAGATTAATTAAGTCCATAACCACTAAATAACTTAATTGTGATAAGTCATAATAATTCATCAGCTTTATTGCATACAGTTAGTAGTTTTGATACCACTGAAGTGACCAACAACTAATTACTTAAATACACTTATCATTTCATAAATAAAATCTAAACCTTAATCTTTGATGAAAAAGATTGTTGCAACATATTTCTTAATTATAATACACATTATCTCCTATGAACAGGCACAATAATATTGCTAGATTTTCTCACTATTCAACTAATTGATGCTTTCATATGTCATATACATCTCTCTGTGACATTCATGAAAAGTGATTCATTTAATGTAATGTTATGAAGTTAAATTATGAAAAGCACTTAATGCTGACCTTTCTCTCACTTTTGTGTTGTACACTTCCTCAAGGAGCCGTAAATTTTTATCGTCATGGTTCTTACAGGCTGCTTTCCATGCTTCAATCACACTATCTTCTGTGTCAGATAACTGCACATATTCTAATTTGTGTATATCATCATGGACACGTGATTCTTCGTTTTTCACCTGAAAAGAAACAGTACAAGATATTTAAATTTGATTGATGATCTGGTCAACAATTGGCATTTCATTATAGCCTTTCAAAGAAGAACTGCTAAAATTAAAAAAACTTTGATTCTAAATTTACATGAAGCCATAAGCTTCTGGAAATGTTGAGTGTTTGTTTTTGGTTATTATTATTAAATAATTAAATGCTAATTAACCCTTTCAAATATCCCAGAGCAATATTTTTCTTGTCCATTACTGATATGTTGCAGTAGTGACACCATTATAAAAAATTGAGGATAAACAAATGACCTCTGTTTATAGACCACTGTCACTCCTTCCTGTGCTTTCAAAAACTGCTGAGAAAGTAGCTTACAACAGACTGTTGAGCCATCTTTCTGAGACTGTTCTTTTGACAATAGCTGAATGTAGTTTCTGTAAAGGCTTCACTACTGAAAATGTGAAATATGATCTCACATGCTTAATTCACGTAGAATTGAACAGGAAAAGTTATCCTGTGACATTACCAACTTGATTGCCTAGACCATAGGGAATATTAATGGTAATGGCCTTGCTGCACCTGATACACCGGTTCCCATGAGATCACCAAAGTTAAGCACTGTCGGGCATGGTCGGCTCTTGGATGGGTGACCATCCAGGCTGCTGGGCGCTGTTAACATTTTTCGGGGTGCACTCAGCCTTGTGATGTCAATTGAGGAGTTACTCGACCTAATAGTAGCAGCTTCGGTCAAGAATACCGTCATTACGACTGGGAGAGTGGAGTGCTGATCCCATGCCCCTCCTATCCGCGTCCTCCTCTGAGGATGACACAGTGGTCAGATGGTCCCGATGGGCCACTTGTGGCCTGTAGACAGAGTGGTTTTTATAGGGAATAGTAACATGATATCATATTAAATGACTTCCCCTTGCATAGATAGAGTCATAGCTCAAAAACAGGAAATGGAGAATCACATTAAAAATGCTGCAACAAGAATAAGGTTAAATTCAGAGCATGAAAAATTAAATATAGTGTGCCACAACGTTTGGTACTTGGCCCACACTAGTTCTTCGTTTACGTAAATGGTTCATGAGTGACACTGAAGAACTCTTCAAAAACTCTAATGATTCTATATTGATTAAAAGTCCAAACTCATCCATACTAGATCAACCAGGAGAATAATGAAACATGCTTACAACTGTTTCACACTCAAGAGCTTAAACCTTAATACTGCAAAAACTTATCTTATGCAATTCCAAACAAATTAAATTAATTCACAGTTACTATAAGTAGAAATCAATGGATGTACACTGGATGAGGCTTCATATGTGAAGTTTCTGGGTAGCCTGATGGATAACAACCTGAGTTGGCACCAGTATGTGGATAAACTGGTCAAACATCTCTGATATACTTTTACATCTATACTCTGAAAACCACTTTGAAGTATATGGCACGGAATACATTCCATTCTAACATTTGTTAGGGCTTCTTCCTGTTTCATTCACATATGAAGCACAGGAAGAATGATTGCTTAGATCCCTCTAAGCACACTGTAATTAATTGAATCCCTCTTATTGATCCCTATAGAAATGATGCACATTCGGTTATTACATGTTGATAAATTCATTGCTTAAAGTTGCTTATAGAAAAATTCTAAGTGAGTTTTTATATGATAGTTTGCATCTATCTTCAAGATCTACCAGTTTAGCTCTTTCACCATCTTTGCCACACTCTCCCATGGGTGGAACAAACATATGGCCATTCATGGTGCCCTTATTTGTATCCATTCAGTATCTCCTATCAATCTTATCTGGTATGGGTCTGACAAACTTGAGTAATATTCAGAATGGGTCGCACAAGTGTTCTGTCTATAGTCTCTCACACAGACTGATTGCATTTTCTTAGTATTCTGCCACTGAATCATAGTCTTCCACCTGCTTTAGCTGCAAGTGAGCCTATGTACTGTTATCGCAGGTACTTGTATGCGTTGACCAATTCCAGCTATGACTCATTGATATAATAGTGAAAGGATACTATGTTATTTTGTTTTGTGAAGTGCTCAATTTTATATTTCTCAACATTTAAAGAAGTTGCCAACCTTTACATCATTTTGAAATCGTATCCAGATCTGACAGAATATTTTGCAACTTATTGTATAGCAAGGCACTCTCTGGCTCACTCTGTTTGCATTTGTAATGTCAAGTTGCAGATCAGTACCCTATCCATGATGTCACAAGCCATGCTCCCTTGTCTATGACGTCACAATCTACATGGCTTTTTCAGTGATGTCATGTTGGTGGAAAATTTAAAAATGTGGAATGGTGATTATTTGAAATTTAAAAATGCAAGATGGCATTGATGATTAATTTTTAAAAAATTATGATGGCAGTGGGGGAAAGCTGAACAGAAGCAAAATGGTATTGGTAAGGAATTAAAAAAAAAGAGAAATTAGCATTGACTGAAATTAAACAGTTAGTATTCAATTATTTATAAAAAATTATGGAAGTGTACTCTCTCTCTCTCTCTCTCTCTCTCTCTCTCTGTGTGTGTGTGTCTGTGCATGTGTGTGTGTGTGTGTGTGTGTGTGTGTGTGTGTGTGACATTCCACCTCTGTAACCTCATATTTCATCTCTCTCTCCGTTCACGTCATATACTGTAGTGCCTCATCATTAAATTTGATGTCTGATGTGTGCTCATAACATCAAAACATTCACACCTGCCTCATCATCATCATCATCACAAGCAAAGTGCATCTCTCTGATTTATCTGACACAAAAAAAGTTTGTGTCAGATACTGTGCTTCCTCAGCAAATTTCCTCTCTCTCTTTCTTTGTCTCTCTCTCTCTCTCTGTGATCTTTATGTCAATAAGGCAACAACATTGTGCAGTGTGGATATAAGTAGAAAAAAAAATTATAATTTGCTTTTTAAACTCTCATCTAATAAATTGTGGTTAACTTTGACATACAGTGTATATTATTTTCTTTTTATGCTGTCACACAGTGGAAAAAAGTGAATTTAATGCACATTCTAATTCATCTTCAACAGTTTTTTTAGAATAATATCTATTAAAAACAGTAATTGTTACAGTTTGAGTAATTTGGAATATGTCCACAAGCTAACTAAATTTGACAGCCTTACTAAAGTCAAAATGATAATGAACTGCATTTTATGTACAAAATGTATAGGCCTAAAATACGAATAATATATCCTTTATGTAACAATCAGCTAGTTTGTTATACTGAAAAAGAAACACTCCAAAAAAAATAAATAGGCTTACATTAATATTCATCTAACTCTTCTACATCTACATCAGTACTCTGCAAACCACCATGAGGTGTATAGCAGGGGGTACATCCCACTGTACCAGTTATAAGGGTTTCTTCTTGTTCCATTCACATATGGAGTGCACAAAAAATGATTATTTGAATGCCTCTTTGCATGCAGTAATTCTTTTAACCTTATCCTCGTGGTCCCTATGTAAACAATATGTAGGGGTTGTAGTATATTCCTAGAGTAAATATTTAAAGCCGGTTGTTGAAACTTTGTTAACAGATTTCCTTGGGACAGTTTACTTCAAGAGTTTTCCAATTCAGTTCCTTCAGTATCTCTGTGACACTCTTCCCTGGATTAAACAAATCCGAGACAATTCGTGCTGCCCATCTCTGTATACATTCATTATCGCCTGTTAGTCCTATCTGGTGTGGGTCCTACACACTTGAGCAATATACTAGAACTGGTCACATGAGTGATTTGTAGCAATCTCCTTTGTAGACTGATTGCACTTCCTGAGTATTCTACCAATAAACTGAAGTCTACCACCTGCTTTACCCATGACTGAACCTATGTGCTCATTATAATAATGTATGTGAAGTTCTGGTTGAGAATAATGAATTATTTGGGAATACAGGAGATGAATCATTGAAAGGCGGAAGCGCTGCATTGACAGGTACACAAACAAAAGGTACAGAGCTTTGCTTTGCTAGCTTTCGGAATGAGATTCAAGCTGTAGAAGAAACATGCACATGAACTCACACACACACACACACACACATACATTCTCTCTCTCTCTCACTCACTCGCTCACATGCACACACCTGTCTCCCTACATTGTCCTTGTTTCTCCTACAGCTTGGGAAAGGAATTTCATTTCAAAAGCTAGCAAAGCAAAGCTCTTTACCTTTTTTTTGTGCACCTGTTGACAACACAGCACTTTTGCCTTTCAGTGAGTTGTCTCCTTTATTAATATATAATTCCCTATGTGATCATCCCTTTTCATATCCTTACAAAGTGTTACACACAGGGATTTGTATGAGTTAGCTGATTCCAACACTGACTCATTGATATTATAGTCATAGGATACTACATTTTTTCATTTTATGAAGCACAAAACTTTTCATTTCTAAAAATTTAGAACGATTTGCCAATCTTTGCACAATGTTGAAATCTTATCAAGATCTGACTGAATATTTGTGCAGCTTCAATCAGATATTACTTAATTATAGATAACTGTATAATCTGCAAGAGGCCTGATTTTAATATTAATGTGGTCTGAAAGGACACCAATATGCAACATGAATAGCAAAGGTTCCGATACACTTCCCTCAGGAATACCTGAAGTTACTTCTACCGCTGACGATGATTCTCCATTGAAGATAACATGTTGTGTCTTCCCTACCAAAAAGTCCCCATTCCAGTTACAAATTTCACTTGATACCCCAAATGACTGTACTTTCAATAATAAATATTGGTGTGGCGCTGAGTCAAATGCTTTTTGGAAATCAAGAAATACAGCATCTGCCTGGTTGCTTTGATCCAAAGCATTCTGTATGTCATTTGAGAAAGGTGTGAGTAGATAGATGTTTTCAAAATCCATGCTGGTTGGCATTGATGAAGTCATTCTGTTCAATATACCCCATTATGTTTGAGCTCAGAATATGTTCTAAGATTCTACAACAAATTGGTGTCAGCGTTATTGTACAGTAGTTTTGTGGATTGCTTCTACTACCCTTCTTGCAGACAGGTGTGATCTGTGCCTTTGTCTAAGAAGTGGGCACAGTTTTTGGTTTGAGGGATCTGTGACAGATTATAGTTAGAAGAGGAGCTAACTCAGGTGCAAATTCAGTGTAGAATGTGACAGTGATTCCATCAGGGCCAGGAGCTTTGTTCAGTTTTAATGATTTCAGTTGTTTCCCAATACCACTGACACTAATACTTCAAAAGCATTAAATTGCTCACTATCTGTAAAGCACTCTTTCTTGAGTGACTGTATTATTCTCATATTCACTTCTGAAAAATTGTTCATCTCATAATCAAAACCAATGTCTTTGTATGCAAGAACTAAACATTCTGCTGAATTAAACACAGAGACATAGTAGTCTTCTTTGAGAGAATGAACTTCAATAACATTATGGTCTGAGCTGCGAAAGATGGTGGTCGTGTGTGTGAGGTGTGCTTGCTCGTGTGAATGAGTGGTGTGTGTTTCTCTTTCTTCTTCTGATGAAGGTTGTAGCTGAAAGCTTAGGTGTAAGAGTCTTTTAATTATGTCTGTCTGCAACTTAATGTGTCATCTTAATGATAAGTAGCAGTCTATTTTTGCCTACAGTGTTGATATTCCAATCTGGAGTTTACATTTTTTGAATTACATTATCTCTCATATAAAACAGTTGACCTCAGACTAACAGAGAAAATGACCTCAGATCAAGCTGAACTCATAAATCTGTGTTGTACCAATGTAAATCTCAGTTTATATTGCCATGACATTGCATCAGCTTTGCTTGGCGAAATTTTGTGGATCAAGTAAAGTTAAGCAACAACCATATGGTTCCTGACACATGGCATTACGAAACATTGCTTTTGTTTTGTACAAATTTGAGTTGGAAAGAAGTACACAACAAAGAAGCTGTTATTAAAACAAAAAATTTAAATGAGTATGTTAACATGCCAATCCCACACTGCTGAAACTCAAAATATGTTATTTGATATGTAAGGCTAGGGTAAGACATTATTGGCTATTTAAGTAATGAGTACAGATAGTAACTGATCTCATAATAATTTTTGGAGATAACTCATAATTAATGTGATTAGTTTAATATGCTTTATAGACACTTAATGTCAGTGTGAGGAAGGGAAATCCAAAATATTTCAAGTGAACATTAAATAATATGCACGGAGTTTGACAACAGCTAATAATGATCTAATGCCTCTTTCAAGATGTTCTCTAGGCTCAAATAGCAGTAACTACACAATCTGCATTTAATTTTTAACTACAAAACAAGTACTTAGACTGTTATGCTAACTGCACGCACACTGGTGAACAAAACTAATAGTACACATATGTACCATAAGTCAATTCGTTGGTTACCTGGCATGGGAGCTTGGCGTGTTCAATCAAAGGAATAGCCACACTCTGTTATAAAACTGTGTGAAGTTTCATTGACAGAATTTATGAGGTGTCATATGACATCTGCAGAGAACTGTTGATGGAACATGATGAACTCAAAGATAAACAGAACAAAAAAAGGTGGTTTCATCCTAGATTGCTATTCAGAAAATTTCAGGATGAATACCAAATCATTTTTGAATTTTTTTCCGCCTGACAATTTTATCACCTCTGTCAGTGTTTGATATTCTTCACAATGATGAACTGTTTAAGATTGGGACTTAAAGTAAAACTAACTTGTGCAGCAGTTATTATAGTTGCAGCATTTCTCTGCACAATACAGAATAGCTGTCAGTACACTAGATCCAGATGTAATTAGTACAGAGGAGAATGTAGTTAACTTTTGTGATGTTGTAAATGTAGTAGATGATGATGTAGGGATGAATGGTTTTCCTGCTTTGAAAGACAATTTATATCTGTGAAAGGCAAAAATGAGTTATGTGAGTTATCCATATCAGATTAATTTTCAACGTTAGATTCACAAAGTTACATAAAATTTCACTTTGTAATAACAGATCTGTTTGGGAAAAATTATCATAACTTCGTGAAACACTGAAGCTTGGCTGGTGGGTAAAGTATCTGGATGTACTTTGCAGATGTTTAAAGTTAGCTGAAAATAATTTAATGTTGATGCAGTAAATGATGTAGATACACTTGAAATATTTCACAGTGTTGAAAAAACAGCTGTTCAGAACTTTGTACAACATTACAGGAAAAAGTTATTGAACTGTGTGGATATAATTACACAAACTAGGTATGACTGTTGGATCAGTTAAGAGTCTACCTGGGAAATGTAATGGTAGAGTTTTGTTTGCGTTTGACATTAAGATGGAAAAGGTATCACAGGATGTGATTTCTAGGGAAAACAATAACATTGAACATAAACTTTCCTTACAGAGAATTCAGAACACTTTTACTGATATTTTAGTGAATGGACTTTTGAATTTACTGCGTTACATGAAGATAGACTTTATGCTACACAACTAATGCTTAATAATTATTTCATTTTATGAGAGTGTACTGAAAAGTAATGGCACCAAATTTTTTATTCTGCTTTCAATATCAGGTGAGCTATTACATGTCACTCATACTACTCAGTCCAGATACCCTTAGGTCTTCTGAGGCCTGTTTAGGCTGGGAGTCTTTTATCAATCAATTATATCAACTTTCCTGCTTTGCTGACACAAGGTGCAACATTCTGCTGCTGGAAGTCTCCAAATTTATTGCGTGACATAGTGGTGTGGAATGTAAATATTTTGGTGCATGATGAACAGCATGCTTTAATCAAGGAAACTGAAAGCACAAATTTGAAGAGTTCATCCACTCCTTCAGCATGACAATGCATGACTACACACAAGCACCGTGACATCTGCAACAATACAATGCCTTTCATTTACTGTCATCAATCATCCATACAGTCTCGACATGGCCTGATTTGATTTTCATCTGTTTCCAAAATTTAAAGAACACCTTTGGGGACTTCACTTTGATAGTGATGAAGCAGTGCAAGTAGAGGTAATGATGTGGCTCCATAAACAAAATCAAACATTCTACAATGATGGTATCAACAGATTGGTCTCTTATTGGGAGAAATGTGTTTACCAGTAGGATGACTATGTTGAGAAATAAACAGTTCGACATGAATCACAACGAAATAGAATTTAATAAAGTTTATTTAATCCAAAAATCTGTAAGAGCTTCCATGTAAAATATTTGGAGGCATTACTTTTCAGAATGCTTTCATAAATATCATGGTTGATGCACCCACATGTGCTGGACCTGCGAGTTAATGAGCATTGCGCTCTCATTTAAATACATGGCTGAAAGAGTCAGCCTACAGGAATTGTGAAATGAACCCTTTCATTGAGGACCATGTGGCACAAAGGGCACAAATTCTTCATGAGATGGAGGAAATCCATAGACATCTAGTGTCTATTGAGGCCTAAGTGCTGTAGTGTGCAAGTGGGGCAGATGAGAACATACGTCATAGGGAAACCCAGTAGAAGCCATTTGTGGCTGAGGAGACATAGTAGTGTTAAATATGGTGGACCTAAGATAGGCTATAAACAGAAACATTTATGGAAACTATTTAATTCTGTAGTATTACAAGGAATGAAGCCACAGTAATTTTAATCTACCATTCTTCATAAAATTTGTTTAAAAGATATAGTAAATTTAAATTATCAGTATTTCCAGTTAAGCATCAGATCATCATTTCCTTCACACAAAAAACACACTGAACGATGGCGGCATTACATCTTATTGAATCATCAGGTAATAGAATATTTGTTGTAAAGTTTAGTGCATAATACTTACTTTTGTTCTTTATTTATTTATTTATCAGAAAGCACGTTAGAGTATGGCTACTGGCCATGGCATTCAACGTTAAGAAGGAAATTGTATTGGTTTTATGTAAAAGAATTTAACAATGGGTATTATTATTACTTTATTTAGAAGATGAAAGTGGTCAAGCTTTGGTTATTTATATATGTTAAAATGTAAAATATGTAGAATAAGCTGTAGCCAATCAGATGGATGGCTCCAGGAAAGGGAACTGTCCTAGCCAGTTGAGCGAGGATATTTGGTGCATGGGAAACGTGGCTGGGGACGGGCAGAAGGACAGTCCTGGTGCAGACATGAAAGCGGACTGTTCGGCTGGAGACTCCAAAGGGTACAGTTTGGATTGAGGCATAAAAGCAGACAGTCAGTATTTAGGCAGCTAGGAAGTGAAACAACCTAGAAAATTTTGTGTTGTGTGGCGGGACTTAGTCTCTGAGCAGTGAGCAACCACGCACTTTGTGTGAACTCTAACTTTTCACATAGATAACTTGTATTTTGCAATGAGATTGTGAATGATCAAACTGTGTTGAGTGGATATGATGCTGAGTGTAACAGTAAATCTAAATACAACCACTTTTGCTATTAGTTTGCTTTCTGAATAAACATTACTCTAGCCAAATCGCAACTGTGTGGCCTACATAATTTATGAGTCATTAACTTAGTTCCTGATATTGTTATTACTGTTATTATATGTTATATTGACTTTGGATTTTGCAAACTTGTCATCAGCCAGACAATTTAATCAAAGGATCACAAGTGTATAATTTAGGGCATGTAATGCGACACATGTGGTTCAACCTCTACATGAGTTTGAGGCACGACATTTCAACTAAGAGGAACCACATGTGAGCCCGAACATCTTTGGGATGTTAGCTCGCAATTGAGGGCTCAGCCGGGATAGGAACTTGGAAAGTGTTAGTTGAGGGATAACAATCTTGCAAAGTGTTGGAACAGTATTGGATTTTTGAAAGTGTTAGTAGTGGAATATGAACTCTGGGAAGTTTAGAATTGGATTTGAATTCTGCTAAGTGTTTCCAAAAGCGTTATCTGAACTTTGATAGGCAGGATCTTAAGCAAAAGTTAAATGTGAGCTCAGTTTAGGACTGAATATTAGGTTTCCTTAATAGTTGTGAAATTATAATTGTAATTGTGACAATTAATGGCATTCTGTGACGTAGGTCCAAAGTTTGTGGCAGTTTAGGCAGTTTCTGTGGGGCCTCTGAGCTATGAATTTTGCAACAGTTGTGTGCACCTAGTTTTAGCAGTGGTTATTCATTCTGAAATGATCACCTCCTTAGAAAGACAATGTTTTCAGTGCTAGGTTACTGCATTTGAGGAATATTGTAGAACATAAACTACTAAGTATAGTACATGGGTACCAATTTATGAGTGCACTATTACATTAGATGAAGTCATAAACAAAGTATTTAAAGTTCAATTTTAGAATAAACTATACTACTGACAAAAGTTTACTTTCAAGACCCACTTTTCAGACAGTACTGATGGAGACGCAACTACTGAAGACAAATTTCTAAAGATAATAGGTAGGCTACACTCTACAATTTAATTTCTGGTCCCTCCATTTTGCTACAGTCTTATTGCTACTTTCTGTAGGTAGTAGCTCCATTCACAAAAATCCTCATGGGACAGCAGACATTCTCAGCTAGATCATAGTTCCAAAACATCAAGGTCCAAGTTTTTTGTATTTAACTACCACTTTCAGCACACAGTAGCAAACACTTAAAATGAAGACATGAACAGTATGCTAGCTAGCGATGAAATTTTTTAGAGAGACTAACTAAATTATTGTAGCTCCTGGTCTTTTACCACATACGTGCTGGACAGTCACAAAATGGTGGCTAGATTAATGTTAAGCAAGTGTCCTTCCAGAAAGATGTAAATTTTGCCATAAAAAAGAAATCATATGAAAATTTTAAGGATAAAATAACGAAACTGAATGAACACATAACGAGTGTACAGTTCATAATCAGTAGTTTGAAAATGGGTATTTCGAAAATACTACTAGAAAATAGTGAGCTGAACATGCTAAAACTTACACGAGATAGTTCATTCATTACAGAAAAGTGGTCAAATGTAAAGTACAGCAACAGCAAGACCAAAGTGCAAAAATGGAAAACCTGTGAAAGTAATGCAAGCATTGTGCACAAAAACACGTTTGAACTACCTTCAACCACTGATAGTGAAAACGCATCATATAGTTCACATAAACTATGGGAAAAGCAAAAAAGCATTGTGAATAAGGTAGGAGAGGAAAATTTATTGATGCAAACAAGCATAAATGAGGTCAATGAAAATGTGCCAACCAAAAATTGTGCTGAAGTGTTTAGTAAAACAGTATAAAATGATTCCCACATTGTGAACTCCAATAACAGCAAACTATTTGTGCTTTTAGACAGCCATGGTTGTGGAGTTGCAAGTAAGCTAAAAGAACAACTAAAACATATTCGTATGGTAGAATAGTGAAACAGGGAGCCCCACCTGCTGAAATTAAAAAAATGATTGCATCCACAGAGGTAAGAACTCTGCACGATAAAGACTTTGTTGTATTTCTGGGAGGCACAAATGACATCTACAAATATGAAACAGCGAGTGCTGCATGCGATCTTAAACAGTGTCTGGGAAACCTCTCTCATAAAAATGTAGTAATGGTCAGTATTTCACTTCGCTACAATATTGTAAGATGGTCATGTGTTAATATGAAAATAAAAAGTTCCAACAATCAGTTTGCAAAAATTTGCAGATGTTTTAAAAACATGAAATGTGTTGATATAAGGAATACTGGTACTGGATTTGATTCCACACACAGAATTGACTTCACCTGAATAGGTTGGGGAAAGAATATCTGGCAAACCTGATAACCAAGGAACTAAAAAAACCACCAGAATAAATTAAAAACCAAAATGATAATTGCATTGCCATCACTAGAATCCATAATGAAAGCACTTCAAAAAGAGGTACAATTATTAGAACCATCATCAGCACCAGCAAAGCACATAAAAAATGAAGTGTTAACCAAAAGAACAGTTGACAGTAATTTGAACAACAAGAGAATTATAGTTCCTCATCATCTAAATATTTTTTAGAGAAAAACAAGAAAAACAAGAAGACTCCAACTTCACAAGAAAGCACAGCAGTAGTGGCAGAACCAACAGCTGAAGTGTCAGAAACAGCATCACTGTTCACTGTCAACAACAACAACAACAACAACAACAGAAATGCCAGTATTAAGTACATTAGCCGCAGCACCAATAGCAGCAACAAGCAACTCACTACTGCCCAATGTAGAGGTATGACTCAAGAGGTGCAGGAAACCTGTCCTTCTCAAGGATTTTTGGTATCTCATCAGGACACGGGAACAAGTATGACAGCACCAAATGTAAATAAAACTGTAACCAGTTCTCATACTAATCACCTGCAGATTTTAAGCCTAAATTTTCCATGCCTCAGAAATAAATCACTAGAAGATGAGTAGCAATGAATGGTGCAAACACTGCCTGCATGTGCATCATGGAGCATCAGTCCAGAAGTTATGAACTAAGTATACAGACATATTCATTAATCAATTAGAGGCACAGCTTAACATTCCTTTTACTGAAAGAGCCACTATAGTTGTCTGTTGGGACTTGAACATAAATCTTATGAATTCCTAAATCTATTACCGGTATGTAATTTCAATCTGTTTCCGCACATACAAGAACCCACAAGAATAACATATAATTCAAACAGTCTTATAGATAATATATTTTAAAATGTACAATCCACAGAAGTAGCAGTAACAAATACTGATTTGGGATTATCAGACCATAAAGCTCTTGTCCTCAAAATTCCTTCAGTGCTATTGTAAGAAAAAAAGGTACTTCAGGTATATAAAAGAAAATTTTCCTCTGAAAACTGTGTATAATTTACAAATATTCTAACTAGTGGGAACTAACAAATATGAATAATGCACATAACACTTTTCCTTCACTTTTCATGGGATATTTCAAAACGTGCTTTCCAAGAAGCTGTCAAGAATCACATAAGATCACAAAACAAAGCCAAGTTCTTGGATCACAGCAAGCATCAAAACTTTTTGTGGAACTCTAAAGAGACTAAATTCAAAATTGAAGACATTTACAGATGCACAATTCACAGAATATGTTAAGAATTACAAGGGGGTATATCAAAAAGTAGCTGCCAAGGAAACTTTGTGAGTAATGACAACTTAGTAAGACAGCCTGGTAACAAATCAAAAGCCATATGGGATATTGCGAAGACTGAAACAGGAAAGAGATGCGAAGATCAGGATATCATTTTCAAAAATGCAGAAAAGTCAATATTGAAAAACCAGATTTGCCAAATTACATCAACAATTATTTCATAAATTCAACAACTTCATTAAGCTCAAAATATATGAAACAAGAAAAACCAGAATTTCCAAAAGCTACTTGTAGCACGAGGATAGATCCAACAGATGAAAATGAAGTGTTCAAAGTAATAAAAAGCTTGAAACTTAAAATGTCAGCAGGAGTAGCTGAGGTACCTGTTTATATCATAACAATGACAGCTGCACAAATTGCAAAGCCTGTGGTATACACTGCCAACTTATCATTTAGTGAAGGAGTGTTTCCGGAAAGGGTGAAAATGTCAAAAGTGAAGCCATTATTCAAAAACAGCAACAAGCGTAATGTAGAAAACTATCAGCCAATATCCCTCCTTCTGGCATTTTTCAAAATAATAGAAAAAATAATGAAGCACAGAATCAACAAACATCTAAATGACCATAAGCTACTAGATAGAAATGAGCATGGCTTCCAGGCAGACAAAACTACAGAAACAGCAGTAATCTGCTACAGTGAATGAAATAGTCAAAAATCTAGGAAAATACAAAGCATAGTAGGAATAAATTTAGATCTCTCCAAAGCATTTGGCGCTGTTGATCATGGCAGTCTTAAGAAAAAGTGGAAACATTGGATATTCATGGAACAGAGAAAAAATGTTTTGAATCATATCTACAATAGAGAACACAGATTGTAGGACTGATGTCAGATTACTCCAACCACAAAATAAATTTAGTATCACATGCAAAAAAAGTGGAAATAGGAGTGCTGAAAGACAGTATTCTAGGTCCCTTACTGTTCCTAGTCTACATAAATGACATTCACAACTCAGATGGAGCAGCAAAAGCCATACTATTCACAAATGACACTAGTTGATGATTGATCAAGTAATAAAGAATGTCCACACTTGGTTCAAAGCAAACTGGTTGACATTAAATGCAAATAAAACAAATTATAGCCAGTTTGGGAAAATATGTCAAAATGTAAATCTTGATCTGTTGTTGGGTGACAAGGCCATAGACAGAGTGACATCAACAAAATTGCTGGGGATTCATGTAGATGAAAATCTTAATTTTAATGACCATGTAATGAAACTTTTGCAGAAATTTAACTCAGTCTGGTTTGCTCTTAGAATTATTGCAAATGTTTGTACTGCAGAGGGTGCCTGGATCGCATATTTTGGCTATTTTCAGTCTCTTGCAACATACGGAATAATATTTTGGGATTCCACCACTTGCCGTCTAAACCAAATCTTTCTCTTACAGAAGAGGGCTATGCGAATAATAGCATACAGTCATCCACAGACACAATGCAAACCCTTATTCAACAAGCTTAAAATTTCTAACATTACCTTCCTTTTATATATATATAGATGTGTTTTATATGTTAGGGCTCACCCTGCAGATTTTCAAACAAATGCATGCTTGTGTAACTACAATATGAGAAACCGACCAACGCTCCATACTCAGGGAACAAAAAGAACACACACAAAGGCATGTGAGCCATATTGGTACATAACTCTACAACTTACTGCCAGCCAACATCAGAAAGTTAGAAGATGAAAACAGATTTAAAGTGGAATTTAAATACTTTCTACTTGAAATACTTGTTAAATGTCTATTTAGGCTAACAAATAATTCAGATAATGCTCATATTAAGGCAAAACTGAAAACACTTTCATCCTCTAAAGTTTCTGAAAATTTTGTATATATGATTGAGTCTAGTAAAATCTTTACTGAATTATTGTAGCAAGTGTAAGAGTTTCCTGTTAGAGAAGACAAAAGTAAGGCCTTAGGACAAACAGGTTAAGAAGTTGCAATACTGTTAGTATACATGTACAAAAAGTTGTATTACTGTGTCTTGTACGTCCAAGTATTATTCTTTGTACATTTTTTTGTAAAATTTTGTATGTATTATTCTTTGTACATTTTTTGTACAATTTTGTATGTATTATTCTTTATATGTATGTACATATTATTCTTTTGTATGTATTATTCTTTGTACTACTTAATAGAAGAGAACAGAAGCTTTCGAAATGTGGTGCTTCATAAGAATGCTGAAGATTAGGTGGGTAGATCATATAACTAATGAGTAGGTAATGAATAGAATTGGAGAGAAGAGAAATTTGTGGCACCACTTGACTAGAAGAAGGGATCAGTTGGTAGGGCATATTCTGAGTCATCAAGGCATCACCAATTTAGTATTGGAGGCAGCGTGGAGGGTAAAAATCAGAGAGGAAGACCAAGAGATGAATAGCCTAAGCAGATTCAGAAGGATGTAGGTTTCAGTAGGTACTGGGAGATGAAGAAGCTTGCACAGGATAGAGTAGCATGGAGAGCTGCATCAAACCAGTCTCAGGACTGAAGACCACAACAGCAACAACTACTTAATGTAAATTTTGTATGTTCCTTTTTCATAAATTGTTTCCCATAATTTTACATGTACTTTTGGACAACATTCATACAATATTTATTGTCTATGAATAAATAAATAAATAAATAAGTATATAAAAATGATAATCCATTAAATTTTGGGCATGCAGCCGCGCAAATAAAATTTTTTCTACTGATATTTCGGCCGCATATCGTCCGGCCATCTTCAGAGCGAGTTCCAAGACTGCATGCCCGAAATTTAATGGATTATTCATTACGCCGCGAGAAGTTGAAAATGCACATATAAAAATGATGATTATCGAGGGCGCACTTTCATACAGATTAACATCTGCTTGCTTGATGCAGACCCACAAAAGAAATTAAAAAAGTATAACAAGAGTTACTTAATAATGTTACAGGGATGATTGCTAAGTCTGGACTGAAGGTTTTCAGTCAGGGTGGAGGACACAAATGCTGACACGTGGATAAAATTACAAGGTGAATTTTCAGTAGTTTTGTTGATCGATTGGTTTAACTAAATGACAATTGGTTAGTTATGTGTTAAATTTCTAGATACTACTTGATAAATACACTAATGGCTCTTTCGGGTAAAATTGTGATAATGAAAATTTTTGAAGTTTATTTAAGTTCTTAATTAGTGGCTGATAACCAAAGGTGCTACTGTTGTAAAAAATTAGAACAATGAAAGTATAATGTGAAACCTAGAAATTAAATAAGGATCAGAGCTCACATGATGAAACTACTTTTTGATGTGGCTGAAATTTAATTAAGAATATTATTTAAGTTAATTAGTTTTCTAAAGCATTAAACTAGTCACTGGAAAGGCTGAAATTAGGTGTATCCAGCTAGCACCATCGATTACTTTAAAGTTAGTGGTCCTCTCACACTAATTTTACCATTGTACACTATTGTAACAACTTAAATTACCAAATTCTCTTAAAAGCAAGGTTTCAATTGAAACCAAAAGCCCATTTCCGTCAGCGAGCGTATACTATGAGTAATAATTTCCTGTAAAATATCATATATCCAGTACTTTGTAAGCTTTGGATTTTACACAAACATTTTATCTTGAAACCAATCACAAACCAGATACATAAAATTTTCATATAACATAATGTTCATATAACATACAGTAACAAATGCCTATAGAAAACTAAAGTTGATATTGGTCATCACTTTAAACTATAAAATCACAAATTTTACAATTTGATATACACACTATTAGAAACTTTTTAAAAATTGTTTTACAAATTCTGGAACAGATTAATTTCATATTATTAAATGTAGGTTTTAATTCCCTCAAAAACCATTTTTTTTTTCATTGCTACACACACTGTCACGCAAGATGGTCTTTATTTGCTTTGCACCATTAAAACATCTATTCACTCTATTTTATTTTTATCATTCATGACCCTATTAGGCCTTGGCAAACACAATTATGGTCCTGGTTTGAGGGCCAACCTCTGTTAGTCCTGGAGATTGATCTATCTCATTGACACTTTCTCAGTGGCCATGCTTTCAATGCCCACCCTTATTAGTACATGCAAAACTCAGAAAAAAATATCTTTTATGTTCATAAAATAACAAATCTCCTATAGGTCAGAAAAATTAAGATTTTATCTATCTTTCTACCAAACTTGCCATAGTTTACATATACATCAACAAGACTGTTGCATTCGAACCAAATAGATCATAGCGAACCATAATCCTTTGTACATAATTACAGTTCAGTATTTATCCATGTCTGTTGTAACATTAAACACCTTGGGAAAAAAATGTTTTTGGAAGAAGTGAATTTGCAAAATTGAACGCCTGCAAAGCCAGAGCCCCTTGTCAGTGCTGCATCATCTAACAGACTTCACATATGTCATTACCACAAATCACTACAGATATCTCATTAAACTTTGTTGCTGCATTACAACTCTTTACTACTTCATTACTTCATATCATCACATTATATACCCCCGTACTCTATTTATTAAACATGAAAATCCATGCTTTGCATTTCTTGCAAAAGTGGTCATATATAATGATCATTCACAGCTACATACAACAGCATTATTTTTAACATAGCTTTACTTTCCCTCACAACACATAAAAAATCATTTTGTTTCAACATTACTTTACATAATACACCACATCACTCTTTAATTCAGCCTGAAGGGCTATAGCATAACAAATTTTGGTGTGACGTCATAAGTGCGTGACTGTGTGTGAGATAGCTCTCTAAGTTTTCATATATTTTAAAGTTTCATATATATATTTTGACGGTTTTTGTGATAATATTTACTATATAAGTGACTTATTAGTGGTTTCTTCATTCACCTCTGCCTTTCTTGTGTTGTGACCTGATATTTGTGAGTGTTTCGTATCGAGCAACTTAACCTCTTACCTGTGTTTACATCCCGCGCTGACCAGTTGCAGCTGTAGCGGCGCATCGAAAGCTAAGTACTAATTAATTGTTTGTGTGTAGTGGTTTCTTTAGGAACTTTAGTAGTCTTCAACTGGTGTTCTTGGTGTTTTATGGTGAAATAATTTCAGAATAAATGTTTGGAAACTGCTTTCAGTTTCGTTACTGTGTCATTAGACATTTGATTTTCTTTCTGTGTTAGTCTTTTGTTATATTCTCATTTGTTGTTGTTTAATACTGTCAATAATAGTAGTTACTTCCCTTGTAGAGCAAGTTTGTGATTATTGTAGTCAGTTTTTTAACATCTTCTTATTGTAGTAGCAGAACTTAGATAAAGTAGTTTTTTTGTTTCAATAACTGTAAAATTTAACCATGAGTGAGAAGTGTGGGCTTTGCCGTAGATTCGTGAGTAGTGGATTGTGGTGTGAGACTTGTTCGAAGTATTTTCACTGGGGGGAATGCAGTGGGGAAGCCAGTGGGCATTCTGGTGAGATCCTCTTCTGGAACTGCAGGTTATGTAGCAAGAGTAAGTTGATAGAGGAGCAGGAGCGTAAGATCTGTGCCCTTCAGGTGCAGTTGAAAAACACACAGGAGGAGCTAGATAGGATGAGGAGGGAGAAGGGGGTTGGGGAATGGGAGCTGGCTGTTGGCAAGAGATCTGCTAGGAGAAGGAGATTTTCAGATAGTTTTACTATTGGTGTTTGCAATAGATATGACCAACTGTCAGAGTCTAGTGGAGAGGAATCTCTAGTAGCTGTAGATGTAGGAAGTATGCAGCACACCTCAGCAGTTACGGTGGCTAGGGCAGTTGCAAAGTCTAAGAGAAAGAAGAAGGTTCTGCTGTTAGGTAGTTCTCATGGTAGAGGTGTAGGCCAGCAGTTGCAGGAAGTGTTGGGGAGTGAGTACCAGGTCACCAGCATTGTAAAGCCTAATGCAGGATTGGCTCAGGTGACTGTTAACACCGAGCGAGGTGGCGCAGTGGTTAGCACACTGGACTCGCATTCGGGAGGACGACGGTTCAATCCCGTCTCCGGCCATCCTGATTTAGGTTTTCCGTGATTTCCCTAAATCGTTTCAGGCAAATGCCAGGATGGTTCCTTTGAAAGGGCACGGCCGATTTCCTTCCCAATCCTTCCCTAACCCGAGCTTGCGCTCCGTCTCTAATGACCTTGTTGTCTACGGGACGTTAAACACTACCCACCACCACCACCACCACTGTTAACATACGGGGGTTATGTAGGGATTTTACTAAAGAGGATCAGGTAGTGATTATGGGTGGAGCTGGTAATAGTACTGACAGGGATGGGGAGTATGACATAGATGGTGACCTGGAAAAGATAGCCACTCAGACTAGCAACACGAATGTGCATTTTGTGGAACTGTTTCAGCATCACAATCGGCCTCATCTTAATACAGCCGTCAGGCGTAATAACATGAGACTTGGGGGTGCGCTGATGACGGAAGGCGTGAGTCACATTTCAGTGGTGTTGGTGGAGTCTATCAGCAGGATGGGTTTCACTAGACATGGCCTGCACCTCAATGGGTATGGAAAGGGAGGTTGGCAAAGCTTATAGGTGACAGCATAGGTGGGGGTGGTGGGACCACTCATGGGAAAATTCCTGTACTAGTGGGTGTTAGAGCTGTACCTTTTTTAGATTGAAGTCAGCTGATAGGTATTCCTGCTTAAGGGAAGTCTCTCTGACAGAGAAACCACTTTCGACAAAGCTTAAGTATCCGATTAATGAGGGAAGTAGTATAGTTCATCAAAATATACAAGGTATCAGAGATAAAGTTAGTGAACTGCTTATAGATGTTGACTCTGAAATTATTGGTATATATAAACACTTCTTAAATAAGGAGATAATTCAGAGGCTTCCTTTACCAGGGTACAGGTTGGCTGGCAGCTTTTCTAGGAGCTCTTTGTGGTGTGGGGGAGTAGCCATGTAAGTGAAAAATGGTATCCCATTTGAGTCAATTGATGTTTCAAAGTACTACACTGAAAAGGTGTTTGAATGTTGTGCAGGTGTGGTTAAATTTAGTGGAGCTAAACTTCTAACTGTTGTTATTTATAGAGCCCCAGACTCCAATTTCACAACATTTTTGCTAAAGCTAGAGGAGGTCCTTGGTTCACTTTATAGGAAATACAAAAAGTTAGTTATATGTGGTGACTTCAATATTAATTGTATAAGTGATAATTCATATAATCTTATGCAAACCATATTCTTTCCAATGAGAGTGCAGGGGAACAGTAGAACAACCATAGACAACATTTTTGTTCATTCCTCAATACTAGAAGGGCATTCTGTTAGCAAAAAGGTGAATGGCCTTTCAGATCATGATGCACAAATTTTAACTCTAAAAGATTTTTGTGCTGCAACACATGTTAAATATAGTTATCAACTTTTTAGGAAAGCTGATCCAGTTGGTGTAGAGACCTTTGTAAACCTTATCAAGGAACAAGAGTGGCAAGATGTTTATAGTGCTGATACAGTAGATGATAAAATAATGCTTTCCTCAAGACTTTTCTCGTGCTGTGTGAAAGTTGCTTTCCATTAGAACGTTCAAAACAGGGTACTAGCACAAACAGGCAGCTTCAGTGGCTGACTAGAGGGATAAGAATATCCTGTACAAAAAAGTGGCAATTATATCAAAACGTTAGAAATAGTCAAAATCTAAATGCAGCAGCTCATTACAAACAGTATTGTAAGGTGCTTAAAAAAGTTATTAGTAAGGCAAAAAGTATATGATATGCAGATAGAATAGCTAAGTCTCATGATAAAATTAAAACCATATGGTCAGTTGTAAAGGAAGTGGCTGGTCTGAAGAGACAGGTCGAGGATATACAATCAGTGCATAGTGGGAATGTCCATGTTACTGATAAGTCGCATATATGTACAGTATTTAATAATCACTTTTTGAATATAGCAGGTGAACTAAATAGAAACCTAGTCCCAACAGGGAATCATATAGCGCTCGTAGAAAAAAGTGTTCCGAGACTGTTAACTGAAATGCTCCTCCATGATACTGACAAGAGGGAGATTGAGTTAATAATTAAATCACTAAAGACCAAGAACTCTCATGGATATGATGGGGTATCTAGCAGAATACTGAAGTATTGTTCTATGTATGTTAGCCCAGTACTTAGCCATATCTGTAACTTTTCCTTTAGGAGTGGTCGGTTTCCAGACCGATTAAGGTACTCGGTAGTGAAACCACTTTATAAAAAGGGAGACAGGGATAATGTTGACAATTATAGACCTATTTCTATGCCATCGGTGTTTGCTTAAGTTATCGGAGGGTTGTATATACAAGGTTACTGGAGCATTTAAATTCACATAATTTGCTGTCAAATGTACAGTTTGGTTTTAGAAATGGTTTAACAACTGAAAATGCTATATTCTCTTTTCTCTGTGAGGTTTTGGATGGATTAAATAAAAGTTTGCAAACGCTAGGTGTTTTCTTAGATTTAATGAAGGCTTTTGACTGTGTTTACCACAAAATATTACTGCAGAAGTTGAACCATTATGGAATAAGGGGAGTAGATTACAGTTGGTTCGCCTCTTACTTTAAGAACAGAAAGCAGAAGGTAATTCTCCACAATATTGGCAGTGGTAATGACGTTCAGTCCCAATGGGGCACTGTTAAGTGGGGCGTTCCCCAAGTGTCGGTGCTGGGGCCACTGCTGTTTCTTATTTATATAAATGATTTGCCTTTTAGTATTACAGGTGATTCAAAAATATTTCTGTTTGCTGATGGCACCAGCTTGATAGTGAAGGATCTTGTGTGTAATATTGAAACAGTGTCAAATAATGTAGTTCATGAAATAAGTTTGTGGCTTGTGGAAAATAATTTGATGCTAAATCACAGTAAGACTCAGTTTTTACAGTTTCTAACTCAAAATTCAACAAGAACCGATATTTTGATCAGACGGAATGGGCATATTATAAGTGAGACGGAACAGTTCAAGTTCCTAGGCGTTCGGTTAGATAGTAAGCTGTTGTGGAAAGCCCATGTTCAGGATCTTGTTCAGAAACTAAATGCTGCTTTATTTACCATTAGAACAGTATGTGAAATAAGTGACAGTTCAACACGAAAAGTAGTCTACTTCGAATATTTTCATATGCTTATGTCATATGGTATTATATTTTGGGGTAATTCTTCTGATTCAAAAAGGGTATTTTTGGCTTAAAAACGGGCTGTTCGAGCTATGTGTGGTGTAAGTTCGAGAACCTCTTGTCGACCCCTGTTCAATAGTCTGGGAATTCTGACATTGCCCGCACAGTATATATTTTCTTTAATGTTATTTGTTGTTAGCAATATTAGCTTATTCCCAAGAGTTAGCCCCTTTCACTCAGTTAATACTAGGCATAAATCAAATCTGCATGTGGAATGCACTTCCTTGACTCTTTTGCAGAAAGGAGTGCAGTATTCTACTGCATCCATTTTCAATAAGCTACCACAAGAACTCAAAAATCTTAGCAGTAGCCCAAACACTTTTAAGTCTAAACTGAAGAGTTTCCTCATGGCTCACTCCTTCTATTCTGTCAAGGAGCTCCTGGAAGAGCTGAAAAATTAAGCAAATTCCAGTGTTACATCGCTGATTTTCTTTATTTAGACTTACGAATTGTCGCATGAATATGTTACTTATATTTCATTTTATCTGTTTCTACTATCGTGTTATAATTTCATGTATTGACTCATTCCATGACCATGGAGACTTCTCCTTAATTTGGTCCCACGGAAAAATAAATAAATAAATAAATAAAAAATAAAAAACTTTATTTTCAACAAACAGCACTCTTGCCAATATTACTTAATTTTCCTTAATTTTCTTTATTTTGGCCTGAGGGGTAATATGTGGCACCCATAACTCTTATTTTCACATTAAACCAAACAAGTTACCTTAGTATCATTGCTACGTATCTATTACAAATGGTACTGAACTGAACTTTTGACATGATTCCTTTACTGCCATGACACCAATTTCTATTATTTCCACTCTTACTTTCTTCCACATTATTTTATAACAAATGCCACACTGTTTTACACTTTATCTTTGACTCAAATTTGTACAAACCATTAACATGAATATTGATGTATTATTTGAGATAAAGTTTTATTGTTACTAATCCAGAAGTAAAGTAATAGGGTACATCCTTTACAAAATGTAACTGAAATATCACTGGTTCCTATCCTGCGGTATATATATGACACATATAAATTTACATATTGACAGACAGCAAAATTCAGTTAGTTAAACAGGATATTACATTAACAGAACTAAACATAGTATGAGTTGATAACAATTTCTCTTACAATATATAGATAAGATAATTAAAGAAGGGAGTGACCCATGTAAAGAAGAATGGAATCACCCAGCTGCGAAGACACAACTTGCCAAGTAGAGTGTTCACTAATGTTCATTGAGCCCCTTGCCTATTCATAGGTTCACAATTATTCTTACTCCCTGGTCTTCCATCTACTCTTACTGCATTAGGTGAAATCCTACTCTTATGATTCTAATAAACTGCAACAATACAAATCCAACCATCAGTTCTTTGAAGATTCCACATTTTATGAATAACACTTCACTGCATATTACATTTACATTGAAAATTGGCTTCTGCACATTTGCATTGAAAACCGCATTCTGCATACTGTTCACTTTTTGCCAACTTTTAAAATTTCAGAAATAGCTACTATTGGTTATTTAACCAAAGTTTGGTTTACCTTAGTAACCTCCAGCTTTCTGATATGCAGATGTTTTTCACAACTTTAGTTATGTTACCATTAGCTACTTGCATTTTATTTTCCACGTTGTCAATTACACATCACCTGCTCTCCTAAGATTTACATTTTATTACCATATCATTCACTTTTTCAACAACATCGTCAACTATCTGTGCAGCCCAGTCTCAACATTATCATGGTAATCAGTCTTTATGTTAAAACTTTGGAGACAAGTGATGCAGCTTCTATGTCACACGAATTTACTCTGAAAAGATGAGCGATGTAGGGTTTATGTTGGCCATTTCTCAGTTTTGTAAACGTATTTCACCATTTATTTTATGGCTGTCATCTGTGTAAAGGTACTCTATGATGTTTGTACTAACATGAAAAAAAGACAGTTGGCAGCACTGGCCACTCACATTTGCAGGCAAGAAAAATTACTTGGTTTGTGGCATGGTGATTCATCTTGTTGCCATGAGCAGTGCCTCACCAGGTCACATACAAAGCGTAGGGCCTCAATTTTTGTCTCTGTTGTTGCCTTCATGCTTTGTATGTGTCATCAAGATGATCTTACATGATGATGAGATGGAGGTTTTGTTGAACAACTGGGGCTCAGAGTTTGATGAATAAATTTCTGGTTTTGAAAGTAGCGATGGCAAGCTATTTGTTTCATTGCACTTTTTCTGTAACTGAATGTGTTGTCAATTGTACACCAGAAGGCTAATTTTATGGTTTATGTTATAGAAAGAGAAGAAATTTCTGATGATGAAGTGTCAGTGAGTCCTGAAGACGAAGCTGCTGATGTTGATGCTGTGTTAGATGACCTATGGATTGTCACCCATGGAGAATGAATTGAAGGGTAGCATGAATGATCACAGGTCTGTTTAATCCACAAGAGAGTGTCACAGAGATACTAAAGGTATACTCTTGAAGACAGACATAAAGTATTGCAAGAAAGTCTATTAACGAAGTTTCAAGAACCAACTTTAAATTATTACTCAATGGTATACAACACACTATGTGTCACTTATATAGTGATTGTGAGGATAACATTAAACTAATTACTGCATACTCAGAGGCATTCTAATAATCACTCTTCCTTGAAGTATCAAGTTGTTGACTGACTGGAATGCAATACAGTTTTCCAGTGGTAGCCCTAAAAATGTTCAGTATACTGGACTGAGAACTACAGTCTCTGCCGCTAGGACTGTTCAAAAGGACAACTGCACAGGACTTGAAAGAACACCCATTACATTCTATTGGAGACTTTTTCAATAGTGACCAAAGTGAATGGACAAAATAATATTGTCTTAATATGTTATATCTGCCCTTATTGTGAATATTTATTTGTATGTTGTATAAAATTGTAACCAAATCTTACATATGTAACCCTGACACAGTCTGTCCATACCTAGTAATAAAGTAACAATATGTGAATGGAGCAGGAAGAAACCCTAATAACTGTTACAACCAGATGTACCCTCTACCATGCACCTTACGGTGGTTTGCAGAGTATAGATATAGATGCAGAAATCAGTATGACAGTAGATTTATCTAATTAATTTATTTATTCTGGTCCTCAGCCATAGTACGTCAGGAACAGCTTGCTGCTTGCTGGAGGTGCCCAGTTGCCTCTCATGCCAAAAAATAGATGTCCAGCATTCCTGACTGCCCAAAGAGTGGAGCCATGAGTGGTGTTAATTGAATGCCACTGTCAGCAATGTCTCTGGCAACAACTTGATGACAGCAGAATTGTTGCGCAGTTGACAATTCTGTGAAGACAGCTGTGACCTCCCCGCAGTGAATGGGTGGTTCTTTGCTCTTGTGGTGGCTCTCTCACGACTGAGGCCAGGTTGCCCTGTCCTGTGGTTGAACAGCACACCTGATACGGAATGCAAGTATGTTTCTCTAGGTATCTCATGCTCATGGAGTAGGCTGTGATTCTGAGATGAGAATGTTTTTAGCACATGAATGGCTGAGTACTTATATGCTCCAGACAATGTTTGTTTAGGGCTTAGTGTATGTACTCTAAACACTTCCATGGTGCAAGTGAGGAAAGGCTTCTGTCCTTCTGCTAGCATATTGCAGCATTGGCTATTACTATGCCATACCCATCTGGCTCTGTTTTGCAATGCCTGTCAGCCATGTTTTGCTTTGCTATGCATAACATTCTGGCCTGCTTGAAGCTGGCTCCACTCTAACTCACTTCTGCTCTGGCATTCTTTTTAACTGAATATGGTCAATATGTTACATTGCCCTCCTTTTTATTGAGACACAGTCCCTCTGATCAACCAAACTAGATTATCCTTTACATGAGAGTACCTGGTGACTGCCCTTTCTGGCCCTGTTTTGCCTCTTAAGAATTATTCTAACAACTGCTTTGCATAACCCTATCAATTAATATTACATGTTTCTACATGGCCCTTTGCCATGCTCCTTAACTCAAACACCATGGAACTTATTTCATTATTAGGCTTCTTGCATGATAACTTCTAACACTCTGTTCCAAACTCACAAGCTAAAATGAATTAATTATCCTCAATACAACCCCTAGCATATTCATTTTTCTCCAATGTTTTTTTTTTCTTTTGGTATCCAACCCACTGGAAACTAAGTGACAGCTGGGTCTGAACTCATCTTGTACTTCATATTCTGCATAGGCTAACAAGGATTATGCTCAGCAGTACAAGTGACTCTGTGGGGTTGGTATGACAACAGTCAACATTGTCTCTTCCTGGTACTGATTTTCTCAATATAAATTTATATGCTACAATAAGGTTTCCAGGGAGACTTGTCCCTCATTATGATCCAGAAGGGTGCTTATAGACTGCATTAATTCTAGCCCTCTATTTCTTAGCTGCACTGGTACCACTACCCGCTGTCCCAACTTGGTTTCTTTGCACAGCAATGCATTCTGCATCCAAAACTGTGGCTGCTTAAAAACTGCATATGTTCATCCCCTGCTCTCTGTGCAGTTTGCTATTCATTGTGCTCATTACCCCAATATGTAATACTGCTACTTCTTTCTGGGTTAATGTGTGACTTTGAAATCAAATTCAGTTGGTCTAGCCCATCACATCAACCTGCTAGAAGAACCCTTTAACCTCAGCAACCATTTTAATGCTGCTTGATCTCTTATTACTCTAAAATTTTTACCATATAGAAAACATCTCAAATACGTGATTCCATACATATTACCATCCTCTTCTCCATTGTGGAATAATTTCTTTCTGCAGAATTCAGTTGCCTTGTGTAAACTACCAGATATTCTACACCTTTTACCCCTTGTGACAATACGCAGCTGAGTGCATGGTTTGGTTCATGACATGATAACAGAAGTTCTCTTTTAAAATTTGGGAATACCAGTATTGGACTTAATGTTAAAGCTTCTTTTAGCTCCTCAAAAGCATGGGGGCACCATTTTCACCACACAAATTTAGTACCCTTTCTTAAAAGCTGTGTTAGTGGTCTGGAAACATCTGCAAATCCTTTTATGAACCATTGGCAAAAAAATGATTGTAACTCCTTCACAGATTCTGGTACAGGAAGTTCAGGTACAGCTCTAATTAATCTTGGGTCTGCCTTAGCCTTATCTTCATGTACAATATGACCTAGTTATGCTACCTCTTCCATCACAAAATTACATTTTTCTATACTCAATGTTAACTTCACTGTTTTCAACCTTAGAAGTACTTTCCTTAATCACTGAATATGCTGTTGCATAACAGTCCCATAGATGATTGTGTCTCAGATATACACTAAGTGTTGGTGTTGTTTGAAACCTCTGAGTACTCTATACAGAAATCTCTGAAACATTGCAGGTGTGTTTTTTAATCCAAATGTCACTCTTCTGAATTGGTAGTGCACCCAAGGTGCTGAAAACACTGTTTTTTGTCATGTGGTGCAAAATCTGTCTTGTGACAATGACTCTTCAAATCTGTTGTTGAAAAATATTTGCATTGCCCTAAATGGTCGAAGGTTTCTGTGATGTTTGGCTAAGGTTAGGTGTCCATTATGGAATTTACATTTAGATATCTGTAATCACAACAAAACCTGTATTTTAGTGCTCCATCTGTCAATTTTTTGGGCATGGTGACTATTCCTGTCCCCCATGCACTATTACTTTCTTCAGTTATTCCATCTTTCAGCTGTTGGTTGATAAATTCCTTCAAAATTGACTGCAAGTACCTAGGTATTCTGTATGATTTTCAGTAGACAGGTGATTCATTTCCCAAGGTATGTGGTGCTGTGTTATATGTATAACTATAGCATCCAACGATTGTTCATGGTTGACACCCCTTGTGTCTCATTCTTCTTCCTGCAGGATATCCATATTACCAATTGACAACCCCTTTGTTAATCCTATGTTCTCTGTGCTAAAATTATCTATAGAAACAGATACCTTCTTTTCATCCTTTATTTCTTGTACACATACACTCCTGGAAATGGAAAAAAGTACACATTGACACCGGTGTGTCAGACCCACCATACTTGCTCCGGACACTGCGAGAGGGCTGTACAAGCAATGATCACACGCACGGCACAGCGGACACACCAGGAACCGCGGTGTTGGCCGTCGAATGGCGCTAGCTGCGCATCATTTGTGCACCGCCGCCGTCAGTGTCAGCCAGTTTGCCGTGGCATACGGAGCTCCATCGCAGTCTTTAACACTGGTAGCATGCCGCGACAGCGTGGACGTGAACCGTATGTGCAGTTGGCGGACTTTGAGCGAGGGCGTATAGTGGGCATGCGGGAGGCCGGGTGGACGTACCGCCGAATTGCTCAACACGTGGGGCGTGAGGTCTCCACAGTACATCGATGTTGTTGCCAGTGGTCAGCGGAAGGTGCACGTGCCCGTCGACCTGGGACCGTACCGCAGCGACGCACGGATGCACGCCAAGACCGTAGGATCCTACGCAGTGCCGTAGGGGACCACACCACCACTTCCCAGCAAATTAGGGATGCTGTTGCTCCTGGGGTATCGGCGAGGACCATTCGCAACCGTCTCCATGAAGCTGGGCTACGGTCCCGCACAACGTTAGGCTGTCATCCGCTCACGCCCCAACATCGTGCAGCCCGCCTCCAGTGGTGTTGCGACAGGCGTGAATGGAGGGACGAATGGAGACGTGTCGTCTTCAGCGATGAGAGTCGCTTCTGCCTTGGTGCCAATGATGGTCGTATGCGTGTTTGGTGCCGTGCAGGTGAGCGCCACAATCAGGACTGCATACGACCGAGGCACACAGGGCCAACACCCGGCATCATGGTGTGGGGAGCGATCTCCTACACTGGCCGTACACCACTGGTGATCGTCGAGGGGACACTGAATAGTGCACGGTACATCCAAACCGTCATCGAACCCATCGTTCTACCATTCCTAGACCGGCAAGGGAACTTGCTGTTCCAACAGGACAATGCACGTCCGCATGTATCCCGTGCCACCCAACGTGCTCTAGAAGGTGTAAGTCAACTACCCTGGCCAGCAAGATCTCCGGATCTGTCCCCCATTGAGCATGTTTGGGACTGGATGAAGCGTCGTCTCACGCGGTCTGCACGTCCAGCACGAACGCTGGTCCAACTGAGGCGCCAGGTGGAAATGGCATGGCAAGCCGTTCCACACGACTACATCCAGCATCTCGACGATCGTCTCCATGGGAGAATAGCAGCCTGCATTGCTGCGAAAGGTGGATATACACTGTACTAGTGCCGACATTGTGCATGCTCTGTTGCCTGTGTCTATGTGCCTGTGGTTCTGTCAGTGTGATCATGTGATGTATCTGACCCCAGGAATGTGTCAATAAAGTTTCCCCTTCCTGGGACAATGAATTCACGGTGTTCTTATTTCAATTTCCAGGAGTGTACATTACCTCCTTTAACTGACCAATCTGCCTGATCTAATACTTCATTCTCTTCTAACAGTTCCATCAAACACAGAATTTCTATGGGCAAGCAAGATCCAACACTGACCCAAAGTGATTTCCCAAGTCCCTTAGGTACATAGTCATGTGAATAAAGTCTTAATGTGATTGTTTGCAGTTTAATCAGTTTGTCTTTTGTGAAAAACTCCTCTTGCAGCACTGATACACTGGCAGTGGCTTCACCTAACTAAAAAATTTTCTGTCAAGTTCCACCATATGTTGCTGAAGGTTGATTATGACACAATACTGATATAAGAAGTTTAATCCTAGAATCATATCGTAGCACTCATTCATGTGTGGCACAGTCTCTACCCAGGCAAGAGTCTATGTCTGCCGATTGTAGTTGTGTGACATCTTTATCCCCCACTCCACACAGTCTGTACCAAGGTTGGTCCCATTGCTTATATTTCACCAGATCACTTCTGGTGACTGACACATATGTCCAATAATATTCTGGAACCCTATTTTCCTACTATTCCTCTTATTGCACAATCCAATGGATCTGGGGTTCTTGTTGGTGTTTTAACACCTTATTCTTTGCTGCACCTCTACTTCTAAAACTATTACTTCTTCTTACTTTATTCACATCCTGCTGAGGCTGTTGACACTGCCTCCTTACATGCCACATTCATCCACAACTGAAACATTTTATATTAGCTACAGACACTCTCCATTTACTCCACATTCCAGTTGACAAATCAATCTCCTCACACTCTATAGCTAACCGCACTTCTGTGCACAAATCCATTGGACCACCTGTCCATACACGTCTTGACATTTCCGCATGCAGACCTCTGATAAAAACATTCAGCACAATCTGCCCAGCTTCGTGCAAAATAATTTCATTGACTGCCGTACCCTGTCCTGATTCATAGATACTTTCATTAATTTTCGTTATCCTATACACAAATTAATTTTCCTTATCCTATACTCAAATTCCCCCCCATGAACCATGGACCTTGCCGTTGGTGGGGAGGCTTGCGTGCCTCAGCGATACAGATGGCCGTACCGTAGGTGCAATCACAACGGAGGGGTATCTGTTGAGAGGCCAGACAAACATGTGGTTCCTGAAGAGGGGCAGCAGCCTTTTCAGTAGTTGCAGGGGCAACAGTCTGGATGATTGACTGATCTGGCCTTGTAACATTAACCAAAACGGCCTTGCTGGCTGAAAGCAAGGGGAAACTACAGCCGTAATTTTTCCCGAGGACGTGCAGCTTTACTGTATGATTAAATGATGATGGCGTCCTCTTGGGTAGAATATTCCGGAGGTAAAATAGTCCCCCATTCGGATCTCCGGGCAGGGACTACTCAAGAGGACGTCGTTATCAGGAGAAAGAAAACTGGCGTTCTACGGATCGGAGCGTGGAATGTCAGATCCCTTAATCGGGCAGGTAGGTTAGAAAATTTAAAAAGGGAAATGGATAGGTTAAAGTTAGATCTAGTGGGAATTAGTGAAGTTCGGTGGCAGGAGGAACAAGACTTTTGGTCAGGTGATTACAGTGTTATAAATACAAAATCAAATAGAGGTAATGCAGGAGTAGGTTTAATAATGAATAAAAAAATAGGAGTGCGGGTTAGCTACTACAAACAGCATAGTGAACGCATTATTGTGGCCAAGATAGACACAAAGCCCATGCCTACTACAGTAGTACAAGTTTATATGCCAACTAGCTCTGCAGATGATGAAGAAATTGATGAAATGTATGAGATAAAAGAAATTATTCAGGTAGTGAAGGGAGATGAAAATTTAATAGTCATGGGTGACTGGAATTCGTCAGTAGGAAAAGGGAGAGAATGAAACATAGTAGGTGAATATGGATTGGGCGGAAGAAATGAAAGAGGAAGCCGCCTTGTAGAATTTTGCACAGGGCATAACTTAATCATGGCTAACACTTGGTTCAAGAATCATAAAAGAAGGTTGTATACCTGGAAGAATCCTGGAGATACTAAAAGGTATCAGATAGATTATATAATGGTAAGACAGAGATTTAGGAACCAGGTTTTAAATTGTAAGACATTTCCAGGGGCAGATATGGATTCTGACCACAATCTCTTGGTTATGAACTGCAGATTGAAACTGAAGAAACTGCAAAAAGGTGGGAATTTAAGGAGATGGGACCTGGATAAACTGAAAGAACCAGAGGTTGTAGAGGTTTCAGGGAGAGCATAAGGGAACAATTGACAGGAATGGGGGAAAGAAATACAGTAGAAGAAGAATGGGTAGCTCTGAGGGATGAAGTAGTGAAAGCAACAGACGATCAAGTAGGTAAAAAGACGAGGGCTAATAGAAATCCTTGGGTAACAGAAGAAATACTGAATTTAATTGATGAAAGGAGAAAATATAAAAATGCAGTAAATGAAGCAGGCAAAAAGGAATACAAACGTCTCAAAAATGAGATCGACAGGAAGTGCAAAATGGCTAAGCAGGGATGGCTAGAGGACAAATGTAAGGATGTAGAGGCTTGTCTCACTAGGGGTAAGATAGATACTGCCTACGGGAAAATTAAAGAGACCTTTGGAGAGAAGAGAACCACTTGTATGAATATCAAGAGCTCAGATGGCAACCCAGTTCTAAGCAAAGAACGGAAGGCGGAAAGGTGGAAGGAGTATATGGAGGGTTTATACAAGGGCGATGTACTTGACGACAATATTATGGAAATGGAAGAGGATGTAGATGAAGATGAAATGGGAGATACGATACTGCGTGAAGAGTTTGACAAAGCACTGAAAGACCTGAGTTGAGACAAGGCCCCGGGAGTAGACAACATTCCATTAGAACTACTGATGGCCTTGGGAGAGCAAGTCCTGACAAAACTCTACCATCTGGTGAGCAAGATGTATGAGACAGGTGAAATACCCTCAGACTTCAAGAAGAAAATAATAATTCCAATTCCAAAGAAAGCAGGTGTTGGCAGATGTGAAAATTACCGAACTATCAGTTTAATAAGTCACAGCTGCAAAATACTAACACGAATTCTTTACAGACGAATGGAAAAACTGGTAGAAGCGGACCTCGGGGAAGATCAGTTTGGATTCCGTAGAAATGTTGGAACACGCGAGGCAATACTAACCTTATGACTTATCTTAGAAGAAAGATTAAGGAAAGGCAAACCTACGTTTCTAGCATTTGTAGACTTAGAGAAAGCTTTTGACAATGTTGACTGGAATACTCTCTTTCACATTCTAAAGGTGGCAGGGGTAAAATACAGGGAGCGAAAGGCTATTTACAATTTGTACAGAAACCAGATGGCAGTCATAAGAGTCGAGGGGCATGAAAGGGAAGCAGTGGTTGGGAAGGAGTGAGACAGGGTTGTAGCCTCTCCCCGATGTTATTCAACCTGTATATTGAGAAAGCAGTAAAGGAAACAAAAGAAACATTTGGAGTAGGTATTAAAATTCATGGAGAAGAAGTAAAAACTTTGAGGTTCGCCGATGACATTGTAATTCTGTCAGAGACAGCAAAGGACTTGGAAGAGCAGTAGGAGGATATAAGATGAACATCAACAAAAGCAAAACGAGGATAATGGAATGTAGTCAAATTAAATCGGGTGATGATGAGGGAATTGATTAGGAAATGAGACACTTAAAGTAGTAAAGGAGTTTTGCTATTTAGGGAGTAAAATAACTGATGATGGTCGAAGTAGAGAGGATATAAAATGTAGACTGGCAATGGCAAGGAAATCGTTTCTGAAGAAGAGAAATTTGTTAACATCGAGTATAGATTTAAGTGTCAGGAAGTCATTTTTGAAAGTATATGTATGGAGTGTAGCCATGTATGGAAGTGAAACATGGACGATAACTAGTATGGACAAGAAGAGAATAGAAGCTTTCGAAATGTGGTGCTACAGAAGAATGCTGAAGATAAGGTGGGTAGATCATGTAGCTAATGAGAAGGTATTGAATAGGATTGGGGAGAAGAGAAGTTTGTGGCACAACTTGACTAGAAGAAGGTATCGGTTGGTAGGACATGTTTTGAGGCATCAAGGGATCACAAATTTAGCATTGGAGGGCAGCGTGGAGGGTAAAAGCCATAGAGGGAGACCAAGAGATGAATATACTAAGCAGATTTTGAAGGATGTAGGTTGCAGTAGGTACTGGGAGATGAAGAAGCTTGCACAGGATAGAGTAGCATGGAGAGCTGCATCAAACCAGTCTTAGGACTGAAGACCACAACAACAACATACACAAATTGTTCCATAGTGTCCATATTTTTCTTAGTTATTACCTTTAGTTGATCCCTATAGTATCTGTCACCATTTCATTTCATATACCTCAGAATTAACCCTTCTTTAAATTCTTCAAATGTTGTGGCTCCTTTAAGAGCTTCTGTATACCCTACATAAGTTTCAGCTTGCCCTGTTAAGCCTCAATTTTGCAGCACTCATTAATTCCTTATCAGACCAACCTTCCATCTCAGCCAGATATCCAGTGTCTCCCACAACGGCTTGCACATCCTTGATTGCCTTACCACAAAAAGGAGCAATTAAACTTGCAACTAACAGATCCACACCCTGTTGTGACGATCATGATTCTACCATTACACACAATTCTGCATTATCCAGTGATAATTGTGCTAGCATTTCTAGCAATATGTGTGCTGCTTCTGGCTCTGACACACCTTGCATTTCTGGTTCTGTCAAAGCTTTGTCTTTGACATTACTCACCTTGAGAACTAACACTGGGGGAAAAACACATTAAACATAATTATAATATCTAATCATGAGTCATCTCAACACCCAGCACTGTCTGGCAGCCCTCAATGTTAAACCATGCACATCTAACAGGCACTAACCAATTGTGACTTCCATTATCTCTAAAACTAAACAAATCCACTGGTTCTCTACTTGTAATGAAATCTGCTCTACAAAATGCATGATGATAAAACATTTTCTCCATGACCCAAGATACAATCAAAATTTTTGGACTCACTGTAGCATTGGCTGTGGGTTCAGATATTACTCTAAGAAAGTGGTGCCAATGATTTGACACTATTGTTAGATGACCCATGGATTGTCTCCCATGGAGAATGAAATGAGATGTCATGATGATGGTAGATTTGTTTAATTGACTTCTTTATTCTGGCTCTTGGCTGCAGTACATCAGGAAGAGCTTGGTGGAGGCACCCAGTTGCTTCTCATATGAAATAAAAGACATCTGGCATTGCTGACAGCAGAAAGAGCAGGATCAAGGATGGTGCCACTCAAATGCCACTGTCAGTGATGTCCCTGGCTGTGACGGTGATGACAGTGCAGCAGTGCAGTTGACAATTCTGTGAAGACAGCCATTACCTTCCTCCAGTGAGCAGGCAGCTCTCTGCTCCAATGGTAACTCTCTCATGACTCAGGGCAGGCTGCCCTGTCCCGTGGTCAGACACAAGACCCATTACTGCTTTCCACGATGTCATTCCAGGTGTCACAGGCTTGTAGAGTAGGCTATGATACTGAGACTAGAGTATTTTTGTACATGAGTAGCTGTTACTTACATGCTCCAGACTATGTTCGTTTAGGGCTTAAGACATGTAGTGGCAAATGAGGAAAGACTTCAGTTCTTCCACTAGCATACCGTAGCATTGGCTGTTGCTATACCTTTCCCAGGTGGATCTCTTTCACAACACCTGTTGGCTGTGTTTTGCTTTGCAACACATAACACTCTTGAATGCCTGTTGCTGGCTCTGTTGCAGCTCATTCCTCCTGCTCTCATATTCTTTTTGACTGAATACAGTCAATACACTACAGCTGTATCAGAGATACCTCTGTCCTAACCTATCATTCTGCCTCTTTCAACTGAGCAGTGGGCAGATGGTGACACTATCACTCCACAGCTTCCCATTTTTGAAGAACCCCATGGAATTCAAATTCAAATTGATCAGAAACTTTCTGTGTTTGATTGTTTTACCTGTTTTCTTGATGAAGAACTGTTGAAGACCATAAAACAAGAGGTACACTAATATGTTAGAACAAATATTGACAAGCTAACAGCAACAGATAACCTGAAGCCACACTCAGTTTGGCATAAGTGGAGAACTGTGAAAATTAATGAACTAAACGTTTCTTCCTCATGGAGATATAACATTCCTGCTTCTTTGTCTAGTTCACTGAACACATAAATCTTTCTGTTTGTTTTAATTGCCCTTTGTACTCTGGTAGCTATTGTTCCTACAACTGTTTCATGACCTGTTTGCCTTGCTCTCAGAAATTTCTCTCACTGTGTTGACCTGCAGACAAGATTGGTAGCATACTCAGCATATTTTCATCAATTTCTGACCCACGGCAACAGCTTCTGGGAAATTGCAGATAAGGTGAAAAAAGTGTTTATTCTACAGAAGCCAGCAATAAATATCATGTGTAAAGCTGATAACCAACCACCTTACAGAAGCATTTTCAGGGAACTAGGAATTCTATTACATGCCAATATGTATAAACACTAAAGGTATTTGTGGCTGATAAGAAGAGCAATGGCAGCTTGTAACCAAAATTACTGGGGATGCTGCACAAGAAAGTTTACAGCTTTTGTTTTATAACTGTGTAAAACGAAATATTTATACAGAAACTTGATAAAATCCCAAAAGAACAAAGTCAAATATTTTTTATTTCCTTTAAGCTGCATTGTTACAGCTCAAACTTCATCCTGAAAATAATTTGCGCTCCTTGATTTAATTTGTGCAAAAAGATCAATAATTTTCTCTTTGATCTCTGGATGACTTCTGAAGAAAATTTTCTCCATTGAAACACAGCAAGCACATTTAGTCTTCCTGAATTCATTGTGCCTTTTAGAAAAGTTTACTTTTATTTCCTGTTGGAAAGCAGTGCTCTGCTTATCATGTAGTTAAGAGAAGTATCAGGAGGATTTTTATCCACTTTGTATTTAAATAAGAATGTTGTTTGGATATTTTTTCAAGGTAAATTCCTGAGGCTCAGTTAATTTGCAATATTCATGAATAACAGATCAACAATATAATTTTACTTTAATTTCAAGCTTTTTTTCATGAATTGTGTGATATGTGTTAGTAGTCAATACTTTCCCCAGTGTATGATGTTCACTGTGAAAACCAGGGAAGCATTTCTTGTTGAGCAATTAAGCAGCTACACAGCATTTCATGGAAGAATATCCATCAATTATATCAACACGTATACAGTCACACATTTCCTTAGCTTCTAGCATGAGTGTCTTTGTAGGAGTCTCACGGTATCTTGAGTTTCTTATTTCTAAAATAGCGATTTTTAACATTGTTACATATTTATTACACATAAATTTCTTGAGATTGCATTCAGTTCAAAATTATTTCAAAATGAGGCATAAGCTCTAAACAAACCTTGACACTATCATCATATAGATATTTTAAAAATTCTGTTGCTTCTGTAGTGGTCTGAACTGCATTTCATGTTCAATAAATTTCAGTAAGGTGGTTTTTTAAATACATATTTTCGTGAACACTGTTTGTGGCCTGTATTTTGAAGTTGTATCTTGTAGAAGACGGATGTGACATAATACTGGCTGTATTCTTCTTGAGAGTGGATTCACACTGCAGTGATCTTGAGAAGAATATTGGAATAACCAGAATGTAAGGGAAAAATACTCTTGAGTTTTATGTAATACTTTCTTCATTCCCCATTATTAAATTAGGTGATGTGTATAACAGTGAATGAAATGATCAGTACTGTAAACCGTTTTTGTTTTTGCTTGAACTCCAGCTCTTCTTCCCTTTCATGACATTCACACCATCAAATGTCTGAACTATTAGTTTTTTGTCCATTTTCTTGAAATATTATGTCCTATCACTTAAAATATCTTCTGATGTCCAATCTGCATTTTAAATTTTCTGGAATAAAAAGTTCCCAAAAACCAGTGGAGTGTTTTCAAAACATCTGTTATGTCATCCACCATGAGAGCTACAAACGAAGGTTTTCTAATTTCTGTCCTTATCTCCTCTGTAGGAGGCAGCCAAGTTTCATATTATGAATGATCTATGAAACACCTTTGAAGACTTCACTGAGCTGTACATTATTATTCAAATCTGAATGTAATTTTGATACACAAATTACTAATCATCAAGGTGCACGTAGATTTACTGAATCATCTTTTGTCATGTCCAAATAAGGGAGTTCCAAAGTTTACATGGAATAAAATGCAGTCTATTACTTTATAATAATGAAAACAATCAGGTTTTGATAATATAACATAACTGGATAGATAAAACATCTATTCACCAAGCAGTGGGAGAACAACCACATAAAAGGAGATTATAATTACACAAGCTTTCAGAGACAGTGGGTGCTTCTTCCAGCTGAAAAGTTGAAGGGAAAGGAAGAAGAGTGAATGAAAAGGACTGGAGAGGTCTCAGAAAAAGGGGTAGATTTTGGAAAAGTCATCCTGATCAGCAGGTCAGGGGAGACTTACTGGATGGGATGAGAAGGAAAGACTTATTGTTAGTAAGCCTCTCTGGTAACTCTCACCTGGTCTGCAGTTCTGTGTGACTTTTCCAAAATCTACCCCTTTTGCTAGACCTCTCTAGTCCTTTTCCTTCATCCCTCTACTTTCGCCTTCAATCCTTCTGCTGGAAAAGGGAGCCACTGGCCCTGAAAGCCTGTATAATTATAATCTTTTTTATGTGCATCTTCTGCTGCTGCTTGGTGAGTAGATTCTTTTGCCTCTCTAGTCCTTTACTTTGGATGTTTTCATGGTTCTTTTTAATCTTTATGTTATACTCATTGATTAAAAGTCTGTGCCTTACTAACTGTCTCCTTAATATCAACAGTTCATAAAAGTAACAATGAAACTTTTGAGTTTTTCTTTGCATTTTGTTTATGTTTCTGAAATCATCTTTTGTCCATGTCCCATCACCTCCAAGCAGTAAACATAGAAAGCACAACCAAAAGCCAGCTTTTCTGTTTGAACCATTCAGTATTAAAGATACGCATGTATTTCATATCGCTGATTATTTAAGTGTTTAGCCCTCTCATAGGTGTATTCCTATTTTGGTTTTCTCTTCATACTTGGCAAAGAATACTCTTTTGTTTCTTAAGGAACTTGTTTTGGAATCATTTATTATCCAAGCTATTATTTACCCTGTAGTGCTCTGGCACATGTTTATTCCCTTCTTTTTTCAGTGCATCTAATCCCTCAACAAAAGTTAAATCATTAACCATCATCCAGCCTCTATGCCACACTTCCTTTTGTACATAATATGGTAACCTCAATACCAATATTTTGACTAAATGGGACTCCTGTATTGGCTTATCTAAATATCTGAATGAGTCAGGTACCAATCTATATACTTCTTAAAGCTTCCCCAAGAGTTATTATAGTATTTTGGGCCTAATAACTTTAGTGTCAATTTTTCTTGTGTTCTAGTAGACCAATACTTTCTTCTAAATTTTTCCTTAAACTCCTTCCAAGATGAAAAATACTCAGAATGGGCAGTACCTCATTCTACTGCATCTCCTATCAAATACCTTATGGCAGATTCTATATTTTCCTATGGTCTCAGGTTTTTGGTGAAGATCTAGAAAATAGTGTCAAAACATAAGTGGGGTGAACTTCTCCATCGGGTCTGAATTTCAGAAATTGATATAATAAATTCATATTACTTCCCAATTGTATCTCCCTTAATGAACTACTTGATAACATGCTGTATTATTTATGTCTGCTTTTTCATGTTCTTCAGCAGTTCCCTTAGAAAGAGTGTTGGTATTAGGCAGTTCTACTTTCTCTTGTATGGTATAATTTACAAATTTGTGTAATTGTTCCTCCAAATTAATAGTTTCAGGTGTGTTAAAGATTTCTCTAAATTCCTTGCATAGTTCTAAAGCAGTTATATGCTTCTTCACCTCTGAGATTTGTTCTTTAACCTGACTGAACTCTCTAATGGTAAAAAGACCTAGTTCGTTAATTTTACCATCTAATTCTTTGAATTGCTCTTTTACCTCCTTGTGAACTAAATCACAATGGTTATTGAACTCATCCTTCAACTCCTGAGGCACCTGGGTCCAAGTACTTTCAATGTTAGTTAATTTAGCTTCTATTTCCTGTTTGATGTGTTCAATTATCTCTAGTTTTACTTCTTGTATAGTATTTTCTACCTTGACAGAGAATTAATTACTTTTAGACTGAAGTTTGCCAGATAGCTCCTTGATATTATAATCTACTTTGTCAGATATTTCCTTAACGTGGGAATCTGCTTTGTCAGATAGTTCATGTATGTGGACTCTGTCAAGATTCTTGGCATATAGCTTGAACAAAATCTTAAGTGGGAGACTCACACAAATTATATCTCATAAAAGCTATCAACTGTGTGTTACATTTTAAGGATACTCAAAAAATCAGTCACAAAATCTGTTCTCATACATGTATATTATGCTTACTTCCACTCTACATTACAGTAGGGAATCATATTTTGGGGGAACTCAAATGGGGGTAGATATATTTTCGAAATGCAAAAAAAGGCAATATGCATAATATGTAACCTAAGACATAACAAATCATGCAGACAACATTTCAAAACAAATGGCATTATGACACTGCCCTCTGCTTACATTTATAATATTGTCTCATTTGCCGAGTCATACCTGTTAAACAATGACTGCACATTAAAATTCAATGGAGATATTCATAACTATGCAACAAGGCAGCAATCTGACCTACATATGATTCAGTCCAGAACTACCTGCTATCAAAAAAGTGTTTTAAATGTTGGGATACAAATGTATAACAATTTACCAAATGAAATCAAAGCAACAAAGTACCCAAGAGCCTTCACACGTAAGTTAAAAAAATATCTCTTGGACCAATGCTTTTATGCAGTTGATCATTTTTTTGAAAGGGGTTAAAATTGTAAACAATTTTATAATAAATGATCAATTAGGTCTGAAAATTATGTACTGTGCATGTCTATGAAATATACTGGATTATTATATACTGTGTATGTCTATGAAATATGCTGGATTATTTTAATATTACATTTGTATTGGCTGTTTGTACTTTGCTATACAACATTTGTATTTACCTAAGACATAACAAATCATGCAGACAACATTTCAAAACAAATGGCATTATGACACTGCCCTCTGCTTACATTTATAATATTGTCTCATTTGTCGAGTCATACCTGTTAAACAATGACTGCACATTAAAATTCAATGGAGATATTCATAACTATGCAACAAGGCAGCAATCTGACCTACATATGATTCAGTCCAGAACTACCTGCTATCAAAAAAGTGTTTTAAATGTTGGGATACAAATGTATAACAATTTACCAAACTGTTTTGTTAAAGATAGATAACTTCCTCATTACAAAATAATGTAAAATCAATTTATTAAAAATTGCTTGCAAATATGTTCCATTGACCTGTCCAGTATCAAATTCTATGATTTGTATTGACTGTTTTGTTTAAGATAGATAATTTCCTCACTACAAAATAATGTAAAAATCAATTTGTAAAAATTACTTGTAAATATGCTCTCATGACCTGTCATATATCATATGTACAACTGTACAATACTATGATTGCCTGGATCAATAAAATACAATACAATACAATACATTAGTATTAGAATCTACATTGTCACATAATTCCTTAAAATTAGAATTCATTTCATCAGTGGCCATTTTCTACTAATGACTTCCATACAATGCAAATATTCTCTATTATGTATCCTCTGTTACTGCACAGTTTTCTTAAATGTGATAGCATTGAAACACTGTATCAGTGCCTAGACAAAAAATAGTTTTAAAAGTGGATTTCTGAACAGCTCATTCTTTCTGATGAACTTCACTCTCTCATCACATAACCAATGCAACTGCATGTACGTGGAAATATACCATGATGATCTGCACTGACCAGTGCAGCCAGTGTCTTGAATACTGTGATAAGTAGGCTGCACTGTGTTGTACAGCAGCACCCCTACAGCACTGTTCAGCTACTATTGCATCCCTGTCAACTTCAGGATTTGAAATCTTCTTCTCCAAACTCACCTAAAAATTCTTCTTCTTTGAACATGCCGAGAAATTACTCCATTCTTTTATTCATGTGCCAATGTTGTTTACTTGCACAAAAATTTAATTGCAGTTGCTGTAATACTTGTACCACAATTGTATAAGTATGGTTTGTTTTTAGATTTCAGTAATTTTTCCAGTATTTCCTTACACTTTCTTCTTAACAGATGTCCCATGTCCCATGTCCTGTCATAGTCACCAAATGTTTTTTCTCATATTCCACACCTCCTGTTTAACGTCTGCACATATGCAAACAAACACCCATGCACATACACATTTTGTGACTTACTCTCTATATAATATTATTCTGTCATGATCATCTTTCCTTTTACTACAAAAGGAGTGTGAAATATCATTTGCCTAAATGGCATGTAACACTTCACTATGCCTGACTTATATGAGAATGTCAAATGTTGAATGACCACTTTTCTCAACTGCAACTTTCTCATGGGTAGACACCTATTCCAAACAGATATTCTTTTTCCAACTGGGGGATGGCTACTGACTTTAAGGATTATATATTCTACAAATATTAAGAAATAATTAAAGTAAAAAGACTAATTATATGAAAAATTGTAAGAGTAGGCTTCTGAAGCTCTTGTTACTGTCAGCAAAATTCTTATGGACTGTTGACAGCATTGTCAATATATAAAATTGTCCAGCATTTCAGCTGCTATTACATGTGGCCTTCCTAAGGGCATTGTGCTGAGCTGATGTTTGAAATATTACAAGTAGTATCAAGTGGAAATGTGTGCTGCAATTCCACAGTGCCTGTATGTGAGCTGCCACTGAACATGTGTGAATTAAGATGAATGCAACAATAAACAATCACAATACCAGAGTTAGAATAATTTCCTCTCTTGGGTTCAGAAAGTCTATAACAGGTTGTCAATAAACAAAAGTCAAGAAACTTAAAATGCACAAATACTTAAAAACAAAGCAAAAACCTCATCAGCAACTCATTCTCAAATGTATCTCAATACTTGGACTCAACAACATAAATTCCACCTATTTCTAATACTGATATGAGATAGGTTCTATTTTTGTCAGATCAGTTCTGATTTAACCCTTTTGTTTAAAATTAAAATTCTTAGATTATATTGGCAGCTTAGTACATTTGTCATGCGAGGCATGCAAGTTCACTATGTTTGCTGACAATACTGATCTATAGGCTAATAACAACAAATTACTTTCAGAACTCCTAACCTGGTTCACAGTGAACTCATTCAGTGCAGCTCCAGCCACAAATTAACACAGTAGATACCTATGTACAGGAGAGTCAGCAAACATAAAGTGCACACTGCATCAAATTCTTATGCCTCCATGTAGATAGCTGGGTTACCAGAGAATATCTCCTCCAGATCATAAAAAGGTTATCCTCAGCTACTTTTACATTATGACAATCTCATATGCTGGAAACATCAATGTGAGGAAGTCCATTTACTTTGGGTATTTCAACTTCCAGTAGAAGTAGCCCATAAGGCACATACATTAAGACAGTGTTTCTTAAACTGTGTTCTGCAGAACCCCACTTTCCATGAAGGTCATTTAAGGGTTTTACAAAACATATGAGCCTTTTTTATAACACTCAAGGAAGTAGCTAAAAAGAAATTAAATCAAAATGTCCATGATTTTAAAAAATTAGAATAACAACTGTCCCTCACCCCCACTTACTAACGCCAACAGCAAATGTAACTGTATTTATCAGAACCAGAAAGCAGCCTCCTGTGAGTTTGGTTACTACTCAACAACAAAATAAATTTATGGAAGAGGATGGGGTTTGTAATGAAGCAGGTGCATTCTCCCCCCTGTTATGTTTCTCTTCCTCCCCCTTTTTTTCAAAAATCTTTGATAGTGTTATTTTTATAACATGGGCACAATACTAAAAATCTAAAATATAAATCTGGGCTTATCCAACTTAACATTGTTATACATTATATTCATTTGGTTAATTAGAATCCATTTGTGTTATTAGTTTACCCAAAAGGTGTGCTACTTGCAAATACCAGTAATACAGAACTTCACTATTTTTCATATGTAAACATATACCTGATCACTGACTTTCTGATAAAGTAAATCAAAAGTATATACACATAAGTGAAGTAACTAGACTGTTAACGACAAAATGTTAGCAAATCTTGCTCTCATTTAGCTTCAGAATATTAGCATTCATAGTTAAAACATTGTTACTGAAAGAAAATCCCATATTTTGGCAAACTAGCCAGAACAACTTAATAGAATTTATTGTTATATCTAGCAGTTCACATCCAGAAGAATCTCTTTCCACTGTTTAGTTAATCAGGAATGTAAGTTTTCAATCGTAACTTGTAAAACTCTAGCAACTCTAAGCTGCTTCAAAAATTTTTGGGCTTCACAATCACTTTTTGAAGCAAATAATTGTTATTTGAAATAACTGTCGATTTTATTGCAAATAATTCATTTATGGAATGGTTCATTAAAAGCATAATGTGTTGTTTTTGTTGCTATCTTGGAAATAAGGAAATTTTCATCATCATCACATTTCTTATGACAGAAAGAAGGAGATGAAGAAGATGTCACTAAGTTTGTAAGGTCATTGAAATGCATTGATTGCATCTAATATACTGATAGAGGGTTTTTAATCTGATTATTTTTAGATACATCTCAATAGCAGAGTCTAGCTTTCTTCCATTCAATGACAGAAGTAATGCCGTTAACCTCCAAGTGCTTGTGTGCCTGTTTTAATGCACTGAAAGCGATTTCATTGCCACATGGTCCATCAATTGTTTCGTTCCAAATCATGCAGTAGCTGCTGATGGATTCTGCATCATTAACAGTTAAGTTAATTTCCAGAGTGTATGCAATGAAAGTGCTGGTGAGACATGGCATAAGAGATCATTTCTGGAGATCCATAGAGACTGCCATCTTTGCATGATTTGGTTGTTCCTCTTCCTTGTCAACTTTCTTTTCCTTATACCTACAGTATGTGTCTTCCTCTTATTTCATTTTTGTATGCACTGCCTTCTTTCTTCTCTCAGAAGTAGCTTTCAGACATTTCTGAAGATTTTCAGTCATCACATGGGTCCTTACTTGAGAAATGGAAAGTGAAATTTAACTCTTTCCAGAATTAATTTTCAGCCTGCAGCAGTGTGTGCACTAATCTGAAACTTCAAGGGACATTAAATATTGTAGCAGGACTGAAAAACGGGCCCAAGGTTTGATTCCCGGTATGTTGTACAGTTACTGAATGCTTCGCTGAAAGTGTTCCATGTGGCCATTTCTTTATTATGTTCTAAGAAGTAGTAATATTTTCCTTTACAGTCTGCTATATACACTCTATAAATAACTGGCATGATAAGATCAGAAACAAAGCACTTTATCTGCAACCTCCCTCTGGAATAGTGGTTTTCATTCAATCCAATTCAACTCAATACAATTTATTAGCATCCTTGTAGTACATCATCAAAATGACATAGGACTTGTCAATAAACATTACAATTTAAAATACATGTAAATGAAAATTTATAATTGAATTTACTTGTCACTTAGACATTACAATTTTAATAAGAACATTAACATAAAAATGTACAAGTAGGATAACAACATACAAAAAAAGCTAGTGATTCTCACATAAAAGAGTATTTCCATTCTTACATTAACACTGTTTCACACTTTCATAGAAACAGCAAGTATTTAAATGTGAGCAATTACACATTAACTGTGCTTTTATTGTCATCGATTCATAAACTCTTCAATACTGTAAAAACTATTGCTCAATAAAATTTTTTTAAATTCTCTTTTGAATACGTGCAGTTTTGATATTATTTTTAGTTCTTTGGGGAGAGCACTGTAGAGGATTTTGGGTTGGTATAGTACACTTTTGTGATACATAGCTGTTTTATGAATTTCTCTGTGGAAATCATCCCTATTCCTTGTTTTGTAGTTGTGAAATTCTCTGTTTAATGTAGAAAATGCCTCGTGTTCTTTTAAGAAACATATGCTTTCATATATGTGTAAGGATGGTAGTGTCATTATTTTTAATTCTTTGAAAGCATGCCTACAAGTGTCTCTATATCCTATACCTTCTATTATTCTGACTGCCTTCTTTTGTAGTCAAAATGAATGTTTTGTTAGACTGTTGTTCCCCCAAAAGTGTACACCGTATCTTAAACACTGTGCATGAATGAGAAATAAACACATAACACTGTTTTAATATTACATGAGCTTTTAAGCATTCTAAGTATATAACATGTTTGACTTAATTTTTTGTTCGATGATATTATATGCTTTTCCCATCTTAAGTGTTCAACAAACCATACTCCCAAGAATTTAGTGTATGATGCTTGTTCAATCTTACACTTACCAAGTTCTACTGTAAAGTTAGTTTTTATTTTGTTTGTAATATGTCTGAAGTTGATCCACATTGTTTTTTTGCCATTCACAATGAGTCTGTTTTCATTAAACCATCTGTCTGCTTCATCTGTTGCTAATGAGACTTTTTCCTGTAAGTCAGCTTCACTATTTGCTTTAACAAACAAACTTGTATCATCAGCAAAGAGTACTGCCTCTGCTTCAGATAGTTGACTTGGTAGGTCACTGAGAAATATTAAAAACAGTAATGGCCCTAATACAGATCCCTGGGGTACTGCATACAAAACTCTCTCAAATCTTGATGAATATGTCCTATCTGCATGGCTTATCTCCACCTGTCCAACAGATATGATTCAAACCATTTGTGGGCAACTCCACGTATCCCATAGGCATATAGCCTCCTAAGCAGTAACTTATGGTCGATGACTTCAAAGGCCTTTGATAAGTCTAAAAACAATCCACAATTTAATTCCTTTCTATTTATGGAATTTAGAACAAGTTGCAAAAAATTGAAGATAGCTGTTTCAGTTGATTTATTTTTACGGAAACCATTTTGCGCATTAACCAATATTCTATTCTTAATAAGAAATTTGTATAGTCTATGATACATTATCCTTTCTATTAATTTTGAGAAACCTGACAACATTGATAAAGGCCTAAAGTTACTAACATCATATTTATCACTGTCCTTGTAAAGTGGGAGTTTTGAAATATGAGAATCCCAGAGTTCTCTCTTGGATCACAATCACCATTCAATATATGTTCGTTGTAGGGTATTTCTGATAAATTTGACCAACAAATCAAATGCATCCTAACAAAGCCCAGTCCTGCATTTTATAGCTGCCAATAGTCTTTTCTCATTGGGACCATTATATGTCAGCATCTAGTTTTGGGCATGTGTTTTACTCAGGTCCAAGGGCATTCAGAAATATTCAGCCCCGCATCTGCATAATTTAGTCACTGTACTTTTTTGTTAGGTTCTTTATATGGTCCATGTCTGTTTTGAAGTATTTGTTGTATTAGGTTCACAATTACTTGCAATGATGGCAAGTTCCATGACTCATTAAAACTCTTGTCTTTCATTTTTGGCTATCTTTATGCTGTACTTATTTCTAAAACAACATTTGGAGGTTTGAGGACATGAGGGCCTATATTTTTACCACTGATTGATGGCTGATGTTATAAGCCATGTTACCTCTTTTCTTAGCACCCTTCTCTTTTTTAACTAGATCAACTATGGACTCTTTCCATACTGCAACTTACTTTATTTTTCTTATTAACTGTGGTGAGTAATTGTGGTTATACAGAACACTTTGGAGCCAAGAACATTTCTGAAAACAGAATGCAATATTTTTTACCCACTAACCAAACAATGAGCTTGTAAATAATTTGCTTGCAATTAAGCTCTAAAGTGTGTATTATAACAATTATTACTTGAACATGCCTTCCACATGATTTGCATTTCTATCATCACTATCTGGATTACAGTTTGAACCTAGATCAAAAGCTGTTGCAAATAATTCTTCCATTGCACCAACCAGCTCTTGTTAATACAACATGATTGATATGACCTTTGATATATTACAGAGCTCTCTGTCAGGTAGGCCAATGTTTTCTTGTGCACCTGCTGAAGATTCTGCTGAAGAAGGTGAATGGTTTTCAGTAGATTCAGTGTTAACAAATGATAATAGATCTGAGAGAATTAGTAAATCACTCTAATATTACTACTCTGTAAGCAAAATCAATGTACCTTTCATGATACTCTGCTCATTATGTGACTAATTATTGATTAAAAATTTAGAGTTCATAACTTAAGTGCCAAACCTTTCTTTACAGGTATGCATCACATAGTAATTAATTTTAACAAATTGGAATAAACATTTAAGATGAAATAAAATATACTTATATGTTTTAGTGTTGTCCTCCACAAGGATTTGCTGTGTCTTATCTGCAGTTTGGCACCTTCAGTAATCTTATGTGTGAACTAGAATTTCTAAATATTGTAGATGACACCAGACTTGCAGTTAAAATTTTATTACAATCACTTCTTTGCACAGAATATCCTGCTGTAGTACAGTTTACATCCTTGTCAGTAAGTCAGATGCTTGTATGATAAGAATATACTTGTTTTGTGCCTCAACGAGGAAGTTTTAAATTTATCCAATGCATGATGAATAGCTAACAATTCCTCCCTGCAATTGTGTATGACTTTTTGTGTTTCTGTAGTGTCCTTCTTGCAAAACTTATTGACCTGTGTTTACATGGGAAGACCTAGAATGTGAATGAGTCCTTCAATAATGTGTGGTGCCATGTGCCTAAAAATGTATTTGTTGGCCTCATGACTCTAAAGTTAGAAGTGTCTGATGCTGTAAAAACTTTTAATGGTGGAAACTATGAAAGACTTAAGTTTTTGGAGAAGTTAGGGGCAAGATTTGGACAGAACACAGCTAAAGTACTGCAGGAACTGGATGAGCTTCATGCACATGAAGCAGAGTTAGCTGCTCAGCAAATGACAAAAGAAGCAAGAAAGAAAAGGAGGAGGCAAGCACTGGGCTGCTGTGACACTGAAGAAGACACAGACTATGGGCCAGGGCAATTCTAGTACATAAAAGATGCAGAAATGTAAAGTCTGTATAAGAATTTGTAACAAAAAAGTTTTAAATTTCAATATCTGTGAACTACATTTTTTGCAATAAATGACCTGTTTTATAAAAAAGTACTGATGGTAGAGACATGAAATTTTCACAGTGTGATTCAACACATATGGAACTAGAATAATTGTTTTTATATTCACTTATTTACAAAATTCTGTCAAAAGGTAGAGTGGTTGGAAAAAAAACATACACCACAATAAAATTTTAGTAATAATTCTAGTTCAGTGTTCAGTGTATGTAGAAAGTTGCATTCAATAAATATGGAAAATTGTAAGTTGGTGTCTTAAAAAGTTTCCAGGATAATTGGTCACAAAATTTGATAATTTAACATTGGCGGCATAGGACATACAATGCCCCCTTAATTTCTTAGAAACTTCCCCCAGTAAACTAATATATTCCTCCCTGCTTCTCACAGTGACTGAAATGCCATCTACACAAATGGTTAATTTACCCTGAAGTTGTCTTCACAAGACCAAATCCAACACACAAATAAATTTGGCTACAGAAACATTAAGACCAAAAAGGTATAACACAAAACTGACAGCATCTCACTGTAGCCTATCCATATTTACATGTACAAATATGCCCTTGATAGATGCACCTCCACTGAATCTGGCTGAAAACTTCCCTTGGGGGCAGTATGCTACTAATTCAGAAATTTGCAGTTTGGACACTTCACTTGCACTTAGATGTTGACTGACGTACCATATGTGGCCAGATAGAGTATTGTCTATTATGATTATAGTACAGTTAATGGGTAACCACATACTACATTCAGTTGATGTCTGGTAATATGATTGTTTAAGTGCAGTTACCTAACACTATCATAATTACACACAAACAACAATGTGTGGCAAACATATATAATTAAAATAGTCAATGCATAAAGTTCTTAAATCACTGCCTTGAAATTTAATAATCATATCAATACAAAAACAAAGTGCACAACAAGTAATTATTGGAAATGAGTCTGTTCATAGTCTGATTCTAGTGTCACAGTAGATGGTCATCACTGTTGATGAAAATAATTACAGATTCACAGTCAATAATTAAAACCAGTCACTGAATCATGGAGTGCACTCCTGGACATGAAATTGAGATAAAACACAGTACATTTTCTGACTTGCAATCTGTACCGAATTGTCTGCAGTACATTTCCCCATAATCGACTACATAAGTTATGTATATAGGTTTTTTGCCTACTACATCAAGATATTAACAGTTGGGTGTATGTTTACATATGAACAATGATAATATTATATGAAATTACTGATATTTTGTAATTAACATAGTTTACTCCTCATAACCAAAGGAATGTAATAAATAATAAAATTAAGTTGCATAATCCCTGACTCAATATCTGAGACTTTTAGGTATTGTGCATGTGCCATATAAATGACATTATTGAAGCTATCATGGAATTTGGAAAAAAAAAATGACAATAATAATTTTTGGAGCAAAGAAAACAACTACTTCTCAAAGGAATCTGCTTGCTTTGTCACAGATATTATAGACAGATGTTATAGACAGATATTATCAAACAGCTGATTATGTAATCCAATGTCTAGACAATAAACCACAAAAATTAAAAAAAAAAAATTTACACATACAGATTCAAAATTAATTTGGTTAGTGAATTTAGCCATAAACCTACAATACAAAGAAATACAAACTGGTCAAAATATTTTCAAATACAAAATCATTTACCATATAAGAAAAACATATTTCATTTAAATATGTTTGTCTCTGAAAATCAGAAATTACATAGCAGAAGAAAACAAATTAGAAAGACAACACACTTTTTGCTCTTCATTGCATGCAAATATAAAAAGAACGAATTTCTCATCTTACAGTCACTTTGCTACTTATTGGTCACAGATATACCCTTCACTGCTATGCTTAGCTTAAATTTGGATCCACCCTTTAATAGATCCAAATGGTTGTTCCACGTCCTCTTATTTTGCCAGTGTCTTTGGAGGTTGTCATTCTCTATTATTGTACATACAAGCAAAACAAAATATCCTACTTTAGTATGCTAATAATTATCACATCTAAATCTATAAGAAAATGTTTCATTATAAAGCCATAACCGTTATACAGGGTGCCTCGCCTAAGAGTTGTCAGGAGCATTTTCTTTGGTGGTTCAGCAGATATTTTCAGTTTCATTTTTGGGAAATATGGCTGCATCCAGCCCAAATACTGCTCATCACATCTTTTATGTGATGCCCATTGTTGATGGAAAGTGTCAGTTTGTTTCCCATTACAAAGACACTTTTTTAATCACAATTTTACATGCCCATTCAACAGAGTGGTCCCATATTACTCTAGTGTGATATTTGTTTTCTTCACATGTGCTACCAATGACAGTATATCACAAAGAATAACCAGTACTCCGGCAGTGACACCACTGCCCTGACCTGCAGTGACTGCTACTGCTACTGCTAAGTGGCTGCTGGACTACTAGGTTATTCTTTGTGTTTAATGTTCCTATTAATACATATTGATATCCACCTAGACAGCTGGGTGGTCAGCATGGCAAAATGCTGTGAAAAACGGCCCAGATTCGATTCCTGGCTGGGTCAGAGATTTTCTCCGCTCAGGGACTGGCTGTTGTGTTGTCTTCATCATCATATCATCCCCATCGCCATGCAAGTTGTCAAAGTGGCATCAACTCAAAAGATTTGCACCAAGTGACAGGTACCTGATAGGAGGTGCTAGCCACATGACATTTCATTTCAATACACATTGATAAAATGAATATCACACTATACTAATTTGGGAATTCTGAGTCCAATGGCCCATAAAATTGCCTTCTGTCAAAACTGAGTGTCACGTGAGAGACATAATGAGCAGTATTTGTCTGGGCTGACCCCATTTACACATTTAAGAACGAAATTGCAAATATCTGTTAGAACATCAGAGAAAATGTACCCAATGACCTATAGGAGAGAACCCAGTACTTATACATATTTTTCAAATAGTCACAATAATTTAATTAAAAAAGAAAAATGGAATCTGTTTCATGTCTCCTGCATTTTAACTCATATCACTATCTCATTTCATTCAACTGAAAAGCCTAGTTTTCAGTCAAGTTTGTGAAGTTTTATTTAGTATTTCTCATAATTTCTACTTCATTAGTATAAAATCTGGCCAGCATGCTTCAATTACTGTTTAACAATATTATCAAAAGGATAGACTGCTACTCACACTATAAAGATAACACATTGATTAGTAAACAGGCACAACAAAAAGACTGTTACACACTGAGCTTCCTGCAAGTGCCATGTTGAGTGTAAGCATCAGTCTGAAGTGGTATGTGGAAGAAGGAGGAGGGGTAGCAGGGTATGCGTGGGTGAGAGCAGTCAGAAGTGCCAGATGGAGCATCCAGGAACTAGATTGCAGTGAGACAAGACTGCCTGGCATGAATGACATTGGGATGTTGTGGGTGAGGGAGGGGGGATTGGGAATGGGAAAGGAGAGAAACCGAGAGGGTAAAAGACTGGTGGCATTGGCAGAGAGTGGAACACAGTGAGAGTGGGGGTCATGAATTGGGAGTAGGTGATAGGACAGAGGGGGGAGAAACTGTTGGGTGGAGGGTGTGGAGGCAGTAGGTTACCTTAGGTTGTGGCTGGGATGATTTCAGGAGTAGAGAATTAGTCGTAAGGATAACTCCCATCTATGCAGCTCAGAGAAGGTGATGGTAGAAGGAAGCAGTCAATGATATTGAGCATATTATGTTCAGCTGCATGTTGCGCCACAGGGTGGTCCACTGTGTTCTTGGTTGGGCACTGGCTGTTCATCTGTTAGACTGCTGTTTGATAGTCATACCAATATAGAATGATATAAAATGCAATGCAATGATTGCAGTAGAGCTGGTATATAAACATGGCTGCTTTCACAGATGGCCCAGTCTCTGATGGGGCAGGAAACACCTGTGTTGGGACTGGAATAGGATGTGCTGGATGGGTGGACTGGGCAGGTCTTGCACCAGGCTCTTTCACAAGGGTTGGGAGTGAATGTGGCATAGGTATGGATCAGTATGTTGTGGAGGTTGGGTAGGTGATGGAACATCAGTTTAGGGGTAATGGGAAGGATCACGGGCAGGATGCCCTTCATTTCAGGGCATGATTGCAGTAGAGCTGGTATATAAACATGGCTGCTTTAACAGATGGCCCAGTCTCTGATGGGGTAGGATACACCTGTGTGGTCTTGCACCAGGCTGTGGACCAGGTGTTCCAGTCCAGGTTGGTATTTGGCAACAAAGGGGTTGCTTCTTTGTAGCTGGTTCTTCAGGTCTGGCGGGAGGATTAGGGGTGTGTGGGCCTGTGAAGGCCTTTGTGAGATCTTCGGCTTATTGGGCAAAGGAATTCTTGTCACTGCAGATACACTGTCCCTCTGTGACCGGGCTGTATGAAAGGGATTTCTTGATGTGGGAGGGATGGCAGCTGTCAGAATTCAGCTAGTGTTGGTGGTTGGTAGAATTTAATATGGTCAGAGGTGTAGATGTAGCCATCAGAGAGAAAAGGTCAGTATCGAAGAAGGCGGCACACTGGGTTCTGGAGAACCAGATGTAGTGAATGGGAGATAAGTCATTGAGTCTGTGAAGGAATGAGGATAAGATATATTGTCTCTGAGAGCAGAGCATAAAGATATCATTAGTGAACCTGAACCAAACTAGAGTTTGAGGTTTTGGGAGGGTAGAAAGGTTTCCTCTAGATCCCCCATGAACAGATTGATATAAGAGGGTACTGTACAGGTACCTATGGCTGTGCTGTGGATTTGTCGTGTAATTCTCCTACAAAGGTGAAGTAGTTGTGTGTTTGGATAAAATTATTAAGTTGTATTAGGAATGATGTAGTGGTTTTTGAATATGGAGGATGTTAGGAAATGTAGTGTTGAGTAGTGAAAAGACCATGGGCATGAGGGATATTTGTGTGGGGAAGTGACATTAATGGTGATGAATGGTGATCCAGGTGGTAAATTGGTGGGGATAATGGAGAGTCAGTGAAGGAAGTGGTTGGTGTCTTTGACATTTGAGGCTGGATTTTGGGCAATTGGTTGGAGCTGTTGGTCAACGAGGGCCAGGGATGTCCATGATTGTTGAGGAGCATGTGGAAGGTGTGTGTGTAGTGTGCTGTAGGGGTGAAAAGAGATGGATTCAGGAGAGAGGTTCTGGGAAGAGGTTAAGGCTTTCAGCAGAGATTGGAGGCTATGTTAGACTTCTCAGATGGGAGCACTCTGAGCGACTCTGTGGGTGGAGGAGTCAGACAATTATCAACGGCTTTCCAGATATCACTGTGATTGACAGCTTTTTACACTGGTATGAATATCAAACAACTGTCTACCAGGATGAATGGCCACTGCCAAGCTGAATCCCAGAGCAAACTGGATCACCCTGTGGAGCAATATGCAGTTGAATATAACTTGCTTGATTTGAATAGCTGGTTCTCAACCTGGGCTATATGGACTTTTCCCTCCACCATCATATTCCCTGAACTGTACAAATTGGAGATATGTTTATGACACATTCTCAGCTCCCAAAATCATCCTAGCCTCAAACTGAGGTAACCTGCTTCCCCCACACACTCCATCCAACAAATTCTGCCCCTCTAAGTCACTTCCTCCCAATTCATGTTCCCCCACCCTCATTTTCCTCCACTCTAAGTAAACACTACTGGTCACTTCCTCTCACTGCTACTGTCCTTACCAGTACTTGTCCCCTCCTCCCCTCCTCCAATACAGCCTCCTGATGCCATGCCAGGCAGCCTTGTCTGGCCATCATCTAGTCCCTGGATGCTCCATCAGCCATTACTCAGTGCTGACTCTTCTCTTCCCCCCTCCCCCCTCCAACACCCTACTATCCCATCCCCTTCCCCTCCTCCTTTCCCACCCCAATTCAGGTTGCCACTTCTGCTCGAAACAGCAACATATCTTCTGGCCACACTGGCCAGTGAGGGTTTAAAATTTTGCCTGTCTTCTGTTATTTAACTGAAAACAGAGTGTACAGAGATAACTTCTATTTATGGGACCTACTGAACTAAAGGGAAATTGATAGGCCATCATGACCAATTTCTGTTATGGGGCAAAACCCTGATTACTTAAGGTAATGTAACCAGAAAATTAATGAGATTAACGCCAAGACAGAAAGGATCAAAGAATGAAGAGCATGGTGAGAACAGAATCTGAGACATCAAAGTGGGAGAGGTGAGTGCACCAGAAATATAGAATGGCTGTCCCACTAGGGAAGGCACCAATTACCATGTGGTGTCTCTGTCAATGTAAGCAGACCCCTACTTAATTAATTAATATTTGTCAAAAACATTTTCATTCTCTCAGCTAGGTTAATGTTATGCAAATTCATAAATAGTACACATGGTTGCAGATCTATTCTCAAACACCTTACATTCATCAAAGCAAAAATTCTATCAGATGTAATGCAAACTAACTCATAAGCACTGTCATGTGCAATTTGGTTAATTTTTAATGGGTCATGGTATACAGGCAAAAATTTCTTAGTTTCATCTGTGACCATGATAGATTTTCCTTTTATTTTCAACTGGTCTAAATCTCCAGTCTTAAAACTAGAAGGTCTTACATTTTGGTGATGCCTCTTCTTTCTTCCTAAGGGCTTCTTCTTCTTAACTTCTTTGGCTAGTCTTTTCCACCCTGTGCTAATTCACTTACTGTTGGAATTCAACCTCCTCTCTAATAATGATAGTGGGTCCTCCACAAATATATGTTCACATGTTGCAAAGCCAGTGGATTCATTACATAATTGTTAAAAACATTTTCAAATGCTGTATAATGGTAGTCCATGCCAGATATTTCTTGCTACTATACACTACGCAATCAGTTAATGTTCTTCATGACTCTTTGTCTTATGTTATCCTACAGAAAATATTTAGAAATTTAGAAGTGGCTAATTTTGAGCATCCCCGCACATTGCATTAAACTTTCTGAAAGAAAGTATGGCCCATTACCTGATAAAAGCGATTTCGGCACCCGGCCTTGCAAACATAATCAGTTTCTAATTTCTTGACTATAGTTTTGGTGTTAAATGGATACAATCTGACATGTTTGTAAATGTGTCTACAATTACTGAGTTGGACGCAGAAACACCAAAAAGGCTGCTGTTCATATAAGATTTCTGTCAAAAGGCTTTCACCAAGTGGGCTAGTGAGTCATTAGCACACTGGACTCGCATTCAGGAATACAATGGTTCAAACCTGCATTCGGCCATCTTGCCTTAGGTTTTCTGTAATTCCCTAAATCACTTCAGACAAATGCTGGGATGGTCCCGTTGAAAGGTCACAGCCAATATCCTTCCCCACCATTCCCTAATCGAAGCTTGTACTCTGTCTCTAATGACCTAGATGTTGACAGGATGTTAAACACTAATCTTCTCCTCCCTCCTCCTCAAAAGGCCTTCTACTGAAGCAGAAAAAATGCACAAATTCATACAAGGACAAATCCCATACACATGACCACTGCCTCTGGCTGCTGTAGCTAGACTGAGTTGTCACTGCACATGATTACAGCAGCATCCTAGTGGTGGGGGTAAGGAGAAGGCATAGGACAGGGAGGGTGGGAGGAATATTAGGGTGGGGTCTATTCATTATGGTCTATTGCAGGGATATGAGCCATCAGGCAGGGGATTGTGGGCAAGGGCAGAGTAGGGATGGTCTTGGATGTTGCATAGATTTGGCGGTTGGTGGAAAACTGCTATGAGAGGAGTGCGAAGAATTATGGCTGAGATATTCCTCATTTCAAGACATAATTGGATGTATATGAAACCCTGTTGCTCCAATCATGGATAATAGTGAGTCATGAGGGGAGTGCTCTTTTATGGCTGGACACTGAGTATGTGGAAGATGGTAGCTGAATGGAGAGATAAGACATGGGAGATTTGTTTCTGCACAAGGCTGTGTTGGTAATTTTGGTCTATGGGTAGCGTCTTTGATTCATAATCAAAACGTCTTCGGTCCCGGATTCGATCCCCGCCACTGCCCAAATTTTGATAAATAATCAGTATTGGCTGCCGAAGACTTCCGGCATAAGAAGTCAGCCTCTTTCTGCCAACGGCCTTGTCAAAGAGGGCGGAGGAGCGGATAGAGGTTCAGGGCACTCTCTTGTCCTAGGGGTGGGAAATTGCCCCTAAAGGCAGAAGAATCAGCAATGACCAACGACATGAGGATGCAGAAAGCAATAGAAACCACTGCATTAAAGACACGTAATGTGTATCCACAGGACATGTGGCCTGTAATTGAAGAAGTGTCATGACGATCTCTCCATTGGCAAAAGATTCCGGAATAGTCCCCCATTCGGATCTCTGGGAGGGGACTGCCAAGGGGGAGGTTACCATGAGAAAAAGATTGAATAATCAACGACAGGATAACATTCTACGAGTCAGGGCGTGGAATGTCAGAAGCTTGAACGTGGTAGGGAAACTAGAAAATCTGAAAAGGTCAATGCAAAGGCTCAATCTAGATGTAGTAGGGGTCAGTGAAGTGAAGTGGAAGGAAGACAAGGATTTCTGGTCAGATGAGTATCGGGTAATATCAACAGCAGCAGAAAATGGTATAACAGGTGTAGGATTCGTTATGAATGGGAAGGTAGGGCGGAGGGTGTGTTACTGCGAACAGGTCAGTGACTGGGTTGTTCTAATCAGAATCGACAGCAGACCAACACCGACAATGATAGTTCAGGTATACATGCCGACGTCGCAAGCTGAAGATGAACAGATAGAGAAAGTGTATGAGGATATTGAAAGGGTAATGCAGTATGTAAAGGGGGACGAAAATCTAATAGTAATGGGCGACTGGAATGCAGCTGTAGGGGTAGGAGTAGAAGAAAAGGTTACAGGAGAATATGGGCTTGGTACAAGGAATGAAAGAGGCGAAAGACTAGTTGAGTTCTGTAACAAGTTTCAGCTAGTAATAGCGAATACCCTGTTCAAGAATCACAAGAGGAGGAGGTATACTTGGAAAAGGCCGGGAGATACGGGAAGATTTCAATTAGATTACATCATGGTCAGAAAGAGACTCCGAAATCAGATACTGGATTGTAAGGCATACCCAGGAGCAGATATAGACTCAGATCACAATATAGTAGTGATGAAGAGTAGGCTGAAGTTCAAGACATTAGTCAGGAAGAATCAATACGCAAAGAAGTGTGATACGGAAGTACTAAGGAATGACGAGATATGGGAAGTACAAAGGAATGACGAGATACGTTTGAAGTTCTCTAACGCTATAGATACAGCAATAAGAAATAGCGTAGGCAGTACAATTGAAGAGGAATGGACGTCTCTAAAAAGAGCCATCACAGAAGTTGGGAAGGAAAACATAGGTACAAAGAAGGTAGCTGCGAAGAAACCATGGGTAACAGAAGAAATACTTCAGTTGATTGATGAAAGGAGGAAGTACAAACATGTTCCGGGAAAATCAGGAATACGGAAATACAAGTCGCTGAGGAATGAAATAAATAGGAAGTGCAGGGAAGCTAAGATGCAGGAGCCGGCCAAAGTGGCCATGCGGTTAAAGGCGCTGCAGTCTGGAACCGCAAGACCGCTACGGTCGCAGGTTCGAACCCTGCCTCGGGCATGGATGTTTGTGATGTCCTTAGGTTAGTTAGGTTTAACTAGTTCTAAGTTCTAGGGGACTAATGACCTCAGCAGTTGAGTCCCATAGTGCTCAGAGCCATTCGAACCATTTAAGATGCAGGAGAAATGTGAAGACATCGAAAAAGATATGATTGTCGGAAGGACAGACTCAGCATACAGGAAAGTCAAAACAACCTTTCGTGACATTAAAAGCAACGGTGGTAACATTAAGAGTGCAATGGGAATTCCACTGTTAAATGCAGAGGAGAGAGCAGATAGGTGGAAAGAATACATTGAAAGCCACTATGAGGGTGAAGATTTGTCTGATGTGATAGAAGAAGAAACAGGAGTCGATTTAGAAGAGATAGAGGATCCAGTATTAGAATCGGAATTTAAAAGAGCTTTGGAGGACTTATGGTCAAATAAGGCAGAAGGGATAGATAACATTCCACCAGAATTTCTAAAATCATTGGGGGAAGTGGCAACAAAACGACTATTCATGTTGGTGTGTAGAATATATGAGTCTGGTGATATACCATCTGACTTTCAGAAAAGCATCATCCACACAATTCCGAAGATGGTAAGACTGACAAGTGCGAGAATTATCGCACAATCAGCTTAACAGCTCATGCATTGAAGCTGCTTACAAGAATAATATACAGAAGAATGGAAAAGAAAATTGAGAATGCGCTAGGTGATGATCAGTTTGGCTTTAGGAAAAGTAATGGGACGAGAGAGGCAATTCTGACGCTATGGCTAATAATGGAAGCAAGGCTAAAGAAAAATCGAGACACCTTCATAGGATTTGTCAATCTGGAAAAAGCGTTCGACAATATAAAATGGTGCAAGCTGTTCAAGATTCTGAAACAAGTAGGGGTAAGCTATAGGGAGAGACGGGTCATATACAATATGTACAACAACCAAGAGGGAATAATAAGAGTGGATGATCAAGAACGAAGTGCTCGTATTAAGAAGGGAGTAAGACAAGGCTGTAGCCTTTCACCCCTACTCTTCAATCTGTACATTGAGGAAGCAATGATGGAAATAAAAGAAAGGTTCAGGAATGGAATTAAAATACAAGGTGAAAGGATATCAATGATATGATTCACTGATGACATTGCTATCCTGAGTGAAAGTGAAGAAGAATTAAATGATCTGCTGAACGGAATGAACAGTCTAATGAGTACACAGTATTATTTGAGAGTAAATCGGAGAAAGATGAAGGTAATGAGAAGTAGTAGAAATGAGAACAGCGAGAAACTTAACATCAGGATTGATGGTCACGAAGTCAATGAAGTTAAGGAATTCTGCTACCTAGGCAGTAAAATAACCAATGACGGACGGAGCAAGGAGGACATCAAAAGCAGACTCGCTATGGCAAAAAAGGCATTTCTGGCCAAGAGAATTCTACTAATATCAAATACCGGCCTTAATTTGAGGAAGAAATTTCTGAAGATGTACGTCTGGAGTACAGCATTGTATGGTAGTGAAACATGGACTGTGGGAAAACCGGAACAGAAGAGAATCGAAGCAATTGAGATGTGGTGCTATAGACGAATGTTGAAAAGTAAGGTAAGGAATGAGGAGGTTCTACGCAGAATCGGAGAGGAAAGGAATATGTGGAAAACACTGATAAGCAGAAGGGACAGGATGATAGGACATCTGCTAAGACATGAGGGAATGACTTCCATAGAGGAAGACACAGATTGGAATACGTCAAGCAAATAATTGAGGACGTAGGTTGCAAGTGCTACTCTGAGATGAAGAGGTTAGCACAGGAAAGGAATTGGTGGCGGGCTGCATATCAAACCAGTCAGTAGACTGACGACTGAAAAAAAAAAAAAAAAAAAAAAAAAAAAAACCACGAAGGCCTCAATGAGATCCATGATATATTGAGAGATGGCTGCTCATAACTTCAGATATTATGACCACAGGTGTATGGAAGAGACTTCTTGGTATGGAACATGATGACAGCAGCAATTAGGTGGTGTGGGTAAGTAGAATGCATACAGCAGGCCATGTGGGGGGAATATCAGGGTGGGGTCTACTCATTATGGTCTATTGCAGAGATATGAGCCATCAGGCAGGGGATTGGGGTCAAGTGCATAGCAAGGATGCACTAGGATATTGCATAGGTTCAGTGGTTGGTGGAATACTACTATGAGATGAATGCAAAGGGTTATGGCTGGGATATTCCTCATTTCAAGACATAATTAGATGTATTTGAAACCCTGTCAGAGAATGTGATTCAGCTACTCGAATCATGGATAGTAATGAGTCATGAGAGGAGTGCTCTTTCAAGGCTGGACACTGAGTATTCCACTAACCCCCCTTGCTTCAACCTTCACTAGTCCCTGTCCTCCACTTACCTAAATCATACCCTGCTGCCAGTTCATCACAGCACAGCCCTCCATTCCACCAGCGCACCCAGTAGTCCTCTCCCTCTTCAATACTTCTCTTCTTTCCTGCCCCCCCCCCACCCCCACCCTCCCCCCCACCTCACACTCTCACACTAAACCTCCCAACAACTGTCCCCACCCACAACTCAGTCCAGCTGCAGCAGCCAGAGACAGTAGTCGTATGTGCACACCTGTCTGTGACTTAATGTCTCCTCTGTATGGTGCATAGTAATCTGTTCTTTTCATAAATTGTTGTTGTTCCATGCTCGATTTTCCAAAGTTTGATTTTACCCAACAGCTTTTCTTTCTTCTCACAAATCAGAGCAGCTTTTATTTGTTATAATTCTAACACATTACTTTACTGAGTGTTCATCTGTTTCTTTCTCTTCTTTCCTATGTTTTATTTTTCACCTTCAAAACCACACACACTCTGAATCATGAGTCACTGTCTATCAATGATCTCATCAGTGCACAACACACGGCTATGTGACTGAGGGGATTGTTGATGCAGCATCTCTTCTGTCTGATATATTAATCCTAGACTGATCACACCTTCCCCTCACTCTCCCATATTTTCTAATGTTTCTTCCATACCTTCCTCTGCCACACAAATTTGTTGAACCTTGACCTTACCGCTCCCCCACTCTTTCATTATTCCAGTATGTACATAATAACCCCTTACCAGACCTGTTTATATTTTTTGTTCCCCTCTCTTCAAACAAATCCACCCACTTATCTACATTCCGCTGTTGTCACCCTTTTATTTTTCTCTTTGATCTCATTGTCTTTTTGTGTAATTTTCTGTTCCTTTCCGTCCTCCACCATCAGCCCTACTCTCAGAGGTTAACGTTTCTTCCCCATACTTCATCTGTTCTGGCTTTTTGTGAACATCTACCACAAAATATAAGATTTTTATCAGTTTTTCCATCACTGTTTTAAATTTTTTTACTAATTTTTAAGCATTTTTATCATCTGCTATGGATCTTTCCTCCTTCCATCTGAGCAAATAATGAAAACTTTCCCTATCTGTATTCAGAACTCAGTCCCACATACCATTCTTGCACTGTTACCTAGTTCATGGAAGACCCTAAATGACCTGACCATCTGATTACTCATCTGCACCTGCAACCTTTCCTTCTACAATGACCTCTATCTGTCCTAATTCCATCATTCCCTAGCCCTCACCTACGTAGATCTGCATAATCATATAAACTGGACCCAAACCTTAAATTCTTCTGCCCTGCAATCACAAATTTCTGCACCCCACCACTTTTATTGAAATTCTTTACTCTCCAACCTGTTCACCTCCTACAGCTGCCTTGAGCTACCACTATCCACCACATCAACAAGAGAAAGAAGGATACACTTGTAGTGCATGGAGATTTACAACTTGTGCAATTCGGAAATGCTGGTAGTGGTAGGAAGGATCCAGATGGTACAACCTGTGAAGTAATCATTGAAATGAAGCACATTCTATTGGGCAGCATGTTCAGCAACTGGGTGGTCCAGCTGTCTCTTGGGAACAATCTGTCAGTCATTCATGTGGACAGACCATTTGTTAGTCATTATGCCCATGTAGAAAGCAACACAGTGGTTGTAGCTTAGTTTTTAGATCACAACACTTCTTTCACAGTTAGCCCTCCCTTGAATAGTACAGGAGATACCTCTGACTGGATTGGAATAGGTGATGGTGAGAGGATGTATGGGCAAGTCTTGCATCTTGGTCTATTGCAGGGATATGGACTATGAGGCAAGAAGTTAGGGGCACTGGTGGAGCAAGATAGTGGAGTAAGGATGGACAAGCATATTTCATAGGTTTAGTGGGTGATGGAATACCACTGTGAGAGGGTGGGAAGGATAGTATGTAGGAGATTGCTCATTCCTGGAATGACAACAGGTAGTCAAAATCCCATCAGAGAAAGTGATTTAGTTCTCCATTCCTGGATGGTACCCAGTCACAAGGGGAATGCTCCTTGTGGGCAGATGGTGTGTATATGGGAGGTGGTTACCTCGTGGTTCATATCTCTGAAATAGGCATCCCATATTTTGTCCCAGTACCACCTACTCAAGTCTGGTCACAGTTAGCTCCTGTCCCATCAAAGGCAGGGCTAGCTATGAAAGTGGCCATATGACCTACATACTAAGCTGCAACATCTGTGCTGCTTTCTCCAAGAGCATGATGACTAACGAGGTGTATGGCTGCATGAATGACCACCAGCAAATTGTGGCTGATAGCTGTATCACCCAGCTACTGAACATACTGCCCAACACCATGTGCCTCACTTCCAATGATTGATTCACAGGTTGTGCCATCTGCACCCTTCCTGCCAATGACAGTTTTATGTACTGCACAGGTGGAAATTCTCCTTGCAATATATGCTAGATTGCCATATCTCCCTGCCCTCAGCCCTCACTAGTTCCTGTCATCCACTTACATATTTCCTTCCCTGGGCCCACTCAGAGTCAACATAGCCTTCAATTCCACCAACGCAACCCCTCGTCCTTTTCCCCTTCAGTATTTCATTCCTTTTCTTACCCAGCTGCCAACCCTATCCAAAACCTGCATCCAGCAGCCCTCTTCTTTCCCCACCACATTCCTGCACATATGCTCCCACAAGCTGCACTACATTTGCCCCCACCTCACAGTGCTATTTGTCCCCTTATTGTCCTATGCCTCCTTCTTACCTGTACTATCATATTGCTGCTCCCATCATGCACAGTTACAACTCAATCCACTTGCAGCAGCCAGAGACAATGGTCATGTGTGGGTGAATTGTGCTTGCATGAATGTGTGTGCATTTTCTAGTTCAGAAGAAGGCCTTTTGGCTGACAGATATAATGTATTGCAGACATTTCATTGTGTGTGTCTGTTGTTCAATGTCTCCTCTATATGGTGAGCAGCAACCTATCCTTTTCATAATGCTGTTGATATTCTACAGTAAACTTTCCTTTGTTTGAGTGCATCAGACACCTAGATGGTACCCCAGTGGTCTTTCCTTCTCATTCCATGTCATAAGTCTCCCCTGTCCCATTGTTCTGGGTGCCTTTTTTGAAACCTACCCCTTTTCCTAGACCTCTCCAGTCCTTTCCCTTCACCTCTCTTCCTTATCTCTTCAACACCTCTGCCTGAAGAAGGAGCCACTAGCTCCAAAAGTTTGCCTAATTACAACCGTCTTTTGTGTGTGTATTCTTCCGTCACGTGGTGAGTAGATGTTTTGTTTCCTGGTAGTTAGAGAAGACTCAAACCATTTTGCGACATTACTGATGACACCATAATATTCTGATTTACTTAAGAGAATGATCTGATTCACACAGTCAAATGCTTTCAACAGGTCACAGAAATTGCCAGTAGCCTCTAATTTATTATCTAATGAATTAAGTGCATTCTAACTGTAAGTGTAAATAGCTTTCACTGTGCCAGAACCTTTGTTGTTGTGGTCTTCAGTCCAAAGACTGGTTTTATGCAGCTCTCCATGCTACTTTATCCTGTGCAAGCCTCGTCATCTCCGAATAACTACTGCAAGGTACATGTTGCTGAATATGCTTAGTGTATTCTTCTTTTGGTCTTTCTCTACAATTTGTACCCTCCGTGCTTCCCTCCAATATTAAATTGGTAATCCCTTGATGGCTCAGAATGTGTCCTACCAACTGATCCCTTCTTGTAAACAAGCTGTGCCTCAAATTCCTCTTCTCCCCAATTCTATTCACAACCTTAAGGAACCCAAACAGTGACTTGGCCACTATATTATTTGCAGTCAGACACTCAAGGAGGCACTTGAGCACATTTTCAAATACTTTTGAAAAAGCAAATAAAAGTGAAACTGATGGTATCTCTTCATTTGCCCTCTTGTAAAGACGTTCAACTTACCGTATTTTAGTCAGTCTGGAAGTGTTCCGTTGACAAGAGATTGATTACATAAATAACTTAAGATAGACCTCAACTTGCATAAGCACTCTTTGATTATCTTCATTGATATGTCATCATATCCACCAGGATACTTAGATTTCAAGGATTTTATGGTGGACACTAGTTCTTTGGGAGATGTGAGTGTCATTTCCATTTTACTCTCAGATACTCCAGTGCACTGTTCACCATACCTGATAACCCAATGCTGTCAGTGACAGATGCAAAGCACTTATTAAGAGGTTTGCAACACTACATGCACTTTTTACCAATGTCTCATTTATTTTTAGAGCTATCTGTTCCTCTTCCTTTTTGGCCCCACCTCTCTCTGTCTTCACTATATCTCATAGAGTTTTTATTGTGTTGCCTGATGTAGTTATCTTTTTCTAATAATAAAGCTGCTTTGATTTTTGGATTAGTTGCTTCTATATTTTGCAGTATCCTTGGTAATGCATTACACTGCTAATCTCAGAGTTGTTCCTAGGTAGTAGACACAGTCTCCTTTTTGTTCCAGATGATATCTTTATTCCTTGTGTAATCCATGGTTTATCCAAATATTTTGAAATACATTTACCCATCACATGATATCATCTAAACTATTCTCTTACATTATCAATACTACTTACACTGACATTCTCAGAAATTACAGTACAGTTATTTACAAATGCCTTTTTCCTGTGTCTTGCCCAAGTGCAAACCCCAACTGGATCAGATTCTAGTTTAAATGATCAGATCCAGAATTACCATTATTTCCCACATTTCTACCTCTAAAATACCTTCTGTCACTTCCATTTCAATTTGGACCACTTTCTACCCAATTATTTGCTGGCAAACATTTTTTTTTCAAAATCTGCTCTTTTCATCCTTTTTATATGATAATCCTTTCTTGAATCGTCCCTGTCTTCAAAATTCCCCCCATTTTCTTCTTCTTTGGACTTGACTCTTTCTACTGTTCTTACATAGTTCAAAAATTTATTTATGTTACTTCTAGGACCAGACAACAGCAACTCCTTAATTCTCTGTGGAAGTTTGTTCCCAATACCATGATTATTGACTCACTACTCAGTTCTTTATCTGACTTTAGTTTTTTAATTCAAAACTAACAAAAAACTTTAATTGTATCTATCCTAGCATCATATCCATCATCACCCCAAAATTCATTTAAAGTTCTCTGCTGCTTGTCTGACGACCAATATTCATTTAAAAACAATGTCTTAAGCTTTTACCCTGAAATGCAAAATTCTGCAAGCTTAGCTGCCCAGTCATAAGAATCAGACTTCAAAAATCTTCTCACAAAACAGGTTTTCAATTTATTACTCCAACTTTCAGGCACATTATTAAATTCTCTAATAAAATCAGGAGTATGTACATCTCCATATCATTCAAAATTATTAAATTTCATACAATTAAAAAAAGAAGCCCAACTACACACAGTACATACATCCATACTTAACACTTTGAATGTTGCTGACTTTCTTTTCAGTTTCAAGCAAAATTAGGACCAATCTACATTTTTATGTGCTTTCTAGATCTTATTTTCAGTAATTATTATACATTTTTTCTAATTCTGTTTCTAATCTATCATCCAAACCTGTTTTAATCTGATTAAAGTGACTTTTCAAGCTCATCACTACTGTTTGAGCAAAAAATCTTTGCTATTCATAAATTAGTTTTACACAAATTTTCAATAGAGTCCATTTTCTTCTCACATAGTTTCCATACCCAATTTTTGCTGTCCATACAAGCGCTGCTAACATTATTCAGTTATGACTCTGTATCTTGTACTCCTCTCTTATTTTCAAAACCAATTTTTAGTTTCAATCTTACTATCCATATTTGTAAGAAGATTATTTATCACTTTAATGTCTTTCCTGGTCTCTTTGATTTCAACTCTTAAACTACTAATTTCTTTTTAAAATTCTTTTTTAATGTTACCACTATTTGTATCTACTTTTAAATCTAAACTAATACTATGAGTCTTAGGACACATGTTACTCCCTCATTTCTTTCAAGAACTGAAGCAAAGCCTGCTTATTATTCCTCATTCCATGTATTCCTTGCCTCACTTACTTTTCTGATTGATCCTCCAATGAAGACTGTTTGTTCCTTCATGCCCACAACAGTTAAATGTGATTTGGTTGTCATCAAGTTTGTCATATAAAGTTAAGTCTAGTCCTGACATTAATCCACTATCATCTTCAGGTTGAGTTTTAATTAGTAATTTATGTTCATTTACCACGTGAAATTCCTCCATTCTCTCTGTAAGAACAGAATCTATAGTCCTTGCTCATGGCAGTGGTACCACCATCTTAAATCTTACTACCACATATTTTTATGAATAATTACAATGTCAATTTACCTTGAATATTGTTCACACACATTGCAGCTGCTATTGCATCATCTGCTTAACTGCTGCAGCTCAAAATTCCCATGTCAGCTCTGCTCACTGTTTGTTTACATCTGCTCCACCTCATGCTGTTTGGCTACAGACAAAGATGGAGTCAACATCAATGATGCCAGGCAATACTGCATTTGACGCTGGTCAAACTTTTCTCTGTAATGGTATCCACTTGTGTCATTTGTATTTTCACTTATAAAAATTTCAGTTCTCAGAATTTTTCTGTTCACTGTCTCATCTTCAGTATCACTGTCTACTTTAACCATCTGAATTACTAAATCTAATTAGCACTGTCCCTGTCCACTGTCTCTCACTTCTTATTTTCACAGTCACTTTCTATTATTTTGCTATTCATTTTTTAAATCTGAATTGTGCCTAAGTGGAACAGTCCTCACCCAAAAAGATGATCACCTGTAGCTTACCTGTACAAATGTGCCCTTGGTGTGAGCCTAGGAGAAAAGTTGATGTTGGTGATGATATGCTGTGAATAATGTAGTCCACATTGGGAAGTTCCAGTTAAAATACTTTGCTTACATTTAGATGTTGAATGAACTACTGTTTATGGTCAGATTGAGTATCATAGATTATGATTACAGTAAACGGAAACAGATAGCCACATACTACACTTGAAAGATGTCCCATAATATGACTGTGTTTTTCTGCAGTAGCCTAACACATTTGTCATCAAGCACACAAGTCCACATATGGCAAAAATATATAATTTACACAATCACTGAATAGAGTTCTTAAATCACTGTCCTTAAAATCTAACAGTCATATCAATATTAAAAGAATGTGCACAGGAAGTAACAATTGGAAGCAACACCGTTCACAGTCTGATTCTAATGTGACAGTAGATGATGATCTTTATTGACATTTTACTCTATTGATGAAAATAATTGAGATGAAATTAATTAAAATGTGACATCTGATTATTAATACCAGTCCGTGAACCATTGAGTGAGCTCCTGGATACAAAATTTAGATAAAATACAATACATTTTCTGACTTGTAATCTGTTTGAATTGTCTGTATTGTATTCACATTTATTGGCAGACCCAGGTATTGCTCCTTTCAGACTCACCAGAGGCAGGCTTAAAATGGCTTTCCAGCATGCTTCTTCTATAATTTTACAATAATTAGAACTGGAATTTGCTATTAATGGTATTAGTGAAAGGACATCTCACAATCGAGACAACCTGTTGAGGTGCAGACAGGCACAACAAAAAGACTGAATTTCAGCCGAAGTCATCTTCAGCAAAGAAAACACACAAACACATACATACACACACACACACACACACACACACACACACACACACACACACACACACACACACAAGCAAGCACACTTCATGTCCACATGACTGCTACCACTGGGAGCTTTTGTCTGAGTGAATAAGTAACAATCTATCCTTTTCTGAATATTGTTGATATTTTGACCTGGGGTTTCCACTGTTTGAAATTATTTATTGTTGTTTGCTAGATTTTCACAAATTATAATTAAAGAGTTACATTCCTGAGTTACTGAATAGTAGATGGATGTTAGCTTTAACAAGGACTTTGAGATACATTAATAATTTCTGTTCAATTACACTGGATAGCTTGCCTAAATAAGGGATCCCATTTCAAACACAGTTTTGAGTAAAACAGAGGGAAACATTCCAGGTGGGAAAAATATATCTAAAAACAAAGATGATGTGACTTATCAAACGAAAGCACTGGCATGTCGACAGACACACAAACAAACACAAACATACACACAAAATTCAAGCTTTCGCAACCAACGGTTGCTTCATCAGGAAAGAGGGAAGGAGAGGGAAAGACGAAAGGATGTGGGTTTTAAGGGAGAGGGTAAGGAGTCATTTCAATCCTGGGAGCAGAAAGACTTACCTTAGGGGGAAAAATGGACAGGTATACACTCGCACACACACACATATCCATCCACACATACACAGACACAAGCAGACATTTGTAAAGGCAAAGAGTTTGGGAAGAGATATCAGTCAAGGCGGAAGTACAGAGGCAAATATGTTGTTGAATGACAGGTGAGGTATGAGCGGCGAAATTAGCGGAGGTTGATGCCTGGTGGGTAAGTCACATCGTTGTTGTTTTTAGATATACTGTTTTGAGTAAGGATGTTAATTACTGCAGAATTAAATGAGTGCTCATTTTACTAACATATTTTCATTGTAGTTTGTTTGAATACATTATTTATTTTCATTGCTTTTTCATTTACTTTATCAAATTGTTTGTAATCAGGCACATGTTTACATATGAACCATGCCAATGACATCTGAAATTGCTGGTATTTTGCCATTAACACCGTTTTTGGCAAACTAGCTAGTTCATTAACTCCTCATAACCAAATGAATGCAATAATTAACAGAATTAAGCCCTATGCTAGCTCATTAACTCCTCATAACCAAAGGAATGTAATAATTATTAAAATTAATCTCTGAGTCAATACTTTTATTGTTCTATATACACTAGCTATTGTCCACGTGCCATATAAGTGACAGTACTGAAGATGTCATGAAATTCGAAAAAATAATAATAATGATAATTTTTGGGAGGCAGAAAAACATCACAGCTGGATGGACCCCACCTATTTTGTTACACCTTCCTATATAAAAATGCAGTGTACCTTTTTTGATTCTGTTCAAGTGGGATTTGATGGAAGCTGAAAGTGAGATACAACTAGTCATGAACCCTTTGATATAACAGCCAATGTTTAATTGTAGTCAATGTCACTCAGTAACTACCCAAAAATTCATTTTTTGTCATTTCTCTCTCCATGACCTCCATTTCTGAGAATGGTTCTCCACAAGGTTTTATGAAGAATGGTTCTTGTGGTTCCCATTTTAACTTATATTCATAATTATTTACTTTTGCAGGTGTGTCATCAGAAATGTCATCGTAGTCCTATAGTAGCTCCCTTCATTGTGTCTTTTGCTCAAGACAATTTTTCTGCTTCCTCTGATTCAGCTGGAACTAAGTTATCATACTGTTCATCCATAGATATCTCTCATTATAATCATCATCATCAAAGTACTCCCTCTCATCAGCAAAACTTATTGTAGCCCCAGAATTTGATTTGGTGTTACTATGAATCTGAATAATCAGTCTTGCTTCCGAAGTGATTTTGCTTTTTGGATCAGTAAACACTAATGTTTTATTGAAAAAGTCACATTCTACCTATCCCCTCATAATCCAGTCCATCCCAAAATGACATTTTCACTCAAAACTGGAATTACAAGGCAACCTTGAGCAAACTTTATATCTCCAACAGTAAAGGATTAGAGAACCTATTTGTTCACAATATTACTATACCTGACATTTGCTCCGTTGCTTTTACCACTACAACAAACATTTAAATGAAATCAGAACTGTATCTGATTTCATCTATTAATTTCTTAGAAATCCCCCAGATTGGACTACCAGTATCAAGTGAACAATTTTCTTCACAATTTTAAGCATTTACAGAATTAAGTGGACTGCCACAGAAATCGTATTATTAGCTCTCAACTTCCTCATACATGTTAACTAAAATTTTTCCAAAGCTTATTTCTTTTACTTCACCCTTCTCTACTAATTTTTCTCTTTCAGTTTGCATATTTCTTTAGAGCAATACCAGATCTCCCTTCATTTATGCAATTCTCATTGGTACACTGATCAACTTCTACAGATTTTGCCTCATTGTCTGACTTGTGGTTGAACTTCTCTCAACAATCAGGATGAATCCTCTCACAAATCTCTTTCATTTTGATTTTAACTCCATTGTTCTCATTACTGTACTTGTAATTATCCCACATCATACTCAAAATTTCAGCCAAATTAATATTTTTACTTCTGTTCTCCTTTTAGTCAATGCTTTACTAAACTTTACTGATGAAATCTGACTCTCAAGATTTACACCATCTGTGTCTTCACTCGCACACCTTGTCTCATCATCAATACCTAATATTGCAAATTCTCCATTCACTTCAACATAAATCATGCCATCACTTTCCTCACCGTAATATTATCCTCACTACTATATTCATCGTTGCTTACATTAAAGTCAACATGTACAACATCATTACGCTTTAATGTCAACACTTCTTCCTCCCTCTTGCATGGTCATCAGCCCTGCCATTAATTAGATTAGAGTCAGCAGCACTTCTCTCTTCAGTATTCTCCCTACTATCCATTAATCTACAATGCCCAGTTTCTACACCTATATCTACATGGGTACTCTGCAAATAACACTTAAGTGCCTGGCAGAGGGTTCATCGAACCACCTTCATAATTCTCTATTATTCCAAACCACCTTCACTATTCTCTATTATTCCAGTCTCATTTACCCTCCTGTATGACCTCTGATTTCCCTTATTTTATCATGGTGATCATTTCTTCCTATGTAAGTCAGTGTCAACAAAATATTTTCACATTTGGAGGACAAAGTTGGTGACTGGAATTTCAGGGGAAGATTCTGCCGCAATGACAAACGCCTTTGTTTTAATAGTGTCCACCCCAAATCCTGTATCATTTCAGTGACACTCTCTCCCCTATTTTGCTATAATACAAGATGTGCTCCCCTTCTTTGAACTTTTTCAATGTACTCTGTCAATCCTAACTGGTATGGATCCCACACCAAACAGCATTGTTCTAGAAGAGGATGGACATGAGCTGTGTAGGCAGTCTCCTTAGTAGATCAGTTACATTTTCTAAGTGTCCTACCAATAAAATGCAGGCATTGGTTAACCTACCCCATGACATTTTCTATGTGTTCCCACCAATTTAAGTTGTTCGTAATTGTAATTCCGAGGTATTTAGTTGAATTTACGGCCTTTAGATTTGACTGATTTATCATGCTACCAAAGTTTAATGGAACAATACCATAAAAGGAAAGTTGCTACTCACCATACAGCGGAGATGCAGAGTCGGGATAGGCACAATAAAAAGATTCACACTATTAAAGCTTTCAGCCATTAAGGCCTATGTCAGCAGTAGACACACATACACACATGCACACACACACTCACCAATAATGCAACTTGCACACACATCTGCAGTCTCAGAGAGCTGAGACCACACAGCAAACAGCAGCACCAGTGCATGATTGTAGTGGTGACTGGTTGGGGGTAAGGAGCAGGCTGGGGCGGGGAGGGGGAGGGATAGTATGGTGCGAGTGGTGGACAGTCAAGTGTTGCAGTTTAGATGGAAGGCAGGAGAGAAGGTGAGGAGGGGGGACGGGGGAATAGTGGAAAGGAGAGAAATAAAAGAAATTACAAGACTGGGTGTTGCGGTGAAATGACAGCTGTGTAGTGCTGGAATGGGAATAGGGAGAGGGCTGGATCAACCATGCTTAGACAGTCAATACCACAGTTCAATCATGTCCACATTGTTATTTTTTGCCAGGAACGGCTCTCAGCAAGGGAAGTGTCCAGGCATGTTGGAGTGAACCAAAGGGATGTTGTTTGGACATGGAGGAGATACAGAGAGACACAAACTGTTGATGACTTCCCTCGCTCATTCCGCCCATGGGCTACTACTGCAGTGGATAACCACTACCTACGGATTATGGCTTGGAGGAACCCTGACAGCAAAACCACAATGTAGAATAATGCTTTTCGTGCAGCCACAGGATGTCATGTTATGACTGAAACTGTGTGCAACAATCTGCATGATGCCCAACTTAACTCCTGACATTCATGGTGAAGTCCATCTTTGCAACCACGGCACCATGCAGCACAGTAAAGATGGGCCCAACAACACGCCAAATGGACCGCTCAGGATTGGCATCATGTTCTCTTCACTGATGGGTGTCACAGATGCTTCAACCAGACAATTGTCACAGACTCGTTTGGAAGCAACCTTGTCAGGCTGAACGCCTTAGACGTACTGTCCAGCAAGTGCAGCAAGGTGGAGGTTTTGGGGTGGCATTATGTGGGGCTGATTTATGCCACTGGTGATTGTGGAAGGCACCGTAATGGCTGTACGATATGTGAATGGCATCCTCCGACCGATAGTGCAACCATATCGGCAGCATATTGGTGAGGTATTCATCTTCATGGATGACAATTTGTGCCCCCATCATGCACATCTTGTGAATGACTTCCTTCAGGATAATGACATCGCTCGACTAGAGTGACCATCATGTTCTGCAGCCATGAACCCTATTGAACGTGCGTGGGATAGATTTGAATAGGACTGTTTATGGATGACATGACCACTCTGAGGGATAAGAAAACTCAAATTCATACAAATTTAATCTCATCACAACCCCATCACATGTGATAATACACTTGTTATGTGACTAACAATTGATCCATAATTTAAAGTTCATAACTCGAGTGAAAAACCTTTTTTACAGGTATTATCACATAGTAATTAATTTTAATAGAATGGAATACACATTTAGATTGAAATCCAAAATATTCATCTCATTTTTAGTGCTGTCCTGCACAAAGATCTGTGGTGTCTTGTCTGCAGTTCATTTCCCAGAATAATCTTTCTTGTGAAACTGAATTTCTAAATAATTCAGCAACATTTGACTTCCAGTTACCTTTGTCTGACATTTACTGTCACAATTTCTTTGCACCAAGTAAAGTATAGATTCACAGAACTTTGAAAACACATAATAAAACTAGGAGTTCTAAAGATGCGGACCCTAAATTAATTTTGATGTACACATAACAATCATGACTGTCTCTGGAGCAGTGCCTTCTGTTCATATCAAGAATTGGAAAAGTTAACATGTATCATTGAACACATGGAACAAGTTAATTAATAATTTCCAATACCCATGGTGCCCAGTGGTTTTCATGGCTGTTGCGGCAAAATAGTTTCACTACACATATGGCTTAGAAATGTTGAGGTGATCATTATGTGCAATTTATGTCTCCTACTAGTTCCTACAGTGCATTTTTAATCCTTGGCCAATGCTACAAACATAATCAAAGTTACGGTACCATTATATAGATTTTCTCTTTGCCCATCGTTTACATTATTTTCTGTTGGTGCCCCTATAGGCTCTATTCTGCCAGTGAATTGTTTTGCTCCACTGTAATTTTTGTGGATAGCATTCCTCACATTTTCCACTTTTGAGTCACTGCCACAAGCTTCAACATTAATTTATGTGGACACTACATTGTGTTCCCACTCATGTGCAACTGACATTTCATTTCATTTGATTTATTTATTGGTGGACAAGTCAAAATTGCGAAAGGAGCAGAAACAAACACACACGCGCACGCGCGCCCACACACATACACACAGAGAGAGAGAGAGAGAGAGAGAGAGAGAGAGAGAGAGAGAGAGAGAGAGAGAGGGAAAGAAAGAGAGAGAGAGCATGACAAATTTCACAGTGCATCACACACACACACCAAAGCACACAAATTACAAAGCACAGTTTTAATTGCTTGAGAATAACATAACATTGTGCAGTTTGTATCAGAATATAAATCATTTTGGGTTCTGTAAGAAATATAAGTGGCAATTTTAGGTGCACCTTCAAAATGTTTCCATGCTGTTTTGTCACCTGACAGTGCTCTAAAATGAAATAAATCACCAAAAAACAGACTTTCAGTTTGTTTTGCTTCTTAAGGGCAAGTTATGGAATGCACAAAACAATATGGAAGAAACATTCAGTCTCACTTAGCATGATTACTTTGTGCTAATTTCACAAGAATCTTATTGATGAGTTTTTCTACACTCTTACTTTTGTTTGTCAGAACATGATAAAACTATATGACTTCTCAACTGCATCTATTTGTGGTTTGTAAATTCATATGCCTTTTTTGCAGATTAGTGAAAATTTCTGAAATTGGTGAATGGATGGCTAATGAATGTGCCATGACATTTGCAATGCATTACACATGGCCATAAAAGCACACTAATTACAAAGCACATTTTTAACTGCTTTAGAATAAACCAGTGATGGAAATAATGACAATTAGTCCAATTGAAATTAAAGCCCTGGATAAAGAAAGTACCACCAATGCAGCAGTAGCTATCATTTTGGACTTGAGCAGCTTTATGGATAAAATGGTTAAATTCTTACTTATGGGGAAGTGAACAAGACTATATGTGCAGTGATAACCTAGTGTGCAAAGCATACAATGAACTATAGTTTTTAATTGCTTCCTGATATTCCCTAGACATATTTCATTTTTCACATAGAAGGGGTATAACGGCCTTGCAGTTACTTCTGTGATAAATAATGCATGCTCTAGATATGATAGCACTATATATTATGCCCATTCACTTCTTTTGAGGGAGATATTTGGGATCTGCAGACCATGCTGAAACATGAATGCATGCTTGTCTTTACACATTAATGTCTTTAATATTTCTGTATGTTTTTCAGATTACAAGTCTTTTTGCATTTGCATAACTCCCAACTTAAATTCATTAGCTAAAAAATATAGGAAGTAAATTATCTGCCCTGTGGATGCCTCTCAGAAAAAGATTACCACATTTCCCACACCCGTAATTTTACTTCCACCCTTTGCAGTGGTCTCCATCTCTGTCCAGTGGTTATATTTCCTCAAAAGAATGTACAGTCTTTCATGGAAAACACATTGACAATTTTTTCTGTGACAATGTGACAAGACAGAATACTGTGAGGGAGTTCCATGGCTGCCTTACATCGTCACCACCCTGTAACTGAAGGGATAACTTCAGTTCCAAAATTTGCTTGTAATTGAAAGAGAAAACTTGTTCTGGCATTTTAATAATGTTAAATGATGCTTATAATATAAATTATAAGCTGTCTTCAGTAGTGTAATATCTGAATTCAGATAATCTACGATCTCATTCACACAATTGACTTACTGAAAGTTGCATACAGCAAATATCACAAAATATGTATTTCTGCTTAATTCGTTTTACAGTTATTTCAGCTAGAAAATACAGACACTGCTCTCCGGCATCAGAAATCTCATCTCTGTCTTTGTGTTCTATAGTTTTGACTTGGGCTGGTATGACCCCAGTTGTTTTTGTGCCCTAAAGCAAAACAAAACCAAACCAAGAAATCTCATCTACATTGCTGTGACTGGTTTTGTACTCTCAGGCATGACTGCATCACTGTTGCTTTCTGGCTCATCACAATTATGCCTGTGTTGTAGGTAGTCAGTGAGAAATCCAGAATTTTCTGTGTGATAATTGCAATGGCGAGAGGGATTAAAGCACTGTGACTCAGCAATAACCTGCAAAATTGTCTTAAAAGTGAAGGTGTCTGCAACTAGATTGTTTCAATCATCATGCTGAAATTTTTTTGAAGACATTTTGTGACAGTCTGCACAATAAAACACTGTGGAAACTTTTTTCTTCCAGAAGATACCTCTGACTGCTAGTTTCTGTTGCTTTTGTTGTCAGAATTACCCCTGTTTCCCAGGTATTTTTTTCTCAGTTTTCAAATATTCAGGCAGCATAATATGACTTGCGAGAAACTGTACAGCAGCATCATGTTTGTCTTGAGCAACTTTACACATTGCAGTATTTGTATTCCTTGAGGTCATTAATCTAAACCAGCAGAAAATTATGTCTATCAGATATGCAACTGACTCAGTTGAACTTTAAAGTATCTTTTGTTCTGCTGCACATATTGTCATTGAAACACAATGATTTAAAAATACAAAAGCAGGGCCATCCTTCTTTTTATCACATTACTCTGATCTCACGAAATTATACGAGGATTGTCTGTAAAACAAGGTTCCCATGGCGCAACAGTCCTGAAAAGCGCTGTTACAGTGGATCCCATGATTCTATAGTGTACCTTGGTTCCCCCACTCCAAGTCTCCTCCCTAGTGAGCTGCCTGCATGGAGCTCAGTCTTGGCTTGGCAGCCGTACATGATGGATCTCCCCCTCACTTCGCCCGCCAGGTATGAGCTGCACTCGGTGATCCATTTTCTGTCTGGCAGAAATCCATTCCCAGCTATGTGAAATCTATGGAGACAAGTGTATGAGTGCATAACACATGCGCAAATGGTGCAGAGAGTTCAAGAATGGGCATACTGATGTCCATGATGAGAAGCGTTCTGGACGGCCATCTGTTTCTGATGAAACAATTGCAAAAGTGGAGGCAAATCGAAGAATGACAGTTCATGAGCTCTCTGAAATGATCACTGATGTCATCAAAACCTCTATTGACAAGATTTTGATGGAGCATATAGGGTATGCTAAGGTTTGCGCAAGGTGGGTGCCAAGAATGTTGACCGAAGACCACAAATGTCAACACGTTGAAGCGGCCCAAAAATTTCCTCAAGATCACAGACCTCATGGCAAGGAATACCTTGACTCCATCATCACTGGAGATGAGACTTGGGTGCACTACTGCACACTTGAAACCAAAGAACAGTCCAAACAATGGAAGCACAAGTACTAAAATCTCAAATATTCTGGCTATCAATATCAAAATAGTCCCATACTCAGGAAATGAGCACAGGAGTAGGGGAGCAGATGCAGGAGTCCAGCATCCCTTTTCCAGGTAACGTCTTAGTGGACATGGTTTGCCTTTGCCTTTTTCCAGCCTGTTATGAAGTGTCAATTGTGCATGTGTATCATTTGGATGACTGTGATGTTGTGGATAAAAGGAATGGAGGGGCTGTAATCACATGCCGACACATAGCCTACTCCTCTCCAACAGTACTAAGGGAACTGCCAATCTGATGCATGGACCACCATCAACAATGTCACATGCAATCACTTTAGGGGACACTGCTGAGAGGTTTGGGTGTAAATCCAGTTCATTGAGAAAGGACGTGGGTGGCCAGAAAACTTTATGAGATCACCTTTCTTTCCCTTGCTGGCTAAATATTGACAGTGGAATTTTTCCACCACCAGGATTCTACCTAGCTTACCTCCAAGTTGAGCACTACCACACCTGCAACCACTATTGACATTGTCTGTAACGGTAGGTCATTCTGGCTAATGAAAGGTAAACTTAATTTTGAATTTTTGCCATATAGATACCATATAGTATTTAATCTCAAGGATATGTCAATCTTGGTCCGCCTTCATAACCAAATGGTCAGAGCATTCACACTCAGGCAGACGACTTCTGTTAAATTCTTGGTATTGCCAGCGGTTTTTCCATGGTGGGAGGACAGGAACAAGGTGTACGTAGCCTCAGGATGGCAACTGAGGAGCTAATTGTATGAGAAGTGCCAAAGTCTACAATGGCTGTGTGACAGGTGTGTTGACACTGCAACTCAAGACAGAGTGGATGGTTGACGTGTGGTCCTCTGGAGTTTAGCTTTAGGCAACATTTTTCAGATTTTACTTCATTTTCTACATATTCATGTTGATCCCTCATTTTTTAACACAATAATTCATTTTTAATGTTGCTAAGAATGAACAGTGCACATACTTCTAGGAAAAATGAAAAATTAACAATGTTGCTCAAGAATCTATGTCTACATGTTCAAAATAAATTGGCGGTTCTTCTGCTTACCTCATTTACTGTTATTTACTTGTATGGAGTATGTGTATTGAAAGGAAAATATTCATATAATATTGACAGTGGAATATTGATGTTCATATACTGACTTTTTATATTCGTTTTTGAGACGAGAAGCTGTCAAAGTACACATGCCATTTGTTTCAGCAGTTGTTGAAAAAGATGTTCTGTCAACAGGCATGTGTTGCCAAGAACAGACTTCTCCTGATTTTCATGATCCTCTGGATGCTGACTGTCATATATTGCAATAGTTCTGAGATGGTTACAAAACAATTTTCATAGACCTTAGAAGAATGCAATTTCTTAAAGAAAAATGCTGGGATTTTAAATTAATTAACCTTTTTGTAATCTCAGTTCCCATCTCCTATAAGGTTTTTCATTGTTTTAGTTCATCTTATAAGTTAGGTTTAGATATGTTTTTTAATATTTTTACATCATATTGTCAATATCTTCAGGTCATTTTAGTGATAACTATCCTGGTATTTTAGGTCAAAAAAATCAGTGACCTATGGTTACAGGAACATTTTCATGTTCTTAAACTAAATGAATTCTTACTATGGGCTGCTGCCTCTACTGCCCCCCCTCTCCCCCACCGCCACCCCTCAACCCTTAGAATTACAGGAGCCTCTGATCAGTACTGTCTTTTGTTTCATTTACAGTCATCAGTTGATTAGAAATGCATTCTGAAACTGTTGCATCATTTTCTCTATTGTGAAATGTAGGTTTCTTATATAAAAATGATTTTTTTACAGGTTGTTTGACAATATAAAGATCTTGCTAATTACAGTGTGCATTTTGTTGCTAACATTTACACAGCTTACTGTTCTAGAGTATAATGCAATTACACTGTTTTTAAGAGAACAATATGAAATCAACAATAGATGACAATATATGCATTTTTACAGCAAATTACTGAGTTTTTGATTTACTAACAATTTTATAATTCACAATATAGTTAGGAGTCAGAAATCATCAAACCTGTGCTCCGGTAATATGCATAATGTCATACTACATAAGTCATCAATGACTGTCATTGTGTATGTATATATTTGAACTTGGTTCATTCTATTACATCATCCATTTATTTTCTATACATTTGTACCTTGATCATACTGGCTATTGCATGTCAAATATTGCCCATGAGTATCAAGGTATTTCTAAGATTTTAAAATGGAAACATAAATAACAAACAAGCAGTATGAATAACATGACATACCTTCATTCTGTTCTGCCTGTTGTAAAGTTGTAAAAGTAACTTAATTCTGAATCTGGTCATCCCTCCAATGTTTTGGAAGCTCATTATTAGCTCTGTACTTCTTAATGTGTAACTGCTTATAAACAATGTCTGGTGCAATGAACTGTTAATGTGCATTTTTAGATGACTCCTACGTTGAACACATGTAGGAGGTTCAGAAATTACTGTTGTTCTATGTTTCAAAATACAAGGGTAGGAGTAACCCATATGTCCTGTGGAAGAAGGTAAATGTACGGTATTCACCTGCATAAAAGTGGTGTCCCCATTCCATCCTATTATGTCTAAATGAGAAATGAACATGCATCCTTATCATAATCAGAACTGCAGTCCTTTTTCCACAAAGAGCTAGGAATTATAGATATTGGCTTAAGTTTATACTGCACAAATGCACATATTCCCATTTCTCTCTCAGGTATTGGTGTAAACCATCTGAAAACTGTTCCTGTCAGAGCACAAAAACAAGAATATGATCCCCTATAAAAGACTCTGATGGAAAAGTGGGGAATGAGCTGCCTCAATCCTCATTATGCCTTCCTCACCAAAACTTTTGGCATGGGAACATATTCACACTTTTTAACATAGAATGTTGTAAATACTTTTACCCAGTCTCTCTTTGTAATGAAGTCCTTGTACTCAAAATCTCCCTCTCACTGCCTCTGTTTATATATGTCTATCTCCCACTATCTGGCACTTTCACTGTCTCTCTGTCCCACTGTCACTGTATTTGTCCCAGCCTTTCTCTCTCCCATTACCTGTTTCTTTCTTACAATCTGCTGTCTTTCTCTTCAGTCACCATTATCTCTTCTCCACATGTGTCCTTTGGAATGATTAGCTCAGGGTTTTGAACCCTAGGCCTGGAAACTTTAACACGTGAGTATAAGGGATGGGGGAAAGTTGATAATTTCTCTTGTCTTAAGCTTAGCGAATCTGAGGGGGAGGAGTCTGCTCTCATCCCTCTTTTCCATTTCCACTGCCATCTCTCTCTTTTGGTCCCAATGTTACTATCTCTATCCATCTCTCTATCTTTTACTGCCACTTCTCTCACTGGCCATCACTATCTCCTCTGTCATTGGTTCCCACTGCAAATGTCTTCATCCATCTCTCTTTCTCTTTCACTGTCACTTTCTCTCTCCCAACATCACTGTCTTCTCTCTCTTTCCCTCGTACTGACACTGTTTCTTCTGTCTGACTGTTACTGTATCTCCGCTATTCTCTCTCAGCACAAAAATCATCTGTATGTTTGCACACCAAAATTTTTGATGAGTAACATGGAATGAGGAGTGAGGTAGCTGGTTCTCTACTTTCCTGTCAGAGTCTTTTAAAGATGACCATATGCATCTTTTATGTGGGTTAACAAGAGCATTTTCAGAGGGCTTCCTTCTTTACCCTCATACAGCAGTGTGTGCTGCTTACATAAAATAAGTGCTATAGATCAGTAAAGTTCTGAAAGTTTATTTATTTACTTTGATACATTTAAATACTTTGTCATATATAAACAACTAATATGAATGCCTGTTATAAAGTTAAAACAAAATCATCTCCCATCTAATGCAAGTTCACTTTACACTACTGTACATAAAAAGCCGCAACATATTTAGCTACATCTACAGTATACCAAAAACTGTGGTGTTTGATTTGTGAGTACAAAGAATTTTGTATGACAAAATAATTTTTGTAAGGTGATTACACCACCAGGTGTCACCATCAAATAATTTCCAGGTCAAGACAGCCTTTATAGGCATGAAGTACCCTTTATACAGAGACAGAGCTTATGAAGTTTTATTGGTGAAAATATGGCAACTAAGAACACATTTGGAGGTCTCAGAGCCCTTGCAATGACCCAAGAACCCTTACCATATGTTCACTATATGAGTTAAAACTACATTTATTCCTCAGACAGGATATTATGCACATATTTTATGTGTGTGACTACAGTAACTTTGAACCTCTGGGTGTCAGTAACAGATAATGATATCATAAAAGGTTTCAAGGTTCACTGAAAACATTGTCTAAAGAACATATTTGACAAAAAACATTGTCTAAAGAACATATTCGACAATTTTCCAGAAGTGGTCCTCCCAACAACTGGTGCTTTTTGCACCCAAAACCATGGTTCTTTGAGTGTGTCTTGATAATGGATAAAGCTTTTTGAAAATGAATAAATGGCATATCTAGATAAGTGTCTAAAAAAACATACAGTTAAAATGTGATCCAGGTTCTAATGCTAGTCATTTAGATAATTGGGGCTCACAATGCAAAAAAGTCTGAAAAATCACTATTTGTAGTCTTCTGCATAAGCACAGCAACTTTGAACCTCTGGATCTCGATAACTGATAATAAATTTAAAAAATGTTTTGAAGTTCCCTGAGAATATTGCCTTAAAAACACATGTAAAAATTTTGCTGATTTGCCATACATAAAAGTTACAGAAATTGTCACACAATTGGTAATTTTAATACCCAAAAATCATGGTTTCTGGGGATTTCTCAAAAAACGTCTATGAAAAAATGGTGTTTTTATAATAATAATAATAATAATAATAATTTACTGTCATTCAATCATTAGAGCACTAGACAACATCACACATATTATACAATACAACTGATAGTTTAAAAGAAACAACACAATTGTTATAAGTGTTACAATATTACATTACAGTTGGAATATTCATTTATGTCATTGAATGGGTGGGTAACTAGCCAGTCAAACAGTATTTGTTTGAATGCTTGTATGGGTAATTCTTGTACAGATTGTGGAATCTTAATAAATACTTTGTGCTCCATCAGTTCTTAAATGTTCAGTGATTTTGACAGTCTGTGTTATGGGTTATAAATGCACCTGTTCCTCTTGTACTGTAGCAATGTACATTTTCTCTCTTTTGGTTCTGGTTACTTCTTTTTTGGATAAATTAAAACATAGTATATGTCTAAGTTTATTGCAGTTCATGACCCTTTGTTAATAAAACAATGGTTTACAATGTGACTTATAAGACGAACCAGTAACTATGGTAATAGTTTTTTCTTCAGTGTTAAGCTGTTATGCACACAACTAGAACTCCCCCATAAAATAATATGTTAGTATCTTTGGAAGAAAGAAAAATAGTACGTTCTAACATACTTTTGGGTACACAATCCATAAGTTGTCTTAACAGATAAATTACTCTTGACAACTTACCACTAATATATTGTACATGTTGAAATCAAGATAATTTATCATCAAAACATACCCCAAAACCTAACAAAACTAGGATCAACTGTATTTTATTTGTATGTCATTTGTATTTCAGAATAAAAACCATGTGCTGTGTATTGTTGTCATTCAATAAGAAGCCATTTGCTTCTTAACCAGTTGGAAGCTTGGTCCGTTGTCATTGCAACATAACTTTTAAGACTGCCACCATAGATGACACCTAATGCAAAAGAATAAACTGATTTTTTTCAGTTTGCCTGGGCTGGAGAAAGTGTGTTAAATTTTGACCCTGCACTGTAGCATAGCTACAGTATGCCTGTTATTCCAATAGGTATACAGATGATGCTAGGGCAGAGGCTATCCAAAACACATGACATCCTGTCTCTGTGGTCAAAAGAACCTGAGACAGAACCCCTTGAGAAATCTCATTTTTATCATCCCTAGTAATGGGCAAATTTAAGAGTTGTATCATAGTTTGAAATCTATGTAAGTGCCCTAAAACTGGCTGGGGAAGCCAGTTCGAAGCTCATAGGAAGTCAATGGTATACCACCTCCAATAAAGCCATGCTTAGTAAAGCATTGTTTTGTTGAAACTAACCTTTGGGTTGAAGGCAGATTTACTTTACTTAGATGTGAAACAAACAGAATTTTAATCATTAGCTATATTAACATGGAAGTCGTGAAGACTTCACTAGTTGCAACCTATAAAAGAGGTTGTTTTCAGTTTTCTTTCTTGGTTTTTTTTTTTTTTTTTTTTTTTTTTTTTTTTTTTATGGTAGTTGCACATGAATTTCTGGTGATATAGCATAGTGCTTATTTTGTTCTGTAATGTAATAAGTATCTGTTTGTTGAAAATAATAATATACAACTGATATTATTTCCCTTTTTGGACATTAGTAATTAGATTTTCTTGTTTACTGAATATGTAAAATATTTTTGATTTTTTATCATTTATTGCATTAATTTTGATTGGAATGACTTTGTAAAGCTAAATGTATACTGAGATATTGTACAGACAGAGCGAGAGGGATCAGAATATCAATTGTGAGGGTCAAACAGTGTGAATAGAGCATGTGTTGCAATCATGTCTGTAGCGAGAAGATGTAAGGAGTGTCATGAAACAATCAGTGTGAACAAAAGTGATTAATGATGAGATGCATTTCTGCTCCTTCCTCTAATGGAATGCAAAACCATTTAAAGTGGACAGAGAAGTTGAACCATGTAAAACTGCTACCAAATGAGTTTTATCATGTAACTATGACAATATAGCTATGGACAGATGACATTTCAATTACAGTGTTCTGGAAAGAACTGTGTTTGCTGTGACTGTGCTGTGTGAATTTGAAATATTTTATATAATTTCAATGCAAATTTGCATTGTTGCTGACTACCCTGTGCATGAACTGTTAATTGTGTCACAGACCTATAGAAACTGTTGATTATGAATGTGTATGTTATCACCAACAGGGATGAGATTGCAGTCGCATTATTCACATGTTAAATGAACAGACTATAATTTCAAGATCAAAATAACTTTAAAACCATTTATTGAACTGTGGTGCATGAGATACATAATAAATCACTTGTGCAAAGCTGAATGTTGGCAAGAACTGTAACAATGTCCCTATCCTGTGGTCTATAATATGCCACTGATGAAATTATCACCAAGTGGAAAGTAGAATTCTACATGAGATGTTTCATCTGCAAGCATATACACATGATAGAGCTAATTTCAGTACGCTGTCGTTGCACCTCACAGCCTGCATTATAACAGATAGGGATAGCTGCTTTGGCTCTCGTCAAAGACTAAAACAACTATTTAAATTGAAAATTTTCAATTTGGAGCTTGTTCAAAGCAACTAATCTTTAATTTGCTTCTTCTTTAAAATAAATATCACATTAGTGAAATTTTGTTACTAATGTAGACATTGTTGACCTCCATTAGTGTAGTTGTTTCCAAACCTATACCTATTTCTTTCATTCATAATTTCAGCATGGCTGCCACTGCCTGCTATTTTATGTATCTTTTCGTCAGTGTGAAACGTGTGCACTGTAATTTCTATGAGTGAATTTAATGTGCCATTATTTAGGCACTGTATTTGGTTAAACTGTAGTGTCCACCATTAAGCTGAATGCAACAGCCAATGACAGCAGAGCTGCTTAACTTGATTGGTGCAATATACATAGATGCAAGTAAAGATAATAACAAGTGTCAGACAGAGCACTGTGTGTTCACTTAGAATTAAATGTCTTATTGCCATATCATAATAACCACACATGCATGCAGTTGTACCATACTTAACAGTGTATGTAGATATAAATGTTAGGCAAAATGGTCAAACTTTATTTAGTAGAAATCAGAGAGTGTTTTTTTTTCACAGCAAATCAGATTTGCAATGAGCAGGATTGACTCAGTGTTTTATGGTGGTTTGGTGAAAATTTAGTGGCAGGACTGTGTCAGAATCACTAAATATGACTTGACTCCTAACTGACCTAAAGAACACAGCAGGTTAGATCTTAATTTTGTTAGCTGCGTGTAGCTCGATCACTACATATGTTGGCTGTGTAGTGACAGGACAGTATCATACTGATGCTGTCTTTTAGAATCTGTTAATCTGAGGATTGATGTTCTGAAAATTTGGCAGTGGGTGAAATTTATTTTTGTTTGTGTTTGCCTTATAATAAATACAATGGGGTAGTCAAAGAGCATTAACAAGTAGCTAGTTTCAAGATGTTGGTAGGTAAGCAAGGAAAAAGCAAAAAAGCAGCATTTGTTATGGAACAAGGACCTCATATTAAAATGGAACCAAGTGTCAAAAGACAAGTAGATGAGAAGGAAGGAGCAGAAAATATGCTAGCATTTCTGTTAGCGAAAATGGAAGGAATGGATGGAGAGACAGAAGCTGGTAACAAAGAAATGAGTAAAAATATAGAAGCTGTTGGTAACAAGGTTGAAGCCATTAGTAAATCTTAAAAGGAAATGGGGGATGAGCTCAAAAATCTAGACATAGAATTTGTTGAATGATTTTAAAAAAGAATTTGAGGGGAATTTCTGAGGTCAAGTTGGACATGGAAAAAGCAGTTTCTGTATGTTACACATCAGCTGTACCTGAAAATCTTCTATCCTCTCATGTATATAGTCTTCCCCCTAAGACCAACTTGGACTTCCCTATCACTCTCTGCTTGACTGCACTGCACTCACTGGATGACTGCTTAATCCCATCAGCCATAACTAACAACCAATGAAGACAATGCTATGCTGCATACATCGATACATTCACTGCAAGAACTATTAATCTCATTGTTCCTTTTTGACTAAACTTTCACATGTGATCAGCACCTATTCAACCTCGCGTTTGCGTTTAGTTGGCTTGCAAACTAAATCATGATCTTCAGTCCACAACTGTGACTACATGGTTTTCTAAATATTAAACACTGTCAACATTGTCACCGTGGATGGTTTAACTGTACAAGGAACTTCCTTCAATAAAATTAACTAAATGTTCCTGATCTATAAACAAGAAAAAATAAAAGTTAGGTTAAAGACAGGTGCAGTATGTAAAATAATGTTCACTAGCTACAATTTTTAAAGTTTGGCATTCACAGTTTAATTAGCTGTGTCACAAAACTAAAATACAAACTGGTGATTAACCTCATCACTGTTGGCAAAATAATTTTGACCCTTAATGCAAAACACAGGTCTCTCAGACCCATCGTTCATTTTAAACATCAAATACAATATCACTGCAAAAAACTATGGTCCCTCCTTTCCAATATCTCCATTTTAATACTTACTACATGTGAAGCAACATTCAACAATTAGCTTGACTTTGTCAGTCTAGCAATAAAATAAGTCATTTAGAAGTGAGTGCAAAATTAAGTGCCTATCTGACTGCATGTTTAACAACAGGTGTAATAATTAGGTAAGTCCAACAGACCGGATGTTTCTGAGTACTACGTATTTTGCTTCCAATTGATTTTATGGATTTTCTTATTTTACATCATTTTATTATATGTGCGAATTTTTGTTATTTTTAATTATAGTGTGGAGTGACTTTCTTAGAGGGATAAGATGTCTACAGTTGATTCCAATTTTGAAGCTTAGGTGCAAGAGCAATTTGTGATACAGTTGAAGCTGAAAGTAGCAATGATGATGACGTTTTGATGATTCTGTTGCTGATTCTGTTTCTGTGGTAGCAGATGGTCGTCATGAAATGGAGAGTTATATTAGTGAAGAAAATGCTTTGTTTGAAGAAAAACCTGTTGTGACCTTTACACCAGATAATTACTTCCAGCAAACACAGTATTTTTATCGAAATGATTATTTCACCTGGGAGTGCTCAGAGCCTGTTAGAGCAAGAAAAACACCTAAACACAACATCCTGAAAGAAGGTATGCCTGGATTAAAAGCAAAAATCGAATTTTGGCACAAGTGCCTACTAAATTTCAAATGTGGTAGAATTTATTTGGTGACAACATGTTAGAGGTATACCAACTGGCAGAATGGAAAAGAGAAAGACATGTTTGAAGGATCCTGCATCAAAGAAAAGAAAAATGGTGTATACGTGTAACAAACATGGTCAGTCAGTTTGCCTGGAATGTAGTAGGAAGATATGCGTTGACCATGCAAAAGCTCTCAAATTGATATTTTGAGTTCATTTGATTACTACCTTCATTTACATTTTCTGCAACCTTTTGTTTATACTCACAAAAATTTTGACTGTTGTAACAATATTAACAGTCATTTCAAGACTCGTACTAAATGACTAAATATTTGCACAATGTTTCATGTTCATTTTTGATAAATGTAATCAACAAAGTCTTTGTAAGCACCTAATAGTACTGCATACACTTAAAATGTAAAATAGTTGAATATTCACATAATTGATGTCAGCTAGTGTGGAAAAATGTGATAGAGAACATTGAGGTCTATGAGAGCATGTTTTTTTTTTTTTTTTTTTTTTTTTTCATACACATTTTAGAGATGTTTCGGGTTAAGTGTTAAATAGTTTTAGCTCCAATATAGTAGCTTGAAAACTCATTTTATAGTTAAAATAACCAATAACATTGCTTGTCTTTAAAGCTCAAATAGTTTTGTGTTCAGATCAGCTCTACATGCGAAAAGCGGAAGCCCAATAGGCACTTGATGAAGTGATTCTAAGTGTCAACCAGTGTTAAATTGTGGTCTTCATTAAGTGGACCAAGTTACAGTTTGACTTGGTATGAGGTCACTCTAACAAAGTCCAAATCTGCTTAACACATGAACTCACAAGTTGCATCGAATCTCATACAAAACGGTTCCAAAAGTTGACCACTGAAATATTGCAACAAATATTTGAAAATATCATAACCTCTATCTTGATAAACTTTTATGTTCTTAAATGAGTGCAGCCTAGATCTTTCTGGTTCAAAAACGTCAGAGCATTTGCAAAAGAGGAGAGATGGCTGCCACCTTTTATAAGTTCAGTCCCACTACCCTTAAAAACCCCCAGAATCTACATCACTTCATGGGTCTGAGAAAGCACCAGTCTTATTAACATCTTTTTACACAGAAATCCAATCTTGAAATAAGGTGCATTATTAGAAGAGCACTAAAAACCTGATTGAATTGGCGTATTACATGTAATAATATATTAAGTAGTTTGCCCACAAATCTAAGTTGAACAAATATGTTATTTGATTGGGGTGATGAATTTTCAGTCTTTGCTCAGTGTGTCTTGAATATTTAGCATATTACAGATATGGAATGTCTGTCTAATAAGACACACCCTACTCTATTGACTGCAGAAATCTGCATTCATGTTTCATTTAAACTGCAGGTGAAACTATGCAAAATATTTATTGATTAATTAAATTTGCCAACTAAACATACAAAAGTTATAATCTACATGTTGTAAATAATAGTAAATAAAGTGTGTGTATATTTTTGCTAACATGTACTATAATGCTGATTCTGTATCTGTTTTGGTACATTAATTAAGTGTCTGCTTAATTTACCCCTTACTGGTTAATTACATATGCAATCAAACATTTAAACAGCTCAGCCAATGCATCTCAATGAGTGCTTTAGTATAATGGGTCAAGCTCTTTTGAGGATATATAATTAAAATTGTTGGTAAATACTGAGAATTTGCTACAGAAATGTTCTCCGTTCTGTAACTAAACACACATATCATTTATAAAATCTATTTATATACTGACCAAAACATCTCTTTCATCTATTTAAGATGGTGCATAATACTTCACTTCAATTAAAATAGTGTGCACTACACATGTGTAAACATACACAAAGCTTTACAATTCATTGTTGGTGTTGCTCGGCCAGATATGGCATAGATTTTAGCCTTTTTATATTATCCGCCCTTTGTCCTTTATACAGCAGCACAAACTCCTGGCAGTCTGGAGCTAAGATTTTGTAGTGTTTTTGTAGATATTGCAGTCCAACAGATCTGTAAATTATTTGTTATATCTCCAATGTTAGATGACCTTAGTGCCGTGACCTCCCTAATAGTCCAAAGGGATTTAAATCAGGTGACTGATATTCTTCAGTTGGCCACATTTCTCTTTTCTATTGACATAGCTTCTGTAGAACAAACCCAGCACCAATAAGTCTCTTGTTGGATGGAACTGCATTGTTGATTAGTATCCTGCATACACTTCCTTCTTTAATGTTCCTTTAATTCTCACTAGAGTGGCAACTTTATCACTCCTGAAACATGGCCTTGCCATGACTAAACTACCACCATGCTACACTATTGGCATCACACACTGACTCTTCATATATTCTGCTCAAAGTTTGTGAACAAACATTTGATAATGGCTTCCAAATGGTTCTAACTTAGATTACTCTATGATTGCTACATGCTCCAGTTTTTACATTGCTGTGCCAATTGCAATATTTTCATCTTATTTTGTTTGCATGGTAAAGCTTTTTGGCCACTGTGCACCTCTGTTCTGTAAAGACAGAGATTGAAGCTTCTCATATCCTATTCACTTCCTTGTGAAGTTCAAGTGCAGCATGAGTACTCTGACATTTATTATGTACACATATGAACTGATCTCCCCTGTATGATGTTACTTGGAGTCTTATAGCATTGGCATTCTCATTGGCACATGTTTTCTTGAACCAAGGCAATCTATACACCAATGTAGATTGAGAGACACCAACTTCTATTACAGTTGTCCTACTAGAATAATACTGATCTCCTACTTCCATTCCATAAAGATGTAACATGATATGAACATGCTCAGGTATACAAGCACACTGATAGGTTCACACAATGTACTGTAAATTAATGACCAAAGTGATTGCTACACAGACAGCTGAAGAAAAGAAGCCTATTCGAATGGAATCATCTTAGGTAAAGGAATGTTAGTGTTGTTGTGGATACTCATCAGCATTCCTCTGTGTGAATAACCAGTCAAACAGAGAACAGTGGTGCTTAGTCTTTAAATGTTTACAGTTGTTTTATTATCAGAATGGGTTTGTGATAGAATATTGAAAACAAAATCCCTATTTTAATCATAAATCCATCATTGCGATAGGTGATTAATAGCTTTTGAGGCATAGTGTACATTATGTCACAATGAGAAGTTTTTTATTTTTAGATTTACTATGGCAGTTTTATAGTGTAACAAGCTGCATTCTAAAAACTGCGGGAAAAAATGTGTATCCAAACTTTTGAAAAATGTTCTAATTTCTTTGCGTTAATTGCTGGGAGGCCAAAATTACCATTTATGGATACCATTGCCACAGTCTGATTACTTTCATCAACAGCAAATTCCCAAATTATACGCCTTCAGAGATGCAACTAATTGTGTGATGTTAAAAGATAGCAGGCTGCAATCACATAATGGAAAATAGAAATATTTGTAACTAGCACTGTATTTAGTTGCATATCACAAAGTGTGATTGATTTATCTGGTTTGGTTCTGAGTCTGCTTTATGGTGTTGCTGTTTTAAGACTTTACTAAGATACTGAATACTTGCTTCTTATACAGAACACAACTTCTGTGACTTACTCTTCTACAGCAACAATTACAGTTGAATGTGAAACAAAAGGCAATAAGTTGACAAAAATAAAAGTAAAACTATTCTAGGTCATGAGATAATTAGAAGCCACACAAGTAATTCATTGTGTATGCAGTTTATATAATAAATACAGGCCAGCTTCCATAAAAGTAACACAAGAGTGGAAATATTGATAGATGGTGGTGGATCCTACCAGAATAGTTAGTCAGCTTGTTTGTCTGCATAAGCTCACCAGCCCACAGGCACCAAAGTGAAGCTTCACTCTAGCAATCTCACATGCAGGTATAGTCAACTTGCATCACAGTAAGAGCAGCCCACTTCATTATCCAGCAGAATCCATGTATACAGTGGCACTGATTAGGGAAGTATCAGTTAGATGAAAACATGACTAACCCAAGTAGAATAAGAGTGAAGTTATGGCTGCTCTGTATGAAATCAACTACCTTGAAGAACGTAAATGTAATGGCACCTATCAATACTTCCATGTCTTCTGTCAATACACCCAGTAGGGGTTAAAGTTCCCCGCCCCCTTTGAATGTTGAATGATAAGGGATGAAACTGGCCAGGCCAATGAAGGAGAGACCTGCAGAATAACAGCAGGTAACTGCCTAAAGAGGTCCCTATGGTTATTTTTTGGATGAAAGTCTGGTCTTCAGGGTAATGATGGTGAAACTACTCATCTTAAGTTTTTATGCAGATTGATGCTATGTATTGAGATATGGTTGGAGACAGAGACCTATTATTTGTAGCAAATTTCATTAAGGAATAAGGATACTGAGAAGCAATGGTTAGAATACCCAGATATTTGAACAGGTTTCTAAGTGATGTTGTTGAATTTGCACCGGAAATGCTTTTGCACTAAAAATACTTTTGCTGAGTTTGATGAGTTACCCCAAAATGTGATTCGATATGACATAAATAGAATGAAAGTAAGTAAAGAATGCGAGTTTTTATATATATATATATATATATATATATATATATATATATATATATATATATATATATATATATACCTCCTACATCTGACATCACTCACATTGCAAATAGAGAATTGTTAGTGTTATGTTGGTAATCTGCCTTCTTGGTTCTTTTGTTTGTATATGTTGAGTATGACAAGTAGATGTTCACTCTCTTAAGTGTGCTAAATGTAATGTGTTGTTATCAGCATATAAGTATTATGAACAATCTGTTACCTATCTTCTCCAATGCCTAACCTTGCTCTGCTAACAGGTTATGGGCCCAGAATAGTAAATCTGTGCACTGAACTAAGTTTATTGTGTGGGTAGGAAGATAAATAACTGAAGAAGTGTGTTAGGTTGTGTGTCCACATTGTGTGTGATACTTGTTTTGATTTGTATTTTGTCAACTCCATCAGCATCTGAACTTTCGTTTTTCAGAAGAAATCAGTCACGTATTCTAGTGCTTTGAATCTGGGTGTCTGAAAATGGCTTCAAATGTAAGTTTAACAAAAACCACTACTCCAGTGGTAGACAAACTGACAAACTAGGCTGATTATAACACATGGAAGTTTGGAATGAAACTCATTCTAATGCGCAAGAAATTATGGGATTATACCATAGGTGCAAGTACTGCTACAAATGCAGAGAAGGATCTAGATGAGTGGACACTTATTCTTTTGCATGTGGATAAATCTATGTATGCACATGTGGAAAACACAACAAAAGCAAAGGAAGCTTGGGATAATTTGGAAAACTTGCTTGCTGGTAAGAATAAAACTAGATGATGAATGTCTGGGATGTTCTGCTGGATACTATATTATCCAAATACAAAGGAAATATTCAAAATTATGTTACATTTTTGATGTAGCCAACAAACTACAGAACGTGGGCAAACCAGTTGATGATGGGCCAATTGCACTGATTATGCTTAGAGGTTTACCAATAGTTTGTTTATGGGTATAGAGTCCAATACAATGGACAAAAATTTTGCATCAGAAAATGTCAAAGCAAAGTTGCTGAATGGTAGTGCGAAAGAATACCTCAAGTTGGACATAGATGACAGTGATAGTGCCTTATTTACAAAGAATTATAAGAAATCACAACAGGGTTTCTCAAAAGACAAGCAAGAAAAGAAGAAAGTGAAATGTTTCAATTGCTAGAAGTATGATCAATTCAAGTCCAAATGTCCTCAGGAGCAAGAATCATCAAAGGAACAATCAAAGGGAACAGAAAAGTCATTGTTTTGTACACTTGGTATGTCAGATTTCAACCAGAATGAGTGGATCATTGATTCCAGACCATCGTCACACATGACAAGAAGAAAGGAATGGCTTAAAGATTTTGAAACACAAAATAGCAAACAAAAAATTGTGAAGTGTGTTGATAATGTTGAATTAGTTAGCGACGGCAAAGGTGATGTAATTGTCAATTCACCAGACATATCCTCAATAAAGGATGTTATTCTTGTCCCTACTTTGCAACTAATTTGTTGTCAGTTTCTGCTTTAGTCAAGAAAGGCATAAATGTTGTTTTTGACAAAGATAGATGTAAGATGCTCAAAAGTGGTGAGATACTTTGTTCTGGATCAGAGTCAAATGACATTTATAAACTAAGTAATGTTGAACCTGTGTTGTCTGATGAGCATGCTCTTGCTATTAACAATCTTAGTAATCTGGATGACTAAAGGCACCGTAGACTTTGTTGTATTAGTGTTGACACTGGACTTAAGCTATGTTTACAGAGTAGTGGCATAAAGTAGGAGTTTTGGGACTCTGAAACTCTTGATAAGTGCAAATCTTGTGTGTTACGTAAGATACTGAAATTCCCATTTTCTAAGACTGGAGGGCAACATGCATCTGAGTTTCTTGGCCTTGAGCATGTGGATTTATGTGACCCCACGGAGCAAATGCCACATGATATGGCTAAGTACATGTATGTACTAGTGGATGATTACTCCAGGACATTCTGTTACCTTCTCAAGAGTGAAGCTCAAAGATTTGAATTTTTCTGTGAGCTTAAAACTTGGTTAGAAAATAGAATTGGTGCAAAGAGAAAATAATTTTCCATGACAACCAGAGTTCTATTGGACTGTCACAATATCTTGTGTTGGTTTCTAGATTAAAACATGTTTGTGCTAAAGGATACTTTATTAGACAATGTGTTAAAAGAAATGAGATTGTTGTTAGATATTTGCAGTCAGCATAAATGCCTGCTGATGTATTAACTAAACCACTTGCCAAAGAGCAACATATGTATCTTGTTCATAAATTGAAATTGTCTCCATATTAAGTGGTAGTGTTATGTTGGTGATCTGACTCCTTGATTCTTTTGTTCGTATACATCGAGTATGATGAGTAGACTACCTTTGCTTTTGATGTTCACTCTCTTAAGTGTGCTACATGTAATGTGTTGTTATTAGAATATAAGCATTATGAACAATCTGTTACTTATCTTTTTCAATGCCTAAATTTGCTCTGCTAACAGTTAGGCACTTCAGTAATTCTGTGATATGCCTTTCTCAACTGAATTTATTATCTAGTTGTAATCCCATGCACTTTCTACATAATTTGTAGCCACTGTGCTCTGCAGATATCATGGCTAAAAAGGAATGTACCTTCAAATGGTGATTGTCTGAGTATTGTGAAGTGGAGACATGGAAGTACGTCCTCATAGAAAAACATCTGATGCAAAAACATATCTGCCAATCGTAGTGTTTGAGGTGAGTAATACATGTGGAAAAAAGCCACATCATTTGGAAATACATGCAGTGTTTATCGTTTGCACTGTTCCTAGAAATTAATTTACACAAATTCTATCAGACTTTGATTATTTAGACTCAGAGGGTTTGATAACCAATGCAGGTTGGCGCCATCATGAGCTGTAGTAGCTTACCACATGGAATATGTTGTAAGTACAGGTGTCAGCTTTATCTGAAATGTATTATATGAGTGTGTGGCATCTGTACTTTCAGACATGTCTGAAAGGACAGACACCACATGGAATAAGCAGGTGGGATACATATTACAGAAACTGTAGGTGGAGGCGAGGAGAAAGGAAAGGAAAGGAAGGGGAAGAGACTATTGGTGTCAGTTGCATCATGACTTGATGCAGAATCAATGGAAATTAGTGAAAATGTGCACCAGATCAGGATTTGATCTCGGAATCACCTGCTTACTAAGCAGTTGTGTTAACCACTGCGCCACTGTTGGTAAAATGGTGCTAACAGTTATCCAGGTGGTAGCAAATTGCTCCATATTTAATGGTAGTTTGATATGGAACAAGTACCTTTTGTGCAGTGAAAACATGATGAAAGGAGTCCTGTATGCTCAACATTTCACAAATGGTGCCACTCTGACTGTTTCACATGAGTAAATGAAGAAGAAACATTGTATGTGGATTAAAATGTAACGGTAAAAATGTACAATGACAGTGTGGAACTCTCTGTGTCAGAGTCACTCCTCAGTGAAATAAGGGATGCAAAAAATTACGTCGAGATGCTCAGAAGATGCGTTAAGGTACCTTGCTCAGCTTTCTGTGGAATCAACAAGTGATAAACAGTCACAGCTCACCAAGTGTAAAAGCACTTACCATCCTAGGTCCACACTAACAAACCATTATGTAGCACTAAATAATGGATGCAAAATATCAATACCAAGTTTGCATGCTTCAGATGTTACTAAAAATGGAATCACAGCAGTGGAGGTAAATAACAAATATGAGATCTCTCTTACAAAATAAAAATGCCACTAAACCTGAAATTATTCCACCTACAGTAAGCCAGACAAATGCAATAAAAGAAGAAGAATAACAGTGATATATCTGTATATTACAACAGTCATGGGAGAGGAATCGCCAAAGTTTTATGTTATGAACATTGTGTTAACACCACCAGTTTTATCAAGCCAAGTGCATCTATATGCGAAATCATAAAGAACTGATGCAGTACCAGTAATGAACAATGCTCAGTATTAATTGCAGACTCCAATGATAAGTATAAAACTGAACTCAAACAAGCCCTGAAGTCGTTAACAAAAACACTGATGTTACTAGAGAAACAAACAGCAATTTTTTGGAGAATACCACACAGATTTGACCTCCCAAGTTTCTCATGTGTAAACAAAGAGATTGAAATAGCCAACAGGCAGTATTATAAAATCTGCCAAGCCTCCCAGAATACATTCTTTCTTGACACTGGGAATATGGACTGAGAATTCTGTACCAGACCTGGTTCGCACCTTAATGGGAAGGGAAAAAGTTTCATTTGTAAAAAAGTTATAGAAATCTTGAATAATGCCCATGGAACATCTAGCTCAGTGGCCATTCCTTTACCCCATTCAATCCAAATAGTTTCACAAAGTGCAAATCATACTCATACAAAGTGCAGTGAAGTGTCCCAAACCATAGGGACAACAGCAGTATCAATAGTGCCATGTGCACCAGAACCAGCTGATAAAATATCCCCACCAACAGAAGGAGAGGAAATAGCTGCAAGTTAAATGTGTAGTGAAACAGACAAGTGAAAAATAGTGCCTCCATCTCACCTGAAAGATTTTTTAACATCTGGCACAAGGAGGAGGAAACCATCACATTAAGTAGAACCAAATGTTTAACTGTACATATACACACTAGTATAAATAAGAAACCAGAAAAGAGTCAGTGTAGAAATCTTACAAAGAATGCTAACTTTGACACTTTAAACAGAAATCTCAGCACTTTCTTAATCCACTTGAACATAAATAGATTAGATACAATCAATCGTAATGGTAGAGCGAATAAAACTGATGAAGTGCAGATTTTACTCTCAGAATGCAAACGTATGAAAATTATTTATTTAAATGAACATTGGCTTACAAAAGATTGTGTCACAATTTTAAACAAGCTAAACAATTTCAAGGTAGCCTCAAGTTTCTGCAGAACAAGTAGTACCCATGGAGGCTCGTGCATACTTGTAAATAACTCTTTAGAATACAAAGTGAAAGATTATTTCTGTTTTCTGAATGAAGAAGGTGTATTTAAAAGCTGCTCAGTTGAATTACTAAAACAAAATATTGTCATTATATCAATATAAGAATTCCAGGTGGAGCAGTAACAAAATTATTTTTACCAAAGTTAATGAGTCTTTTACAGAAAGTCAGGAATGAAAAAAAGAAAAGTGTTTTAATAGCTGCTAATTTCAATATAAATTTGTCACTCAGTACAGTTTATGGACCTAATACAAAAATTTGAGACTGAGGCAAACTTCACAGAATTCACAAGAAAAAATGAAATACAGAAACATTTATCGTTACTGTTGTTGTTGCGGTCTTCAGTCCAGAGACTGGTTTGATGCAGTTCTCCATGCTACTCTATCCTGTGCAATCTTCTTCATCTCGCAGTACCTACTGCAACCTACACCTTTCTGAATCTGTTTAGTGTATTCATCTCTTGGTCTCCCTCTACGATTTTTACCCTCTACGCTGCCCTCCAATACTAAATTGATTATTTCTTGATGCCTCAGAATATGTTCTACCAACTGATCCCTTCTTCTAGTCAAGTTGTGCCACAAATTTCTCTTCTTCTCAATTCTGTTCAATACCTCCTCATTAGTTATGTGATCTACCAATCTACTCTTCAGCATTCTTCTGTAGCACCACATTTCGAAAGCTTCTATTCTCTTCTTGTCTGAACTATTTATCGTGCACGTTTCACTTCCATACATGGCTACACTCTGTACAAATATTTTCAGAAATGACTTCCTGACTCTTAAATCTATACTCGATGTTAACAAATTTCTCTTCTTCAGAAACACTTTCCGTGCCATTGCCAGTCTACATTTTATATCCTCTCTACTTTGACCATCGCGAGTTATTTTGTTCCTCAAATAGCAAAATTCATTTACTACTTTAAGTGTCTCATTTCCTAATCTAATTCCCACTGCATCAGCCAATTTAATATGACTACATTCCATTATCCTCGTTTTGCTTTGATTGATGTTCAGCTTATATCCTCCTTTCAAGACACTGTCCATTCCGTTCAGCTGCTCTTCTAGGTTTCTTGCTGTCTCTGACAGAATTACAATGTCATCAGCGAACCTCAAAGTTTTTATTTCTTCTCCATGGATTTTAATTCCTATTCCGAATTTTTCTTTTGTTTCCTTTACTGCTTGCTCAATATACAGATTGAATAACATTGGGTATACGCTACAATAGGCTACAACCCTGTCACACTCCCTTCCCGACCACTGCTTCCCTTTCATGCCCCTCGACTCTTATAACTACCATCTGGTTTCTGTACAATATTGTAAATAGCCTTTTGCTCCCTGTATTTTACTCGTGCCACCTTCAGAATATGAAAGAGAGAATTCCAGTCAACATTGTCAAAAGCTTTCTCTAAGTCTACTAACGCTAGAAACATAGGCTTGCCTTTCCTTAATCTAATCTCTAAGATAAGTCATAGGGCCAGTATTGCCTCACATGTTCCAACATTTCTACAGAACCCAAACTGATCTTCCCCAAGGTTGGCTTCTACCAGATTTTCCATTTGTCTGTAAAGAATTTGTGTTATAAGTCAGATGATGCAAGGAAGTTATTTGTAGAGTTAGGACTTTCAGACCATCTTCCTTTGTTTATTGAAATGAGTAATACAAATAAACAAAGCACTAGAGAAACTTACAGCAAACGACATTTTACTGTTGAAAACTTAAAATTATTCTGCTCTAAATTAGAAGAGGCAGAGTGGCAAGTCCAAGACCAGATTCCAATCTCTGTACATTTCAACATGTTTTTTGAAATTATTTTACATATATTTAATGAAATATTTCCACTTAGACTGTGCCAGACAAAGGTGTCTAATAAGTTATATTGGATCGCTTCTGGAATAAAAACATCCAGCGAAAAAGAAGACAACTGCACAAGCAAATGAAATACAACAAAGACCTTGTTTTCAGTAACTGTGTTAAACAGTATAAAAGCATATTTAAAAGGGTAGTGAAAGTCGCAAAACAAATGGTCAATAATAAATACACCTCAGCCCAGGGAAAGAAATCAAAGGCAGTATGGGCCATCATAAAATCAAAACTGCAGATTAGAACTGACAGCAAAGATATTTCCAAAATTAAGGTGGGGAGTCATTCAACACTTTTTTGTAAACGTATCTAAATCAGATGTAAATGTGCCTGCTTATGCAGAAAAAGTACAACTAAGACACAAGGCAGAAAATTACTTTAACAAATTTGAGAAAATTTCAGTTAAAGATGTAGAGAAAACTATATTACAGCTAAAAAACAAAAACTCTGCTGGATCAGATGGCATACCTACCAAAGTAGATAAAGCAGCTGACAGAATAATAGCTCACTCTCTTTGCTCAACAATTAATAAATCACTCTAAGACAGCTGCTTTCTAGATGTCCTAAAGTAAGCGGAGATAAAAGCTTTGTTTAAAAAAGGCTCAAGATGAGATATGGGGAACTACAGCTCATTTCTATTCTCCTGACTTTTTAAAAAATATTTGAAAAGGTGTGGCAACACAACTTAAAAAATTATAGAGAAATCAAATATAATTTCAGATAATCAATATGGTTTTCAAAAAGGCAAGTGCACTATAGAGGTCATTAATGAGTTTGTGGAAAAAATTAGTTCCAACTTGAACAAGATGAGAAAGGTTGCAGGATTGTTCTTTGACCTCACAAAAGCATTTGATTGTGTAAACCATCACTTGCTCCTGTGTAAAATGAAAAGATACGGAATTGGGGGTTTTGCCTTAGATTCACTTAGGTCGTACCTCATAAACAGAAAACAAGGGATAGTTATATCATCAAGTAAGGGAAATTCCTTCTCTGAATGGATGTTTATTTCACAAGGTGTTCCACAACACTCGATTATGGGTCCAATTTTGTTTTTACTTTATATAAATGATCTACCCTTGAACATAAATTCACAATCAGTTTTATTCACTGAAATATTTCTGTCCTTCTTGAGAGCAATGACCCTGAACAAATTCCTTCAACTGTCACAAAACTAAAAGACAGTTTGGGAATCTGGTTCCAACTAAATGGGCTAAAATTGAATATTGGGAAAACACATTTGCTGCAGTTTAAAACTAAAATCTATAAGGTAAAAGAATTCCACATTATTCATAGAAACCAAGAACTGAAAGAAGCAGCCTGTGTTAGATTTTTAGGCATTCATTTAGACCAGAGTCTATCCTGGTCTTCACACATGAAGTATTTAGCAAGAAAATTAAACCACCCGAGATTTGCAATGAAGATTCTGTCATATTCAGTGAGAGAAAAAAAAAAAAAAAAAAAAAAAAAAAAAAAAAAAAAAAAAAAAAAAATTAGCCACAGCTACTTTGAATCGATTATAAGGCAGGGCATTATTTATTGGGGAGGCACAAGTAAAATTACTGGGATCTTAAAATTACAAAACCCAATTGATAGAAGTATGCCTAATTCAAAACCAAAAGTATCCTGTCACCAACTGTTAAGAAATTCAAAAATATTATGTGCTCCGTACTTGTACATTTATGAACTGATTATTTTTGTATACAGTAACCCCAAGTTAGTCATAGGCAATAACTTTAAACTTCAATACTGTACTACGAACAATGAGAATTTCTTGCTTCCCACTCATACATTAATGCTGTTTGCACAAACCCCAGAGTACATGGGCATGACATTTTCAACATTTTAAAAAAGAAACAAATCCTCAACGTGGAGATGGGACAACTAAAGCAAAAACTATGACATTTGTTAGTACAGAAATGTTATGTTTCCCTATAAGAATTTCTTAATGATAATATGGCACTCTGAACAAGAAAGCAAGTGGCTGAAATGTTTTGTTAATTAAGCTTAGAAGTTTTATGTCTAATAAATGACTGTAGTAATTATTCTCTCATTTTACAATAATACTGTTATTAGGCTAGACACAGTCTCCGTAAATTATAAATTAATAATTATTGTTTTTGTAATACACATAAATTATAATTGCAGTATTGGCGAGTCCCTTGTACATTAAATCTTATGATTTAACTCTGTATGTTATGGAACAATAAAAATTCTGTATCTGATTCACCCAGATACAGTGTTTATTGCAAGTGCATGGACTATCTCAGCACACCTTTTGGCCAACCCAAATTCCCACCTACCCTTGTCCACAGCCTCCATGCTCACTACTTTGAGATTCCCACTGAAGGGCAGGCATAATCATGCACCCGCATTGAAAATGGTGGATTCATTGTCCATCAGGATGAATCAGTTATATTAATGTGTGGTGTCTGTTCTTTTGGACGTGTTCAGAAGAACAGACGCCAGTTATTCATATGAAATGTCATTATTTATCATCCTTCCTGATGTTGGAATTTTAATAGTCACTAGTGTATATGCTGAGCATGTTCTGTGTTTGGGTAAAGGTGTATTATCAAAGTAAGTTACCTGAAAGTAAAGTGAACACATTTTTAAACCAGTTACATTTGCAATGATAATTCAATCATGGAGGAGGTTATTTTCTGATATTTTTCAAATACTGTTGAGGAATATGAACTATCACATGCCAAAATATACTTACTCTGCTTAACTTGTTTATTAATGCTTCTTTCATCATGTTTAAAGCCTCAAGTTCATCTATTTGGTTGTTCTCTCTTTCACATAGTTGCATGATTTCATCTGCCTTTTCCTTGTTATACTCATTAAGCTCATCGAGCCCAATCAATGAGTTGTCAATATTAGTTATCATTCTGTCATAAAATTCTGATAGATCTAGTCGTGGCTCTGTTGTTGATTCATCCTGAAAAGTAGAAACATTTAACAGAAAGTTTTTTAAGAACATAAGAAATGATTAAAAGTAAGAAATAGTTAAAAGGTTTCATGATCTATGGAACATTTAAATGTGACTGTAATAATTTAGTACAACAAGCAATACATATCACAAAAAAAGTTAAAGTGTGATGTGTAAGACAGAGAATAACAACGCTGAAGCTCCAGAAACCAAAACTGATGAAACTCAAGCTACAGAATTCTTAGACAATCAGATGCAAGTAATCTAAGATGGAATACATGAACATGCCAGTCAATGAATCAACTTCAGTACTGTCACCATGCATTACTGCACTACTGGACATTCAAAAACATTGTTGTACTTTCAAGACTGTGCAGTTGTAAGTGTATGCAAACTGTGACAAAGCAAGCTGGGATCTCTTTACCTCTTTTCTTATTTTGTCACGTGCCTCATTAAATTCATTTTATTTTCGTTTTGCTTACTAACCATTAACATAAATGAGCATAATCTGCATTTCCATAAAAGAGAAAGGTTGGATCTCAGTTTTAAAGAATATAGCACCAGGTCTAATTTTGTGCTTAGTTTTGTGTATGTAATTAATTTCCTAATTTATTTTGACCATTCCTAGTTAATACCTTTGCCACAGGGTGACATCAGTAATTATTTCATGACTTAAATACTATTGTTTATTTAAAAACAAATATAAATTCCATACTAATTATAAACATTTGCAAGAAGAACTACTAGGATTCTTAAAGTATTTAATTGGCTCTATTTAAAAACATATTAGCAAAGCCAGCCCTTATTTAATTCCAAAATAATTACCAGATTTGTCAAAAGTATTGTTTGTATAGCTATATCTCTCGATTTCATTATTTAAAAAATTAATTCAGCCTAACCTTTGCGGCAGAAGAAACTCTTAAAAAGAAGGAAATTTTCAATGTATTCAGTTAATTGAATGAGTTATGTTTTAATTGTAATTTCTTTAACTTAAACACTGAACAATGTATAGTTCCAGTGCCTGTTATGGTGAGGATATATAAAGGCCTGATTTTTGGTCCTGAGGCAGTCAGTCCATGGCCTATTTTCAAAGGGAAGATATGAACAGTTTTAAGTACTATCAATGCATCAACTTAATAGTGGAATTGGTGTAACACCAATAGCCTGTAGCTTAACACAATGATGGTGTCTGTTCAATTTGTTTGAGAAATAGTGCCACATGTACCTTATTATTCTGCAAGAACTGTGAGCTGTGTGGTTAGGTATTTACTGCTCATAGATGTTCAACAGCAAACTATTGTTGCAGTACACGGATGTTTGCCTGTAATCTGTTAATGAGGCTTAACATTTATCAATAGTGAACTGGCCATATAACTGTGTAATATTGGGGGTTTGGTAACAGTGAAAGTAAAGAACTGTTAAACACAACTGTGCAACTGTCATCTACATCATTTACAGTAGTCAATGTTGAACTTCCGCCCCCCCCCCCCCCCCAATTTTCAGCCAGTATGACAATGCAGTACATCGACACTGAGGACTATCAATGAAGAAACAAAGCACATGAATGTCACAAAATGATATGCAGATGATATGCAAAGACGTCAATTACATTTAAACACATTCATTACCATAACTTTGTTTACTTGTTGCTTAAGGTAACCAGAAAAATATAACTGTCATATCACACCTCCTTTCCTTTTTAAATGCAGTACACGCTTACAGTTATAAGCATTTTTGGCCATACATTAGCCACCTTCAGATTCAATGTAAATAGATGATTATCTGTGATTGTGAGTACAAAGAAAGAAAGATAAAATTTGCCCATATGAAATCTAGAGACAGTTGATTTACATGCATTGTTAAAAATGCCTACAGTATTCCTTGCTGACATGCATATACATTAAAAGTGCACTCCTGGCTACAGTGTACTGCAACTTTACCAAAACATACGCGTAATCTCTTAGATTTTCTTGGCGTAATTGATTAATGGAGTGCTTTCAATTCTTCAGCTGAGTTGTTGGTTACATTTTCAGATTTTCATGGCATGACAGATCAATGGTGTGCTTTCTGTTGTTCAGAAGAGTAGTTATTTTCCATGTTGTGCACAAATATTTTCCAGTCTTGGTAGGCTGCTGGGGGGAGTTGGCACCACATCTGCACACACAGGTCACCTGATTCCCGTAAATTTGGAGGGGGGGGGGGGGGGGGAGGCATGAGTTCTGACATCACGTTCAATCACATCCCAACATCCCACAGGTTTTAGATCCCGTCTAGATCCGGCGAGTTTTGGGGCCAGCACATTAATTGAAGCTAGCCACTGCGATCGTCGAACCACTCCATCACACTCCTGTCCATATGACACGGTGCATTATCTTGCTGACAAATGCCACTACTGTCGGGAAACCTAATCATCACGAAAAAGTGTACATGGTTTGCAACCAGTGTACAACACTCCTTGCCCATCACAGTGCCTTGTATGAGCTCCCTATATCTATGGAGGTTCATCTGGGTGTTCCCTTGATCACGGTGGAACTGCTGCCAGTTTGTCTCCATCCTGCAGTACAGGTGCCAAGGAGCTTTTGCCCCTGGAAGATGATACATTTGTGTGCTCCCATCAGCATGATGAAGAAGTTGTCAGGATTTATCAGGCCATACAGTGCTCTGCCACTGCACCAACGTCCAGTGCCAGTGGTCATGTGTCTATTTCCGTCATAGTTACTGATGTCACAGTGTTAATATTGGCACATGCATGGGTCTTTGGCTGCGGAGGTCTGTGACTGCAAGTGGCCAGTGAACTGCATGTTCAACCACACTTGTACTGTGCCCAGTATTAAAGTCTGATGTTAGGTGCACCACAGCTCACCATCTGATATGTTTTAGCAATCTGTGCAGCCTATGACATCCAACATCTGTAGTGAGGGGTGGCTGCACAACCCTACAACATCTGGATGTGGTTTCACCTTCATTTTGCTACATGTTGAAGACACTCACTACAGCACTGCTCAAAAACCTGAAAAACCATGTAGTTTTCCAAATAGTCTTGCTGAGCCGCTGGCCTATCACAATCTGCCCTCTGTCAGATTCAGATGCCTTTCCATGCTACACATGGACAGCACACTCACTGATACTGCATGCACCATGTGTGTCTCTGAATAGTTGTTACTCCTCATTAGGTGATGCTACTATCACTTGGATGGGTTTTTATCAATAGTAGGTTAGTCATCAAAATGTTCTGAATGACCAGTGTATGCTATCATCACACCCTATACTCAGCACTCAGTGCACTCTACACTTCCAGGGAGGGGGGGGGGGGAGGGAGATGTAGGCAGCTATATAGGGACTCTGCCCCATTGCAACACCAACCCATCTGGAGTGAAGACATAGTGTAGCAGCACTACTGAGTGTTTCGTCTGGTCTCTGACCATGATGTGTGTAGACGCATGTATTGAGTTTAGAACAAATTGTGTGTATTACAGGTTATATGTTTGTCTTTGCCTCAGTACTGATACTCAGTGTCTACGAGATTATGATACACCAAGTAACTGATTAATCCAGTCCATTTTATGGAGGTCTATTATAAGAAGGTGAGAAGTACAGCACTGGTACTATGGGTTATTCATATGACCCCATGCAGCTTCAAATGCTGAGTAACTACAGAGAACCTTATATACCTCTATTGTTCAAGACCATCAAACAATGAAAGAGTGCAAGAAGAGATTGTGGTGTATTTCTGAAATAAAAAAAAAAGAACAGTTCAGATTTATTTACTGTTGCCACATTCTTAAGGGCCATTTCACTTAGGATATATGGAAATAGTAGTAGCATATCTCTTTTTTTATAAGTGTTTTGTGTTCTTGTTTTACAACATGTTTTTTATTCTTGAGTATCTCTTCAGTATGTATCTATGTTGCATAAATTATATTTAATCTAATCCATATTTAATCTGTATCAAACTGCATTTTGGGGGCAGGAGATGACCCCAACTCTTGAAAAGATGTAATTTCAGTATCACTATAAAACCAAGGAAAGATGATAAATGCCTAAGAGGCAGCTGCACTAGTATTTCCTATGACAGCAGTTCTCACGCGTGTTTCTTTCAATCCTTTGAAACCTGAAGACACTATCTGGAGGCATTATAGCCTCATACAGCTCCATTAACAGGGCTCCTGAGAATAGCTACCTATCTGTGTACAGTCCTTCCTGTCATGTTGCTCTTGCCAACATCAAGTCAAGGAAATTCTGTCAGGTAAGTTTGAACAGAATTATCTTCTTCAGGGAAGTTTCTTCATCATTGTCACATTTGCCACTAAATTAATAGGATTATGTTCATAATAAGGAGACCAGCAAAATGCTCTTTATACTGTACAAGGCTGTGAGCTACATCTGTTGCATTTTCCATACCATGCATGCCTGCCACTGTTACCCATCAATTGCAACTCATCATCCAGATGTTAATGCAGTTGATGATAGAAACAGAATTATAATTCACTACTGCAATGTTTGTTTGAATTTCTTTCCACAGTTCCAAGTGTATTTAGCGTTTACCTGCATTATACTGGGTTGATGCATAAGTTTGTAGCGTTTTTCATAAGTTTAATAAACACAACAGTTGCACATAACAGAGACTATAGTTATCAATAACACATTGTCCTTTGCTATTTACAACAGTTTTCCATGACTGCAAATATCATGTGGACTTCAAGTAAAGAACATGTCAAGTCATGTTCAGAGTGCATTTGCATCCAGAAACAAAGTTCCTTAAAGGTTGTTTGATAGAGAGCAGTAAAAGTAAAAATCTGAGGGCTCAAGGTCAAGTGAATAAGGTGACTGTGTAATGACTTTCCAACCCAGCTTCTGTACAGCATTTTTTGTCAGTCTATCAAAATGTGAGTGGGTCTTATCGTAGAGTAGCATCACTTCATGCAGTCTTTCTGCTATTTGTTCTTGTAATGGATCTGCAGGACGTCTCCATTGTTGACAACAAATGTGAGCATTAATGGTTACATCTTGGGAAAGCTTTTTGTAGCACAACAGACTGTCACTTTTCTATCAGATACACAACATCATCTTTTGTGGACACACACAGGCCTTTGTATCAGCAATTGCTGCTTTGTATGGGCTCTACTGTTCCTCTTTTCCTTACGTTAGTATAAGGATACCATTTTTCATCACCAGTAATGATACAGGATAGGAATGGTTGGTGTTATCCATGAGTCAATTGATGAGAAGCAAGCAGGGATGCACATACAATCATGCACTGATTTTTGTGATTTTGGCTTAAACCATGGAGTACCCACACATCCAATTTTTGAACCTTCCCATTGAATGCAAATGTCACTTGATGGTACAATGATCACAGTTCATCACATTTGCCAGTTCTGGAGTACAGTAATGTGGGTCACTGTGAATTAATTCGTGTAAATGATCTTCGCCTAACCCTGAAGACCTTTCTGAATTTGGGGAGTTACTAATGTCAAAACGGTCCACCTTAAAACAACAAAACCATTTTCTTGCCACGCTCAAATGTTTCTGGCTGTTTCCACTGCCAACATCCCTCTACTGAACTCAAATAGACGAATAAATGAGAAATGTTCAAATTTCTCCACTTGTCATGCCATTTTCTAGCAGCCACAGCTCTGGTCACGGTCTCCAAATGACAAAATTACACCATGTAAACTCAAATAGCAACAGTGAACCGCAAACAGAATATTACAATTCGTAAATAAACCCACAACCACCGGAATACCAACATGGAAAATAAAAACACTAAGAACTTAGTGCACCAGCCTAATAAATGAAGGCCACTGTTTTGAATATGAATGATTTGGTGATGTTCGTGCCTTTTTTCTAAATAATAACTCGTCTTGGTTGCCACATCTGATGGCTCTGTAGGGGAGGTCCCTTAAAACACTGAATATTTGTAATTCACTTAGATAGTGGCTGTGGCATGTAGACTGGGTAGACCTCGAATTTTACATAACCTTTGGAAGATGCTCACTTGATTGCAAATGCTAGATGTATGACTTAGCAAACCCTACAAATCAAAAAATCATCAATACTGTCCACTTTCAATGATGTAGATGGCTGTGGGTGCCTACAGGATGAACTCCACAGCCAGTTTGTGTACTGAAGCTACTGAGACAACCATCTACTCCAGTTCCTCATGATGTGTATGACATACAGTTTTTTTATTGATTCCTCGGTGACAGATATTACATCTGGTTGGTCACTCCAATACGCAGAAGGCCTTTATATATTATGCAGCTGCTGCAAAGCCAGCCCGTATGTGTGCAAAGCAAGACTTTATGTTACCAGTATTTGATATGGACCAGATTCTGGTCCTTGCATAGATATTATAGTCTTGCCTGAAACAGTTAAGAGTAATGTGATAAAAATGATTTTAATTGCACATTACACGTGTTATACAACCAAAAATATTTTTAGAAAATGGTCTCTTTTATAATTAAAAGCTTGCCAAATGTTAACTATGTTCTCTGTACTTATGTTTGATTGCTTTCTTAAAGAAATTTAGCTCCTATCTGGTAATAACCATTAGCTATTTGAAATTGGTGTGTTTATAAAACTGTATTGCTTACTTGCTTCTTGGATTCCAATAGCTTGCAGTGACTCAGAACTGGCCTGTGTAGGGGGGAGGGTGGGATGAGCACTGGTCATACAGTGTCATCCCTTAACGTTATGTAATGTCACATGTCCAAATCCTTAAGGACAAAGATGCAGGCAAAGGAGTGCATGTGAGGTAGGAGAGTGAGTAATAGAAGTATAAAATTCAGGCTTTGTTCAAAACCTATGGCATTTGAGATGTTATGGACAGACACAGAGCAAAACCTGAGGATTTGATGACGCCTGCTGGAAAACTGTGAGTAAAAGACAATGCTAATGCCATGTGTTGCATTTGAATTGAGATCGAGTACTTGCAATTTGAATTTTTGATAACAATGCACTACTGCTCGTGAAATATGGGAGACACTGAGCATGGTTGATGAACAAACACTCGAAGTGAACAAACTGTCATTTGTGAAAAACTTCCATGAGTACTAATTGAACATGAGTGATCTGGTGTCATGGCATAGTGCAAAAATCTTGAACACTGATGGGGCTTAACTCAAAGACTTGGGTGAAACCATTTCAAACGTAGCGATCATGGCCAAGATCTTTGGAAGTTTCAACCACTAGTCACTGCCTGAGACAGTGTGCTTGCAGATCAGCAAACGATTCTCAAAATTCCGAGAATGGTCCATTGCCGAAGAAAGACTTTATCTTAAGGCTGGAAGAATGACCATATAGGCGCAAGGAAGAAGAATCCGAGTCAGGCGAATTCAAGAGGAAAATTTACTTGATGGATCTGTGGGAAGGAAGATCATCTGTCAAGAAATTGTAACTAGAAGAAGAAGAAAAACAGCGAGCAAGTTAAAGGTACTATAAATAATGTAAATGCCTTTGTTGTTACCAATGGAGGCTCAAGCGAAAGAGGCCTACATGATAAAGTGGTTTGTGAGAGTATGCCAATATAAGCGACGTCTCAATTACCAACAACAGGGCATTGCAGTACTTCACTTTTCGGCGGGAGTGGTCCCACGAAATTGACGATTGTCAAAACATCGAAATTTCACTTGGAGATAACGCTAAATGCGAAGTAAAAGGAATCGGATCAATTAAAATAAAATACAGAAATTAGTAAACAGGCGTTGGGAAGACAGACGAATTGATTTGGAAATTTATGGTAAGTTCCTATGGGACCAAACTGCTGAGGTCACCGGTCCCTAAGTTTACACATTACTTAAGCTGATTTAAACAAACTTACGCTAAGGACAACACACACATCCATGCCCGAGGGAGGGCTCCAACCTCCGACGAGGGGAGCTTCGCGAACCGTGGCAAGGCGCCCAAGACCGCGCGACTGCCCCGCACAGTACAGGAAGGTGGGGGAATTACACGCATGTGGGTAATCCCACACAGGCTGATTTACGCAGTTTGAATGGTTCAAGCTGTTTCCAGTTGGTGCTACACCCAGCCGGCAGGAGTAAAAACTACTACGCAGCTTACGCCAGCCATTTTCCAGTGGCATTGTTGGAGCAGTGAAGTATCGTTAATTTTCGGCGTGTCTCATGCAATTTTGGTCAGCTGTATTTTGCAAGGTAACTGCTACTATAAGTTGCTTTAATGTAATTCTTGCGTATCAACTACTAATCCTAGATGAAACCTTTAATTTAATTGTAGATTTGTCCCGCTATTTGAATTAGGTGCCAAGTTATGCTTAGATTAGTCATCGAACTTACGGTGGGGTAATGCCACGCAGCTGTTGAAGTGCGTGGTATTCCCCCTTGCAGGTTATATTTTCAATTCTAACGATATTTTTTTTTTTTTTTTTTTTTTTTTTTTTTTTTGTGGGTAGATATTATAAAAGAAAATCCCAGAAAGCAAAATGCACGCAAGAAGACGAAACAAGCCAAGGGAAAGCCTGAGGGAAAGTCAGTGATCCTTACAGCAACTCCATAGAAGAATAAACTGCTAACCGAGTTATCAATAAAGAAACAAAAAGAAACCATGAAAAAGAAAGCTGAAGGAAACAAGAGAACAAATATTAAGGATAAAGCAGATAAGTGCATAAATCTGCACTTAAAAAAGTCTCGAAGAAGAAACAGTCATTATATAAGAAGAAACACCACCAAGAAAGTGAAAGTAGCAGTGAGGATGACCTAAATCTGGACTTGCAGAACATTTGTGATGACGATGAATTGGATGATATTGATCCATTGGCGATTTCAGAAGATGTCTGTTTAGTTTGTGGAGAGTTTGGGAAAGATGGAGAACTATGGTCCGATGTATTTCTTGTAGCAGATGGAGTCATGAAGAATGAAGTGGCTGGAACACTCCAAAAGGTTACAAGTGCAATCTTTGCTGTATGAGAAAATGAACTCTTTTCACATCAATAAAAATGTAAAACACGAAAATTATAAGAGATGTTTGTAGAATTACATTATTTCGTTCTTAAATATGCTGTTTACTATTTGTAATAACTAATAAGCAAATAAAAACAGCAAGAATTGTATATTTTTATGGTTTGTTTGTTTTACGTGTTATTACCCAGTACTTTGCGTGTCATTACCCTCAGGGGTGGGGAACACCACGCATTTGCACTTTTTTATTTTAATGTTCAGAATTAAGCTACTGTTTATAACTATTTACAGACGATTGGAATATGTGGAGAAATGTCCATTGTATGGTATGTACTTATTTTGGTAGGTTTTAATGACGTAACAAATGGTTCACATCAATTTTTCCTTAGGTGCGTGTATTTTCCCCACTCTCCCCAGCGAACTAATGATATGCTGTACGTCCATGAACAAGGACGAATTTGTTTTCTGTTGGTGCTTATACGACGAAAGGTTTTGGAGTGAGCTTTAGGCCTATAGATAGGCCTAAGTTTGTACACATTTCTCTCAATAATTATGTCATTGTTCAAAGAATAAAACAAGAAAATCAGATTTACAGAATGTTGTTCGTCTCAAAACCCAATGTAACATGAATTTGACGGGCATGAATCTCTAAATCCGGCGCTGAAGACGGGGTCATAGGAAAGTCAAATGCGAATTTGGTCATAATAGGTCTTTTCAAGGGAACAAGTATGTCTGATGTGGCGGCATTCTGTCGTGAAACGTGTCAATATGGAAAGCGCACCGTTAGTCTTTTAACAAGAAAATCGAAACAAGAAATTCGGAATCAGCGATTTCATACACAGCGATGTATGCAGACCAACACAGGTCGAATTACTCGGTGGGGCAATGTATTTTGTAACGTTCAAGGGCGACGCATCTGGTTTTCGTCATGTCTGTCTTTTCAAAAGTAAGTCTGACGTTTTTAATCGTTTCAGGGAAGTCAAGAAGTCTATGTCGAACAGGCTGTGTAAAACTATGAAGTCCCTGAGGATCGAAGGATGGAATATTTGAATAACAGTATGAAAAGCTATCTCATCAAATGTGGAAAAGCACCCGAGGCAACGGCACTGTATACAGTACTCCTCAACGGAATGGAATTTCGCAACGAGAATTTCAATGAGGGAATCCTGAGCATCCATAAATCTGGTTCGAAGCACGATTGTGTGGATTTACGTAATTTTTTCTCTTTTACAGACTTGAATATCGAAGACTCTGAAGGCGAAAATGGAGAACATGATGTCGAGCTGCCAGCTGAAGATGAGAGGAAAGAATGAATAGAGAGGGATCGAGGTAATGAAAATAACTCGAAGATCAACAGCAGTGTTACAGATTACGTGACAGGAGCCACATTGGACCCTCGACCAAATATGATGCCAACTATACAGACTGTATGAACCAAACACTTACAGAGAGGCAATCTTGTGTCCAGATAACGAAAAATGGAAACTTAGGAACTCGAAGTGAAGCATGTGAATGAAACTTGAGTCATCGTACCAAACGAGATACAATGAACAACAGATTCAAACTGGGTTTTCAGAGTCAAGCATCAAAAACTAAAAATAGTCCCCCAATATAAACCTTGACTTGTTGATCGATGATTTACTCAACGTCCTGGACTGGATTACAATGAAACTTTCTCGCCAGTAATGACACATGACTCCTAACGCACTTCGCTCGCGCTTTTGACCGCAGAAGATTTTGAAATGTTGCAGTATGATGTTGAAACGGCCTTTTTATGTGGAAAACTGTACGAGTAAATTTATATGTCTGTGTCACAAGGTGTAATGCTGGATGATGTATGATTTAAAGCAGGCCTGACGTTGTTGGAACCAAACATATTGTAGATTCTTGAAGGAGCATGATTTCAAACAGAGCGACGCAGATAAGTGTATTTTCACTTGGAAAGTAGGAAATGGTCTGTATTTCTTGGCTCTGTAAGTAGACGCTGGGCTGTTGATTGAAAAAAGCAAAGAATCATTCAAAGCCGTTGTAGACGAAATGGCAGAAGCGTTTGTAATAACAGTTTCAGAAGGGAGACTCTTTGAGGAAAGGAAATTGAGGAAACAGTGGAGAAAAACCATTTTTTGTGCACCGAGCAGCATATGCAACGGAAATCTTGAAACGTTTTAACACTTAAAATTCCAATCCCATATCTGTCCTGACGGATCCAAATGTGAAGTTATACCCAGCGGATGAAAACGCGTCAGTTACCGGTACAGCGAAATTTCCATTCATGTTACTGAGGTCCCCATTGTCTATAGTTTCATTACAAGTCAAGTACAGAGAATGAAATTTCACCCTAGATTGTTTACACACAACTGCAGAAGAAGTCAGTAAGTTGGTCTTACGAGAAAGAGTTCATGAGTTATTGTATCTTCATTGTTAACGAACATGACCACACCAGTTTTAATCCTTTCCTCGCTTCTGCCATCATTTCTGCAATGGCTGTAATCCTTAGCACTGATGGCACTGATGTTTTCAAAATGAGTTTCCTGGTGGCCTGGACACATTTTTCTTGGCTCTGTGAAAGTTTCACTTTGTCCACGTATCTAAAATCCATTCAGATTCCACTGGAGTATGGAAACTGTTTTACTGGTGAGTTGTTTCCTTTCTTTCCTGTTTTCTTTCTTACATGAATAGATGTCTACAATGTTTAGTGTGGATTAAAGTTCGCTCTGCTAAATTTCAGATTATACATTTTCAAAAGGAGATTCTCCACCAGGAAAGACTAGTCTTGTGTGGTCTCATCCTTTGTGCAGATTTTGTGGGTTCTCTCCCTCCCCTTCTCCCCACTCTGTATGCTTCTCTCTCTGGGTTGGAGACATTGCTGGTGTAACTTTGTGTTCATAAACTGTAGCAGATCATTTTCCTCTGGAAACAATTCCTTTTGGCACTTTCCGCTTTCTGATTGCCATGATAGGTGAGGATTGATTCTATTTAAAGTTTAAAAATACAATATCACTGCCTTGAACTGCTGGTAAAATACTTTATTTATAGAACCCATTTCAGTTGTATGACCATCATCAAGTTCATAAAAGTATTCATGTTGAACAAAATATTCAATGATTAACCCCATGTGATAAAATCATGAATAGTACACTATAATCATATTGTAATATAAATTATCTCACCAACCCGTAAAGACTGTGTCAGGGAGTGTACACATCCATGTAAAACTGTAATCAGTTACAGTTTCAACATTGGTGTGCAGTTTTTAATAGATTGCATGGATATCATACTACACAAAATATTATGTAACAATGATGACTAGGACCAAGCAGGTGCAAGGTTAAGTACATAGATATTACATAAAACATGTGATAATTAATGTGAAAAGTTACAGATATGCAACATACTCAGTTAGACAATTACAGTGAAAACATACCTGGTCTGAACAAGTGCAGTAAAAAAAAAAAAAAAAAAAAAAAAAAACAGTTAGCAAGAAACCTAAGCCTAAACATTTATGTATCCAGATCGCAAAGCAAGCGACTGCTGTCACAAATTTGGAGTACAGGTCCATGATGCCACCTGGGAATGATCTGCCAGGCTACACATTTACAATGTGTTCCATGATCGGATTCCATGCTCCACAACTGCATTCTGCTAAGCTTTCCATGCCCCATTTGAACAACAAGTCTTGAGATCTATCAATGCCTACCCTAAACTGGTTCAGGCAGCTCCATATTTGACAGGGTAAATCTGTTACCAGAATTCTCTCTGCTGCTTGTGAGATAATGTTCAAGTTCCCAATTTCTTTATTGTTGGCAACATGCTCAGTCCATTTGCCAAGATCGTAGTAGTTTCACCAAATTCAGATCTCACCAGGCAGGGCAACAAGACCTAAGATGATTTTTGGGAGGAGGTATAAAGTTTTCTGGATGGGGTGATAATCTGCCTGGCTGGTTATTTTTAATAACTCCATTTCAGTGGCAGTTACTGTATGAAGTTGAGAAGGTGCAATATTGTCTAGGATTGGAAGCCGCGGAATGGGAGTAGATTTCAATGTGCCTGTTACAATCCTCATTGCTTCTTTTAGCTGGACATCAACTTTGGTGGTATGGTGGCTCCTGTACCACACTGAAGCACAGTATTCTGAGGCAGAGTAGTTTAAGGTGAACACAGTGCTTCTCTACGTTTTCGCATTTGCTCCCCAGGAGGTTCCAGGTAGTTTTCTGATAATGTTGTTCCAAGATTTTTTTTTTTTTGTGTAATTTTTGTCAGACGTTGCTTACACATCAATCATGTATCCAGAGTGACTACTAGGTATGTGGGGCAGGTGTTGTGCTAAACTGTTTTTCCTCCAAAGTAAACAGAAAGCTTTTTGTGAGCAAATTTGTTGCTAAGATGGAAACCACTGACTTGTCATTTTTGAGGATAAGTTTTAAGGCACCATTTCATGTAGTACTTCAGCACTATTTCTAGGTCTTTTGTTAGTTGATCACTTCCTTGCCAGTGCCATATCATCAACATAGACAAATTTAGTTGATGCTGTATGTGGTACATCATTCATATATATGTATTAAAAAGAAGCGGTGGCAGGACTGACACCTGGGGTAGGTCATTTTTGAGAGTATGGGTACAACTGGATATTTCATTAATATGTACTGAAATTCTTGTATTACTAAGCATATTCTAGAATGATCTGGTGATCTTTTGACATGGAATTGCTTGTTGTAGTTTGTATATCATCCACTTTTTCGAGACCATTTCCTATGCCAAAGATAAAATTATAAATGAGGATGTTCCTTTCAGTCATTTTTGAAAACCAGCTTCTATGTATGAGGTTAGTGCCAGAACTTGGTCAGCACATCGCAATACACTTCTAAAGCTGGCTTGTTCTGAAATTACTGATTTATTGATGGTAGGAGAAATTCTGTTATATAATAATCTCTTTAGGAGTTTACATTACATGTTTAGAAATGTGATGGACTGATAGCTTGAAGGACTATCTGCTGGCTTTCCTAGTTTGAGAAGAGCACGGATTTTGGATTTACTAAAATCATTAGGTATGTCATAGGTCTGGAGCATGTCACTGTACAAATTCAGCAGCCACAGTTTGGTTGTCCCACCTAGGTTTTTCAAGAACTCATGGAAAAACACAACCTTGGCTAGATGTCCTTCTGAGTATCATTTGTTTCATAGCTGAATTTAGATCTACCATTGCGAATGCCTGTGACTGTTGCAAATCATGTGGAAGTGAATGAGCTGTGAGAGTCACTGCCTTTTTTATTTCCCTTGTGAACATCTTGTGTAAAGACGAAAATTTTGAAATTTCCGCTAGGTGACCAGATTAGAGTTCCATAAATGTGTATTATTCACGATTTTATCGCCTAATGATAACTGTTTTATGTTTGAACTAATGTGGTGCTGTATATACTTTTATGAACCTGATGATGGTGAGATGACTGAAACTGGCTGTGTAAAAAAAGTATGCTACCAGCAGCTCAAGATGGTAATGTGACATTTTTGAAATGTGTAAGAGCTGTGTGGCACCACCTCCTTTCTTGGTCGAACAATAAAAACTTGTGTTTTAATCAGGGTTGTGATGCAATAATTATTGGAATATTTGGTAAAATATACAGAGGTATAAGTGAAATACTACCTGTTATTTAAAGTTACCACCATATTCAGGTTAACATTTGGCAGTTGTAAATACCGCTGTTTTAAAATTGAGTGGTATGTTCTCAAGTGATTTCAAGTAAAGAGAATATTTTATTTGATGCAAGCCATATGTTGGGCTTTTGTGGAGTGGGAATGCGCTAAGTGCACGTGAAAGATGTTTTGGTTCACTATGAAATTTGCTTTGGATGACTAGCAGCTGTCTTCTGATGGCCAACTATTATAGTTCTTTCACTTTCTGTAGGTACTTACTATGCACTTTCTAATTGTACAACATGCTCATTTTTAGTGACATTTAGCAGTTGTGATAAAATTGTAAGTGTACATGTCTTCTGTAATGGGTTTGTAGCCCATTACTTATTAAGCCAAAATTGTGTAGAAGTTGTATCAACTAAATTTTTGAAGGAAGCTTTGATCAATTAACTGACACATAAGTTTAGACAACATATCTGTGGAGTGCATCAATCTGGTTCTCCACTTAGGATAAAATAAACAGTCGAGATCGCTATAACATTTATTCATATGAATCGTTTTGGCTTATGTTAAAGCCATCCTCAAATTTTTTAGGTCCCCTACGGCTGGTGCTAGCAGCTCGTTGGTTTTTCATATGATACCATGATCATGGTATCATGTGAAAACTGAGAAACTGCTAGCAAAAGCTATAGGGGGCAGAAAAATTTGAGGATGGCTTTAACATAAGCCAAAACGATTCATATGAATAAATGTTATAGCGATCTCGACTGTTTATTTTATCCTAAGTGGAGAACCAGATTGATGCACTCCACAGATATGTTGTCTAAACTTATGTGTCAGTTAATTGATCAAAGCTTCCTTCAAAAATTTAGTTGATACAACTTCTACACAATTTTGGCTTAATAAGTAATGGGCTACAAACCCATTACAGAAGACATGTACACTTACAATTTTATCACAACTGCTAAATGTCACTAAAAATGAGCATGTTGTACAATTAGAAAGTGCATAGTAAGTACCTACAGAAAGTGAAAGAACTATAATAGTTGGCCATCAGAAGACAGCTGCTAGTCATCCAAAGCAAATTTCATAGTGAACCAAAACATCTTTCACGTGCACTTAGCGCATTCCCACTCCACAAAAGCCCAACATATGGCTTGCATCAAATAAAATATTCTCTTTACTTGAAATCACTTGAGAACATACCACTCAATTTTAAAACAGCGGTATTTACAACTGCCAAATGTTAACCTGAATATGGTGGTAACTTTAAATAACAGGTAGTATTTCACTTATACCTCTGTATATTTTACCAAATATTCCAATAATTATTGCATCACAACCCTGATTAAAACACAAGTTTTTATTGTTCGACCAAGAAAGGAGGTGGTGCCACACAGCTCTTACACATTTCAAAAATGTCACATTACCATCTTGAGCTGCTGGTAGCATACTTTTTTTACACAGCCAGTTTCAGTCATCTCACCATCATCAGGTTCATAAAAGTATATACAGCACCACATTAGTTCAAACATAAAACAGTTATCATTAGGCGATAAAATCGTGAATAATACACATTTATGGAACTCTAATCTGGTCACCTAGCGGAAATTTCAAAATTTTCGTCTTTACACAAGATGTTCACAAGGGAAATAAAAAAGGCAGTGACTCTCACAGCTCATTCACTTCCACATGATTTGCAACAGTCACAGGCATTCGCAATGGTAGATCTAAATTCAGCTCTGAAACAAATGATACTCAGAAGGACATCTAGCCAAGGTTGTGTTTTTCCATGAGTTCTTGAAAAACCTAGGTGGGACAACCAAACTGTGGCTGCTGAATTTGTACAGTGACATGCTCCAGACCTATGACATACCTAATGATTTTAGTAAATCCAAAATCCGTGCTCTTCTCAAACTAGGAAAGCCAGCAGATAGTCCTTCAAGCTATCAGTCCATCACATTTCTAAACATGTAATGTAAACTCCTAAAGAGATTATTATATAACAGAATTTCTCCTACCATCAATAAATTAGTAATTTCAGAACAAGCCAGCTTTAGAAGTGTATTGCGATGTGCTGACCAAGTTCTGGCACTAACCTCATACATAGAAGCTGGTTTTCAAAAATGACTGAAAGGAACATCCTCATTTATAATTTTATCTTTGGCATAGGAAATGGTCTCGAAAAAGTGGATGATATACAAACTACAACAAGCAATTCCATGTCAAAAGATCACCAGATCATTCTAGAATATGCTTAGTAATACAAGAATTTCAGTACATATTAATGAAATATCCAGTTGTACCCATACTCTCAAAAATGACCTACCCCAGGTGTCAGTCCTGCCACCGCTTCTTTTTAATACATATATATGAATGATGTACCACATACAGCATCAACTAAATTTGTCTATGTTGATGATATGGCACTGGCAAGGAAGTGATCAACTAACAGAAGACCTAGAAATAGTGCAGAAGTACTACATGAAATGGTGCCTTAAAACTTATCCTCAAAAATGACAAGTCAGAGCTTTCCATCATAGCAACAAGTTGGCTCAGAAAAAGCTTTCTGTTTAGTTTGGTGGAGAAAGAGTTTAGCACAACACCTGCCCCACATACCTAGGAGTCACTCTGGACAGATCACAACGTCTGGCAAAAACTACCCAGAAAATAAAATCTTGGAACAACATTCTCAGCAAACTACCTGGAACCTACTGCCGCTTCAAATTGGAGCATCATTTCCGCGTGCCACCTGGACACTGCGGGAAACGCCTGCCGCCGCCGCTACCGCGTGTGGCGCTGCGTCGCTCTAGAGTGAACTAGCCTTATGTTGGCGGATGTGTTCCCTAATCCTAAACTGGGATAGGTCAGTAGAAGGTCGTAGGTTCTGGTCGGTAGTGATTTGCTTGTGGTTCCAGCCAAATTAGCCATCTGTCAGGACTGTGACACGTAGCTATTGTTGTCTACTGTATTCCTGTCTTGTACTTCTATATACAGGGTCGTACAAAAAGGTACGGCCAAACTTTCAGGAAACATTCCTCACACACAAATAAAGAAAAGATGTTATGTGGACATGTGTCAGGAAACGCTTAATTCCCATGTTAGAGCTCATTTTAGTTTCGTCAGTATGTACTGTACTTCCTCGGTACAGCGCCAGTTGGCCCAGTTGAAGGAAGGTAATGTTGACTTCGGTGCTTGTGTTGACATGCGACTCATTGCTCTACAGTACTAGCATCAAGCACATCACTACGTAGCATCAACAGGTTAGTGTTCATCACGAACGTGGTTTTGCAGTCAGTGCAATGTTTACAAATGCGGATTTGGCAGATGCCCATTTCATGTATGGATTAGCACGGAGCAATAGCCGTGGCACGGTACGTTTGGATCGAGACAGATTTCCAGAACGAAGGTGTCCCGACAGGAAGGCGTTCGAAGCAATTGATCGGCGTCTTAGGGAGCACGGAACTTTCCAGCCTATGACTCGCGACTGGGGAAGACCTAGAACGACGAGGACACATGCAATGGACGAGGCAATTCTTCGTGCAGTTGACGATAACCCTAATGTCAGCGTCAGAGAAGTTGCTGCTGTACAAGGTAACGTTGACCACGTCACTGTATGGAGAGTGCTACGGGAGAACCAGTTGTTTCCGTACCATGTACAGCGTGTGCAGGCACTATCAGCAGCTGACTGGCCTCCACGGGTACACTTCTGCGAATGGTTCATCCAACAATGTATCAATCCTCATCTCAGTGCAAATGTTCTCTTTACGGATGAGGCTTCATTCCAACGTGATCAAATTGTAAATTTTCACAATCCACATGTGTGGGCTAACGAGAATCCGCACGCAATTGTGCAATCACGTCGTCAACACAGATTTTCTGTGAACGTTTGGGCAGGCATTGTTGGTGATGTCTTGATTGGGCCCCATGTTCTTCCACCTACGCTCAATGGAGCACGTTATCATGATTTCATACGGGATACTCTACCTGTGCTGCTAGAACATGTGTCTTTACAAGTACGACACAACATGTGGTTCATGCACGATGGAGCTCCTGCATATTTCACTCGAAGTGTTCGTACGCTTCTCAACAACAGATTCGGTGACCGATGGACTGATAGAGGCGGACCAATTCCATGGCCTCCACGCTCTCCTGGCCTCAACGCTCTTGACTTTCATTTATGGGGGCATTTGAGAGCTCTTGTCTACGCAACCCCGGTACCAAATGTAGAGACTCTTCGTGCTCGTATTGTGACGGCTGTGATACAATACGCCATTCTCCAGGGCTGCATCAGCGCATCAGGGATTCCATGCGACGGAGGGTGGATGCATGTATCCTCGCTAACGGAGGACATTTTGAACATTTCCTGTAACAAAGTGTTTGAAGTCACGCTGGTACGTTCTGCTGCTGTGTGTTTCCATTCCATGATTAATCTGATTTGAAGAGAAGTAATAAAATGAGCTCTAACATGGAAAGTATGCATTTCCGGACACATGTCCACATAACATATTTTCTTTTTTTGTGTGTGAGGAATGTTTCGTGAAAGTTTGGCCGTACCTTTTTGTAACACCCTGTATGTCCGCCTGCTTCGCTGGGCCCGGCTTCGATTTCCGGCCGGGTTGGAGATTATATCCTCTCGGAGACAGGCTGTTGTGTTGTCCTCATCATCATTTCATCCTCACCATCAGCCGCAAGTCGCACAATGTGGCGCCGACTGCAATAAGAATTGCACTTCGCGGCCGAACCCGACTGGTACATCCCTGCCAACAATGCCATACGCTCATTTTTTTTCTCGTGAGTATAATTCGTACAGTTGTCTATCCTTGTGGTATGTATACTTTATTGTTGCAATTAGGACCTTTATTAGTCATGTCAATACATACTTTGATTTCAGTTTCGATTACGAACAGCGTTTAAGCGATTTTTTACCTCTGTGCGTGACTTCTGTTTTCACGGAGGAATTAAGGTTAAAGTGCTTAAGCTGTGGAGTCAGGTGTGGTTCGTTCCATTGCATTGCTCTTCACCCCGTGGCGGTCAATGTGGGGTCCTGACTTGCTTTCTCCGCTCCTTGCCATCCGCGCCAAGGATTGCAAACCGTACAAAAAGCGGCGCGCGGTTCTGACAGCGCGGGATGCTTGGCACTTGCCGCAGCTATAAACCGCCTCTGTTGACGTGCATTTTCTATATCCTACGTTTCTCAAAGCTTTTATTTTTGAAGCGACTGCTTGATATATTGTTACTTCGTGTTCCAGTACAGTACATTATAATGGAAGAGATCATTGATCTAACACAAACATTGTAAACACAACAGCAGCTAACGCAGAGGTTAAGGCTAATTTCTGTGTTACAAATTCTGAAACGATACTTCAATTAGCGAATCAGCTGTAATACTTGTAAGCCGGCCGGTGTGGCCGTGCGGTTCTAAGCGCTTCAGTTTGGAACCGCGTGACCGCTACGGTCGCAGGTTCGAATCCTGCCTCGGGCATGGATGTGTGTGATGTCCTTAGGTTAGTTAAGTTTAAGTAGTTCTGAGTTCTAGGGGACTGATGACCTCAGTAGTTAAGTCCCATAGTGCTCAGAGCCATTTGAACCATTTGTAATACTTGTAATGGTGCTATATGTGTATTGTCTACGTGAGACATCTCTGCCTTGCTTGGCCTCTATACATATTACTGCGTTAGTATATTTGGTTCTTCATTTCTAATCTATAAAAGTGGCAAACCACCCAAAATTTAGGTTGTACAAAAAATTAAAGTTTGTGGGAACAGACAACAGAAACTTTTGGTAGCGTAATAATTACAATCTTGCGGCAGGAAGGCCTACCAAGTAGCAGGAAAATTAAAACTAGTAACAGGTAAAAACTGTTTTCAGTGAGTACAAGTAAACCACAAATTACTTCTGTTACTCACCCCTTCCTCTGTCAATGGATACATTGTGTCCAGCCCTTCCCACGGTTCTGACGCCAGTGTGTGTTCCACTTTCTCTGAGAGTGAGGCGCGCTTCGCTTTCTCTGCACCGTCTTTCTGGTTTCAGATACAATATATTTAATTGGCACATAATTGTGTTTAGTTGGTTGTATTTAACTTGTAATAAAAACCAACAACTGCCTACATTAGTAACCTACAGCAACAGACAAGATACAGAGAACTCTGAAACACTTACTGATTTATATGCAGATGTCGGCCAATATTTCCGAGCTCCAACCTCCTTTTGGGATGCATCCAATGTTACATGTAACACAAAAGTACAATCAAAATTTTACAATTATGTTATGTAAAGTGTGTTTAGAAAGTACTGGGAATTTTGTAATTTTGCGTGTTGTATTAGCCTGATTCCCACGATTTTTTTCGTTGCTGTGTTAGCCATGTTGGAGATTTATTTATTTATTGTTTACGTAGCCTAACCAGATTAAGTCTTAAGGTCCCTTCTCACATCGGGCCAGGAACAATGCATAACAAGAAAGGTTGTACAGCACTGTCAGTTCCTATGCATATTTCTTATTCAGTTATATAGAGCTGAGAAATTATTATGAGGAGAGCTATAATTAATAACGCAAATAATAACAGCAAATAATAACAATAACTGGAATTAATAATAACAATAATAATAATAGATAAAACACACATTAAAATAGACAATCCACCAAACATAACAGACATGGAACACTTCTGGAGCAACATATGGTCAAACCCGGTACAACATATCAGGCATGCACGGTGGATACAAGCAGAAACAGACACATACAAGATGATAGCACAAATGCCTGAAGTGATAATTTTGCAACATGAAGTCACCCAAGTAATTAGTTCTACTCACAATTTGAAAGCCCCTGGAAAAGATAAAATAGCAAATTTCTGGCTAAAGAAGTTCACCTCAACACATTCACATCTAACTAAATTATTTAACAGTTACATTGCAGACCCATACACATTCCCTGATACACTTACACATGGAATAACTTATCTGAAACCTAAAGATCAAGCAGACACAGCAAACCCAGCTAAATATCGCCCCATAACATGCCTACCAACAATATACAAAATATTAACTTCAGTCATTACACAGAAATTAATGACACATACAACACAGAACAAAATTATAAATGAAGAACAAAAAGGCTGCTGCAAAGGAGCACGAGGATGTAAAGAGCAACTGATAATAGATGCAGAGGTGACATATCAAGCTAAAACTAAACAAAGGTCGCTACACTACGCATACATTGATTACCGAAAAGCTTTTGATAGTGTATCCCACTCATGGTTACTACAAATATTGGAAGTATACAAAGTAGATCCTAAATTGATACAGTTCCTAAACATAGTAATGAAAAATTGGAAAACCACACTTAATATCCAAACAAATTCAAATAATATCACATCACAGCCAATACAGATTAAGCGTGGAATATACCAAGGAGACTCATTAATACAAAATTGTGAAGGCTTTCGTGGCCACTTGTTGACAAACTGCCTATTGGCTTCTGTCTCGGGTTTCATTAAGTCCTTTCTGGTTCTGCATTGCTCTGAACCCACTATCCAACGTGCTAAATAATACAAATTATGGATACAATATTACTGGAATATACCAACACAAAATCACACATTTGCTATACATGGATGATCTAAAACTACTGGCAGCAACAAATCAACAACTCAACCAATTACTAAAGATAACAGAATTATTCAGCAATGATATAAATATGGCCTTTGGAACAGACAAATGTAAGAAAAATAGCATAGTCAAGGGAAAACACACTAAACAAGAAGATTACATATTGGATAACCACAGCGACTGCATAGAAGCGATGGAAAAAACAGATGCCTATAAATATCTAGGATACAGACAAAAAATAGGAATAGATAATACAAATATTAAAGAAGAACGAAAAGAAAAATATAGACAAAGACTAACAAAAATTCTGAAAACAGAATTGACAGCAAGAAACAAGACAAAAGCTATAAATACTTATGCTATACCAATATTGACCTACTCATTTGGAGTAGTGAAATGGAGTAACACAGACCTAGAAGCACTCAATAGACTTACACGATCACAATGCCACAAATATAGAATACATCACATACATTCAGCAACAGAAACATTCACATTAGCAGAAAGGAAGGAGGAAGGGGATTTATCGACATAAAAAACCTACATTATGGACAGGTAGACAACTTAAGAATATTCTTTCTAGAACGAGCAGAAACTAGCAAAATTCACAAAGCAATCACTCATATAAATACATCGGCTACACCACTGCAATTTCATAACCGCTTTTACAACCCTTTAGATCACATAACATCAACAGAAACGAAGAAAGTAAATTGGAAAAAAAAACACTACATGGCAAGCACCTGTATCATCTAACACAGCCACACATCGATCAAGACGCATCCAACACATGGCTAAGAAAAGGCAATATATACAGTGAGACGGAAGGATTCATGATTGCAATACAGGATCAAACAATAAACACCAGATATTATAGCAAGCATATTATTAAAGACCCCAATATCACAACAGATAAATGCAGACTTTGCAAACAACAAATAGAAACAGTAGATCACATCACAAGCGGATGTACAATACTAGCAAATACAAAATACCCCAGTAGACATGACAATGTAGCAAAAATAATACATCAACAGCTTGCCTTACAAACAGCTTGCCTTGCAACATAACTTATAAAACAACACGTGTATGCACCACAAAATGTACTGGAGAATGATGAATATAAATTATACTGGAACAGAACCATTATAACAGATAAAACAACACTACATAACAAACCTGACATCATACTCACCAATAAAAAGAAGAAATTAACACAACTAATCGAAATATCCATACACAATACAACAAATATACAAAAGAAAACAGGAGAAAAAACTGAAAAATACATCCAACTGGCTGAGGAAGTCAAGGACATGTGGCATCAGGATAAAGTTGACATTATACCAACTATACTATCAATTACAGGAGTCATACCACACGATATCCACCAGTACATCAGTGCAATACAGCTACATCCAAACTTATATATACAACTACAGAAATCCGTAATTATTGCTACATGTTCAATTACCCGAAAGCTCTTAAATGCAATATAACATATACCATACAGTTAAAAGGAAGTGACGCTTGATCAAGGTCTGCGTCACTTTCCATTTTTAACCAGACTTAACGTCTGAGAAAGTAAAGAAATAATAATAATAATAATAATAATAATAATAATAATAATAATAATAAAGGGCGTTAGGAATTACAGTGGTAATTATTAATTTAGTCCATCTGAAGTAATCATAAACGGAAGGGATGTTGGAACAGGAGAAGACTGAAATAATAATGACAGCAATCTGCTTACGGTACTCATCTCTTCATCTCCATCTACAATTAACCCCCACGCCCCCCCCCCCTCCCATCCACATACACACATACAATTCTCTCTAATAGTTAACTGAAGATCCCTTGATGCCTCAGAATGTATCGTATCAAACGATCATTTCTTTTAGTCATGCTGCACGAAAAATTTCTTTTCTCGCCAATTCTGTTCAGTACGTCTTCATTCGTTACTTGATCTATCCATCTAGCCTTCACCATTCTTCTGTAGCACCCCATTTCAAAAACTTCTATTCCCTTCTTGTTTGAACTGCTCATCGTATACTTTCATAAAAGGCAGCACTACAGACAAATACCTTCAGGAAAGTCTTCCTAACACCTAAATTTGGATTCGATGTTAACAAATTTCTCTTCTTCAGAAACGCTTTTCTTACAACTGCCAGTTTACATTTGATATCCACTAAACTTTGGCATCATCAGTTGCTTTAATGCCTCAAATAGCAAAACTCATCTACCACTTTTAGTGTATCATTTTCTAACCTAGTAACCGTATCATCGCCTGATTTAATATGACTGCGTTCCATTACCCTTGTTTTCATTTTCCTGATGTTCAGCTTGCATCATTCTTTCTAGATATTGTCCATTCACATCAACTGCCCTTCCGAGTCCCTTGCTGTCTCTGATGGAATTACAATATTATCAGAAAAGTCAAAGTTTTTATTTCTTCTCCCTTTGGCTTTCTTTACTGCTTCCTCAATGTACATACTGAATAACATTCGGAATAGGCTACAATTCTGTCTCACTCCGTTCTCAACCACTGTTTCGTTTTCACGACCTTCGACTGTTATAGCTGTCATCTCATTTCTGCACAGTTTGTATTTTACCCACGCTACCTTCAGAAATTTAATCAGTGTATTACAGTCGACATGTCAAACCCTTCCTATAAGTCTACAAATGCTGAGAAAATGTGTTTGCCTTTCCTTAACCTATCTTATAAGCTAAGTCGTGGGGTCAATAATGCCTCCCGTGCGCCAACGTTTCCCCAGAAACGAAACCGATCTTCCTCGAGGTTGGCTTCAACCAGTTTTTCCCTTCTTCTGTAAATGAATTTTTTCAGTATGACAAACTATGAAGTACGTTATTAAATAATAATTAAGTATCACATAATTCTGTATCAAAATGCACAACGCATTATTATGAAATATACTGATGAGCTAAAACAGTTGCTTGACAAGACGTAATACAGCAGCGTCTGACAAGCCGTTAGTAAGTTTCCGGAGGTTTGTGGCACCAAATGTCGTTAATTACAGGACTGTGGTTAGTGGGTGCAGAGCTGTTGCCCCATAGCATCCCAAGCGTGTTTGTTCCATCTGGTTCAGATCATGGGAATATAGTGCTCAAGACATCAACGTGAGTTCATTATGAAGCTACTAAAACCACTGAGCCTCGATTCTGGTCTTGTGACAGAGACAGTTATCGTTCAAGCACGAAGAGATGCCGAGATTTTTCATATGCAACGTGGATCCTTACACATACAATACCAGACAAAAGCTGCAGCTTTATATAAAACATTCACATATAAAAATGAAACAATCCAATTCCTTCGCACACGCCGCTTACTGACTACCAAGTCCAAGATATCAGGGGGCAGGTCATTAGCACTAGGTCTATTTACCGCTTGTGTCTCGAGCACAGGTCTGCAGGACGATTGTAAAATAGTAGACTACCGAGTTTATCTCTCATTCACTCCGTTTTAGCGTGTTGTCCTCTTGGTATTGTCCACCAGGGTGTTATACTGTTCCCAGTTGGTAATGTAGATGTACTGTAGATATACATTATCAAAGTATATTTACATCTGCATCTACGTGATTGCTCTGAAATTAGCAATTAAGGACATTCCAAGATATCTGGGCTGTAGTCTGAGTTCAACTCATAGCGAACAGTGGTTGCAAACCTCAATAGCAGGCCCTTGGATAGGGCATGGACAAAAATATGGAGACATTGCAAGCAGAGCATGCTTGAACATAACTGCCGATGTTAACCAAACCTAGTGGTTTCTCTGTTATATTTTACCACGAAAGGCACCTGTGCAGTGTCTTCATACGTTTCAAGTATCACTTGTGGTCAGAACAGGGTTCTTTGTAGCTGTTGAAGGCATTGTATCGGGGCTAAGTGAATTCGAACGTGTGCAAATTGTTCGTACTCTCTTGGTCGGTGCTTCCGTAGCCAAGGGAGCTGAAGTCTGTTTGGTGTTTCAAGACAGCCCTATCGAAGATTTATGCAGCATACAGGGAAGGCGGAAAAACGTCATCCACTAAGCCACAACGTGGACGAAAGTGTGTGGTGTGTGATCGTGACAGACCGTCGTTGAAGGTGAATATGATGAAAAATAAGAGGACAACATCTGCAAAAGTCACTGTAGAACCGAATGTTGGACTGGTGAACCCTGTCAAAATCAAAACACTTGTAAAATTTTGGAACACGTATTATGTTCGAATATAATGACTTTTCTGGAGACTAGAAATCTACTCTGTAGGAATCAGCATGGGTTTCGAAAAAGACGATCGTGTGAAACCTAGCTCGCGCTATTCGTCCACAAGACTCAGAGGGCCATAGATAAGGGTTCCCAGGTAGATGCCGTGTTTCTTGACTTCCGCAAGGCGTTTGATACAGTTCCCCACAGTCGTTTAATGAACAAAGTAAGAGCATATTGACTATCAGACCAATTGTGTGATTGGATTGAAGAGTTCCTAGATAACAGAACGCAGCATGCCATTCTCAATGGAGAGAAGTCTTCCGAAGTAAGAGTGATTTCAGATGTGCCGCAGGGGAGTGTCGTAGGACCGTTGCTATTCACAATATATATATATATATATATATATATATATATATATATATATATATATATATATATATATAAATGACCTTGTGGATAACATCGGAAGTTCACTGAGGCTTTTTGCGGATGATGCTGTAGTATATCAAGAGGTTGTAACAATGGAAAATTGTACTGAAATGCAGGAGGATCTGCAACGTATTGACGCATGGTGCAGGGAATGGCAATTGAATCTCAATGTAGACAAGTATAATGTGCTGCGAATACATAGAAAGAAAGATCCTTCATCATTTAGCAACAATATATAGCAGGTCAGCCACTGGAAGCAGTTAATTCCATAAATTATCTGGGAGTAGGCATTAGGAGTGATTTAAAATGGAATGACCATATGAAATTAATCGTGACTAAAGCAGATGCCAGACTGAGAGTCATTGGAAGACTCCTAAGAAAACGCAATCCAAAAACAAAGGAAGTAGGTTACAGTACACGTGTTCGCCCACTACTTGAATACTGCTCACTGGTGTGGGATGTGTAGAAGATAGGGTTGGTAGAAGAGGTAGAGAAGATCCAACGGAGAGCAGCGCACTTCGTTACAGGATGATTTAGTAATTGCGAAAGTGTTACGGAGATGATAGATAAACTCCAGTGGAAGACTCTGCAAGAGAGACGCTCAGTAGCTCGGTACGGGCTTTTGCTGAAGTTTCGAGAACATACCTTCACCGAGGAGTCAAGCAGTATATTGCTCCCTCCTACGTATATCTCGCGAAGACACCATGAGGATAAAATTAGAGAGATTAGAGCCCACATAGAGGCATACCGGCAATATTTCTTTCCACGAACAATACGAGACTGGAATAGAAGGGAGAACCGATAGAGGTACTCAAGGTACCCTCCGCCACACACCGTCAGGTGGCTTGCGGAGTATGGATGTAGATGTATATGTAGATGTAGAAGGGCGCTCCATAAGCAGGGAACTGCAGATGAGCTGGAACTCCAGACCACTTATCAGTGATCCAAAAGTCCTGTAACAGCAAAACGTGGTGCCGAAGCCACAAAATCTGGATTATGGAACAATGGAAGAAAGTCATTAGGTCTGATGAATCTAGTTTCACACTGTTTCCAACTTCTGGTCGAGTTTACATCGCAAGAGTGAAACACACCAGGAATGCGGTGACGTGGTAGTCCATTAGGCCATGGTTATTCTGCAAAATCACCTTACTGCCAATTATTGTATGGCCATTTTGACTGATCAGGTCAATCCCATAGTAATGCCTTGTTCCAAGACGAGAGGGCCCCTTTCACACATTTCACATTGTCCAGGACTAATTTGGTGCGCACGAGGATAAATTGTCGCATCTGGTCTGTTCAACACAGTCACCAGATCTTAATATTATTGAGCCTTTGTGGTATAAGACTCCCTTTAAAAACGCAAAGGACATACATTCATACAGTTTGAGACAACTGGGAGCTGTTTTCAATGCCAAAGGGTTTCCTACACCGTAATAGGAATGATAATGGATTTTGTTCGTGGTGTTTCAATATTTTTTTCTCACCCCCCCCCCCCCCCCACCGTATCTAGGAGATCTGGCCCAAATTAAATTTGGTAGAGGATGTGTGTAGGGTCCTCGGGACCGATTATCCTCAGGAAAGGACCACCCTCGACAAACCGTCTTACTGTCCTTTCACTGGTGTTTGCAGAGTTGCAACCTCAGTCACCGGGTGTGATGTTCAGGTGCCTTGGCATTATTACATGCTCAGTATTACCTATCAAAGCCTGAAGGTCCCGTGCAGTTATGTAACAGTAGGTAGAGTTATATGCCACAGCTATTGTGACGGCATGGTTACCTATTTTGAACTCTACACCGGCAGCCTCGATCGTGACCAAATTCGATATATCGATTGTCCAGTGGCAAATTCTCCGACACAGGATGAGTGGTACCCCTCTGCCACGGTGGTGTTTCTCGACCCTCTTTGCCCTGTAGACGGAGTAGCTGTACATCTTGAATCGATCGGTCAGTAATAGAAGCACCTCTATAACACAGATGACATCTATAGCATGTCAGTCTAGAAAAGAGTGTTGCTGTGTTGCCATATTGAAAATGGCATTGGCATACCAATATAAGATTCAGAACTTTCTGCGTGTAAGTGGCATTGCCAAGTAGCGACATGACGGCTTCTGCTATTTTTACCGTAACTATTGTAAATTTATCTGGCTATGCTCGTAGAGGAAGATATAAGATGAATATCAACAAAAGCAAAACGAGGATAATGGAATGTAGTCGAATTAGGTCGAGCGATGCTGAGGGAATTAGATTAGGAAATGAGACACTTCAAGTAGTAAAGGAGTTTTGCTATTTGGGGAGCAAAATAACTGATGACGGTCGAAGTAGAGAGGATATACAATGTAGACTGGCAATGGCAAGGAAAGCGTTTCTGAAGAAGAGAAAGTTGTTAACATCGAGTATTGATTTAAGTGTCAGGAAGTCGTTTCTGAAAGTATTTGTATGGAGTGTAGCCATGTATGGAAGTGAAACATGGACGATTAATAGTTTGGACAAGAAGAGAATAGACACTATAGAAATGTGGTGCTACAGAAGAATGCTGAAGATTAGATGGGTAGGTCACATAACTAATGAGGAGGTATTGAATAGAATTGCGGAGACGAGGAGTTTGTGGCACAACTTGACTAGAAGAAGGGATCGGTTGGTAGGACATGTTCTGAGGCATCAAGGGATCACCAATTTAGTATTGTAGGGCAGCGTGGAGGGTAAAAATCGTAGAGGGAGACCAAGAGATGAATACACTAAGCAGATTCAGAAGGATGTAGGTTGCAGTAGGTACTGGGAGATGAAGGAGCTTGCACAGGATAGAGTAGCATGGAGAGCTGCATCAAACCAGTCTCAGGACTGAAGACCACAACAACAACAATGCTCGTACTGCTGCCATGGCCTCCTCGAATTTTTTTGGCTACGTTGCTAAGGTTAAGTCGAGCAAACATCGTCCTACGCTTTCTAAACACGTGCATCAGGCTAACAAGGTCACTGCCAGTTCCTGTCGTCTCTTAGAATATTGCTGGTGTATATTGTAGGACGACACTAGTTGCATCATTTCCAGTATTGGTCGCCTGTGGTGGTGGCGTTACTGGTAGTGGGAAGGACTCACAGAGCGTGGAAGGGCCCATATTCTGCAGTGCCGGGAGGGGCGCCGTGGATTAGAGTGAAGGGTGGAGAGGCCCGTGGACCATATCGTGGCAGAAATGCTGGGACTGTCTGGGCTACAACTGAAACTTCGTCTGCTCGCTAAAACAGTTCGTTGGCCAGAGGAAGCAGCAGCAGCGGTGACTGCTTTCTGCTGTCTCTGGGTACGCACCAATCTAAGGTAAACTCCACAGCCTCGATAGTTGGCTGGATGCAAGCCCTGGCGTTGTTTGCAGGTGTGGATAGTTATTCTGTCCTTGATACAAAGGTTAATCATATGTGGACCTGCGCATTTAACGCATTTTTGTTCTACAACAATGTCTGCTAGTGTGATTCAATTTGTGGCAATGATGGCACTGCCCAGAACCTCCAGGCTTGTTTTATCTTTCTATTTAGACTCTGAAGCGTAGTAAGTATCGTACTATGAAGATTCTTTGCGCTTGGTCGTTACTGCCTAGCCCTACTATGAAGCTCGGCTCTTTCCTGCGCCAGTCTGTCTCTTCTCCTGGCGTGGCGGCCTTCGAGAATTACATTTGACACCTCAAAGCCTTCCACAACTAATGCATCCTGCATGTCTTTTGTCTCTGTGTCTATTGGCAGATCTTTCATGGACGCTTTAAGCACCTGCTTCGGTTTCACTGGTTAGGAATGGAACTCACGCCTCCTTTCTTCTCAACTCCCCCTTAATTTTGTGATAGCCCTCAAGCGATTCTGCCTACATCGCTTTTATAACTCCCTGCCACTCCTTAACTAGAGACGAGTACCCCGTTTTGGTAGACGAAGCTTCGAAGGCCATGGATTCGTTATCAAGGTGATTCATATTTCGATTACATATACACGTCAGCCCGCACACTCCCATCCAGTCGTGAAGTCACTGGGGCTATCTTAACGAAACACTGTAGTGTTCCATATAATAAATCACGCTGTACGAAGATTAGTAGAAATTGTGCAGGTGTAGTAAATAAAGTGAATGATGAGTGAGAACAGTAACCATTCACTTTTATTATTAACATTTCTATTACCGGTTTCGAGCGATAAAGTTAATCTTCTGATGGCATTCATTGTTTCTTATACACACAGATTTACATGTTGGAGGGCATTGTACCTGGGACAGCAACCAAATCATTCTGTCCCACTGAGGCACGCTACTGCTCAGGAGGTGTAAAATGAACTGACTAGAATGGAAAGTGTTACACCATGAAGCATCAGACCGAAATTTATCAAATTGCGAGTATGTGATGTTCCTCACATAACGGATATTAGATGATTAAATTTCGAGGACGAATTTTTACACTACTGGCCATTAAAATTGCTGCACCAAGAACAAATGCAGATGATAAACGGGTATTCATTGGACAAATATATTATATTAGAACTGACATGTGATTACATTTTCACGCAATTTGGGTGTACAGATCCTGAGAAATCAGTACCGAGAACAACCGCCTCTGGCCGTAATAACAGCCTTGATACGCCTGGGCATTGAGTCAAACAGAGCCTGGATGGCGTGTACAGGTACAGCCGCCCATGCAGCTTCAACACGATACCACAATTCATCAAGAGCAGTGACTGGCGCATTGTGACGAGCCAGTTGCTCGGCCACCATTGACCAGACGTTTACAATTGGTGAGAGATCTGGAGAATGTGCTGGCCAGGGCAGCAGTCGAACATTTTCTGTATCCAGAAAGGCCCTTACAGGACCTGCAATATGTGGTCGTGCATTATCCTGCTGAAATATAGGCTATAGCAGGGATTGAATGAAGGGTAGAGCCACAGGTCGTAACACATCTGAAATGTAACGTCCACTGCTCAAAATGCCGTCAATGCGAACAATAGGTGGCCGAGACGTGTAACCAATGGCACCCCAGACCATCACGCCGGGTGATACGCCAGTATGGCTATGTCGAATATACACTTCCAATGTGTGTTCACCGCGATGACGCCAATCGACACAGCATAGCTAGAACTCACCATTAGACCCAGAAGAAGGCCGCTATAATAGTGGCCGAAACGTTGGTTTTTCTCCAGCAGCAGTAGTTTTTACATTATGACGCGGTACCAAACCCAGAAAACTTTTATGACGACTGACTCTGGCCGCGGAAGCCTACGCAACTGTACTTGTGTGAATGCTCTGAAAAGCTAAATTTCGGATATCACAGCATCTTCTTCCTGTCGGTTAAATTTCGCGTTTGTAGCACGTCATCTTTGTGGTGTAGCAATTTTAATGGCCAGTAGTGTATTCTACAGCGGGATGTGCACTGATATGAAACTTCCTGGGAAACTGAAACTGTTGGCAGGATCGTAACTCGACCCCAGAACCTCTGCCGTTGAAAGGCTAGTGATCTACTAACTTAGCTACCCAAGCGGAACGCTCTTCACCCCTTCACAGCTTCTCTTCCGCCAGTAAAATGGTTCAAATGGCTCTGAGCACTATGGGACTTAATATCCGTGGTCATCAGTCCCCTAGAACTTAGAACTACTTAAACCTAACTAACCTAAGGACATCACACACATCCATGCCAGAGGCAGGATTCGAACCTGCGACCGTAGCAGTCGCGCGGTTCCGGACTGAGCGCCTAGAACCGCTAGACCACCACGGCCGGCTCTTCCGCCAGTACCTCATTTCCTTCTCTCCAATCCTAATCTGCCAGAAATTTTAGTATCATTACACACTCCGCTGCAGAGTGAAAAAATTCATTCTGGAAACATCTCCCAGACTATGGTTAAGCCATGTCTCCACAATATCTCTTTCTTTCGGGAGTGCTAGTCCTGCAAGTTTCGCAGGAGAGCTACAAAGTCTGGAAGGTGGGAGATGATGTGCTGGCAGAAGCACAGCTGTGAGGGGGAGGGGGGGGGGGGGATTGTGGGTAGTGCTTGGGTAACTCAGTTGATAGTGTACTTGCTCGTGAAATGCAAAGGTCCCGAGCTGCAGTTCTGGTACGGTGTGCAGTTTTATTCTGCCAAGAAGTTTCATTAAATTTCAGTCCATTCTGAAATGATATTCATTACCAACATCAGTATGAGATGTGACCTAGACGCTGGCCGGGGTGGTCGAGCGGTTCTAGGCGCCACAGTCTGGAACCTCGCGACCGCTACGGTCGCAGGTTCGAATCCTACCTCGGATATGGATGTGTGTGATGTCCTTAGGTTAGTTCGATTTAAGTAGGAGGAGAAATGCGTACCATAACGTTTCCGACTTTGATAAAGGTCAGATTGTAGCCTATCGCGATTGTGGTTTATCGTATCGCGACTTTGCTGCTCACGTTGGTTGAGATCCAATGACTGTTAGCAGAATATGGAATCGGTGGTTCAGGTGGTTAATACGGAACGCCGTGCTGGATCCAAACGGCCTCGTATCACTAGCAGTCAAGATGACAGGCATCTTAGCCGCGTGGCTGTAACGGATCGTGCAGCCATGTCTCGATCGCTGAGTCAACAGATGGGGACGTTTGCAAGACAACAACCATGTGCACGAACAGTTCGACGACGTTTGCAGGAGCATGGACTATCAGCTCGAAGACCATGGCTGTAGTTACCCTTGACGCTGCATCACAGACAGGAGCGCCTGCGATGGTGTACTCAACGACGAACCTGGGTGCACGAATGGCAAAACGTCATTTTTTCGGAAGAATCCAGGTTCTCTTTACAGCATCCTGATGGTCGCATCTGTGTTTGGTGACATTGCGGTGACTACGGTAGCAGGTTCGAATCCTGCCTCGGGCATGGATGTGTGTGATGTCCTTAGGTTAGTTAGGTTTAAGTAGTTCTAAGTTCTAAGGGACTGATGACCAGTTAAGTCCCATAGTGCTCAGAGCCATTTGAACCATTTTGACATTACGGTGAACGTACATTGGAAGCGTGTATTCGTCATCGTCATACTGGCGTATCGCCCGGCGTGATGGTATGGGATGCCATTCGTTACACGTCTCGGTCACCTCTTGTTCGCACTGACGGCACTTTGAACAGTGGACGTTACATTTCAGATGTGTTACGACCCGTGGCTCTACCCTTCATTCAATCCCTGCAAAACCCTACATTTCAGCAGGATAATGCACGGCAGCATGTTACAGGTCCTGTACGGGCCTTTCTGGATACAGAAAATGTTCGACTGCTGCCCTGGCCAGCACATTCTCCAGATCTCTCACCAATTGAAAACGTCTGGTCAATGGTGGCCGAGCAACTGGCTCGTCACAATGCGCCAGCCACTGCTCTCGATGAATTGTGGTATCGTGTTGAAGCTGCATGGGCAGCTGTACCTGTACACGCCATCCAGGCTCTGTTTGACTCAATGCCCAGGCGTATCAAGGCTGTTATTACGGCCAGAGGCGGTTGTTCTCGGTACTGATTTCTCAGGATCTGTACACCCAAATTGCGTGAAAATGTAATCACATGTCAGTTCTAATATAATATATTTGTCCAATGAATACCCGTTTATCATCTGCATTTGTTCTTGGTGTAGCAATTTTAGTGGCCAGTAGTGTAGATGCCCGCATCTCGTGGTCGTGCGGTAGCGTTCTCGCTTCCCACGCCCGGGTTCCCGGGTTCGATTCCCGGCGGGGTCAGGGATTTTCTCTGCCTCGTGATGGCTGGGTGTTGTGTGCTGTCCTTAGGTTAGTTAGGTTTAAGTAGTTCTAAGTTCTAGGGGACTGATGACCTCAGATGTTAAGTCCCATAGTGCTCAGAGCCAGTAGTGTAGATGAATTTTAGTCACTGTAAACACGTTGGATTAACTCCATCGACTTAAAAGGGAATAAAGTATATAACCTTGCTCTCGTACATCTTCAGTTTGTTCAGTAGTAAAATAATGTCGTAGAATCAGTGATCTCGGCAATAAATACATGCGTATGCCAATCGTGATGACCTTTCATGGCTTGTGTAAACTCTGGTATCGTACAGACTTATTTTTCAGAATGAGATTTTCACTCTGCAGCGGAGTGTGCGCTGATATGAAACTTACTGGGAGATTAAAACTGTGTGCCGGACTGAGATTCGAACTCGGGACCTTTGCCTCTCCCGGGAAAGTGCTCTACCGACCTTTTTCTTTTTCGTTCGATTCATCTGCTCGTGGCGGAGTCTCAAGACACCCGTTTCAGTTCGTCGTTGATCCATTAACTCAGTTTTTTTTATTGCAGAGGGCAGCCAACCCTCCGATCGAACATGCTGAGCTACCGTGCCGGCGAAATAAAGAAAGTAAATTGCTGACTGAGCTATCCAAGCACGACTCACGCCCCACTCCTCACAGCTTCTCCCAGTACCTCGCCTCCTACCTTCCAAACTTTACAGAACCTCTCCTGCGAACCTTGAAGAACTAGCACTCCTGAAAGAAAAGATATTGCGGAGACATGGCTTAGCCACAGCCTAGGGGATGTTTCCAAAATGAGATTTTCACTCTGCAGCGGAGTGTGCGCTGATATGAAACTTCCTGGCAGATTAAAACTGTGTGCCGGACTGTGCTACAGACAAGTGAGTGATTCGTTTAACTGACCCCCTGACTCAGATGATGCAGATGCTGAACAGTTCAAAGAAAACTTGAATCGCATATCAAATAGGTACCCCACTCATACAATTTTAGCTGGTGGTGACCTGAATCTGCCATCGATACGTTGGGAAAAATACATATTTAAAGCCAACGGTGGGCATAAAACATCGTCCGAAATTGTACTGAATGCTTTCTCATAAAATAATTATAACAATTAATTCAAAAGCACACTCGAAGCGTAAATGGTTGCGAAAACATACATGACCTATTAGCAACAAATAATCCTGAACAAATAGTGAGCATCATGACGAATACTGGTATTAGTGACCACAAGGCAGTTGTAGCGAGACTGAATACAACATCCAAACCCACCGAAAACAAATGCCTATCTAAGAGACAGTCTCCACTCCTTCCGATCTGACTATGTGGTTTGAATTCAAAGAAATTGTATCGATGGCAATGATACTGATCCCCCCTGGTGCAATAAACGGATCAGAACACTCTTGCAGCAGCTACAAAAAAGCATGCCAAATTTAAAAGAACGGAAAACACACACTATTTGCGAAATTTGACAGAAAATCGAAATTGAGTGCGTACTTCAATGCAGATGCATTTAATAGTTTCCACAACGAAACTCTGTCTCTAAGCTGGCAGAAAACCTAAAGAGAGTCTGGTCATATGTGAAGTACACCAGCGGGAAGACGCAATCAGTACCTTCACTGCGCGATAACAATGGTTACGTCACAGATGACAGTGCCGCTAAAGCAGATTTACTAAACGCCGTTTTCCGAAACTCGTTCCCAAAAGAGGGCGAAGTAAATCTTCTAGAATTCTAATCTAGAATAACTGCCAACTTGAGAAACTTAGAAGTAGATATCCTCGGTGTAGTGAAGGAGCTTAAACCACTTAATATAGGCAAGGCTTCCGGACCAGATTGCATACAGTCAGGTTCCTCTCAGAGTATGCTGATACAATAGCTCCATACCTAACAGTGACATAAAGCCGCTAGCTCACCGAAAGATCTGTACCTAAAGACTGGAAAGTTGCACAAGTCACACCAATACCCATGAAAGGAAACGGGAGTAATCCGCTGAATTACAGACTCTTATAACTAACGTCGATTTGTAGTACGGTTTTGGAACTCATTCTGTGTTCGAACATAATGAGTTATCTCGAAGAAAACCATTTATTGACTAATAGTCATCACGGATTCAGGAAAAATCGTTCTTGTGAAACATAACTAGCTCTATGTTCTCACGAAGTAATGAGTGCAATTGACAGGGGTTGTCAAATTGGTACCCCATTTTTAGATTTCCGTAAGGCTTTCGATACCGTTCCTCACAAGAGTCTTCTAATCGAATTGCATGCCTATGGAGTATTGTCTCAGTTGTGCGACTGGATTGGTGAGTTCCTGTCAGGCAGGTCACAGTTCGTAGTAACTGACGGAAAGTCATCGAGTAAAACAGAAGTAATATCTGGCGTTCCGCAAGAAAGTGTTATAGGTCCTCTGCTGTTCCTGATGTACATAAACGACATGGGAGGCAATCTCAGCTGCCCTCTTAGACCGTTTGCAGATGATGCTGTCGTTTACCGTCTTGCAAAGTCATCAGATGTTAAAAACCAACTGAAAAATGATTTAGCCTAGATATCTGTATGGTGCAAAAAGTGGCAATTGACTCTAAGTAATGAAAATGTGAAGTTAGGGGAGATAGTACCACAGACATGATACGTGAACTGGAGTAGCAATCATTAAAACGAAGGCGTTTTTCGCTGCGGGAGAATCTTCTAGTGAAATTTTAATCATCAAATTTCTCCTCCGAATGCGAAAAATAATCTGTTGGCTCCCCTCTACATAGCGAGAAATGATCATCATGATAAAATAAGAGGAAGTGGAGCTCGCACAGGAAGATTTAAGTGCTCGTTTTTCCCACGCGCCGTTAGAGAGCGGAACCGTGGTGAAATAGCTTGAAGGTGGTTGGATGAACCCTCTGCCGCGCATTTAATTGTGAACTGCAGAGCAATCATGCAGATGTAGATGAACTAACAACCTTTCCGGGACAAGTTACGTACTGAATATCGATGTTACTTACTGACAGACGGAACCCCTTCTTCAGTGAACTTGGCCGGAAGCCTTCGGTGTGCGTCCGCGACATCTGAAACGTGCGTGCAGCCAGTGCAGGAACATTTTGGAGCTCAAGGTATCCACATTTAGAGTGCACAAGCTGAATTCTGCCAGAGCACTTACCTGGACATCTCGAGCTCGAGCTCCAGTCACGTAGTCGGTGAAGATTCTGGTGTCGTCTGGGCTGTCCCCGCTACCTCCTTCCTTCTCCATAGTAAAAATAGAACCCGGAGATCTCGGGCGGCATTTCGAGTACAAATTTCGAGGTTTCTCAAAGTGTCGCTCGAAAGCATAACAGGGGCCGGCCGGAGCATCACCTCCTACCCAAAGCGGCTCTTTGTCAGCAAGTGATATCCCTATGTAGGTATAAGCACCGTGATCCTTCCCCAGTGACTTTGTTGCAACGTACGTTCGCCCGTCTTTCGATTTATACGTAGTGGTGAGATCTTCAGTTTTATCAATTTTCTTGAACTCTGGAGGAACCTAAAACAGCGACAGAAAATATCAAATCACCATTTATCCTTGGTTTACAAATGCAATCATAGGTTTTGTAAAGAGTGCTAGAAAGGATTCTGAAAAAAAAAATCTGTTTCATGGTGTGTCATCAATAATAGAATATATTAAAAATTGTATGTGACAGACGAAGTAACAAGGTGAGAGATGAGAAATAGAGGCATCATATTACAATTCCAGAGTTTGACTTGGCAGGCTTACGAGTCACTAGCCTATAATAATGAACTTCTTATGTGTTAATTAATGCGCTGTGAAATGGCAAATGAAGCCACTGAAACTGTTCGAATAATTGAAAAACAGTATGCAGCAAGTAAATGGTATTATTCTATTTCGCTTACACTACACAGCATCAAGAATACGACTCAAAAGAAACTGTCACAATATTGGAGAGAGAAATTCCTTTAGGGGCTGCGCCAGAGTCGGTTCAAGAACTCAGACATCGTCTGAACAAAAATACTTCTGTAACTATACAGGAAGCATTAAGGCGGGAGAGTTATGAATCTGATACAGATTAATATATCTCGCATTTGTGGAATACGCACCGAAATCGCAGACAACAAAAGGTTACACATTTTTGGCTAGACAGCTTCGAGTACCAACTCCCACCCACAAGAGGCCAGTCACATATTTACGGCAATAACAACAAATGGCATTTACACCATATCGTACGACCAAGAGATACATATTGATCGAACCGTAACAACTGATAAACCTGATATTGTTATATAGCAGTTAGAAGGAAGGAAGACATGAGTGAGACGTCAAAAACAAAAAAAAGTCGTACCTTGTGAAAAGAAGTTTGAGGACAGCAATAAAGATAATAATACTGAATAGCTCAGGGACAATTCTTTCCTGTCCCAAAATTCGATAAATGACAGTAATTGGTATCTGAAGCAACTGCAAAGGTTGTTAGCTGGAGGAAACGAAGAGCCACCTTTCAAACAGAAAATCTACTCACATCAAAAGTCTTGTACCACCTCGGTTCTGAGAGTTCCGGGACCTGTACAGAAAACTGAAATAGAGATTAACATAAACATCATTTGCGCCCTTTTTATTGCTCATGAAAACCACACATTGCAAGTTGTACCACCAAACAGCGAGACCTTCAGAGGTGGTGGTGCAGATTGCTGTACATACCAGTACCCCTAATACCCAGTAGCACGTCCTCTTGCATTGATGCATGCCTATATTCGTCGGGGCATACTAGTCACAAGTTCATCAAGGTACTGTTGGTCCAGATTGTCCCACTCCTCAACGGCGATTCAGCGTAGATCCCTCAGAGCGGTTGGTGGGTTATGTCGTCCATAAAAAGCCCTTTTCAATCTATCCCAGGCATGTTCGATAGGTTTCATGTATGGATAACATGCTGGCCACTCTAGTTGAGCGTTGTGGTTATCCTGAAGGAAGTCATTCATAAGATGTGCACGACGGGAGTGTGAATTGTCGTCCATGAAGACGAATGCCTCGTCAATGTGCTGCCGATATGGTTGCACTATCGGTCGGAGGATGGCATTCACGTATCGTACAGCCGTCACGGTGCCTTCCATGACCACCAGCGGCGTACGTCGGCCCCACATAATGCCACCCCAAAACAGCAGCGTTGAGGGAATATGCGACATCATCGGTGAAGAGAACGTGAAGCCAACCCTGAGAGATACATTCGGCATGCTGTTGGGCCCATCTATACAGCACTGTATGGTGTCATGGTTGCTAAGTGGACCTTGTCATGGACGTCGGGAGTGAAGTTGCGCATCATGCGGCCTATTGCGCACAGTTTGAGTTGTAACACGACGTCCTGTGACTGCACGAAAAGCGTTATTCAAGATGGTGGCGTTGCTGTCAGGTTTCCTCCGAGTTATAATGCCTAGGTAGCGGTGATCCACTGCAGTAGTAGCCCTTGGGCGGCCCCAGCGAGGGATGTCATCGGTAGTTCCCGTCTCTCTGCATCTCCTCCACGTCCGAACAATATCACTTTGGTTCACTCCGAGACGCCTGGACACTTCCCTTGTTGAGAGCCCTTCCTGTCACAAAGTAACAATGCAGACGCGATCGAACCGCTGTATTAACCGTTTAGGCATGGCTGAACTACAGACAACACGAGCCGTGTACCTCCTTCCTAGTGGAATGACTGGATCTGATCGGCTGTCGGACCCCTCCGTCTAATATTCACTGCTCATGTATGGTCGTTTACATTTATGGGTGGGTTTAGTGACATCTCTGAACAAAGGGACTGTGTCTGTGATACAATATCCACAGTGAACGTCTATCTTCAGGAGTTTTGGGAACCGGGATGATGCAAAACTTTTTTTGATGTGTGTAGTTGTAAGCTTGTAATTATTTTAAACTAATCAATGTCTTTTTGCACTTTCACCTTGTAATATTGGAACTATGTCAGCAGCTACTCCAAGTTTCAACCATGCATAAGTGGTTTCTTTGCCATTGAATGTTGGAGAATTGGGAACTTCTCAAAATTTCTTCGTCAAAGGCAAATGGCCTTCTTAGATACAATAATTGTTAGCTTCCTCTTAAAAATTCAAAATGTTAAAAGCTTGGTAACAGCATGAGAAAGTTAACTATACGCATTCTAGCTCCTCAGGAAACACTGATAATACGGAAACCATTTTGACTCATTAAACTCCTGGTTAAACGAAGGTAAACTCAGAACAAAAATCAAAGGCTATTTAACAATTGTGGGGAAATCGTAGATAAATTTTAAACTCTACTTTGGCATCAGAAATAGTCTATACTTACTGTAAAAACGACCGACAAAGCGTGTAGTTGAATAACATTTTTCACTCCCACAAACAGTGATAAGAAAAATGAACAGAAAATAGAGAAATTTTGAAAGTTCTTAAGTGGAGACTACTCGAAATATCCGAAAACGCAGCGTGCAAACGTTATTTGGCAAGTTTAATGCGCAAATAGAAATAGAGAATGTATACAAATAGGTAGTTTGGAATAAATCAGTACACTTGAGAACGCATAAGAATAATGTGAAACGCCCTACAGACCTTAGTAAACAACTTTCTTCGAATCCATACACAAAAACTACTGAATTTCGAGAAACGAAACAAAACGTCTTAAACAGAACGTCCCTGTTTTCTTGCAGCGGATTCGAAAACAGAATTCTAAGGATTAGCCACATCTACACAACACATTACATACCTCAATACGGAAATTAGGACAGCCACCTACTCAACAAAACATGGTTGATAGGGCACAAAAGCTGTGATAAGGAATTAGGTGTTTAAAGGACGGAATCGAAGAGTGGCATGAGTGGAATAAACATTGTACGACTGAAAGACAGTGTCCTCCAAAATAATTTATAGGAGAAAAGAGAGTGTGAACAAAATAAGCTCGTAGAAATACAGCAGAATTTCTTTAAAAACACATTTTTGAGAAGGAGGAGTGGAATTTAGAGTCCCACTGATGACATGGCCATTATATGTAGACCAAAAGTTCGGACGGTTCGAGGATGGGAAAGGAAATCGGCTACGTCTTATAAAAAGCGAACTCTCCTAGTATTCAGCTCATCATTTCAAAGGAACTACCCAAAACCTAAATCTGTGGGGCTCAACGGAGATTTAATCCAGTGGACAAGACGTCACTCGCACAGAGAAGTGTAAGCTAAGAGGAGGTAAACTAACACAGAAAAATCATTATATTCTAAACTTTTTTCTATACAAAATTATTCAAGAATGCCTAAAAGGCATCAAAGATTCTAATGTGTGGATAAGAAAGCGGCCCTCCATGGAGGGTCAGCATTAGCATTCGCAGGCGTCGCCAGGTCCCCGGTCTCCACTGTCCAGGGCAGAATTCCAGCAAGGTGATCACACTCTATTCGTTAAGCCGGCGACTTACACGCACAGAGTGGTATGTTTTTGGACGCTGAGATCCCCTTGATCACGCTTTGATTTAGTCGTGTGTAGCTACGAATAATACTGGTCGACGCAGAAAGCAACGAAGTGCCACAAACAAAATTCGTTATGCCGACTGCTGAATTCCTTAAAGATGCTAACTCTCATGTATAATGCATAACACAGCTTCAAATGTATTGTTGCTTTACTAATGAGATAACGAGTTAAATATTTGAAGTTGAGCATGTAAAAGCTTTATGGCTGAAGACGAAAATCAATAATTATCCACGTTATTAGTGCCCGATCATTCACTCACAGATTAATGAAAATCAAAACCACTCCGTCACAAATCTTTAAATATACAGGACGTTAAATTATACGGAAATACTAAAAACAGTTCCTTTACAAACAACAAGCTATGTAAACTCTATGCTAAATGCATGAATGGTACCTCATATTTCTGTACGATGTAGAGTGTCACTTCCAAAGGCACAAAAGTTAATTTTTTCAAGTCGGTCTTCTTAGGTTATATATGGTAGTTATATGGGTACTACATTGCAAAAAATTTTTTTTAAGTTCTGTGAGCACATACGCAACCGTTAATAAGAAGTATTTACATTTTATGAAAACCTAGTTTTTCTCTTATACTATGTACCATACAATTATATAACTTTGTAGTTATTTTGACTAGTGTGTGTGGATAATGACTGCAAAGTCTGCACAATGTGTAGCGAATAGAGTTAGTAGCAAAAAGTAATGTAATGGATCGTCATTTTACATGGTGAAGTTTTACCACTCGAACATCGATCATTTAGCTTAGGTCATTATTTTATGACCTCTGAGTGAAAAAAAAGTTTCAAATTATGTTTAAAGTTTGCTGCTTGATCTCAGTATCAAATACTGATGAGTATATCATGAGTAATTTGCGATCCTTTTCAAGAAAAGCTAGTTATTCACGAACCTCATTATTTTTTGATGTCGTATCTCCTGAACTATTTCTGTAGTATAAAAATATAATTTTGCATTTACAGCCAAGGTATACGTGGGTACTGTCCGCAAAATGTGTTGGGAATTGAGTTATTAGTGCCGGCCGCGGTGGTCTAGCGGTTCTAGGCGCTCATTCCGGAACCGCGGGACTGGTACGGTCGCAGGTTCGAATCCTGCCTCGGGCATGGATGTGTGTGATGTCCTTAGGTTAGTTAGGTGTAAGTAGTTCTAAGTTCTAGGGGACTGATGACCACAGATGTTAAGTCCCATAGTGCTCAGAGCCATTTGAACCATTTTTTTGAGTTATTAGTAAAGCAGTAATAAACCAAAACCTCATGCTTGGTTATGAAGTTTTGCCGTATGAACAGCGAAAATGTAGTGAGGGTTATTTCCTTTCATTATTTTGCTTATGAAGTCATGATCTGGGGTGAAACAGAAGAGGAAGTTCAGGCCAGAATCAATGTGTGGAAATCACAGTTCTAGGAATGTTAAACCCACATCGAGCAGGCCAAGACACTGTTGACGGCAGTCAACAGAGATGGGCATACCATAAATGTAAAACTAGGAGCTCACCCGATAGAATGTGTCTTCCATACCACGGAAGTACGATTTCCAGGGATAATTCAATTATACAGGGGCTTACCAACAGAGTGCCAAACAGTTATGAATTGTGCCAACAACTGAAAATCCTTTTACGGACGACGTGTTTCCAGAAATGCAAAATCAGTTATATTCAACGGCTACTTCATACAAGCATTGAGCTATTGTATCTAAGCATGAAACCTCACAAAAAGACAGAATCGATACCCCAGCCATCAGAAATGAAATTCCTTGGATCAACAATCCAGAAGACCAAGATGGGTAAGTAAAGAAATGAGTAGACGAGAAAGAAAGCCGGAACCAAGATATCCCTTTTAGACCGAATCAGCACATCCCGACTATGGTGATAAGGGTTTGTAATTAGGCTGGAGCTTACAAGTACAACCAGAATGAATACGTACCGAGAGGAGGAAGGAAAACTACTCAGAAAAGGAAAAAGACTCAGAAACCATTAGATAGACTTGGTCAAAGATGACGTAGCTGCCAGAGGAAGGACGTTGCATGATGTCATCCGTGAAGGTTATACATAGACACAAATGCGTGGAAGACGCTAATTAACAGACCTGGGACGCTGGAGCTGCTTCCTAAGTATCGTCAATATTACTGAAGCCAAACCGTAAGGAAGTTCACAGTTATTTCTTTTACTTTCTTCTAAACATTGAAGTTGTTATAAACTTTATTTTGTCAGATTGCACTTCAGAGACTTTTTGTTCCATTACTTATTCTTTCACTTACCTGATTTTCCCCTTGATAATCTTTTTCAGTCTTCTGTGCAGTGTGTACCACAATTAATGGCGTAAATACACGCAGTTCAAAGTACACGATACTAGTCATTCTTGGATAACATCACCTCACCATCTGCAAGGCGTTTCAGTCTGGAACCGCGCGACCGCTACGGTCGCAGGTTCGAATCGTGCCTCGGGCATGGATGTGTGTGATGTCCTTAGGTTAGTTAGGTTTAAGTAGTTCTAAGTTCTAGGGGACTCAGAAGTTAAGTCCCACAGTGCTCAGAGCTATTCGAACCATCATCTACTGCAAGCCCTTTGCGTTCCATGTTGTAGGAGGAGATTGTACAGACCCAAACAAGAAAATATTGTCTAGCTATGAGCACATGTTCAGTAGAAAAGATGTGTTTCACAGTAGCGAATATTAACAAGTGCTCATAGTCCTAAAGGTATGCAATTTGGAGCCCATGTTTACAACCTTTTTGCTTCTAGTATCGTGTACTTTCAATTGTAATCGTTTATGCCATTAATTATGATCCTGTATTTCCTTTGCAGCTCCCTTTTCCTTGTTTCAGGCTGCAAAATTTCTTTTTTATAGTTTCAACTCTTTCACATAAATTAGTAATCCAACATAATATCGTGCTCTAAGGTTTTCGTTCAGTTTGACATTCCCGTCACCTTTAAGCTATGGTTCTTTCAGTTTTCTTATAACGTACTATACTGTCACTTTCTCTTTGATTTTTTAAAATTTTGCCCTGAAATCTCCAGCCAAAGGACTGTGGCCTCTTTGTAAATGACTTAAAGACGAATTCAGTCTACCTCTGAATCTGAGAGGTCAGAGGAAATGATTACAGTCTGGAGGATTCAAGTTCAGTCCCCAGTACTGTCAGGACTTTTCCTTGGTGACAGGATAGGTACGGAGTGTATGCAGCCTTGTGTCGTCAGCGGAGGGGCTGCTTTATCGAGGAGTTGTGGCGCTGACAGTGCATAGCAGAGCGATGTACTAACACCGTGCCCAACTATACTAAAGCACCCAGATGACGCCGTACGGCGGAGAATGACACGGCAGCCGTTTGGCATCGTGTGGTCCTCCGGCACTGGCTGCAAAGTTATTGCAGAATTCTAAGGGGGAGCGATGTACGAGGGCGGTTCAGAAAGCAACCTCCGATTGGTCACAGTGCGGGTTGTGGGGAGAGTAGCGACGCCATCTGTGCGTTCACGCACTCAACAGGTCAGTCGGCATCAATCTGTTGTCGAGTGAACGTCGTACCTGCGCTAGTTTAGTTTTTGTGGCAGTTTGAAATGTGTGCTGCAATAGAAAACCCCGCCAAATGTGAAGTGCGTGCTGTCATAAGGTTTTTTACAGCCAAAGGATATTCTGCAGCAGCTATTCATCGTGAGCTTTGTGCCGTGTACGGACCTAGAGTTATGATGAAGGAGTTGTCCGTGAATGGGTACGTTTATTTAAAAGTGGACGAGAAAACGTTCATGATGAAGAGAGGAGTGGTAGACCATCATTGGTGACTGACGAACTCGTTCAGACAGTTGATGCAAAAGTTCGTGAAAATCGACGTTTCTCAATGTCGGAGTTGTCTACTGGTTTTCCACAGATTTCTAAGACTCTCTTGTACGAGATAGTAACACCAAGATTGGGTTACCGTAAGTTCTGTGCACGATGGGTGCCCAAAATTCTTACCGACCACCACAAAACTCAAAGAATGGCCTCTGCATTAGACTTTCTGTCACGTTATGAGGACGAAGGAGAACCATTGTTAAACAGAATCGTGACCGGTGACGAAACCTGGATTAAGTACGTGAACCCTGAGACAAAAGAACAATCAAAGATGTGGGCACATTCAAATTCGCCTACCAAACCAAGAAAAGCCTCGCAAGATTTTTCTGCCAGAAAACTGATGGCAACGGTGTTTTGGGATGCCAAAGGGGTGTTGTTGGTTGAATTCATGGAATGTGGTACGACCATTAATCAAGACGTGTACTGTGAAATAGTAAAAAAGTTACGACGGGCTATACAGAACAAACGCCGTGGTATGCTGACTTCCGGTATCGTTTTTTTGCACGATAACGCCCGTCCTCACTCTGCTCGCAGAACAACGGCCCTTCTTGAGTCCTTCAAGTGGGACGTTATCAACCATCCACCTTACAGCCCAGACCTGGCGCCAAGTGATTATCACCTCTTCATGCATTTGAAGAAATGGCTCGGGTCACAGCAGTTTGATGACGACGAAGAGCTCAAAGATGCGGTCACAGGCTGGCTCCAGGCACAAGCGGGTGATTTTTATGCAGAAGGAATTTCAAAGCTTGTGAAGAGATACGATAAGTGCCTCAATCGCTATGGAGACTATGTAGAAAAATAGTGCAAAGATGTAGTTGTAAGATGTATATATTAAAATATTTTTATTTAACTTGGTGTATTTTTTTAAATCAACCGGAGGTTACTTTCTGAACGGCCATCGTAATTAGTCCAAAGGAGCAACCTGTAATTCAGGAAGGAGATGCCATTCATTATGTTTCTTGATGCTGTCAGAGCAACACCTATGTGCTGCGCAGAGAGGTTACTCTCGCTAGTGCAGACTCACGAGAAGAAAATTGCCGGAAATGAAGAGGGTAAGCGGGAAATGCTGTGGGAAATGGACAGTCCTATGGTACCGTCATTACTACACCCATCCTAAGAATTCCAGACATAGGTACAATACCAAATCATTAATATTCAGCCATCAACTCATCTTCCTTCTAACGAAATCTATTACGATCATAACAACCCGCTAGCTCTGACTGTCGAAACAAGAGACTCATCTTTACAGATCACCAGAAGCCAATCCAGCAAGTAAAGCCACAAGTCACCACAGGACAGGATTTGCAGGAGTGACACACAAGTGCTTAGCCTGCACTTCATGAAGTTTACCAATATTCCTATCATTATATGCTTCAAGTGTCAAACTCAGGAAGGACTGTTGGAGGTAACTGTAGTACGGATGTCAGACATAATTAACGATATTTATGTTCAGCATGTATAGTAACAACGGCGACAGACTCACCCATTGTGAGGTATGCAATACACAAAACGATCTCTTTATAAACAAATAGTGTGCATCCCGAATCTCACACTATATTCTGCACGCAAACTCTGAGTGTCCAAGACAGCAGCTTATTGTATGCAGTACTACACAAGTCTACACTAAAGATGAAAGGTGACCGAAACAAGTTCGTCAGGCGAGAAGCGTACCTCTATCTGTGGTTGCGGCGGGCCGAAGACGCTTGAGGGTGCGGGCAGGTTGCCCTCTGGCGGTCTGCTGACGAAAGGCCCACTGAGTTCCCCGTCACCCATGGCCAGTGCCAGCTGCGACAGGTACACGTTGCGGTCGCGCTTGTTCGCCCGCGTCTTCTGAACGGCCGTCAGCTTGTACAGCCATGCCTGTGCAACACAAACGCTCATGTGGTTCACCACTAGCCGTTTCGTCACTGTTTGTTAGTGCAAAGATGCAGGAAACTAAACTCCATACAGCGAGAGAAGAGCTCCGACCATTGACGCGGCCTTGGCGCAAGTGCTTCGCGCATCCACGACGGCCAGTCAGATAGTGAGCTATTGTTTGCGTTACCATGGCAGCGCTCCAGTGTTGCCATAGCGCTGGGCGACCGCTGGTTTCAGTCAGTTGCGCCACGTGCTACGTTCGGGTTTGTGTGTATACATGTGCATTCCGCTACTGCTGGGAGTTTCTTGCCATGTGTGTAAGTGAAAAAGTGGGTACAAGTGGAAAATGGTTGCTTGTAGTGCAGAGAAGGAGGCTTTTGGGAAAGGAGCTACGCTGAAATCTCAAGCACATCAATTTATATAAATATTGCGTGTTTGCTTTGAAAGGGAAAGGGACAATGGTGGGCCTTAGATATCAGTGAGTGAAGTGGTTGACAAAGTGGCAGAAGCATTGAACATCTCTACAGCAACAGTGAAGAGAGTCACAAATGATAAAGAGGCTGCCAATTCAGCTGCGAGCCCTGTTACTGTGAGGCCTGGAAAGTCAAGGAAGAAATCGTGTCATGTGACTGAAACAGACAACTCTGACGAAAGTACTATCAGGCAACACCTATATGCATACTACAGCGGGAAGGAGTGGCTGGCTCTGAGCACTATGGGACTTAACTGCTGAGGTCATCAGTCCCCTAGAACTTAGAACTACTTAAACCTAACTAACCTAAGGACATCACACACATCCATGCCCGAGGCAGGATTCGAACCTGCGACCGTAGCGGTCGTGCAGTTCTAGACCGTAGCGCCTAGAACCGCTCGGCCACTCCGGCCGGCCGGGAAGGAGTGTCCGACACTTAAAAAGTTGATGGTATCACTGTTGGACAGTGGTTTGTTCACAGGCAGAACGACAAGATTCTCCATTGTTTTGAAAAACATTGCCTTCTGTTGGAAAAGGTACTGAGGATAAAAGATAGTAACGTGGAGATATTGTAGCATGGAGATGTCGTTTCCTGCACGAGGTGGTAGCAGTGAATCCAGAAAATGTAATATAGATTGACCAAATATGGGTCAACGCGCGTCATGCACGTTCTGTTGCATGGACAAATGACATGTGCCATGGAACTGGCCGGCCGCAGTGGCCGTGCGGTTAAAGGCGCTGCAGCCTGGAACCGCCAGACCGCTACGGTCGCAGGTTCGAATCCTGCCTCGGGCCTGGATGTTTGCGATGTCCTTAGGTTAGTTAGGTTTAACTAGTTCTAAGTTCTAGGGGACTAGTGACCTCAGCAGTTGAGTCCCATAGTGCTCAGAGCCATTTGAACCATTTGCTATGGAACTATGAGTGTGCCAACTGGTAAGGGAGGGCGGCTAATTATAGTTCATGATGACTCTATGAACGTTTTTGTGTTCGCTGCTGTGATGATGTTTCAGTCAAAAAAACTGTAGACTACCACAAGGAGATGAATGCAGATATGCTAAAAGACTGGCTCGTTGCTCGCTTGCTACCAAACGTCAGTTCTGGTAGTGTTTTTGTAATGGACAATGCGCTGTACCATTCTGTACAATTAAATAAGGCACCAACGGCTGCTGCAAGGACAGACGAAATAGTCATCTGGTTGAAAGATAATGAAATAAGCTTTCATCAGAATATGCAGAAAGTGGAACTTCTGGAATTAGTGAAACCATACAAGCCACAGAAGACGCATTATGTAACTGATACATTAGCAGAGAACCACGGCCACAAACTTATATGTCTTCCACCGTACCACTGCCATTACAATGCGATTAAACTCATCTAGGCTCAAATAACAGCAGATGTTGCAGAGCGAAACAAAACCTTTACTTTGCAGGACACGGAGAGGCTAGTAAATGAGGCTGTCACACGAATAACGCCAGGAAACTGAAATAACGTCGTGAACCAAGTGTGGAAAGAGAGTACAAGGTCAAACACAGAAGAAGGTGTAAGAGATAAATCCATTCATAATATTGTAATTTCTTTATCAGACGATGAGGACAGCAGCAGCGAAAATACCGAAGACAATGTGGTCGTGACAAGAGATGACCAATCAGATGACGACGGGCTTGGGGTTTCCACTCTCCCGCACGAAAAATAGAGGTAACGTTCTTATTCGATATTTTACTCATAAGATTTGTGCAATTTGCTTTACCTTGTTAATGTTGAAAATCTGATTGTGCGTAATTTTTATTTTAGTTGGAACCATAGTCATGGTAATTCTTTTTAATTATGTTACCACCATTTTACGGTAACAATTTTTATTTTATTGCTATACAATTCAGAGTTCGGCCATAGGCTATTTTCAAGTACAGTAACTTAGTTCTATGTCAAAAGATATCAGACTGGTATAAAATACAGTGAAATCTGAACCATATAAAGTCAAAATAAAAATTGTTGCAGTCAAATGGCTGCAACATTATTAAAGAAAATATTTATATGCATATTTGTGTAAGGTGACAAACACTGTAGCGCATGTGAAAAAATATTCCGTCAAGGAACACATCGGTCAGCAGAGTGCTGCCACTACAGGATAGCTGCAATGAATGACGCAGCATTGTTAGGTTCTGAAGGAGCCGAGTGTTGCCGCAGGCTGGAGGGCGAGACAGGAAGTTCTGTCACCCTGTTGTCCCAGCCACTGGCTCGCTGCCCGTCTGTGTCGAATATAGGCAACTGCGCAGCCAGCTGTCAGAGCTCTTCTCTCGAAGTATAGAGGGACACTCTAAAACTCAACGTCAAGAAACCTGCTCCTACCTACCGGTTAGCCTAGCCTACATGTTTGTCAGGGTCTTTGGATCCAAAGTATCCATAAATATTTAATTGAGCACACAGAAATAAATATTTTCTGTTGTGGATTTCATCCAAGTTCTATAGGCTAAGGCAGCTAAGAAAGGTCACTCCAAATATATCAAGAATGAATAAACAATTCGAGCTACGGTTGTCGCCAAGGTATCATGGGCTCGTGGTACTGTTCTCACTTCCCGAGCACAGGGTCCCGGGGTCGTTTCCCGGTGGGGTCAGGGATTTTCACCTGCCTCGAGATGACTGGGTTTTGTTGTGTAGTCTTCATCATCATCATTCATCCCCATTACGGTCGGAGGAAGGCAATGGCAAACCACCTCCACTAGGACCTTGCCTAGTACTGCAGCACGGGTCTCCCGTGTCGTTCCCCTCTTCTCTGTAAAGGAGTGTGGGACATCATCATCGTCATCATAGTGAACAATGTGACTTTTTTCCCTTACTTTCGCAAGTAATTGTTATCGTTTACAGTCACCGGATTACGACACCGACTTCGTTTTTTTCCCTAATGGAACTGTATAATTTTTACTATGACATTTGAAGGGAGCTTCAAAGAGAACTAGATCAAATATCATCAAGATAACAGAGCCACAAACTACTGTCCGACCATCAGAGAAGGTGTTTCACAAACGTCTGTCTTATCATATCAGTTGCTAGCAAGCACATAAATCAGGTACCGTTAGCGTGTTTATTTTCAGGTCTGCGATACCAAGTGCAAAAATTTTGACTTTGAGCATCACTAACGGTGTATAATGTATCTTGGAGTAACAATACTGCACGTTGAATGTCTAATGGAGTTGACAGCAACGCTGGCCTGTGTTATAACGCAGTTCATGCCTTCGGGAGTCGTCAGTGTTTCCTAGTAGACCGTGTAACCAGACATCGTCCTCTAGCATTATTCTTCCTCCACAGTAGTTGTTGAAACCGTATTATTTTTCGAATTTTGGACAGGTCAATTTTATCTCAGTTGCTTTTCTGAACACTTCCATATAATTTTATACACAATATGTTACAGTGCAACCTAAAATTTATGAGGAGACATTACTTTATTTTTGATATTACAATCGGTAAGTAATAGCTCTGAATGTACAATTAAAATTATTTTTTTTTAGAAACGTTTCAAATCACGAATTATTTGGAACACTTAAAATTTCTGTTATTATTACACAATCTAGTACTGTTCATTATGTTTATTTCTGGATTCATTCCGAAATAATATTCGAAATTAATGGAAATTCATTTGTCGAGAAAAATTGTAAATCCTTTGGAATATGGTTATTAACGAAGAGTGAAGCAGTAGTAAGCATGCCTGTGATGTGATAGGACGCATTTTTGTATATTGGGTGAACAATGTAATTTCGGCTTTGTTAATGTGAAAAGTCAAAAGACTGTATGATATAATAAAATGTAACAAAATATATTAACGTAACAACAGAAATTCCGCAACAATGATCTTCAAATTTATTGAGATCAATTCAACCACGAGCATCTAAAATGTGAGAATTTCAGCTTCAAGAATCAGACCCATAGACAAGACGAACTGGAGCCAACTCTACACGAAACTATGAAGTCTATTGGAATCTTCGCCCCTCTCAAATTTTTCGTAAAAGACTTCGCTTATTGTGGACCATAGCTGGAATTAGGAAGGAGGGGGGTGAGATTACAACCACCTGCTTTAATTTTCGATACAGATAAAAGTAAGGAACTATTAAGACTGACGAGTGCGCAGATCAATTTGCGTCTGCTGAAGGACCGTTCCCAAGCTGTCGAATGTTCTTATAAGGGTCTGTCATTACATGTGTGGAATGGGACGGACATTCGCCATTTTGGTACCACACTGGTTGCCTTATGTCCAGTGGAATGTACGCGAATAACTGCGGCAACGGCATATCGTAAAAACTCGAGGTACTTGAGAGTATCTAGATTCCCATTAATAAAACAGGGACAAATGATGCGGGTCTTGTAAAATACACCTCAGACTTCGACAGACGAAGAGTATGGTTTGTATCCAGTTCTTTCAGTCACCATGAATTTATTGCTACCAATTAGTGGGCACTGCGAAAATTGACTTGCCCGTATTTTGTAAACAATGCTTCTTCCTTAACCATAATGTTGCAGAGATATGTCACATCACTTTGCAGTTGCTGCAGATAACATTCGGAGAACTGTAATCAATTTTTGGAGTCATTGCCATGAAGCTGTAGATGCAGAGAAATGTGAAGAGGATGAAGCACGATGGAATGTATTGGTCGCAGAACACTTTTTTGATAGATTTCTCTCGTACTTTCGAGATAACTCTTACAAGGAACGTATCTCGGCTGGAACAGGAATTTGCATGTAAACATTTTTTTACAATGACCCATCTCACGTATCTAATAACGCCTGCGACGGCGTGTAATTGTGTTTTTCTTGCTTTGTGCACAACAGCGCTTGCAGTATTCAAGCACAGGGACTCAACACTCCAGTCAATCAGTTACCTCAGCACGTAGCTGACGTGTTTTATTATACGTATGTCAGTACTGTCATACATTAGATCATAAATGAATGGAATCATTAATGTTCGGAGCGTTGTGAATATTGTGGCACCCAAGTTAAGAAGGCGATATCCAAATTTATACAACGTGAGACGGTATAGGACAGGATGATGACACTTTCGCAGTATTTATGGCGTATATATGGTGTATTTACGGTGTATATAATTATTCAGAAACAAGAACATTCATTTGACTGCTCAACTGAAGTTACATTGGATAGGATAGTTGATGAAGAAAACGACTTTGTAGAGGATAACGCGATCAATAGTGTTCAAGATTATAGTGCTAGTCTCAGTGGCGAAGAGAAGTTAACAGTTCGGGTGACTTATGAACTGTCACCAGAAAAGAAATCCAATACCGTTAGCATTATAACGAATCTTTCGGAAGGACGTCTTGAACGTATTTATGATTATTATCAGACACTTCCACTTAAATTTGCGACCTAAAGCTCATTACTGAAGACATCTATCCGTAAAAATCACATGAAAGTAATTTTTGATTATGTGGAGATGAAGAACGTAATGAACATCTATTTCGAGTAAACAAGGCAAGCAAATGACTGGAGGTAAAACAACACATTCTATCCCAGTTTGCCATAGCAGGGAATGAAGGAAAATGTTTCCTTTACTGGTACCCGAAATTTTGGGCACAGTGAAAAATAAAAGAAATTGCGTCTACAAAATGTACATGTTCTACAGCTTTCGTAGCATGTCCCAAGAAAAAATACAGAATGTGCCGTAGACACATCACTACTTTCATGAGAGCCAGAGATGTGCAGGAAGATATTCGCCAATTTTGGGTCCGTTTTGTCTAAGAACTAAACCAGAAAACTGCAGGTTTCCAGATACATCCACACTGCGCTTCGTACGCTTAACAATGTAGATTTAATTATGAACTAACTTCTGATGCGGCACTATGTAGAAAAGGGGAAAAAATTAAAGGTTGCCTTGGTGAAATCTGCACACAATACAACTCATAGCTATATAACAGATGTTGAGGTATCAATGAGTGGACACCTAACAAGAAACCTGTGTATTTGATTCAGGAAAAAAAAACTTTCGGACTAAAAGTTATGAAGGCTATTGTAGACAACCTTCCGTCAAACATACATTTGGAGGCTATAGTTGGAGTCACAAACGATGACAGTCTGGCTTAGGCTTATTCTATGCACCTATGTCCCGCATTCTCCGACAGCCATTGAGAGTTCAGTAGTGTCCTGAGCGCTCTCCTGTGAATGTCGTACCCAATGTGAGCACTAAACGTGATCTTATCGAGTTATTTACTGTATTTTTACTCAGTTTGTTGCGAATTATCATGGCTGATGGTGGTGGTAAGCGACAAATTCTATACAAGCTAATGAGAGACATAATATACAGGATACAGGCTTTCCTCAAGAACAAATCAAGTGTATGCATGTTACCGCAACTATCGCTTGGAAGTGGCAACAATGCAATCACCGTCCGTTTCTCGAATTGCGCGAACCGTCATCATTCGTGGATCGAATTATAGCACAAGAGGGAAAATGTCAAAAGACCATTCAAAACCCTTTCTCGTGAATGTTGTTAATGACAGTGTCGCAAATAACAAAAAATGTATACTACTTTGTGATTCTTGGAGTGCTCACAAGGACACAAAAATAGCAAATGATTCTTTTGCGGGTAAAGACATTGAATGCAAGATCATTCCGCCAAAAACAACAAAAAGCGTATAGCCTTTTGACGTGTATTTCTTCCGCCACTATAAAATAGATCCAAGCAGAATATCAGACTCTATAAGGACTCTCTGCAGTGACATCGACACTAAATTAGAAAATAGAATTTTCGTACTGAACCAGCTGTCTGCTCCAGTGTATCAGCCTAACACACCCGCACATGTTACTGAATTCAAGAAAGAAATTCAAGTATCATTTGATTTTGCAGCACAAGAATGTGATTGTGGAGATACTGCTTTCGGCAAATGTGCCTATAGTGATTCTGCACATTGCTTCATGCATTGTACTGAGGAACCTCATATACATTTTTAACGTCTGACAGCTGGCAAACAAAGAATAATACAATCGAATACTCTTACAATCCTGACCACAGTGGTATGTAAAGCTTCTAAATATAATTAGAACATCGAGCTCCTGTTTGAGTCGAGAGAATTCCCCTGTTAGTGACTTTTACATTCTTGGTTATTGCTGTTAAACTGTTTGTTTTACTTTTTTCATCAGTTACCCTTCTTTTTCCTTCGTATATTTTACTCTCCACACTTCCAGTTTCCAAAACGTTTTTTATAATCTCTACAAAGTCAGAGTGCTTGACCCGATCTGGATACCCTTCAGCATGCAACCACACCGCTGCTCTAATACTTTGGCGACATTCGCCATAAATGACACTAACTTTTTCGACTGTCGTATACATTGTGAATGTCTCAATACCTTTACGATCAAGTTATCTGATTGCTTCAACAGCAGAATAGATTGATGATACAAGAAGGGACATCATGTGGACTCATTGTGTATGACTGGGGGCCTCATTCAATATGTTGAAGAGGTTATTAAAGAAGCCCTTGAGGGAACAGGGTGCAATTAACTGCAGATTGTGGCGCACGTTGGAACAAATGCTGCATGCCGTCTGGGCTCCAAGGCTATACTTGGGTCATTCCAGCGACTGACACAGAATGTTGAGAAGACCAGCCTTGTGCACGGACTTTCGAAGAAGCTCATAATTTTTTGCGCACTACACATCAGAGGCTGCCATTCAGATAGCTGACTGTGTAAGATGTGCTAAGAGGTGCACACAAGGTTTTTTGATAGATTAGGCGACTCTCCATCCAATCCAGGTAACGGTAGCTGTAGGAAACCCAGAACTATGAATGCAAGATCGAAATAATTAAAATCCACGGAGATAGAAATTGAAGCTGTATTCGAAATTTTTTGGACAAGGCTCAGTATCGATGGTAGCCATCAAATGATAACTGGATCCTTCGATAGCCCACCAGGCTAATTTCCTAATGTAACCAAAAACTTCAGAGCAAGTCCCTCCCCCCCCCCTCATAGTGAAATCGTCAGTGGAGACTTAAATCATCCAGCAATTAATTGGGATAATTTTAGCTTTGTTAGTGGTGGGTGTGATAAGACATTCTGTGAAACATTACTAAATGCCTTTTCTGAAAACTGCCTAGAAGACATAGTTAGGAACACCATTCATGATGGAAATATATTGGATCTAAAGGCAACAAACAGACCTGATCGCTTTGAGAATGCTCACATTGAAACTGGTATCAGTGACTATGATGGGTTTGTGGCAACAATGGTTACCAAAGTACAAAGGACAACTAAAACAAGTAGAAAGATATATATTTTCTGTAAACTAGATAAAAAATCAGTAGCGTCGTACCTAAATGAGGAACTTGAAACTTTCAGCGCAGGCAGGAGCATGTAGAGGAACTATGGTTCAAGTTTAAAAGAATAGTTGATCATGCACTGGACAGATTTGTACCCAATAGAATAGTTTATAATGGAAGGTAACCTCAATAGTATGTAGTCACTGTAAAGAAACTTAAAGAAGCAGAGATTAGTGCATAACAGGTGTAAAAAAAGCGTAGGGCTAAAGATAGAGAGATGCTGAATGAAACGTTTTTGTCTGGCATTAGAGCAATGCGTGATGCCTTCAGTTACTACTGTAGGAGAATACTGTCAAATGATCTTTCACACAACCCAAGTAGTGGAACAAAGCAGTCACCACCCCACTCTCCATTGTTGCCATATGTATCCAAGATGGCGGCGATGACATCATCCAAGATGGCGGCATGTAGCATTGGCAACAGCACATAACATCATCCAAGATGACGGTGATGACGTCATTCAAGATGGCGGAATTTGGCGGGAAGATAGGCCAATTGGGATACCTCAACTAATCTAACCCCCCTCCCCACCCCTCCCCTCCCCCAGAAAATGTCGGGAAGTTCCAATCCCATCAGGACAATGCAACACACCTCTACTAACCTAAGAAAATGGTGGGAATATAGGTCACTTGGGCTACCTCCACTAACCTAAGTCTTGCGACTACCGCCTGTACTGGACGTAAGTCGTTATTTTGCATACAGTCTTTATTTAACCAATTTGATGCACTGCTGCCATCCAGTGTATTCACCAAGAGGTCCAGAGTTCAACTGACATAGTACACAGTACTACCACCACCAGAGGGCGCTGTCATCTGTTCTGTGCCGTAATCCAAGATGGCGGCCATGACATCAGCTGATGATGCAAGTACCATTATCCAAGATTGTGGGAAACTGTATGTTCACTACTAGGTCGGGACCTAGTACACAGTACTGCCGCGAGAGTGCACTGTCATCCCTCCCATTACGTAATCCAAGATGGTGGTCTGGGGTGAGGGAAATGGCAGGAGCCAATAGGAACCCTTAATCCAGTCATGTGTTAGATTTCAGCCTGTAGGATAGCAGTATCTGGTAATGTCAATGGATGGGATATAGGTGAGGCTCAGCAGCTCTGAGACCTCAGTCTTGCTCAGTCAGTCGGCAGCAGCAGCAGCAGCAGAAGAAGAAGAAGAACCATGAAGTGTCAACAGAAGTTGCAATATGACATGGCCCTGCAGAACAGGGGGAAACAGAAAAGTAGGCACACCATATCACATCTTTCTCTGTGGTTAGCATTATTATTATAATTATTATTATTCATTGTTTCCTCATACTGGTCCATGTCTAATGCTTCCTCGTCTTTGTTCAGCAGTAGCCCTCGATGTTTCCAAGCTAGCAGGGTCGAGCACCAACATGCCAATCTCTGCCACATCTGGACTTGTAGCAACCTTGGCTGCCATCTTGTCGAGACCTGCAGCTGCCTCTAGACCTGTGGCAGCAAAAACCTCCAGCATGTCTGAACCAGGAGTGGCCAAGTGGGATCCTGTAGCACACATAGCCCACTTGCTGGAGCAGGACAAGGAGCTGCTGTTGTCCATCACACTCATCGATTTGTGTGATGAGGAGACGCAATCTGCCCCCAACACAGCGAACGCTGTTGCTAGTGGTCCTAAATTACATCAACATGTAGGACAGTACTGGTCACCAACATACAACCCATCCCAGCAGAACACCCCTGTGATAGTGCTACCAAAGAGTGCAGATGCTCTGGATAAGAAGGCATCGAGTGTACCCATGCCTTTCACATCCATGTACAATTTAACTCCCAGTGGAACAAAACGTGTAAAAGTTGGTACAGAAGCACATCATGTCTGGGTCTTGCATGTGAGAATGGTAATTGAAAATGTATCGAAGTGTGTTAAAGTGCCAATTCCCGAGTTCGACTGGGACGAAATAAGTCGTGCAGAGCGCTACATCAATCAACAGATGACTACAGAGTATTATCCAATTCGTTCTCCTCCAGACATTTGCCTTACTGCTGTGACACTTCCCATTACAACAATGTATGATGACTGTGCATTATGTGTGAAATCGGGTGACAACTGTGTTTATCTGAGGCACGCCTCAGTTATGAAGTTATACGATGTGGACACTGCGCTATGCCTTGCATTGGAGAGACTGAACCGTTGGTTGCCTAGCATAGACTCTACATACAATGATGTTGTAAACTCCCTACGTGTGCATAGTGTACATGTTGATGATTTGAAGCAGCACCTTTGTTTGCACATGAACACTGCACCTAAAGAGAAACAGATTAAATGCGTGTGTGAAAAACCTGAGTACTGTGAGGCATCTATTGGCTTGATGGAGATGTGTGCAGAATTTATTGCATGTCAAATAGCTTTGTTTGGGAAATAATGTACAGGTGCGAAGAGGAAGAGTCATAAAGAGTGTAATGATTTTACTGAAATATAACATCCCATGTATGATATTTAAATAAATAAATAATTTAAATATATATCATCTCAAACTGTGTATGTGTTTTATTTCATACCTCTCTCATTATAGTCAAAGTATCACACTTATTAATTTTTTTCAATGCTTTACCAATTATTAGATAATGAATGAACAAGTTACTCTTCCTGGGTAAAATATGTAGCTGTTTTTTTCTGAGTAGCCAATACAGCTCACTCAGTTAAGTGATGGAGCTATAGTGGCTACACATACTATTACTGTCCCTTCAAGTGCATCTTTTTGTATATGTCAACTACTTGTCAGTACCTGGCGTAGCAGTATGGTGGGTGAAACATCCTCATCACAAGGTCTTTGTTGTCTGAGACTGGTTATGTGAAGATGCAAAAGAAAACCTGAAGAAGAAGAATGGAATTCTCCTTCCTGTTAATATATGAGCAATTATTGTAGGTCCATCCAATTGTGGGAAGACTAATGTCCTCATGACGCTGCTAAGACATGTAGGTGGAGTACGATTTGAGCATGTTTGTGTATTCTCAAAAACGCTGTTTCAACCCAAGTATCAGCTATTGCAGGAGGTATTGCACGGTGTAGATGGTGTTACATACACGAAATTCAGTGAAAGCAGTGATATCCCTCCACCTGAAAATGAAAAGCCAAACACTGTCTTCATATTTGACGACGTTGCTGTGGAAAACCAAAACCAAATTCGAAAATATTTCTGTTTCGGTCGTCATATGGGTGCTGATGTTTCTTATATAAGCCAAACAGATTCCAGAATCCAGAAACAGTTGGTTTGGGATAATGCAAACCTCATTATAGCCTTCAAACAAGAAAATCTGAATTTAAAACACATTTACCAGGCACATGTCGGAACTGACATGTCGTTCAATGATTTTGTAAAGACACATGCTGATTGCTGGAATCATCAGTATGCGTTTCTCGTTACTGATAAAACAAGAAAACTTAGTGATGGTAGGTACGGGAAAAACTTTCAAGAGTTTTTGTATATATATCATGGTAAGAGAGGTTAGTACATCAGTATATGCTGCACCATGGACAAATTCGCACGTATGTCTAGCTCTCAACTCGAGAGAATGAATGTGCACAGACAGAACATTCGCGTGTACAATTGATGTGAAAATTCAGGCTATTGTGCATAAAGCTGGAGGTATATGCAGGGAACTAGAGGGATATTACCAGACCCTTCTGAGAATGGTGAATGCGTTAAATGAGTTAATTAATGAAGTCGGTAAGAAAGTAGTCAACTTAACCGAAAAGGTCGAGGCTATTGAGGGGAAAATAGATGTAGAGTTCCTTGTTGTTGAGAAGGGGGGCATGTACATAGTAAGAGGAAGAAGAAATGAGTGTATATATAAAGCCTTACGCCTCGGAGACGTCTGATTAATATACACTGAGGTGCCGATGGAACAGAAAGTGATTCAAGCTCAGAAAGCAGTTCGTGAGAAATTACGGTTGCTGAGGTTAGGGCATATGGATCGACAGCAAACATTAAGAGAGACCTTTAAACCGGTGACTGAATCTCTCCGACAGCTCTCAGCAAAAACAAAAACACACGATAATGATGGTGTTGCCATTGACGAATTCATTCTCCGTCACACCCCTGGTCAATTAGATAGAACATTCGGCGTTAGTAGGGGGAGACCGTACATGTTGGGTACACATCCTATAACTGTAATTGATGACACAATACAGATGGGTGATAGGCAGTTTGAGAGAACACCTGGTCTGATGAATCTTATTTTCCTAAGAACTACCAAAAAACCTATAAATTATTCAATTAATGATAGGGAAACGTACCGTGAAATACTGTGCATGACTGGTGTACATAAGATCACGAAAAGCCTGAGCAACAAGAAACATAAAACCGTTATAAATTAATGCTTGAAGCAGCCGCAGCGGCGACGGTATTGACATTGAGCATAAAGCAGTGAACAATCGAATGCCGCAGTATATACGGGGTGTTACAAAAAGGTACGGCCAAACTTTCAGGAAACATTCCTCACACACAAATAAAGAAGAGATGTTATGTGGACATGTGTCCGGAAACGCTTAATTTCCATGTTAGAGCTCATTTTAGTTTCGTCAGTGTGTACTGTACTTCCTCGATTCACCGCCAGTTGGCCCCATTGAAGGAAGGTAATGTTGACTTCGGTGCTTGTGTTGACATGCGACTCATTGCTCTACAGTACTAGCATCAAGCACATCAGTACGTAGCATCAACAGCTTAGTGTTCATCACGAACGTGGTTTTGCAGTCAGTGCAATGTTTACAAATGAGGAGTTGGTAGATGCCCATTTGATGTATGGATTATCATGGGGCAATAGCCGTTGCGCGGTGCGTTTGTATCGAGACAGATTTCCAGAACGAAGGTGTCCCTACAGGAAGACGTTCGAAGCAATTGATCGGCGTCTTAGGGAGCACGGAAAATTCCAGCCTATGACTCGCGACTGGGGAAGACCTAGAACGACGAGGACACCTGCAATGGACGAGGCAATTCTTCGTGCAGTTGACGATAACCCTAATGTCAGCGTCAGAGAAGTTGCTGCCGTACAAGGTAACGTTGACCACGTCACTGTAAGGAGAGTGCTACGGGAGAACCAGTTGTTTCCGTACCGTGTACAGCGTGTGCAGGCACTACCAGCAGCTGATTGGCCTCCACGGGTACACATCTGCGAATGGTTCATTCAACAATGTATCAATCCTCATTTCAGTGCAAATGTTCTCTTTACGGATGAGGCTTCATTCCAAAGTGATCAAATTGTAAATTTTCACAATCAACATGTGTGGGCTGACGAGAATCCGCACGCAATTGTGCAATCACGTCGTCAACACAGATTTTCTGTGAACGTTTGGGCAGGCATTGTTGGTGATGTCTTGATTGGGCCCCATGTTCTTCCACCTACGCTCAATGGAGCACGTTATCATGATTTCATACGGGATACTCTACCTGTGCTGCTAGAACATGTACCTTTACAAGTACGACACAAGACGTGGTTCATGCACGATGGAGTTCCTGCACATTTCAGTCGACGTGTTCGTACGCTTCTCAACAACAGATTCGGTGACCGATGGATTGGTAGAGGCGGACCAACTCCATGGCCTCCACGCTCTCCTGACCTCAACCCTCTTGACTTTCATTTATGCGGGCATTTGAAAGCTCTTGTCTACGCAAGCCCGGTACCAAATGTAGAGACTCTTCGTGCTCGTATTGTGGACGGCTGTGATACAATACGCCATTCTCCAGGGCTGCATCAGTGCATCAGGGATTCCATGCGACGGAGGGTGGATGCATGTATCATCGCTAACGGTGGACATTTTGAACATTTCCTGTAACAAAGTGTTTGAAGTCACGCTGGTACGTTCTGTTGCTGTGTGTTTCCATTCCGTGATTAATGTGAATTGAGGAGAAGTAATAAAACGAGCTCTAACATGGAAAGTAAGCGTTTCCGGGCACATGTCCACATAACACATTTTCTTTCTTTGTGTGTGAGGAATGTTTCGTGAAAGTTTGGCCGTACCTTTTTGTAACACCCTGTATATTATGACAACCCCAACGAGCTAATAGATCGACTATGGCTGCCCATGGCATCAGCTGCTGCAGGTAATACAGCTTATTCGAATGAGGTTGTTTCAATATTCTCTGAGCTTAGAGAGAGAGGTATAATCGTATAAGTATGGAGACAGTAGTTCGAGAACTGCACCAACCAGCACACAAAACATACCCTCGTAGGCATGCTATGATTACAGGTTTGGATGACTTATGGCAAGCTGATCTTGTAGATATGAGGGAATATTCACATGAGAATAATGGATTCGAATATATTTTAATGGTTATTGATACATACTCCAAATTTGCCTGGGCATTACCTGTCAAAACAAAAACGGGTAGAAATGTCACGGATGTTTTGGACCGTTTGCTACAGACAGGGACGAATCGATGCCCAGACAACCTCCAAACCGATCACAGTGGGGAGCTCTACAACAGGTATTTCAAGACCGTGATGCAGCGGTACGGAATACATCACCACTCAGAATGCACTCACCTGAAGGCAAATATCGGAGGGTCTGAACGGAACAATAAAAGGTAGAATGTGGATGCATTTTAACCTCATACAGATGGACAGATATCCTCGCAGAAATAATTGCTCAGTATAATCGAACCAGACATACTACAAGACAAATGAGGCCAACCGATGTTCGTGATAATGGACTCATGGATGCCATGTACTATCGCATTAAAATGCTGGATCCCTGCAGACAGGAATTTAATGAAGGTGATTTGGTGCGTATTTCAAAACACACGATGGTATTTGAGAAATAATACGTACTGAAATGGCCAACAGAGATATCTACAGTTTCAAAGGTGCAAAGAACGACTCCTAGAACTTATATATTGAAGGATAGTAAAGGAGAAGAAATTGCATGCTGCTTCCACACCGAGGAGTTGCAGAAAAGCTCAGAACCGGATGTTTTTCTCGTGGAGAGAGCCATAAGACGTCGTGGAAATAAAGCACGAGTCAAGTGGCTTGGTTTTACTGCTACATAACACAGTTGGATTGACGCCAACAATTTGCTATATAAAAGGGGGTGCATAGTCCACACTCACAGCAGAAACATAACGTGCATGCTGGGAGATGTATTAGAGGAGGTGGTGGTATTCTAGAGAAACTACTAGTGGAATTACACATCCCTAGGTATAACTACTGTGAACCTGGGACAAAGCTTCAGAAACGCTTGGCATGAGATGATAAGGGGTTAATCTGCTCGACGAAGTGTGTATGGAACATGACATTGCATACGTTGCAAATAAAGATCTATCAAGTCGTCACATTGCAGATAGGATTTTAGCTGATAATGGTAAGGCGATACAGAGAAGAAAGGATATTGGTATAGGTCAATGCACTGCAGCATTTGAAGTTGATAAAACCATATGAGGAAAAATTAAGGTGGGCTTAGAAGTGATGAATTTCAAGTGAGTTATGAATGCTGCACGTTGCGCATTAGACAAGAACAAGGACAAGGGCGGGAAGCATGGATGCTTGAAGAACTGTGTCCTGGCAGCGATGTATGCAGCTAAAACCGCACTGAGGCAGAAAGATGTGTGATGAAGAAGAAGAAGAAGAAGGAGAAGAAGAGGATTGGTTAAAGCACCTCGAGTTCTACCAATACCCAAGACATCCGCCGGTTTTCTTCCATTTCTCATCCCGACCCTCTCCATACTCTCAACGGTAGGTTCCCTCACTGGTGGTGCTGCAGCTATTGCTCGAATGCTCAAGAACGCGCAAAACTCCCAAGTGCAGTTAGAAGAGGCAAGAAGCCATAACTGCATGATGGAAGCCACAGCCATCAGAAAAGGACTATAAGTGAAACCATACAGGAAAGGACTTGGTCTAGTCATTAATAAAAGAAAGGCCCATTAGCGGTCCTGCCAGATCGACCACTCACAAATATTGATCTTCTTAAGTTTGTTAGAAACAAATTCAACGTACCAAGATTCTGTGGTGTTTTATGCAGGATACATTACGGAAGACTATGTGGAGAACTGATGAATGCGGCATTGTGAATTTAGATGTACTGGAGGCCCCAGCACCCACTGGGTATCATATGTTACGAAAAATGCGGATACCGTCGACTATGCCGACTCATTTGGTGATCACCAGAAGAGTTACAGCGATACTTCACTCACAGAAGACGTTTGTTCTACAATTATCGGCGCTATCAGGACTTTAATACATATCTCTGTGGGTATTTATGCATCATGTTTCTCTTGACGTTTGCACACAAGAAGAAGAAGCATGCTATATAAGAAGGAGCTTTAAACATTCCTTCATCAGTTGTGGCTCAGATGCAATGTTGTACACTTTGACGTTAAAAGGATGATCCTCTGTATTGCGTGCAAATTACTTCCCGCCAATTGATTTGAGTGTTGGTAAATGGAGTATTGCATTGATTGGACTGGAGACGTACAACAGAATTCCAAATATCACTAAGACTAACAAGAAACTGTATCTGGATATTAATGGTGAAAAAGTTATTATGGAAATAGAACCGGGGGAATACGATATCGACTATTGAAACTAAGTCTTAAAACAGTCTGGGAATGGTACTGAACTACGTGCAAACATCACTACACTTAAATCTGAAATAAGGACTGCAAATGCAACGACTAACTTAATCAGAAAGGTTCAATATGGCGCCTGCTGCGTTTCACAAAAGGGCAGGTTTTGAAGAAGGATCCAAGTAAATTTTACAAGTCAGATCAAACTGTGGACATACTTCCCGTCAGCACAATCCGAGTCGAGTGTAATATTGCAACGAACTCCTGTCTCAACGATTGTCTGATTCACACTATTTACGGATTCTTCCCATCAGTTGCAATGGGGTATAAGATTGTTGAGAACTCTGCCAATGCAATATACTTTCCAGTGACAGCTCAGACACTGAACTATTTGGAGCTGCGTATTGTGGACCAGAATAATCAACTTGTTGACTTTCATGGTGAGGAAATCATTGTACGATTACATCTAAGGCAGTATGGGTGTACGGTATAAAACAAGTGCATGCAATCCACAACATTCCAATTCGTTACCAAACAGCAAACTGATAACACATGTGAACTACGAGTTTCTTAAATCAGTTGGCCCGAAACCGTGCAGTGACCTTCCTCACTCAGTAGAATATAATGAGAGACTCATACATCAGGAATACTTCTCTCCCATAAACCTTACACTTCAACTACATTTACCAAGAACGATGATATCAGGATTGTCATCCAGCACCAAGACGCAATCACGCTTCCATGCAAGAGTTTCATATATCTAGAGGGTTCATTCAAGACAACCGACGGCAGCGATTCAGTGGAATCCAAGCTAACACGTAATCCAAGCTAACACATAACACTTGTGCATTCCTGTTCCAAGAGTTACACTATGAACTCAATGGGTCTGAGATTGACCATATACACAATGTCGGCATAACATCAACCCTTAAAACATATGTCTCTGCACCACCCATAGATCTGCATAGTTTAGAAAATGCAGGATGGTTCATACACGAGCCTGAGGATAGAACAGTTGCAGAGTACAAGTGATTTACTGCATACATACCTATAAAATGCTTATGGGATACTTTGAGGACGTGAGACAGATTATAAACAGGAACTCATTAAGATACGGAGTGCGATGGACAATAACTCTTACATTCAAGGAGCTCAAGAGGAGAATATGTTCACAAACAGCAAGATAATACGGAAAATGCCTCACATCAGTGTATCAGATGAGGAACGTTTGAAGCTTTTAAAAGTCCTGAATTCCAGTACATTTCTGTCATTGACATTTCGCTCGTGGGAGGTTTCCGAGTACCCAGTGTTACCGAATGGGAGCTGACAAACATGGGCTATTGGAACCTCCTCCTATCCAGAGACATCTAGATTCACCATACTTGCGTTTCAGACTGATAGAAGAGGTAATACAGCAAATGATTCCACCCTGTTCGACAGTTGCAGGTTAACTAATGCCAAAGTTTACATCAATTCTGAATTCTACCTATATGACAATTTATATCTGCAATGGAATCAAAATATATACAGTCTCTCATATGACATGTATGCAAGGTTTCGTGCTTCTTACTATGAAATTACCAAAGGAGAGGGAGGAAGGTGTCTAGTCAGTACACGTAAGTTCAAGGAGCTTTCACCGATCATCATAATATCATAATAGACTGCTCGAAACAGAACGAGATGATTATGTCTGGACCTATAGTTGTGCAAATTGAATTTGAAACGTCGACAATTGTCCCATAACACACTGCCACGTATGCTCTAGTTCTACATGACTGTGTGATCAACTACTGCCTGTTCACCTATGTTGTGCAACGAGCTGTATAAATGAATAGGTGCTGCACCATACATAGAGCATTTCACAAGGTCATTTCAAGGTGTGAACATCATTGTAGACGCTCAGGGTTTCTTTGATGTTGAGCGTAGACAGTTCATATTTAAAGATGTTGCGTTTGTAGCGTACACACAAGATATTGGAATAATAGAGGCATTCTCAGTGAACATTGCACCATCAAGGTCTTTCAAGTATGTGAAGTATGCTAAGACATGGAAGAGTGCAAAGTGGTTAACACATTTCTACTGGCATGATCCTGGCATACCCTATAAAGACATGGGGACTGGACTTCGTGACTGCAGACACACTCTCTCTATCTCTCAGTCTCACTCAACCAGAGTCCCCCACCCCTCTCACACTACAAGTGAGTAGTATGAGTACGGGAGAGTTTCAACCCCGTCATCACATGGATACTATCATCTACGTGAAGGGTAAGGAGAAGATCTCATGGATGCGTCGAATCTTTGAGTTTACTGCTATTCAAGACATGGCATTCTATGGGTGTCCTTCTCTCCATCGACTCAAGAACATATATGAAGAAAGTGTTGCTGTATCTGCTTATGAAAATGTAAAATTACTTTCAAGTTGGATGAGAAATAATCGAATTTTTACCTCACATTCTCTGTGTTCTTCTTTCTCAACCCTGTTCCAGTTGTGACAATGTACAGTATTTCAACCATATGCTATGTCTGTGCTTTTCTTCAAGCACAGGAGATATAACTTCAGGCATGTCAGCTATATATATTTGGAAGCGGACACGGTCACATGCCTCCTGCTCCCATAACCCAATTCGTGCAATATGACAGGCGTCATTCCATGTAACTATTCTATATATTTTGTTATCTCCCATGTTAAACTTCACCTCCTTAATAGCACTCATCTTCAGCAAAACTAATGTCATTTGAGACATGCAGAGCATTTTATATATACACATATACATACATAATGCAGTAGGGATAAGGTTCATTTTTGTAAATAAAAACAAAGATATATGGTAACTAATTTTTTTCTTGCTTTATTCAGTTCACACAAATACAATATAGTATTGTTGATGTACAATGTAGTACTCTTGAGGTATAATATAATATTCTTGAGCTACTAATTGACTCTGCTGTTCCAGTACACAAATACTTTTAACTTACACGCTACAACAGTAACACTGGTAGGAAATCGTTTTATGTAAATCTATGCTAAAAACTAAAGCAGGCCAAAGATTTTAGAATAATTCTGATGGACTGCATACACTTAGAATCTAGTTTCAAGTGTCCACAATATCAAAGGTTTTTATAATAACAATTCTGATGGACTGTGTGCTATATATACACTTAAAAACTATTCTCTTTTGGATGGATAGCGGCAGGTGAATAACTTAAAAGCTATTCTATTAAAAAAAACATGCACATGATGCATGGATATATTTACAGCATAGAAATATGTTGTGTATCAAGAAACACTTGAATATATAATTTTTCTATTTTTAGTTTTTTAAATATTTTTTGTGCTTTTTTTTCTTTCTTTCACACACATGCTGTGCATATATAAAAATAAAATTTTTAATTCTTTTTTCGTTTTTATCCGTTATTTTCCACACTTTCCCTTTCTCTCTCTCTATCTCTCTCTCTCTCTATATATATATATATATATATATACACATGTACATAGTACACAATAATATTCCACACATTCTCTCTATCTCTCCATATACACATGTAAATTGTACACAAAAATATTTACATGACACACACACACACACACACACACACACACACACACACACACACACACAAATGCACAGAATTAATTACACTATGATAGAAGGGTCATACTACTACTCTGCAGGCACACTCTCTCTATCTCTCATTCTCACACAATCACAGTCTCCCACCCCTTCTCACGCTACAAGTGAGTATTATGGGCAAGTTTCGATCCCATCATCACAAATGAACCTTTTATCGTCATGAGGCGACAGACCAATTTTAGATTGTAGCACAGTGTACACCTCGTGTCCTCTCGATCGAATACTGGTCTGCTGTACCATATGCGGTGGCTGTGGTGCAGCACCGCGAACACCACTGCACAGGCACTGCAAATAGTCTTCGATAGAGAGGGCTCTGAATGCCATGCGATGCACACCCTTAGCCTACCTCTGGGTAGCACCTTCCAATGTGCGATAGGCACACATTTTTGAGCGTAGACCTACAAACTCCACAATTGGAAATCCATTCGACTCGTCCTTCATAAGACCGATAACCTTCTTGTTCTCCAGAATAATGCCATAAGGATTATCGGCCATATATGAGGACATGTCGAATTCATTACCATGGCACATAATTACATCATATGGATCACAGTTCTTCACCCAATAGATGAAGTTATCTGTATCCATATAAAGTAATTTAGGATCTGCAAAATGAGTTTATGCAAATTCATAATGCAAGTGGTACATGTGGAGTTTGGATAAGTCTAGTGTGCACATCCCCACACAAATAGGTTTCGTAAACTCTACTGTAGTATTTATCATTTCTACAGCAACAAAGTTCTTATTGAATATCGTGACCCGCTTAAAATTTGGTCTGGCAATCATTTTCTTATGACATAAGGCCCGTCCAATTTGGTTCTAATAAAAATTTCACGTCGCCCCCTCAAGTTCTTCATTGTTTTACCGAAAATTGAATTATTCATTAATTTATAAAAATCTTTCTCAAAGTCACACATTGACGAATCTCTTTGCCTAGTATTCAAATCAATATTCTCCTACAATCAGGGGAGTGCTTGAAGGAGATAGCCTGGGTGATTCTAACCAGGTCCATACCCAAGGTGAGGCACTGCTAGAGGTTATGATAATGAATAATGTATCTCCGCTTATCCCCCAGCGTTGTCATCAGTTTTGGTGTGGAGCCTCCTAACGGAACTAGTTGCTCTGGACACAGCAGTAAATCAGTGTGCGCATCATGCAAACTAATAGGGTATGTGAGTTCTGCCTCTACCACATACCCTACATCACAATCAGCTACCATACCCCTCCTGATTTTTCCACGTAATTCCTTGCAATCGTCTTCGGACACCCATCGAAACTCGCCAATCAGCAGTGATTGCAGCATGGTGTGCCCGTATGAGTTATTCACGCAAGGTACATTATATAACTTGAATCAAGGGATACGTCGAACCTGTCACCCATCTGTGGGTTATTTGCCTTCGCATGCCTGTGGACACATTGGCAAAGTCCCCCATGCATCCTTCGCTCAAAGAAAAGAAGCATGTGAGGATCGGCCAATAAGTCAATGCTGCACTTCATTTTCTTGAGCATTGCATCCCAAGACGACGCAGGTGCCGTGTAATAAAAGGCAGGATCCAGAGAATGTGTGGTCATACATAGACTCCAGAACTTCTCAAAAACGTCCGCAAGCAAGCACACGTCTGTGTCCATGTAAAGCCGTATGAACTCTCCTAAAGTGGAAATATTGCATTCCTGCCAGACATTCACGAAATGCTCATAATCTGCATTCGTTATGGCATCGCCTGTGAGGTTGCTGGAGGATGCAGTTGTGTCGGGTAGCTTGGTTTTGTTGAGTTGCGCCATACTTTACACATACGCACACGGGAAAACCCCTTTCCTAGTCGCAAATTGAAACTTTTCCTCGTCGGGAAACACAGCTCGAGTGATATTCATACCCCCACAAGGTAGAGTTTCAACGAGTTTCTGGAGTGGTACCTGCATAAAACGTAGCGTATCAAGGAAGCGGAGCGTAATTCTCGGCGTCATTCGTTTGGAGAATGAAATGTACTTCACAACAGTCTCAAGTAGGACACTGGCCTGATTTATCTCCCAACCGAAATCAACCAAGTGCTCAACTAGAAAATGAGTGTCATACTCACTTAAATTGTGGAAGAAAACGGGTATGTGTCTAGGTAATTGGTACTTCCAATTGCACGCGCTGTGAGCTGCACCACAGAACTTCCCCGTAAGATGATATTGTTCCCTACAAGGAGTCTCTGCTTTTCTGTCAAACAGCAACCCACAAATATGACAACCAGTCACATTATTATACAAATCTTCAGTCTCCCTCGATTTGGTCATGGGAACATTACTGCTGTAAAGCGTATCAACCTCCCACGAAAATTTTTCGTACACTACAAACAGACATCGCTCCTGGTGGTGAGCTTTCTTAAACTTTATGAATTTGTTTTCCTCAGTAGGCATAATACCACGTACCGGGACCTTGGAAGCACAGTCTACTAGATGCGCAGCTGACACCTTGTCTGAGGACTAATAATTGAGGCACTTTAAGCAAATATGTTTTGGACGATGATTAGTTGATAGCTGGGTGGAGAGGAGTCAGGACATGTCTTTGATCCAAACATGGTGATAATTATCACCTTCAGAGAAGAGCAGCGTGTTTACATGCTGCTCACACTCACCGGAAAATTTTGAGTAATAGAGGGGGCCGACGAGGATGTGCTTGTCTTACTCATCTGACTCCCTTTTCTTCTCCAGGCCATAAACATGAACCGATAAGCCGGCATTCTGTGCTTCAAATTTAGGTATGTCCTGGATCTTGATGGGAACTCTATACCATCAAACTTATAACACGAATTAATATTATCACCTACATGCTATGTACTGGGACGCTCAGGATAATCTCTGTAATTGTACTTTCTTTCGCAAGCCAGGATTGACCATACAAAACAAGCCTGATCGTATCTATTTTCGACATTAATGCATGCCTGCTTATTAGCTATATCTTTAGAGAGTTTGATATAGCTAGGCCCTTCATTTACCGGATCATATACATGGGTATGGATACCTAGGTGTAGAATTCTGCTGATTGCTGTAGGTGAGCCTTTAACTTCCACCTCAGAAAACCGGCCCAATATAGCACTCAAGGTGGATTTAACGAAACCACGCGGCGATTGACGTGCTGCACGTTATCAGGTCATTTTCCCCCCAAAGATAATGAATACTCATCTCTTCAACACCAGACTCAATTTTTCTGAGGCGGGGATGGGGGTGCGATAATTCAATTCAAAGCACAGCCCTGCATTTAATGGCGGGATACCACAAATCATTGACTACCTCCTTGAGGAGCTTCGTTTCCATGACAGGAAGGCACGCGCGTAGAAATCCAATCGATAACTCCTGCCGAGTTATCGATTTGCTCCTCAAAGGCATCGACAATCAAAGAGTACTGAAACTGTGGTATGGTATCACTGACCTGATGTCCTTCACTAAAAGGATGGGGGAGGGAACTGCCACTAGCCACAGGATCTTCACTAATACTATATCTAGAACTATTTGACGGAGTTGGTGAGGTGGATAGCCGTGCAAGCTGTACCTCATGTGACGGTGCAGGAGGAGACACTGATGTACTTGCCGCTGTGAGACAGCAGCCCATGGAGGCCAGAGTGATGATGTCGCCGAGGTAGCGGCAGCTGCATCAGCGGTGGGGGCATCGGTTGCTGTGGCAGCTTCCCAGTGAGAGCAGTCTGGGACAGGCTCAGCTCCGGGTGCAGTAGCTGTGGTCGTTGCACCGCATGGTGACTAGCGCCGCCCTTATAGGAACTGCGTGCCTTTCTGGAAGCTGCTTTGATGATTATGAGGATGGTTTAGCCGCCGCCAGTATGCACACGACGCCGTGTTGAGAAGTGACCACTGTAGAAGAACAATTAGAGATAAAATAAATAATAGTTATGTACATTATTTACCACTGCTGGCGTGGTGAAAGAATGAATTCTAACGATCACGTGGTTATAAGCAGAATGAGTAATTACCGGTTCCGCTCTGGTCCAAGGCATAAACAATTCATCAGGTGACTCCACTGCACCCTCAAAAAAATCATCATAACTGTCATAGAGGAAGGAGAGGTATGATTGATATTGTCGGTCCTCATGTAGAACAAAGAAGATATATAAACCGATTTGTGAAAGGAAAAAAAACTTCCTATACTACTACCACCACTACTACTAGAGACAAGTAATCTTTTTTTTTTAACTTACAGGTATGCTGGTTGGCTATCTCATTATTATTTACCGGAGGTTGTTCCTGCATTCTCCGATGAACAGCCTCCAGCAGCCTGTCCAGTAAATCCAAATCATCTAGATCTGTTCCTGTAACAGGATGAGAGATAATTTTATTTATTTTGAATGCTGCGTTACACTGAAAGATCACACACGTGGATATTTTTGTCTATACTTACATGAGTGCTGTTCTAAATTATCTACAGCTGGGGGCTGACAACTATTATCTACTGCAACAGCACTAGATGGGAGAGCGCCTGGCTCCGCCTCCAACTCAATTTGAATTTGTTTGAGGTGATCAAGAAAAAAAGAAGTAGGAAATAAAAGAAAATTTTGAATGGCTAATATAGAATAATTATAATGAATATTATACTCAAAAGGCAATTACGACTGTACACTGAACACATGAAGCTGGACTTCCAGAGCCTGTTGCAGTCCAGCCCACTCCTCACACTCCAGGTCAAAATCCGCGCGTTTTACTATAACAAGGAGACGGAATTAATAGGGCGAATTTAACATAAACACGAAAATTCACACTCAAAATAGAAATTATTTACTCACTTGGCTGTCCCATATCCTGGACTTTAAGTCTCTTCCCACTAGACTCGGAGGTGTTGATGTTGGAGTTAACTCTCTTCGTCTTACATGGATAAAAGAGATAGCAAACACAGAGAGACACACACACGAACGAACAAACAACGCGATGAACAAAGGATCTCATAGACGTGATGACAGAGTATCACACGATCTCAGCGTGAACCAATGGGTGTTGAACATTTTGGGGGGATGGGGGGGCGGGCTCACTAACATTCCTAGTGACTGAAAGCTGAACTAGCCAGATGCTTCCAGTACCTTGAGTAGAACTGAGTTCTTGACAGTTTATCGACTTACAGTGAAACAATTCATAGAATGAGTGAAGATGCTATTTGGAATACACACTGGATCATATTGAACTCAGCCTTTGAATCTGATGTCATTATGGATATATTACGAACTCGTCTGAGGAGAATGCAATTAGATATATTCTTGATCAAGGAAGGGATGTGTTTTTATTTCATCTGGCTCAAGGTATGCGAGCTTAGTGATTTTAGAACGTGAGTGCTATATACGTGCAATTCTAGGTTTCTGGCATTTGTTAGATTTAGTTTAGCTTCATAAACACTAAAGCAAATCATTTAGAAAGTATTGAGATGATAAAATAGAGAATTGTTTTGGTATTTAGGAATGGTGTACAGCAGAAAAGATGAAATTCTGGTCTAATTTGGTAAACAGATCATGTTAGGGAAAGAATTTTTCTATGCATACATCAAGAAAGCGAATGTCAAATATTTGTGGGACACTAGAATTATACTTGGTTCTTATTTTTACGTAGTGATGTGACTTGAGAACTTTGTTAGATGCGCGCTTTTCGTGGCGATGTGTAAGCTACACATCACATGTGTTCTGTTAGAATCGCTAGTGGAGGAACAGTTTCTGTATAGCATGATCTGTTACATCAGTATGCGCGTGCAAGCTAGATGCTGTGACGTCACTATGCGTGCATGGGCTACACATGTCACATGTGTTGTGTTAGAATCGCGAGCAGTGGAGTGGATTTCTATTGCACGATCTGTGACGTCAGTACACATGTCACACACTTATGTTGCGAGTGGTGGAACAGTTTTTCTATAGCATCTGTGAGAGTAAGTCTCTCTGCAAATAAGTCTTCACTGGACTGCAGGTAGAGAGAGAAATGACGTCAGCAAAGGTAAACACTCACACAGCCCAGAGGACGACTTGACACTTATTTAGATAGACAAGTGACATCAGTATGCACACCACACACATCGCGAGTGGTGGAACAGTTTTTCTATAGCACGATCTGTGACGTCAGTATGTGCAGGCGAGCTAGACGCTGTGATGTCACTATGCACCTACATGTGGGCTAGAGATGTCATGCATGTTCCATTAGAATTGTGAGAGAGAAAGTGGTCAAACAGATGAGAGGGGTGACAGCACTCTCTGGTGGTGGTACTTTGTACTAGGCCTGGACCTAGTGGCAAACATACTGTTTCTCTCCATTTTCCCTCACCATCTTGGATTAGATCATGGAATGGAATGGATGACAGTACACAGTGGTGGTACTGTGTACTACGTCAGTTGGACTCTGGACCTCATGGCGAACACACTGAAAGGCGGTAGTGCCTCAAATTGTTCAAATAAAGACTGGTGCATGATTTCGACAGTTGACGATTAGCAAGAATGTTTGTAGAGTGTTTTAGACAGATTACTATTTTGACAATTTACGAGTTGTTTGGCTCTCTGTACGTAAATGTATTGCATTATTTACGAGTGGTTTGTGGGCCTGTAGGCTGTGCAATGCTTTATTTTGATTATATCACCAAGCGTGTCAAGACAGCACCATACATGGGTTATTTAGGAGTAGTTTGCAGGTCTGTAGGCTGTGTGGCATGACCCCAAGAATGTCAGCGTGTGTGTTCTGTATCACTATAAATATACTACCCCTCAAAATCCATCCCTAAATAAATTGTCCTAAAATAAGTAAAGTACTCTCCTTCCTCTCTCCAGTGGCCCCACACAGGTTGGGTCCTTTTCCTGCCAGATGGCAGTCAGATGACTTAGGTTAGTGGAGGTAGCCCAATTGACCCATCTTCCCAAAAAATCCGCCATCTTGGATGCCGTCACGACCGGCATATTGGATGATTTCATGCGCTGTTGCCAAGTCTACATGCCGCCATATTGGATGGCGTCATCACTGCCATCTTGAATACATATGGCAACAATGGAGGGTGGGGTGGTGACCACTTTGTTCCACTACTGCCCCAAGCAAATTCTGGCTGTGTGTGAAGGCTGTTGGTGGCACCGAAGTTAGTGCCCAACCCTAGAAAATGCGACAGGACCTGAAAGTGAGGCTCGCAAAACAAATGCTAAAATACTTAAGTCCTTTTTCAAATGCTCCTTTAAAAAGGAAAACCTGGGAGAAATGCCCCAATTTAATCCTCATACTACTGAAAAATGAATGAAATAAGGATCAGTGTCAGAGGTGTTCAGACACAGCTGAAATCGTTAGCACTGATCAAAGCTCCATGGCGTGATGGAAACCTTGTCAGATTTTATACTGAATTTCTGACTGAGTTAGCCCCTCTTATAACTACACACATAAAAAAGGAAGTTTTGTTATCACCTTGGTTCCGAGAGTTCCGGAACCTGTACAGAAAATTGGAACAGAGATCAACATAAACATCATTTCCGCCCTTTTTATTGCTCATGGAAACCACACATTGCACGTTGTACCACCATACAGAGTGACCTTCAGAGGTGGTGGTCCAGATTGCTGCACACACTGGTAACTCTAATACCCAGTAGCACGTCCTCTTGCACTCATGCGTGCCTGTATTTGTCGTGGCATACTATCCACAAGTTCATCAAGGCACTATTGGTACAGATTTTCCCACTCCTCAACGGGGATTCGGCGTAGATCCCTCAGAGTGGGCCGTGCAGGGTAGCCGCGTGATCTGAGGCGTCTTGTCATGGTCCAGGCGGCTCCTCCCGTCAGAGATTAGAGTCCTCCCTCAGGCATGGGTGTGTGTGTTGTCCTTAGCGTAAGTTAGTTTAATTAGTGTGTAAGCCTAGGGACCAATGACCTCAGGAGTTTGGGCCCATAAGACCTTACCATAAATTTCCTATTTCCTCAGAGTAGTTGGTAGGTCACGTCGTCCATAAACAGCCCTTTTCAATCTATCCCAGCAACGTTCGATAGGTTTCATGTCTAGAGAACATGCTGGCCACTCTAGTCGAGTGATGTCGTTGTCCTGAAGGAAGACGAATGCCTGGCCAATACGCTGCCGATATGGTTGCACTATCGGTCGGAGGACGGCATTCACGTATAGTAAAGCCGTTACGGCGCCTTTCATGACCACCAGTGGTGTACGTCGGCCCCAAGTAGTGCCACCCCAGAACAGCAGGGAGCCTCCACCTTGCTGCACTCGCTCGACAGTGTGTCAAAGGCGTTCAGCCTGACCGGGTTGCCTCCAGACACGTCTCCGACTATTGTCTGGTAGAGGGTATATGCGACACTCATCGGTGAAGAGAACGTGATGCCTGTCCTGAGCCATCTATTCGGCATGCTGTTGCGCCCATCTGTACAGCGCTGCATGGTGTCGTGGTTGCAAAGATCGATCTCGCCATAGACGTCTGGAGTGAAGTTGCGCATCATGCGGCCTACTGCCCACAGTTTGAGTTGTAACACAAGGTCCTGTGACTGCACGGAAAGCATCATTCAACATGGTGGCGCTGCTATCAGGGTTCCTCCGAGCGATAATGCGTAGGTAGTGGTCATCCACTGAAGTAGTAGCCCTTGAGCGGCCTGAGCGATGGATGTCATGACAGTTTCCATCTCTCTGCATCTCTTCCACGTACGCACAACATTGCTTTGGTTCACTCCGAGACGGCTGGGCAGTTCCCTTGTTGAGAGCCCTTCCTGGCACAAAGTAACAATGCGGTCGCGATCGAACGGGGTATTGAGCGTCAAGGCATGGTTGAACTACATACAACAGGAGACGTCTCCTTCCTGATGTAATGACTGGAAGTGATTGGCTGTCGGACCCCTTCTGTCTAATAGGTGCAGTTCGTGCATGGGTTGGTTTAGTAACATCTCTGAACAGTCAATCGGACTGTGTCTGTGATGCAATGTCCACAGTCAACGTCTATCTATAGGAGTCCTGGGAACTGGGGTGATGCAAAACTTTTATTTATGTGTGTAGTTCCATTAGAATAAAGAAGTCGATGTCGTAATTCGGCGATTATAAACGGCAAAAATTACTTGGGAGTGTCAGGAAACTTGCCTTACTGTCCTCTATAACTTGGCGAAAGTCGTATCTAGATATATATATTCATTCTGGATATATGCGGGTTGGCCTGTTTTAGCTGCCTCACGCCGTATACTGAAGGGTGATAGTCTTACCTGTGAGTCTGTTGCATTCGGTAAGTCTCATATGCCCCTAGGGCGAGTCAAATGGCGAATTAGACTGGGAAATCGGCCATGTTTTCATGAGTGTATTTTTACGTTCCTCATAATTGTTTTTCATCCGCCTTCTGCTTGAAAGAACATAGAGCTGTTACCACGGCACCAGCGTCTTGATCGTTCAGAATTTTAAACCAGATTAAACAACTGCAAATTTTTATTAAATAGTGAAGGGAGACCTTCAATAACATGATACAATAATATTAAGCACTAACATGGACCATCAAGAGACGGCTTAAGAAACATTTTGCTCGTGTTTGTAGGAATCTTTTTCGAAAACGAAATGCTTCGTATCAATCTGACAAGGTATGTTGTTCTCCAACTCTGCGTGAGTGGTGAATCAGTTAACGATAAGGGTAGCAAAAACGGGAAATTCACTGAAGAATGTCATAGTAGAGCTTGTAAAATGTACCGAAAGAACTGAAAATAATGTTTTTTAGACTTCATTATTAATTTAGTTAATCGAATGTTAGAACGTTAACATCGGATTAAAGTAGATAATTTCACAAAAATACTTTAGTTGTAGTGTTCGATATACAGTAAAAATGCAATAAGTGGCTGAATTTTTTAAATCGGTGCTTGATTTCAGCTGTAAATTAGGAAAACAGTGACAGTCCGGTGCATTTTGCAGAGCAGGAAATTACAGGGACTCGGTCTGATTCCACATATCAGGTGACTTTACGGTTGATTTCAAAGCTCAGCACGACATGGATAGGGACGTGAGCATTGTATATGTACCTATGATTGAAGACAGACACAGTGATACCATTAGTAAAACATAACCAAGACGGCCACTATAACGGCAAATGTTAGCTATATTTTGAACAGTCAGTGAAACAGACAGATTAGACTAAGAGAAGTTTCATAGTCCGAAAATGATCGAATTCACATAACAACTACAATGTTCACTGAAAGACCAACAAAAATACACTTATCAGTATGAAAACGATTCGAGTACCGTACGAAAAGCTCTACAGGTGGCGTGGTATCACTCATTCGCAGTAAGAACTAAAAAAAGGAGGGAAAACATATTTATCGTAAAAACATCGCGGTTAGTATCAAAAAATAAACTTCAGACACGAAATTTAAGTCTAAACTGTTTCACAGAGTTACACATACATGCGAGAATCAGCTGTAAATCAAAGCATTACCGGTATCATAAAAACAACTAGCAGTTTTTAGGAAAGAAAACGAACCGAGTGTCATGGAGAAGCTCCACTACGGGCATAGAGACAGTAATACACAGCTCTAGCAAAAATGTAACAACCAAGAGAGCTTTAGACAAATACAGTACAAAATGCGCACGACGTTGTGGCGATCCAGCGGCTATTACCATTACGTCACTGGTAAAAGCTACAGCGGTATCGAAATCTCAAGCTATTCTTGACTCAGTGTGTGAACAGTAACAACACTAGTGGACAAGTAATTTTTTTCTTAAAGGTGAAGTGTTTTCTGGTGTACTTCTGTGTGCTGATTAGGGCCGGTATGACGCCCAAGCTACCCAAGCGGTGGCTTGAAACTCCAAGCTGTCACAGGCGTCAAATGCACCCTTTACGGCAAATTTTTACACGAGGTTCATCCTAAATTAGTAGCGAAATAACTCATTTCCACGCTAACTAGATTCTGATTTAATTTTAAAGACGTACAATTAATACATTAAGTAGGGAGGTAAATAGTGGAGACGTGGAGGAAGCCAGTTGGTAAGTCGCCTGTGCAGAAACAATGTTCTCGAAACGGCTCAGGTGTTGATTTCAGGTAAGGTACTTAGAATACTCAGTCACGTATAGCTTTGACACAAATTTAGGTAATTTCCAAGAATGACTGCCTATCGATGTCACTGGGTCCAAACGATATATACCGAACGTGTGATCGTAAATCGGTCATGTCACTCTGGTGGCGGACGTTATGAGTACCAGTATGTTTATGGTGGTCGCTACAGCAATGACAAAAGAAAAGCGTTACAAAAAACTTGTAATTGCAAAGTAGACGACTTACTTTACTCGTTGTCGGTATTGTTGTCATGTTAATGTCCTTTAAAGTGGTCTGGATGGATGATTTGGAAGAGTCGAACTATGTATTCTTCCCGAAACTCGTTCATTTTCGGCAATGAAATTGCAACGGAATTTCAGCATCAAAAATGTTTTTACTAAGTTATACACACCACCACGTTCTACACAGTCCCTCCTTTCCTCGTCCGGTAGCACTCCATTTTTGCGACAAAAAGCCAAACAATTTTCTATGCTGGTTAAACAAGGAATTGGATTTTTCCATGTGAGAGAATCCGCCGAAGAAACATCAAGAACACCAGACATCCCACTCACTAACGACATAAATTGTCTGAGTTTCCCTAGCAGCTCACAAATAATTCGCGGAGGTATGTAATTTAAAGCAACTACGGGAACAACGGGAAACAGATAAAAACGACGATCACAAATAACTGATCACAACACCTGCCACCGGAGTCGCAAGATCGATTTACGATCGCACGTTCGATATGTATCGTTTAGACCCAGTGACTTCGATTGGCAATCATTCTTGGAAATTATCAAAATTTAGAATTTCTGCGGGATATGTACCCAAAATGTAACCATTTAGCCGTTATAACAACACCAGTGTTGTTTTGTGTAGGTTTGCAATGTGACCTGTTACAAAAATATGTTTGATTTTATAGTCTATAATACAGCTGCCTACACATTTCGGTGATAACTTAACGTTGAGGCCTACATATGTGCTTTAAATATCGTTTTACACACATTCCTTAGCAACGGGTCATAGATCGACTGAGCAGGTCGGATGAATTTCGTGGCTTCAAGAGGTTACATTAATTCTTCTGACCACTTCCTAAGCATCTGCGACAAATTTACAGTGAGAAAGCAGCAGCAGACAGCTCAGACTTTGTCAAAGAAATATAACTTGCGTATTTTGCCTTAAAGATTGGGAATTAGGACAAGTCATGGTCCCCACATTGAATGTGGTCGAGTTGTGTGGAAGGACCCATGCTGCCGCTTCACATGGAACAGTCGTGCAAAAGACTAGCGCTAGTCTAAAAAAGTCAGGTCAATTAGGACGTACAATGTGGCGGAAACAGTAGCCTGTTATTCAATTAAATTGTCTCAAAGAAAAACTTCTGTCTCTGCTTCACATCAAACTTGGCATCACGGATCAGTTTACTGAAATGATACCAAAATATTACGATGGACAATGTGGCAACTAATTTACCGCAGCTGTCAGAACCTGAGATAAAAGAAAGTTTTCGTCAGCGCTGATGTTCGGAAACTAATGAAAGACGGAACATTAAAACACAAAATGAGTGAAAAATGTTCAAATGTGCGTGAATTCCTAAGGGACCAAACTGCTGAGGTCATCGGTCTCTAGAGTTACACACTACTTAAACTAACTTATGCTAAGAACAACACACACACCCATGCCCGTAGGACTCTAACCTCCGGTGGAAGGGGCCGCGCAGTCCGTGAAAGGACACCTCAAACCGCGCGGCCACTCCGGGCGTCAATATGAGTGAAAGTTAAAGTTCGTCTCGAATGCCGTTTAAACAACTTTTCAAAAAGTTTTCTGGCAGCTAAAACGAGCTTCATTATGAGAATATAGTAAGAAACGTGTTGGATAACTTGAAGGTATTGGATACCTCAATGAGCTCGAAGCTGCACTTTCTGGACTCCTGTGTCAGCTATCTATAGAAAATCTAGGTTCTGTGAAGGAGGAAAAGGGGGAAACGTTCCATAGGGATATTAAAGATATGGGACAGGGATACCAGCATTGAACGGAGGTCAGCATGATAGCTGGCTATTGCTGGATACTGCAAAAGGATACACAAAAGAGACATCATTGATTTTAGGGGAGAAAAGTGACATTAATATTTGTGCTTGTCTGTTATTTCTGAAAAACATTATGCTTCATTATAAGGTTAATAGTGACTTATTTCATAATATTTTAAGAAAGGTCTTTTGAATGCATGTGTTTTGTTTGGATTTTCTGGATCTTTATTATCGCTTTATGAAAAAACCCTATGTGACAGAAGAAAATCCGTGGCATTTCTTAAGATAGCATAACAAAAAAATTAGAATCACTGAAATGATGACGAAAAAATTGCAAAATATAAATTTGTATAGCTGTGTAATTATTGTGTTCTCTACGCATCTCTCTCGTTAACCAATGATTCACCTTCAGCATGTTCGAATTTTCGTCATGTGCTGTCCCCAGGTCTCTTACATTTTAACATCAAGACAGAAACAGAACGTATGCGATGCTGTTTCTTTCTGAAGTATCAGCTGTTGTTATGCATTAGAAGACTTACAAGGAAGTAGTCTGTGAAAACATGGTGAAACTTTCATAATATACTGAAACTGTGTAACAACGCAAATTGAAGTAAGTGGGTACCCAGTACATAAATCTTCCATATTGTGAAAATGAGTGGAGTCATATTATTATTATTTTCTAGGTCAACATCTACAAATATACTCCGTGAATTACAATTAAATTGTCTTGAAACAAAAATATTAAATTCAGGAAGACACAAACGTCACAGTTACTGAACCTCCTATTTTCCAAACATTAATAATATTTACAGGTCATACCTGGGTCAGCTCCTTTTCTTCCTCAGTCTTAAGATTCTTCCAGTTTCGCTCAGACACCGAGAGGTAAAACATAAAATCCTCGTCCAACCTGTCCTCGGGATCCATGAAGCCTTTCTGTTAGCGTCAAGTGAAACCCTCGACGTATCTACACGTACAGGTACAGCGTTGAACTTTTGCTGTTTAGTCACTTGATTCTCTTCAAAAATTACCATAGTCGAAGTTCACTCGGAAAAACTTTGGTTTTAATATGAAATACTTTTATCCTGAAACACTAATACATAATAGCAAAGGTAGATATACAAAAAGTGTACAAATATGTATGTATTTACATTGTTGACACGGGAAGAGTGAGTTCAGAGATACTACTAACCTTACTTCGCTGCCATTATCTATGGATTAATTCCAATGATACGCACCAACAAAGATGAAATGAAATACGTACGCAACAACATGAAATGAATTAGCTTTAAGTTCACTCGGGTACTCACAGCGTCGCAGTTAAAACTTGCGGTTAAATTGTTGCGTAATGAAATTTCTCACGGTTGTTGCGATGTATTTGTTGAGGTAATTAATAGAGCTTTTCTTCGATTTCGTTGAATTTCACACGCAGAAATTTAAATTACACTCTAAACTTTCTACTTAACGTTACCCTCAGAAAATGTGCCCAATTCAGAAATAAATAGCCAGAAAGTATACGCTACTTGTTTCAGCTATGCTTGCTGCTTACGAACATCATAGTTTACACGAGAAACCCAGGCGAGCACAGATAACATTTAATTAAAGGTCGTTATACCCTTTGCAACGTAAGGGTGGCCTATGATAAATATGGGTCTGAGGGCACGTCTGTCTGACGTTAGCAATGTACTGTCACTGCCGGCCGATACAAACACCTTATGCCTGAGGCCGGTGTTATTATCTCTGTCAAGTATTTCGTCGAATTTATTTGATCAGACTACTTCGCTGGAGCTATTTCACTATAGTTGTTTCTGAATGGAAGCCGAACAGTTAATCGCATGTACAATAGCGTATGTTGGTGGCGAGCGCATTGCTTGATAAGACAGAGAAATGGAAACGACTGTGGGTGAAACAGGTGCTTAGCGAGAAGAAAAGCACGGTGTTCATCGGAATTTGCTTTGTGAGCTACAGTGTGAGAACATAAAGAAGAAAATGGCTTAAATGGCTCTGAGCACTATGGACTCAACATCTTAGGTCATAAGTCCCCTAGAACTTAGAACTACTTAAACATAACTAACCTAAGGACATCACACACATCCATGCCCGAGGCAGGATTCGAACCTGCGACCGTAGCAGTCCCGCGGTTCCGGACTGCAGCGCCAGAACCGCGCGGCCACTGCAGCCGGCCATAAAGAAGAGCGAAAATTATTTGAGAAAGGGTGAACAAGCATTTCATTTTGCCCTCACAAAAGTGACCCCTCATATTTGCATATACGATACTGATTTAAGAAATGCCATTTCTTAATTTTCTTCAGTATAATCGATGTTTCTGCATAGCCTAAAGGTATGTCACTAACGATTTAAGTAATGAAATGTTTTCACTCTTAATCGTAGGGTTTTGGAGAATTTAATCTCATTATCAAGGGGAAATGTCTGCGTAGGTATTTTATGTGGTGTTTTTATCTGTGTTGTTCTATTCTCGCCAGCCGCGGTGGTCTCGCGGTTCTAGGCGCTCAGTCCGGAACCGCGCGACTGCTACGGTCGTAGGTTCGAATCCTGCCTCGGGCATGGATGTGTGTGATGTCCTTAGGTTAGTTAGGTTTAAGTAGTTCTAAGTTCTAGGGGACTGATGACCACAGCTGTTAAGTCCCATAGTGCTCAGAGCCATGTTCTATTCTCTTGTCTTGCAGTAGTATTTTTACTGTTTACTGCTATCGGACAGACTTCTTTTGCCCGATTTTTCGAGTTATCATATAGTATACCTCTGTAAATGTTTGTACTTGACCATCGAATAAATTCTCACAAAGAACCGACAATTCGTGAAAAAATACGTAACAGCTACACTGTTTCATTATTTAAGTCATGAATGATATTTGTGCTAAAGATCCTCTCAAGGTTAGGTTAAGACTTTTAGCTACAGGCGAAAACTATTTTTTGCCTATAATATACTACTCGAATCCCTCAATCCACCATTTTACGTATTATTCCAGAAACATTTGAACCAAGATATAAATCATCTAAGTAGGTTATTTAGAGTAAAAATAAACACATTTATTTCATTTATGTACACTTTGAACACACTTGGCTTTTCAGATCTCCATCTCCTTCCACATCCTTTCTTTTTATATGTAAGCGTAACATCATCTATAGTGCAGCACTTTGGAAGATCCATCCGCTTATTACAGTTTTTGCAGTCAGCGTGCTTTGTGTTATGAAGAATTTCGTATCCTTCATTCTTTACAATGATCACTGTGATAGTAGTGGCGCATCAAATGTACATCACTTTATTGCTTAAATGCACTAAGGCAAGCGATGCGACATGTAAACAACAGCTTCGCTCCAACTTTTATTAAAGATCTTTGCTAAAAGCTTCCCTGCTACACCCTAAAAGATTTGACCAAGGGGTTTTGATAAGTATTTATCGTTGATCACGAACACTAAGCTGCTGACGCCACAAAAGACGGGCGCACAGGCCTGGATTTGTCGTTGGCCAAGTAACGCAAGTTAATGACGTCTCACAAGTTGACATGGGTCGAGGGGACAGGTGGAATCGGACATTGCTGTTGATCCGCATCTTTCATGAAGACAAAAAAAAATTAACTTTTTTGTTACGTAGTTGGCCATTATATGATGGCACTTGGTGTAGAGTAGAACTGATGAGAAAACGTTTTATGAGAGAGCGTTTTATGTCTTCCAACATGTTATATTATAGTTTCCTAAGACACTAAACAGATTTTTTAAAGATATATAGCTGCAGATCAAGAAAATTATGTTATGTCAATGAATCATGTCATATTTGTTTGGAGAGATAACGTTTGCTGGATTTTCAGTATTTAAATCTGAAGTTCCAAGCCAGTGTAGGATTTGAGACGGAGGGTACTTCGTGTACTAGGCCCATTGTCTCCTTTCTTGTTACATTTACGGATGGTACACAGGACGAAAGATCGTTAGCACTCTTCTGCATCAGCCCGAATTGATGTACTTTTAACATTGTGGTCTTTACACCATGTGCCTATGTTAGAAGAATTTTGTAAGATTCTTCATAAGAAATTGCCTGCTGGCTTCTGTCTCGGGTTCTTTGGCCGACGATTGTTTGATAATTTTTCTGACTTTTCGCCAGCACTAGTGGCTGGCATTGCCAGAGTTTCACTCTCCATTGCTGATGGTAGACAGGAGTCGAGCTCGCGGTCGCAGATTATATGTGCAAGGCACGCCCACGTGCAAGGGCGTTTCCTTAGTCATTACCGCTGCGGATCTCCCAATTCTGCCTGCAGTGGTTCTCTACAGCATGAGAATCCAGCATCCTATCGTCTTGAGGCCTTTTTCTTTCTTGCTGAAGCTGTTGTGTTTATATATACAGCCTCTCTGAAAAAACGAGTGCTTCTCTACAGCGATTTTCGCTACGTGGTCGCTCTCACTCAGCGCATGCTCCGCCACAGCCGATTTCTCTACCTACCACAACCTGCAGTGATGCTTATGTTCGGCGATCGTGGTGCTGATTGATCGCACAGTAGTTCCAGCGTAGGCTTGTCCACATTTACATGGTATGCGCTATATTCTCCTTTGCCGATCTGAGACATTCTTTGATCTTCTCTGCCGGTTTATAAATAATCTTTGCGCCGTGTTTGCGCAATATACAGCTGATTGTATCCTTAATGTGGGAATTACGTTAGAAAGGTCGTATCCGATATTTCTTTTTCCGATATGTCACTTCGCCGAATGTTTGATTCTGTGATACTTCTTATGTAATTGGAGGAATACCCAGTGCTCCTTATTACACTTTCCATGTGTTGCATCTCACATCTGAGGTGCTTTGGCACACATATTCGCCTTGTTTACGTTACGAGCGACCCCTATATTGTGTTGCAACAACGGCCAGTGTTCTCCAGTTCATCTCCCTCCCACCTATGTTATTCTGGTGCAAACGACATTGTTCTCAAGGTCATCCTTTCCTCTCCATTGTTATGAAACAAAGGAAACTATCCCCCTCCATGAGGGGTTCTCCAGTTCTGGGACAAAGGACAATGCCCCCATCGCCCCCCCCCCCCCACCCTCAAACTCCTTGAGGTTTTTCAATTCTGGGAAAAAGAGTATTGTTTCCAACGGTCACTCCCACATACTCTTCCACCCATCTGACTTTAGCTAGTTGCCCTATGTATAACATGGCATTAAACATAAAAATCTGTAGGAAATTTAAAAAAAAAACTAATTGGTGCAAAATTACAAAAATTGAAGTTGGTGCATTTTCTTGCTAATACTAGCACAGTTTGCATGGTTGTTATGTATAAGTGTGTGTAAATTCCTAAGGGACCTAACAGTTGGGGACATCAGTCCCTAGACTTACACACTATTTAAACTAACTTATGCTTAGAACACCCATGCCTGAGGGGCTGTGCAACCTGTGACATAGCACCTCAAACTGCGTGGCCACTCCACACAGCTGTTATGTGCAGAATCCTGTCCTAAGTTTAAAATTGGGCAAAATTCAGAATGGCATTTGAGAATGATATTTACTTTCTGAACTTCACATAACATGCACATAAAAAAGTTACACAAACCAGTTGACAGGGGTCTGCTTGTTAACCATTATTGGTGGTGATGCGTACTACAGCCTAGAAAATTACACAGCTTTGCAAGAGATACAGGATGAAGGTCTGTCCCTGTACAAGAAACAGGGATCTGTTAGCATAGACTAAGACAGTCGAAACAGATTGCTGATTGTCCTTTACATTTTATATAAAGTGGAAGGGAAAATCTTACTACAGCTTGTGTGAAAGTGCTTATTGCTGCCATTAGTCTCAGCTCTTATTTCCAGGATGTACTGCATGAAAACAAGCTCTCTTTCTTCCTCTGGCGTGCATACTACTTTGAGACATTTTGTCATAACAAATACGTCCTTTACATGTGTATCCTATTTTCTGACTATACCAGGAAGTAAATAAGACTAAGGACTCATATTCGGCAATACGGGAATTCAAATCTTTCTTCGGCTATTCTCAAGGTCCCCACTATATTTTCTATATTACTTGAAGCATTCACAAAACTATGCTCCTCTAAACAGCTGTCAATGGCATCCGCGCTTGCAGAAATTGGCATTTTTGATATGAATATGCTGATCAGCTTCGAGATATGTTATTCCATAAGAACTAATTTTTGTAGACGACAGTAAAAACTTTATATATCCAAAAGAATGGATGGACTGTCCACTCAGTTTATGAATGAAAACTCTCTACTGCAGATTCCAATAGAAAGACTTCAGAGATGCAATGTTTACTGAGAGTATCTGTATTATACTGGCATGTTCTATGTATGATATGAGTGCACCATCTTTAAATATGAAGTGTCTATGTTCATCATCATAGAAACCCTGAGCGCCTGCAATTATGTTCACACCTTGAGATGCCATTGTGAAATGCTTCCGGTATGGTTCAGCACCTGTTCATTTGTACAGTGTGTTGCGCAACACAGATGAGCAGGCAGTACTTAAACACACATTTGTGTAGAACTAGAGCATACATTGCAGTGTGTTCTGGGGAATCTGCCCAAGATTCAAATTCAGTTCGTATCTCTGTAGGTTCAGATTTAATTATCACATTCTGTTTTTAGCAGTCCTTTACGATGATTGGCGCCAGCTCCTTTAATTTCCATGAGCTGAGTAGGCGTTCTCTCTCTTCATGGTATGAAGCACGGGACCCTGTGTACATGTAATATGCTAGACTGTACGCATTTTCACTCTGCTGCATGCGTAAATTATCGTATGGGTAGAATTCGGAGATCAGGTGGACTCTGCCGCCAGTTAACATGCATTTTCCCAATTTGGTGGAATCATTTGTTATATTTCATCTTCTATTGGTGTAAAACACAAGTATGTGGACCCTGGGTGTCTCCAATTAAGCAGAGGTTATAATAACAGACCTTTGGCTGCTGGCAGTCGGTAGCACTGTGTACTCGAAAACCTCCCATGAACAGAAAGATAATGGTAGAAATACACTGGTATTCAGAACTTTTAAATGCTTCAAATGGTACTCATCCAATGTAGTGATGTGTGGCATTTTCCATATTATTTTGTTGATGGCGATCTCATTCTTTTCTTGAGCTCCTTGAATGCATTAGTTGTTATCGACTGCACTCCGTACCAGAATAAGTTCCTATTCATCATTCAGAACAATTCACTGCATGTCTTCAAAGTATCCCATAAGCAGTTTCAGAGACATACTTGCAGTAAATCTCTTGTACTCTGCCACTGTTCTACAAACTGGCTTGTCTATGAACCACCCAGCAATTTATAAATCTTCAAATCCAAGGGAACTGCAGAGACATATGTTTTAAGTGTTCATTCTATGCCTACATTGCCTGTACAGTCAGTTTCGACCCTGTTAAGTTCATATCGTATCTCATGAAACAGGAACAGTTAAGCATTGTGTATAAGGTTCGATGCCACTGCAGCAGTCCCATCCCTTTTTGTAACCGGAAGATCACGTGACCGGAAGTTCAATCACCTTGGATCTTTAAAGTATAAAAGAAGGCTTGACAGCTGCAACTGAACAGTCTTCCGCGGTAGTTGAAAGTATCAACATGGACTCCTCCAAAGTGCTAAACATCCCTCAGCTATTAGGGAGAAAGACAAGACCAACGGACGAACGCTTCGCTTTGTGCTTATTACAGCAGAACCTGATAATCTGGCTACTGACATTGGAAGCATAAATTACACGGAAAATGGTAAAATACTTAGCGAGAAGAATGTAAAAGTGCTTACACCTACTACAGGACCGTTTTGCGGTATCATTGTGGTGACTAAAATCTGTGATCAAGTGGACTGTCAAGAACAGTTAGAAAAGAGCACGCTCTATAATATTAAAGAAGGAAATGTGTGGCTCATTTACCTATTATCTACGTAGTAAATTCTCCAATTTCATCACTGCAAGCCATGGTGTCAAGGCGAAGCTGCCTTTTCTCCTACACGGGAACGACAGTGTCACAACAAGAGGAAAACGGGAAAAAATCGGCAAGGAAGCACTGGAAACTATTTCGAAGAAATATAAAAAACTTGTGGTTATAACATATAAAGTTGAATTATTTGAGGTTAAAGTGGATGTTCTAATGGAGGAGCTGCCTGGAATATTACAATAGTTACGTCTAGATGACTGTTACCTTTTGGATTTGGACATAACTCAAGACTTAGAGCTGGAATTTTTAACAAAATGGAGATGTGCGACTACTTAATATCAACCTAGGATTTATGCATGGAAGGAGATCACCAGGGAAACAGCAATGTGATTGTGGACAACGATAAGACAGTTGGAATAGACCGTCTAACGTGGTTAAGATCCAACTCAAGAGTAAAGATAAATAACAAATTTATATGTCAGATCACAAGTCCAGGAATAAACAAAGATATTGATAACCACATTATAGATTTTATAAAGTGTCCAGGAATGCGACTGCGAGAAACTTTTAGGTCTTCCTTGGCTAAACAGCATGGCATTATCGGGTTGGAGGCAACAATATACAACTACAGAATGGATCGTTTATTTGATCCTGTGCACCAGTGTTTACTAATAAGCAGTATTTACAATGTGCTCCACTTTACTCTGCGCCATTCTGTGGCGTCAATTAACGGATAACGCACTGGATACCGTAACTGTTATGTTGTGTTGAATAACATTCTGCAGTTTGTGTACTGGGGTGATACGAATAGCCGAAAACTGAAAGGTGTACAAGTCTTCTAGACACTCCAGACAGAGAAAAGCTTATCAGCTATGTTCTGTCTGCATACAGTTTTAATTATCTACCCATAAACTACGTGGATATTCTTAACTGTGACTCGAATAAAGACGATATAAGTATTATGCAGAGGTGTTAGGTTAAAGCAGGAGAAACTTATTTTTCTCAGTCTAGAACACTGTTTTACACAATACCGTCCGATATAGATATTGCAGACTTGGGGTTTGCTTGACACGAGCAACTTTGTTCCACAAGTCTTAAGAAAAATAGGAAATGTATCACACAGACTTAAACCATTTCCCGTTAAGGAAATTGCACCTTTAAGTACAGTTAATGTGTTACGTACACGAGAAAGGAAACTGGAAATGGAAGATTTCGATGTAAGGAAAAGAAAACTGAGTATTCACAGAAGACAACTGCCATAAATGAAGAATATAAGCCGCAAATTGAAAAGAAAGAGGTTATTGCGGTAGTGCAGGCCAGGTTTACATATGGTTTTAAAGACATTGAATGGAGAGCTATGACTGTGAAATACAAGATAATAGCGTTCACTGCAAAGAGCAGTGGTAAGTGGCCGTATGTTGGAGTACTGGCCGAAAACGACGGACTGACTGCAACATGTTTACTATGTTAAAGGACACACGAAAAATCTGTTTATCAAACTCCTTCCCTCCTTGGAGCTACTTAAAAAGGATGAGTACATTATATTGAAATGTGGTTGGCTCTATGTCATACATTTGCCACCAGAAAACCGTTCGCACAGCTTAAAACCAAAGGAATAACAACCTTTAATTGAAATTTGTCTGCAATAGTTGTTAACTTAAAGTTCTGTACCGAAGTTCCTCAAGAATATGCAGAAGAACAGCTTGCAGCTTACAACCAGGAGGATGTGGAGTGTTATAATAACAGTGTCATACACGAAATATGGGAAAAATTAAAATCCCCGAATGCTGTCATCTATAAGAACTGCCTGAAGGAAATGAACCGATTGTTAAAGCCATAAAAGAGGTAGTTTACAGGAAAGAAGTTACATATATACTGGAGTTCGAAAATATACATTCTCTGTATTTGTCAGATTATTGGCTGTAGAAAGAAATAGATGATCCATATTTGGATTTAAGTTAAAGTTAAAAATTAATTTGGACATCATTAAAACTGCACCTAACAAAAATAAGGAAAGAGTTGTTTTCTGCTTCTCATCTGATTGACGGTGCTGAAGAAATTCTAGGAGAGAAAAAGCTAACAATGAAGAAGAAATGGTTCAATGAGACATGTGAACACCAGGGATAAAGCAAAGGCGGTGCACATGCTGGACAGACAGTGCACGGGACAACAGGAAGCATTCAACACCTTGAGAAGAGAAACTAATAGGATTCTGAAAACATAAAAAAGAAAGTTCATTAAGAATATGACTGATGAAATCGGAAAGCGAAATACAATATCAGACAGAAGGGAAATGTTTCACATGTTGAAATTTGTGAAGATTGGTCACAGAAACGAAGCTTTGGTTATTAATGATAATGATGGAAATATGCTAAAAGACAAGAAAAAATTCTGAATAGGTGGAGACAATGTTTTGAAGAGCTATTAAATGCTGAAGATACAGAGATAGCCTTTCCACATGAGAATAATACAGAGGGTGAAGGAGAAGTCTCAAACACTCAAGTGTCTCAACAAGATGTAGAAAGAGCAATGAGGAAACTAAGGAATAATAAGGCACCAGGAGCGGATAAACACACAAGAGGAGAAACAATTCAGGAAGAGCTATACAATCTCATAAAAGAAATATGGCAAAAAGAGGATATCTCAGAAGAGTGGAAATCAGCCGTCATTATCCCACTGCATAAAAAGAACAGTAATTGGAATTGTAACAACTACAGAGGCATTTCTCTCCTAAGTGTACCTTATAAAGTTCTATCTTTAGTAATACTTGAAAAACTTATGCCATTTGCAAAACATATTGTAGGAGAGTACTAGGCAGGCTTCCAGGAAGGACGATCGACCATCGATAAAATTTTCACCATGAGGAAAATCTGGGAAAAGTGCTAGGAATTCCACCATCAGTTTCTGGTGACGTTCATGGACTTCTCAAGGGCTTATGACAGTATCCACAGATTAATTATGTACAACATCCTGAGAGAGCTTGGTATACCAATGAGGTTCATAAATATGGTCAAGGTGTGCACAGCAGAGACAATAGCCAAAGTCAAATATCAGAGGGAGCAGTCCTAGGAATTCCATATCAGAGCGGGTGTGAGACAAGGTGATGTTGTTTCACCACTGTTGTTTAATCTAGTCCTAGAGAAAGCAATCTGGGAAATGAAAAGAAAAACAAAGTGATGACGCTAAATGGTAGAACAGATTTATTGGGTTATGCAGACGACATTAGAGTTCTAACAGAATCAGGAAGAGATGGCAGAAATTGTAGAGGACCTTGCGGAAAAGACCAAGGTAATGGAGGTATCAAGAGAAGCCCCTAATGACATCCCAATACAGGTAGGGATATGAATATTTGCTGAAGTGGAAAATTTTAAATACCTTGGTACATGTTCCAACAGGCAAAATAATTTAAAACAGGAAATAAACCAATGTATGCTGAGGGAATTAGATTAGGAAATGAGACACTTAAAACAGTTTTTCCATTCGTCTGTGTAGAATTCGTGTCAGTATTTTCAAACCATGACTTATTAAAATGAGAATTCTGTCAGCACCTGCTTTCTTCGGAATTGGAATTATTATACTCTTCTTGAAGTCTGATGATATTTTGCCTGCCTCATACATTTTTCTCACTAGATGGAAGTGTTTTTCATGACCAGCTCTCCCAAGGCTATCAGTTGTTCTAACGGAATGTCTAGTCCCGGGGCTTAGTTTCGACTTAGGCCTTTCAGTGCTCTGTCAAATTCTTCAAGCAGTTTCATATCTCCCATCTCATCTTCATCTACGTCCTCTTCCATTTCGATAACACTGCCCTCAAGTACATAGTCCTTATATAGACCCTCTATATACTCCTTCCACCTTTCTACTTTCCTTTCTTTGCTTAGGACTGATTTCCTCTCTGAGCTCTTGATATTCACACAGGTGGTTCTCTTTTCTCCAAATGTTTTTCGATTTCTTCATCATCTGCGGAACTAATTGACAAATAAATTTGTACTACTCTGGTAGGAATGGACTTCGTGTCTATCTTGCCTACAATAATGTGTTCACTATGTTGTTCGCAGTAGCTTATCCGCATTCATATTTTTATTCGTTATTAAAAATACTCCTGCGCTCCTCATATTGGATTTTATAGTTATAAACCTATATTCATCAGGCCACAAGTCCTGTTCCTCCTGCCACCAAACTTCACTAATTCCACTATATCCAACTTTAACCTATCCATTTCCCTTTTTAAGTTTTCTAACCTATCTGCACGATTAAGGGAACTCACATTCCACGCTCAGATACGTAGAACTCGAGCTTCGTTCTCCTGATAACGACGTCCTCCTCAATAGTCCCCGCCCGGAGATCCAAATGGGGGACTATTCTACCTCCGGAATGTTTTACCTAAGAGGACGCGATCATCATTTAACCATTCAGTAAAGCTGTATGCCCTCGTGAAAAATTACAGCTGTAGTTTCCCCTTGCTTTCATCTGTTCGCACTACCAGCACAGTAATGCTGTTTTGGTTAATGCTACAAGACCAGATCAGTCAATCATTCAGACTGTTACCCCTGCTACTTCTGAAAAGGCTGCTGCCCCTCTTCAGGAACCACACGTTTGTCTGGGCTCTCAACAGATACCGCTCCGTTGTGGTCGGACCTGCGATGCAGCTCTCTGTATCGCTGAGGCTTGCAAGCCTCCCCACCAACGGCAAGGTCCATGGTTCATGATTGCGAGTGGGGGTGGGGGGATGTGTTCCATATTAAAACTTTATCTACTGAGTCTTTTCTACAACCTGTAGAAGTTAGTAATAAGAACTGTAAAATACACTGTAGATCCCTTCGTATTGCGTGACGTGTACGATGACCCCAGATGTTTGTGGGTAGAATGTGTACGAAAGATCGTCGTATAACATCGTGAAATGTGGATAGCTGTGTAATATTAGCGACTGATCACATTTTCGCCGTGTATTTGAATTTCTTGACGAAATCCTCACTTGAAGATGGCTGGTTTTCTATATGGTTCTTTGCAACTACTTCATATATATATATATATATATATATATATATATATATATATATATATATATATATATATATATATGTGTGTGTGTGGGGGGGGGGGGTGTAGGTGTGTGAGAGAGAGAGAGAGAGAGAGAGAGTTGGTTCAAATGGTCAAATGGCTCTGAGCACTATGGGACTTAACATCTATGGTCATCGGTCCCCTAGAACTTAGAACTACCTAAACCTAACTAACCTAAGGACAGCACACAACACCCAGCCATCACGAGGCAGAGAAAATCCCTGACCCCGCCGGGAATCGAACCCGGGAACCCGGGCGTGGGAAGCGATAACGCTACCGCACGACCACGAGATGCGGGCAAGAGAGAGAGTAATGTTTCTGTAGCAGTGAAGGTATCATCTTTCGGAGAAAATAACTTCTCTTTTTTTTATTTCAACAATAACCAATATTATGGGGAAGCGAGTCTTCCATCCTCATGCAGCTGTTAAACCGTTTGTTTTTCTGTTTTTTTCCTGAACTGCTTCATACAAATAGCGATTTGTTTCTTCTGTAAGGTTCAAATGGTTCTGATCACTATGCGACTTAACTTCTGAGGTCATCAGTCGCCTAGAACTTAGAACTAATTATACCTAACTAACCTAAGGACATCACACATATCCATGCCCGAGGCAGGATTCGAACCTGCGACCTTAGCGGTCGCTCGGCTCCAGACTGTAGCGTCTAGAACCGCACGGCCATCTTCTGTAAGACTGGTACATCTAGAAGTGCATAGAATAAAAAAATACGACGGAACTGAGTTGGCCATTTAAATGCATGTTGAAGGTAATAAGCACGTCACAGTTGAATGGCTTAGTTCTTAGGCTCACCATAAATAAGTGATCTCGTGCACTCTCATATAAGATAACTACTGGAATGTGAGTGGTGAATATTAAGGTAATCTCACAGTTTTTAGGTCATATAGTGAACAACCTCAGGTATGTCCCGTCTGTCATATTACTGACTGCACAGGGTGTCTCACAATTCCTATTACGGGCTTCTAGGGGTGAAAGAGAGGACAGATAAAGTTTTGATAACGATCTCATGGCGGGAAATGTACCGTTTGGATGAAAATAACTTTGAACATCGGATAACTTTCAGACCTCCGATTCACGGTACGCTCGCTGCGGAGACAATAACCTCTGACTTGTCTGCTCGACGTGAACCCATGGGCGGAACAATGTTTCGAGTACTCGAAGGTGGGTTACTTTCCACCGTAAATGTACTCTTAAAAATCAAAATCGGAAGTGCGGGGCTTCTGTGGAGCATGACAACCAATCTTTCCACTCAAATGCATCCATATAATTGTATGTTGGTGGAGGAGGTGGGGTGGTAGACCTGACGATTATGGAGTACGAGTATTCTTAATATTTTGCGAAACGAATGGTGGCTTGTAGGTAGCCCTATAAAGTTCCACGTCTGACCCTATTAAGAACTTTGTTCTCTTACTGAAGTACTAGCCCTTGATATTCATACTCCGAAAATAAGAATACACGTTATTGAAAGAAAAGCACCTGATTGCAGTATAACGCTGCAGAAAAAAAAAAGAGGAACTCAGTATTAATGTGGTACGGTACTGGACTCCTATGCAGAGGGTTATATGTTCGAAACCCAACCAGTGAGCGAATTTTAATTCCTATAACTAGTTCTAGTATCTTCTAGATGTGTCAAGCAGCAATGTTCTGGAGGCTTCTGTAGGTGTATATACGTAGTGTGTAATTTTCCAGACAGAGGCAGTACGCTCCGTGCTCTTGTGTGTGTATGTGACTTCAGTTCTCAATAAATCTTCGTTGAGTTAAAACTAGTGTTAGTTATTCACCTAGCTGCGTCCAAGAACATCTGATTCTTGCTAGCTACTTCACATTATTCTGGTGTAGGCGCTGGGTATCTCGGAAATACTTCTATAAGCAGACGCAAGCTTGTTACGGACAACTACAGTGTTATTTGACCTCATCAGATAGTGAGAGAGGAAGTTCAATGAGCACTGGGAGTACCCGTTGAACCAAAAACCGAGACACTGCAGGAGATCATAAGGGAGGAAGTTTCACAGACGTTAGCTCCAATCTCCCATCGTTTAACTCCGTCAAAAGCAGCGAAACAGTCGAGACCAGGACGAGTGTGTGCTCCCACAACGCAGAGTGAGGATCCTGTTTATGGCCCAAGTAATACTGATGTCTGGAGAGCCCAGGACAATGTGCCAGTATGTTTCGATTGTGGGCAACCGGGACAAGTGTTGCCCTACTGCTGAGAATGGTAGCAGGTACTTAATTATGCCCTTGCAAAGAGAATGCAGTAGGACTAGACCAAGGCCAGCCCCAGCATAACGAAGGTTGAAAAGAGGGTGTATTTACAGGACGCCGTAGATCACAATCGCCGCAAACTAGCCAGTGGAGGGGACGCTCCCCCACATGTCGATCAACGTATCCATTGCTGTTGAGAAGCTCCAGCCAATCACCTAGCCGTTGAAGCCTGGAGGACTATAGGGTGCGATATTTCTTGGAGGTGAGGTCTCCAAAGAGAAAAATCCTCCGCCATCGATCATTACATAAATGGTGGCAACCTACATTGATGTCTTCATAGATGGCTGACCAGCCTGAGCTCCTCTGAACTCTGGAGCATCGTATTCAGTCATTCTGGAGATTGCCGCCAGTTGCAGAAGACCATACTCGTCAATAATAAAAACTGTCTGCTGAAGGTGGCTAATGGGAAGTATGTACAACCTACAGAAAGGTGCAATATTTGTATCTATATAAATGGCCATACGCAGCCCTTTGGATTCATCGTCTTACAAGAATGCAGTCACAACATAATTCTCAGGTGGGACTTTCTGAAAGCTTCTCAATCGATTATAGATTATGGTCGCTTAAAGATTATTTTAGACGACGTGAGAACTGTAATAGAAAGCAGTAGGGAAAGGCCAGGCCCAGTGCAGTTTGTTAGTGTGGGTTACCTACATTAGGGGCAGGTATGCACTCAGGGGCAAATCTGTTGTTCTCCATTGATTGACAGGTCATCAACCTATTGTTCTGCTAAAAGGATCCTTCCTTTTTTATTGAGAGATCCTTAAACTATTGTTCGACATACATCTCAGAAATAGTAATTGTTCACCCTCGTTCTCAAAGCTAAAAGCTTTCATCATGTTTGTCCATGCTTGCGAAAACACCATTAATCATAAAAGCAATCTTGTTGTTTGGAAAGAGAGCACTGTCAGAGCACAGTTAGAAAATCAGAACAATTACGCAAACAGAATTCGAAGCACTGTCCTACAGAAAAGAAAATTGGCTGGAATTTTTGGTGTCCTGCGGCTGGTGGTCTGGAATGTCCTAGTGCCACAATGGCGGATGAGGGACAGCACCTTGCCAGAGCTGGCTAGTCTGCTTAAACTTGTCTTTGAACACATGAACAAAGAAGACATCACGTTACCCTAAAACTTTCCGCACATACCTTGCCCCATCTTGTTCAAACCAGTCTGTAGAAGCTCCTATGTCCCAGCAAAAAGGATGTCTTGTGAATGAATGGAGCATACTGAATTTACCTGCCAAACTGCTACTGCTGCTGGTGTGGGAGCACTGCCCGCCATCGTTTCTGCAAACGAGACTTTCAGTGCTAAAACTATTTTGTGCAGATCCCCATATTGCAGTGACAGTTAAATCCCGCAAAAGTGGTCTACGGCTTGTCAAATACATACCACGTACTCACCGTGCCACAGTGCAGCGCCTACAAAGGAAACTGCCGCCATAAACGCGGCCCGTGTCCACAGCCGCGGAAGCGCGTCTCAGCCAGAAAGATGTAAGCCGGCCGTGGACGACCTCCCGCCCCGGAGTTCGAATGCTCTCAGTACTCCCAGAACATACACTTGTCATATTGAATCTTCTCGTATAGGTACAAAACGACGGTAACTATAGTTTCAACTACCTAGTTTCAACTACTTTTCAAGGTCATCCAATTGCCCACTTTCCACATCTGAACTGCCCATGGATCATGGTACATAGGAAATGTCTTAAGATTTTTGGTGCATTAGAGAATAACAGAAGTAAATATTCTAGTACCACATCTTTATTAACTCTTGCACATACATTTACATATAGAAAAGAATCAATCAGCCATGAAATCGGCGATCGAGGACCCTGTAGGTCATGCGCCGACCTCACAATGCTCCTCCATAAATGGCGACCTTGTGCACTTAGGCTCCAGTTGTCATGGACTCCCAGTTGGCAAAGATCTTTCTGTAGCTCATCCTCCAATTACTTCCTGGGTCTTCTGATTGGACAGGTACCATCAGGTCTTCCCATAAGTACGGCTTTTGCCCGAGAGGTGTCTCGTCTTCTAGCAACGTGGCCTGCCAAGCTTATTCTCTGCGCTTTCAGTTTTTGAACGATGTTCGGTTGCCTCATAAGCTCATAAAATTCTTCCTTTCCTCTACGCCTCTACCAGCTTCCTTCCTGGACAGGTCCAAAGATACTTTTTATTTCGAAGACCAACGAGTTCTCTTCATCCTTCTTTGTTGGATTGCATAGAAATGTGGGAACACGCGCGGCAATACTGAACCTACGACGTATCATAGAAAAGAGTTTTAGAAAAGAGAAAGCTACATTTATAGCATTTGTAGACTTAGAGAAAGCGTTTGACACTGTTGATTGTAGTACTCTCTTTCAAATTCTGCAGTTGGCATGGGTAAAATACAGGGAGCGAAAGAAACTGGTATAGACACACTTATTGAAATACAGAGATATGTAAACAGGCAGAATACAGCGCTAGGGTCGGCAGCGCCTAAATGAGATAACAACTGTCTGGTGCAGTTGTTAGATGGGTCACTGCTGCTACAATGGAAGGTTATCAAGATTTAAGTGTATTTGAACGTCCGTCGTGTTATGGAGTAGTCGGCGCACGAGCGATGGGACACGGCATTTCCGAGGTAGCGATGAAGTGGGGTTTTTCCCGTAATACCATTTCACGAGTGTACCTTTAATATCAGGAAATCGGTAAAACACCACATCTCTAACATCTCTGCGGCCGGAAAAAGATCCTGCAAGAACCGGGCTAACGACGACTGAAGAGAATCGTCCAACCTGATAGAAGTGCAACCCTACCCCAAATTCCTGCAGATTTCAGTGCTGGGCCATCATCTAGTGTCAGTATGCGGTCCACTCAAGGAAACATCGTCGATTTAGGCTTTCGGAGCCGAAGACCCACTCGGGAACCCTCGATAACTGCATGACACAAAGCTTTACGCCTCGCTTGCGCCTGTCAACACCGACATTGGACTGGGTTGATGACTGGAAACACTTTGCCTGGTCGGACGAATCTCGTTTCAGATTGTATCGAGCGGATGGACGTGTATGGATATGGAGACAACCTCATGAATTCTGGGTCCCTGCATGTCAGCAGGGGACTGTTCTAGCTGATGAAGGCTCTCTAATGGTGTCGACCGTGTGCAGAGAGAGTGATATGGGACCCCCGATACGACTAGATACGACTGTGACATGTGACACGTACATAAGCATCCTGCATGTTCACCTTCATTGATTGATGTCTATTGAACATTCCGACGAGCTTTGGAAATTCCAGCAGGACAATGCGACACCCCAAACGTCCAGAATTGCTATAGTGTGGCTCCAGGAATACTCTTCTGAGTTTAGACACTTCCGTTGGCCACCAAACTACTCAGATACGGACATTATAGAGCATATCTGGGATGTCTTGCAACATACTGTTCAGAAGAGATTTCCACAAACTCGTACTCTTACAGATTTATGGACGTCCTACAGGATTAATGGGATCAGTTCCCTCCAGCACTACTTCAGACTTTAGTCGAGTACATGCCATGTCGTGTTGCGGCACTTCTGTGTGCTAGTGGGTGCTCTACTTGATATTAGCAGGTATACCAGTTTCTTTGGCTATTTAGTGTAATTTGTAGAGAAACCACATGGCAGTTATATGAGTCATAAGTAATGGAACAACAAGACGCCACCCCACGTTGCACTGTTGCCAAATTTATTCAAGATGGTGGACCTAAGAGGGCAGCAATAGATATGGCAACAAGACTATGACGTCGTAGTGGGAAGTTCAAATTTTGGTGGGAAGACAGGTCAATTGGGCTACCTTAACTATTCAAATCTTGGTAGGGAAAAAGGATACTTGGTCTACTTATTCAAGATGGCGGATCCAAAATGAAGTAATAGATATGGCAACACTGCAGTGACATCGTGGAAGGAAGTTCATTATTTTGGCGGGAAGATAGGTCAACTGGGCTTCCTAAACTAACCTAACCCTTCCATTCCCCCCTCCCCCCCCAAAATTGGAGGGAAGTTCAAATTTTTATGTTGAAAAAAGAGTACTTGGGCTACCTCCACTAAGCTAAGAAAATGGCGGGGAAAAAGGTCACTTGGGCTACCTCCACTAACCTAAGTCATCCGACCGCCACCTCTTCCTTGGAATGGCGGGAAAAGGACTCAGCCTGCGTTGGGCTGCTGGATAGGATGATCATAAGTTTTTATTTCGCATGCAGTTTTTATTTAAACAATTTGTGGCAGTAGCTCCATCCATTGCATTCACCATGAGGTCCGGAGTCCAACTGACCTAGTACACAGTACAGCCACTCATTTATTTTTGATCAATTTAATTAGGGGTGGGTTTCACACAGTGTATTTATTACACTGACACAAAACACTCACTCTGACGTGCTTGGGTCACACTACATATCCGACATACCTGCAAAACTGCTCGTGAATCACCGAAATAATACAGTACACTGATGTGAATACATGAAAACAATGCGTACATTATCAAAATAACGCATGTAAAACGCTCTGCAGACACTCTCACTAATTCTAAACTGTCCAAATAATGCATTACACTGATGTACAGACAAGAAAACAACTGGTAAATTGTCAAAATAATGCATGAAAAAGGCTCTGCAAACACGCTCGCAGTGCTTACACAGCCAAAAATAATGCAGTGCACAAACACTCAGTGCACATAAAAAAACTCTTTCGAAATATCATCAACCGCGACGTATCAGCGAACTCTTCTCTACAAAGATCCCAACACGCGCATGTGTTGACGACACCGACTCTGGATGCCAGCCACTGCCAGAGAGACGAATGCAGGGGCGCGAGGAATTGCTCTCAGGCCACTGTTGCCTAAATCCAGCAGGTGAAAGTCATGTCTATTTAGGGTATACAGTTAGAAATCTTCAAGAGTTGTACTGACATTACATGTCTATGTAAATAAGAGGCAAGTCACCCTCTGAACGCGCATCTTTTTTCCATTGCTGGTGCAATGCCTCTCTACCTGTGGTTGAGAGAGGACCTAATTGCCGAGCGACTTACCACCATAGATGTAGATGAAAGGTTGTCAGTTTTATACTGACATCACAGGTATATGTAAACAAGAGCTATGTCTTCCCTCTGCAAGCGCTATAGGAATCTGTTACAATGCTTCCCACAATAGCTCAGGGCGTATTCTCCCTAATGGGACATGTGAGACACATCTGGCCACGTATGTGTTTACTCAGCCAACATGCATACCTGCTGGTCCAGCGCAGGCCTAACTGCCAAGTGAGAGATGCTGCATAGCGACTCACCCATGCAAGCACAGGTAAAAGGCTGTCAGTGTTGTACTGATGTCTCATGTCTATGTAAATAACAGCCAAGTTCCCCTGTGTACGCCCCATATAAATCTTCTGCAATGCTTTCAGAAACTGTTAACGAAAATAGTCCAAAATAACACCGAATGCATTCTTCCTGATGCTCCTAACAACAGAATCCGTCCATCACATATCGTAAAGTGTCGCAGAAATATTTAGCGGCTGCTTTTGTTGGAGCTTTCGTGATGTCTCAACTTGTCTGCATGGAAATTCTTGTCGTAACAGGACCCGTTTATGAAAATAGCCGAGAATAACGCCAAATGCATTCCTCCTGATGTCCCTAACGTGGCACCCTGTCCTGCTTTCAACAAACATCTCGAAAACGCAAATGTTCTCACCACTATGTAGAGGCTCCTATGCCCCAGCACAAAGGATGTCTTGCGAATGAATGGAGCTTTCTTATTTGCTCTTACTGAATTTACCCGCCAAATTACTGATGCTGCCGGTGTGGAAGCACTGTCTGGCTTTATATTTCTGCAGACGAGACATTCAGCGGCAGAACTATTTTGTACAGATCGACATATTGCACTGACAATTACACCCTGCAAAAGTGGGTACAGATCGTCAAATACGGATAGACTCTTGCTCAGTTACACTGCTCTGCCACTGAGGACACAAGTTTGAATATTTCAGTGTGAAACCGATCTCCAAGTACCGTATCAATGGAGTAAACACACAATTTGTATCCCGCACCGTGCATAATCGCCCCTTCTGCGTCATGCATATAGCTATCGAGCGCCAGATACTCGTAGATATAGCGAGAAGACAGACAGTATAAGCAAATGCATCGTATATACTCCTCGCAGCACTAGATATTTCCAGTGAGATCGGGCTGTCATCCACCACACCTAATGGTCACAAGTCATCTGCTCCCAACGTGTGACCAGACCGCCCTCAGTAGACCAAAGTCACTCTCCAAACTGTTGTCCAAGTCAGGGTCAGTTCCTTTTGGCAAAAAGGCATTACTCTTTCTGGCCCCGACGTGCTTGTTTGCTTGATTTCTACAACCTTCTCCAGACTCTTGGATTAAAAGAACATACGTCATTTCACATGGTTTCCCAGAATATCATACCATTTACGCGATACTTCTAGATATCAAGCACATAGCAATATCGCTTGCACAGTATAATTCCGAAGATATAGACAGCAAAGGACCTGGAAGAGCAGTTGAACGGAATGGACAGTGTCTTGAAAGGAGGATATAGGATGAACATCAACAAAAGCAAAACGAGGATAATGGAATGTAGTCGAATTAAGTCGGGTCATGCTGAGGGAATTAGATTAGGGAATGAGAGGCTTAAAGTAGTAAAGGAGTTTTGCTATTTGGGGAGCAAAATAACTGATGATGGTCGAAGTAAAGAGGATATAAAATGTAGACTGGCAATGGGAAGGAAAGCATTTCTGAAGAAGAGAAATTTGTTAACATCGAGTATAGATTTAAGTGTCAGGAACTCGTTTCTGAAAGTATTTGTATGGAGTGTAGGCGTGTATGGAAGTGAAACATGGACGATAAATAGTTTGGACAAGAAGAGAATAGAAGCTTTCGAAATGTGGTGCTACAGAAGAATGCTGATGATTAGATGGGTAAATCACATAACTAATGAGGAGGTATTTGATAGAATTGGAGAGAAGAGAAGTTTGCGGCACAACTTGACTAGAAGAAGGGATCGGTTGGTTGGACATTTTCTGAGGCATCAAGGGATCACCAATTTAGTATTGGAGGACAGCGTGGAGGGTAAAAATCGTAGAGGGAGACCAAGAGATGAATACACTAAATAGATTCAGAAGGATGTAGGTTGCAGTAGGTACCGGGAGATGAAGAAGCTTGCACAGGATAGAGTAGCATGAAGAGCTGCATCAAACCAGTCTCAGGACTGAAGACAACAACAACAAAGGCTGGAAATTATTTCTCTAGAAATCCACAATTTTAGCAAGGTGGAGCATGCTCTAAACCACCGGGTAATTAGAAACTTATCCCGTCTGCGAAGACCTTTATGTGAAAACTCGAAAAAAAATAGAGGAAACTGATATTTCCACTTACGAATACTGATGTCAGTGATGTAACAGGTCTAAATCATCCCTATAATTTACAAAGTCAACTAAGGTGTTTCTGATGTCTAGAGAACCAGCAAAAGTCTCTTTCACCTACTAGATGCACGCTTCAAAATCGACTTTCTCTCAGCTAAACAAAGGCGCGATACATGCAGAAGCAGTAACTGGACAATTTACATGGGAGGGAATAATGGTCCAGCGCAAACACACGTCCATATCGAATCTTCTCAAACTTCCACGCGATCACGAAAGCTGTCCAACACATACAAAGTATTAGTTTGTTTTTCGGTCGTCTAGAGCGCGACACGGTTAAGTCAGCTACATTCATGTATTCCAACAGGCCTCTCCATTCGGACAGCTCCCCCGTTACTGGGAAACTTGAATCACTCCCCCCACAGGCCATCGCCGCCGCCACACACCACGCACCCCTAGAGAGGATCGTCCTAGGAAACCGGTCACATACATATTTGATCACTATACTTACAATTAAATATTACAATCGCGGTCTGAATTGGACGACTTTCAACAATAAGTGAAGTATTGGAAAGACATCGTGCTGACGGCTGTGGCCACAGATACAGAAATATCTGTATCGTTCTTTTGGCTTGACATACTTTTCCCTTTGTCATCACAGTATTCCACGTCAAATCCATACCTTCATTACGACTGGACATAGTCATTTCCTTTGCACATGTTGGAACACACATATATTCTTTATAAGCCTGATGCTCAAGGCGAACCTATCATGCATCTCCTTCTTATAAGTATAAAACTTCGCCAATAACTGGTTGCCGGCGATACTAAATATTACTGACAGAAAATGCGCGATGGGTGGCCATGTCTCATAAGTTTTTCCAGCGGGTTGTACCACTGTGTCTTAGAAAGAGAGGTGTAATCGTCTTACAGACTGCTAGATGTTTAAAAAATACGATCTCAACGACCATATTACTATCACAATCGGTCTTGGTTCTACAGGTGCACACAAGTATGCATGATAAAAGCTATACTGGATTTATAAAGCTTGGTATGGTATTACCTCCGAATGAATTGTTTTTTTTTTTTCAGACAAATACCTCGACACTGAATACAGACGGTGATCGCCAGAGTGTGTATTACCAGACCAACAGCGCTGTTACACGTTGCCGACGATGCAACCTCGTGATAAGATCATCGAATTGAGGAAGTGATTCGGCTAAGAAACATGGTATGAAACTGGTATTTGTTACTCGCTCATGCTGCCACTAGATATATCTCCAGCATTTGTAATGCATTCTGTCTCGATACCATGTCAGAGGTTCTGAGATACATCCACTGGGTTATAGGTGAAGGTTGATTGAGAAGGATCACAAAGATGGTGTGCTGATTCAGATCGTAAGGAATGTACACAGACTTTTCAGATCACTAGTGTTACTGTATCCGGTAGAAATTCTGTCTTTGATTTGGAATCAAGTCTTTCCATTCGAGCACATACCTGCATCAGGTCCTCTGGAGAAGTCCTTTAATGATTACAGCCACTAGCGAATCCTAATTCTAGTTCTCTCACATCTCGAAACGAGTCACCTTTCTCGAACCTATCTGCTACAGTAAAATTTTAGATAGTCTCTATGGATCTTGCAACTGCCACTCAGACTCTGCGCTACCATCCCTGCAGCTTTTCACATGTGATCGTCTCAATTTAAGCTGGAACTCAGTACAAGGAGATATCTGTATCTACCACATTTTGCAACCCGTGTAGAAACAGGATAAGCTGAGTTACTGTGACAGGGCTGTGTTTTGACCATTTGATGGAAATTGGAACATGTTGTCATAGCTCTGCTAACTTTGTACGATGTATAAGGTCAGCGCCAAACAAAGCCCGCTTGTGCAACACGAGGTCGCATAAAAAACATTAGGGAACCGTGAGAAGAGCGTGGATTTTGTTACTGCATTGTGGTGCTTCTCCAAACTACACACATGTCTGCAGTCCGAAACAGATTTGCATCCCTCAGGGCATATTCACGTCTATCACGTCAACATTCTATCATCATTATTCCAACAGAGAAAAACTACAAACTATGAAAGCTCCACTAACTTAATGCGATAGAGAACTCGATAAGATTTTTACCGCATTTCTCTCCTCCCATTTACTGAAAACAAATACCGTATGTGTACCAGCACTGAGCAAATGTAGCGATCCTATGAAATATACAGGGATTGAGCCACTGCACAGAACAGTTTAAAGTTTCGTCACCTGTAGCGTAGGAGGATGACCATTTCTGACAGACTGTAGCGTAAGTCACCAGAGACACTCCCTGTGACTCTGTGTCGTTCTTTGAAACATTGCTAATTTTTTCTACTGTAACACACTTTGTGCATTGCCATACAGTTTGTTTTTCCACCAACACTTCGCGGTCTGTGTCAGGTTCTAAACTGACATTAACACTTTTCTGATGCATTGCCTGTCACAGAATACTTAACGTCACACTGTGTAAATCATGTTGTTGCTGCTGCTACCATAATACACACAAATTGGATGATTTAAATAAAAGACAGTCACAACATAAGGAAACTGGAAAAGTTTTGCGGTGTTGTGGAGCGTTTTCAAACTGCTGTCCAAAGGTGACTGGCGACCTCTACATATAAACTCATCTGTCACACTGAGGGGATAGCTGATGACTCTGTGTTCCATTTCCATTGATTCCTCATGCTGCAGTCATGTACATGATCACTGTTTCGGTGCTAGCTGCCCCCCAGAAGGTGTTGCCCCTCCACCAAGACTCTTTCTCCATCTCGAACAAGTGATGTCAGTCAGTCATTATGTGGCAATCAACAGCGTACCAGTGGATGGAAAAGACACCATTGATGCACTGTAATAATAAGCATCACAGTTGATAGTGCGAACAATTTTAGCAATTTTACAATAATTTCAACGCCGACTAATGATGCGACACCATGCTTCCCAATTTCAGTATCATAGCTAAACCGCCCCTCCTCTACTTTGTGAGTACCATCACGAATGTTGATAGATGACTGTGCAGTACGTGCATTCACTGTTAATTCTCGAACGTATACATCATAAAAGTACACCAGACAGTTATCTTCATATTTCTAACACCTCAAGCATAGTGCATAATCTGCTATCTGTCTGTATGCAGATGAGAGACTCAGTGCATTCTTGCAGTCTTCGGACAAAGTTAGAAACTGAGAGATCCCCTCGCACTGTCTTTGAACAACCTGCCCTGCAGCACCACTACCAATTTAATCTGCAGCTGCCCCCTTCACTTTCATGTCGACATTTTCTTGGGTCCCTCTTGCTGGCACAGACTTGTTCCTATGTACAAATTGTTCTGCCCAGTCAGAAGACACACAAGTACTTCCTCAATTTCCTCACATTTCGGTGTATATTCCCTCATTTTATACGTGTTTTTTGTCATTTTTCGCAATTCCATCAATTTTATGTCAATTCTACCCATGCGATTATGACATCACCTCTCATTCTGTGTTCTAAAATTGCTTGTAAATGTAGTACAGCTGCCAACACTTATGGAGACATTTCTCCATTTGCAATCAGGCCTGTGCTGGAATGGCAGGTACACGAGGTGGCTGGGTAATAACAAGCACGGCTGGAAGCATCTCGCATGTCCTGTTAGGATTGCTAGGGAGAATACAACCTGTGCTATTCTGGGAAGCATTGCAACAGATTTCTATAGCGCATTCAGAGGGGAGACTTAGCTGTTATTTACATAGACCTGAGATGTCAGTATAACACTCGAAGAATTCTAGGTGCATACCCAAAAACAGATGCGATTTTCACCTGCTGGCTGTAGGCGACAGTGGCCTGAAAGCAATGGCTCTTCCCCTTGTGTTCGTCTCTCTGGCTGTGGATGGCATATGGTCAGTGCGTGTGCACATTGGGACCTTTGTACGGAAGAGTAGCTGATACACTGGAGTTGACAATGGTTCGAAACCATTTTTTTATGTGCTCTGAGTGTTTGTGCGCTGCATTATTTTTGGCTGTTTAAGTGTTGTGAGCTTGTTAGCAAAGCCTTTTACATTTATTATTTTTTTACAATTTACGAGTTGTTTGCATGTCTGTACATCAGTGTACTGCATTATTTCGATAATTTACGAATTGTTTGCATGTCTGTGCATCAGAGTACTGCATTATTCCGAAAGTTTAGAATTAGTGAGAGTATCTGCAGAGCAGTTTACGTGCTTTATTTTGAGAGTGTAAAAGTGGTTTTTGTGTCTCCACGATAGTGTACTGCATTATTTCGGTGATTTATGAGTAGTTTTCCCCCCCATGGACCATGGACCTTGCCGTTGGTGGGGAGGCTTGTGTGCCTCAGCGATACAGATGGCCGTACCTTAGGTGCAACCACAACTGAGGGGTATCTGTTGAGAGGCCAGACAAAAATGTGGTTCCTGAAGAGGGGCAGCAGCCTTTTCAGTAGTTGCAGGGGCAACAGTCTGGATGATTGACTGATCTGGCCTTGTAACATTAACCAAAACGGCCTTGCTGTGCTGGTACTGCGAACGGCTGAAAGCAAGGGGAAACTACAGCCGTAATTTTTCCCGAGGACATGCAGCTTTACTGTATGATTAAATGATGATGGCGTCCTCTTGGGTAAAATATTCCGTAGGTAAAATAGTCCCCCATTCGGATCTCCGGGCGGGGACTACTCAGGAGGACGTCGTTATCAGGAGAAAGAAAACTGGCATTCTACGGATCGGAGCGTGGAATGTCAGATCCCTTAATCGGGCAGGTAGGTTAGAAAATTTAAAAAGGGAAATGGATAGGTTAAAGTTTGATATAGTGGGAATTAGTGAAGTTTGGTGGCAGGAGGAACAAGACTTTTGATCAGGTGAATACAGGGTTATAAATACAAAATCAAATAGGGGTAATGCAGGAGTAGGTTTAATAATGAATAAAAAAAGAGGAGTGCGGGTTAGCTACTACAAACAGTATAGTGAACCCATTATTGTGGCCAAGATAGACACAAAGCCCATGCCTACTACAGTAGTACAAGTTTATATGCCAACTAGCTCTGCAGATGATGAAGAAATTGATGAAATTTATGACGAGATAAAAGAAATTATTCAGGTAGTGAAGGGAGACGAAAATTTAATAGTCATGGGTGACTGGAATTCGTCAGTAGGAAAAGGGAGAGAAGGAAACATAGTAGGTGAATATGGATTGGGGGGAAGAAATGAAAGAGGAAGCCGCCTTGTAGAATTTTGCACAGGGCATAACTTAATCATAGCTAACACTTGGTTCAAGAATCATAAAAGAAGGTTGTATACCTGGAAGAATCCTGGAGATACTAAAAGGTATCAGATAGATTATATAATGGTAAGACAGAGATTTAGGAACCAGGTTTTAAATTGTAAGACATTTCCAGGGGCAGATGTGGATTCTGACCACAATCTATTGGTTATGAACTGTAGATTGAAACTGAAGAAACTGCAAAAAGGTGGGAATTTAAGGAGATGGGACCTGGATAAACTGAAAGAACCGGACGTTGTAGAGAGTTTCAGGGAGAGCATAAGGGAACAATTGACAGGAATGGGGGAAAGAAATACAGTAGAAGAAGAATGGGTAGCTCTGAGGGATGAAGTAGTGAAGGCAGCAGAGGATCAAGTAGGCAAAAAGACGAGGGCTAATAGAAATCCTTCGGTAACAGAAGAAATATTGAATTTAATTGATGAAAGGAGAAAATAATAAAATGCAGTAAATGAAGCAGGCAAAAAGGAATACAAACGTCTCAAAAATGAGATCGACAGGAAGTGCAAAATGGCTAAGCAGGGATGGCTAGAGGACAAATGTAAGGATGCAGAGGCTTGTCTCACTAGGGGTAAGATAGATACTGCCTACAGGAAAATTAAAGAGACCTTTGGAGAGAAGAGAACCACTTGTATGAATATCAAGAGCTCAGATGGCAACCCAGTTCTAAGCAAAGAGGGGAAGGCAGAAAGGTGGAAGGAGTATATAGAGGGTTTATACAAGGGCGATGTACTTGAGGACAATATTAAGGAAATGGAAGAGGATGTAGATGAAGATGAAATGGGAGATAAGATACTGCGTGAAGAGTTTGACAGAGCACTGAAAGACCTGAGTCGAAACAAGGCCCCGGGAGTAGACAACATTCCATTAGAACTACTGACGGCCTTGGGAGAGCCAGTCATGACAAAGCTCTACCATCTGGTGAGCAAGATGTATGAGATAGGCGAAATACCCACAGACTTCAAGAAGAATATAATAATTCCAATCTCAAAGAAAGCAGGTGTTGACAGATGTGAAAATTACCGAACTATCAGTTTAATAAGTCACAGCTGCAAAATACTAACGCGAATTCTTTACAGACGAATGGAAAAACTGGTAGAAGCGGACCTCGGGGAAGATCAGTTTGGATTCCGTAGAAATGTTGGAACACGTGAGGCAATACTAACCTTACGGCTTATCTTAGTTAAAAAGATTAAGAAAAGGCAAACCTACGTTTCTAGCATTTGTAGACTTAGAGAAAACTTTTGACAACGTTAACTGGAATACTCTCTTTCAAATTCTGAAGGTGGCAGGGGTAAAATACCGGGAGCGAAAGGCTATTTACAATTTGTACAGGAACCAGATGGTCGAGGGACATGAAAGGGAAGCAGTTGTTGGGAAGGGAGTAAGACAGGGTTGTAGCCTCTCCCAGTTGTTATTCAATCTGTATATTGAGCAAGCAGTAAAGGAAACAAAAGAAAAATTCGGAGTAGGTATTCGAATTCATGGAGAAGAAGTAAAAACTTTGAGGTTCGCCGATGACATTGTAATTCTGTCAGAAACAGCAAAGGACTTGGAAGAGCAGTTGAACGGAATGGACAGTGTCTTGAAAGGAGGATATAAGATGAACATCAACAAAAGCAAAACGAGGATAATGGAATGTAGTCAAATTAAATCGGGTGATGCTGAGGGGATTAAATTAGGAAATGAGACACTTAAAGTAGTAAAGGAGTTTTGCTATTTAGGGAGCAAAATAACTGATGATGGTCGAAGTAGAGAGGATATAAATGTAGACTGGCAATGGCAAGGAAATCGTTTCTGAAGAAGAGAAATTTGTTAACATCGAGTATAGATTTAAGTGTCAGGAAGTCGTTTCTGAAAGTATTTGTATGGAGTGTAGCCATGTATGGAAGTGAAACATGGACGATAACCAGTTTGGACAAGAAGAGAATAGAAGCTTTCGGAATGTGGTGCTACAGAAGAATGCTGAAGATAAGGTGGGTAGATCACGTAACTAATGAGGAGGTATTGAATAGGATTGGGGAGAAGAGAAGTTTGTGGCACAACTTGACTAGAAGAAGGGATCGGTTGGTAGGACATGTTTTGAGGCATCAAGGGATCACAAATTTAGCATTGGAGGGCAGCGTGGAGGGTAAAAATCGTAGAGGGAGACCAAGAGATCAATACACTAAATAGATTCAGAAGGATGTAGGTTGCAGTAGGTACTGGGAGATGAAGAAGCTTGCACAGGATAGAGTGGCATGGAGAGCTCATTCAAACCAGTCTCAGGACTGAAGACCACAACAACAACATGAGTAGTTTGCAAGTCTGTAGGCTATGTACTGTGACCCCAAACACGTCAGAGCAAGATTAGATTAGATTAGATTAGATTAATACTAGTTCCATGGATCATGAATACGATATTTCATAATGATGTGGAACGAGTCGAATTTTCCAATACATGACATAATTAGGTTAATTTAACAACATACTTAAGTTGATATAACAACTTTATTTTTTTTGTGTTTTTTGTTTTCCTTTATTTTTTTTTGTGTTTTGTATCAGTGTAATTAATAATCTATATGAAATCCACCCCTAAATAAATTGTTGCAAAGTAGATAAAGTGCAGTCCTTCCTATCCAGCAGCCCAGACAGTCTGAGTTCTTTTCCATTTCCCCCCAGATCATCGTAGGATGACAGCGTCCTTTGGTGACAGTACTGGGTACTAAGTTAGTTGGACTCCAGACCTCATGGTGAACATAATGGATGGAGCTACTGCCTCAAATTGTTTAAATAAAGACTACATGCAAAATAAAGACTTATGTCAACCTATTCAGCAGCCCAGCAGAGGCTCAGTCCTTTTCCCAACAATTCCAAGGAAGAGGTGGCGATCGGATGACTTAGGTTATGGAGGTAGCCCAAGTGACCTTTTTTCCCGCCAGTTTCTTAGCTTAGTGGAGGTAACCCAAGTACTCTTTTTTCAACATAAAAATTTGAACTTCCCTCCATTTTTGGGGGGGGAGGGGGGAATGGAAGGGTTAGGTTAGTTGAGGAAGCCCAATTGACCTATTTTCCCGCCAAAATAATGAGCTTCCTTCCACGATGTCACTGCGGTGTTGCCATATCTTTTGCTCCATTTTGGATCCGCCATCTTGAATAAGTTTGGTAACATTGCAACATCGGATGACGTCCTTGCTGTTCCACTACTGTCGTAGGGCATGGAAGGAAAGCAGTGGTTGGGAATGGAGTGAGACAGGGCTGTAGCCTATCTCCGATCTCATGCAATCTGCATATTGAGCAAGGAGTAAAGGAAACAAAACAAAAATTTGGGGTAGGTATTAATATCCAGACAGAAGAAATAAAAAACACTAGGTTTAATGACGACATTGTAATTCTGTCAATGACAGCAGAGGACTTAGAAGACCAGCTGGGTGGAACAGACAGTGTCTTGAAAGGAGGACATAAAATTAACGTTAACAAAAGAAAAAAAGGATAATGGCATGTAGTTAAATTCAATCAGGTAATGCTGAGAGAATTAGGTAAGGAAATGAGCTACTTACGGTAGTGGATGAGTTTTGCTATTCTGGTAACAAAATAACTGATGATGTCGAAGTAGACAGGATATAAAATGTAGACTGAAGATGGCAAGGAACGCACTTCTGAAGAAGAGAAATTGTTAACAGCGACTATAGACTTCAGTGTCAGGAAGCTTTTTCTGAAAGTATTTGTATGGAGTGTAGCCATGTATGATAAACAGTTTTGTCATGAAGAAAACAGATGCTTTTGAAATGTGGTGCGACAGAAGAATGCTGAAGATTAGATGGGTAGATCACATAATTAATGAGGATGTACTGGATAGAATTGGGGAGAAGAGGAATTTGTGGCACAACTTGACCAGAAGAAGGGATTGGTTGATAGGAGGGCACGCGCACACCCATATGCACCTGCACCTGTACCTGCACCTGAGACCAGAAGACATTGTTTTAATGCATCCTTTAGATTTGTTAGTGTAATTGCTTTTGCTACAACTTTTCCAGTCGAGGAACACTGAACGCTAACAGGATGGGCGTGTGGTGCAAAAGATATCACCAGAAGGTGAATGGACACTATTTACGAAGACGAAAAGGGATGTGCTACCTCATATTGTGCATATAACTTTTTTTGCTAACTTTTCACTCCTTTCTGTGAAGGAGAAGGAGAGCTTGTGGGTCTTTATGGCGTCTGTTGTGAATTGATTTCTCTTTATTTGTTTTTTTAAAATAGGTTTTGTTAACATTACTTATTTGGAGTTGACAACAGTTTCTTTTCAAAAATTATGTATTAAAAATATAAATTTTTACGTGGCGAAGAGATTAATTAATGTAAAAGTTATGAAAACGTTCATACAGTGGTGAGCGGTAAGATATATTAAGATCAAAGAAAACAAATATCAACTTATATATATAAGAAAGATACGAAACTTCTCATTACACAAAACTGAAACAGAGGAATCCAACTTTAGTTCGAACATTGAAGTGTGTGATATACTCTTATATTAATTTTAACATGAGTCAGTGGTAAACAGGGCGTTTTAAAATTCATGTTATACACTTCTAGAGGATGTAGACGAAACTTAGTAGATCAATATTCACATAGGGACCCACGTCTATCAATGTCGTTCAAAGACGCTGCAGAGCGTTAAAGTTACAGGCGCTGGTGCCTGTAAATGTATATGATTCCAGGATGGTGTTACAGACTTTCTAGGATGATGGAAAATGATACATATATCAACTCTGGGTAAGGGCCACTGGACTATAGACGAACGAGTCGAAAGCTGCAAACGAAAACTGTTCTGATACCTCTCACAGTGGAATACACATACTGGTACTGTTGTTGCTAAGATTGTTGGGTAGCCAATTTTCAGCGGTGATAGCATGGACCAAGACAAGGAAAAAGCGTCTAGCAAACATGGCTCTAAAATGCATACTTGGGAAGCTATGAGCACTTGTTCATCTTCGATACTGTGAAACAATTCTCCTCTATTGAACAAGCACTCATAGCTCTCAAGGTACGGGTTTTAGAGCCCACTTTTACTAGACATTTTTTCTATCTGTGGTTCATACTACCAGATCTGAAAGTTGCCTACCCTACAGTCTTAACAGCAGCAACAATATGGGATTGCGGGTCCACCTTGATGCAAAACACTTATTTATTTATTTCATAGCTAGTTTCAGCTACAGATATCACCATCATTTGTGGGTTCTTTGATTCTAAAAAAAACAGAATTATAATATTTATAAAAGATTGTAGAACATTATTACATGTATTGTGGAAACAGTTTTGGTATCCATCGCAAACTCAATTGTATAATGCTGACATACATAAGTTCACGTTTTTGTATTTGTTTACTAACAGCCACTCACATAGCTGCAGATGACATTTGCAGAATGAGTATCAGTAACATGAACCCATCCATATAATACCAATAAAGTTTCAGAATTTAGAAGCAATGGCAGGAGCTATACACTAATTCAAATGAGATTGAAAAAATTTAGCATATGCATGTTTAACAGTGGCTCAGTAGAGGTTTTGAACAGAAGTGGGAGTAGCAGACAGTGCAGTACAGATAAACTGTTAGATGGTTTTAGAGAAAATGGCGAGGAGCCTTATAAATAGGAAAGCGTGTACTATGAAACAGATCAGGATTCATATCAAGTAGTTAAAAATTCGCTGCATTTCCTAGTAATTTTCTTAATTTACTCCACGACCAGTTTCGAAGCTTAAAGCTTCATCTTCTGGCACCACCAACCACTACGCCCGCCTAGATAGCACAACACAGAAGTAACTAATGCAGACGGCTTAAAAGCAGCTGCCGGTGGCGGCGGAAGTGACTGTCTCTTGAAGATGAAGCTTAAGCTACTAGTAACTGAAGCTGATTTTATTCTATAAATATATTTCTCAGTTGTTGATGTTCACGTGATCAAATATTTCCTTCAGGGAGAATGGTAGAGCACAAGGAACGAAGGACTGCAGGATCTAGATGAATGACATAAGTATGAAGTGTTGGAGGCAGTTAAGGAGGATTTATTTGTAAAAGGGGATGTGCAGACAGAGTAGAACCGTAATGTGGGTCATTCAGTTACTGGAAGTGTGGAGAAGGATAGTGAGGAGAGTGTATTTGATGAGAGAAGTTAGATTTGTTGAAGTGTTTTGTCATTAGTGGTCAAGTATACTAGTGCCTAGAACGTGATTAGTGAGCGCAACAATCCTACAAATGTGTGTGTGTATAATCTGTAGGCACAGAGAAGGTTTTGAAAGAGCGAAAATTTTACACTGTTTACTGGAAGAATATAAAGTCAATTATAATAGGGAAAAGACAGAACACCCAGGAATTGGTTTGATAGTACAGGGTGAAGAGGTGCCATGTTTAGCTGACAGAGCAGTGATCTTTGTACTGTTAGTCACAAATGGTTATATTCTTTACTTGATAAGGAAGCCTTAGTAACAATGCCTGTTATGGGTATTCAAATAATTGCTGTAGCTACAGGGAACATAAATAAACCTGTTACACATGAAGTAATGCTGTATATTAAAATAAATAGTATCCAGTTGTGTCACAGCTTTCTTATAATTACAGTACTGACGTGTTGATGGGCGTTGACTTTTTCAGTAAATACAAAGAGATGAGGCATTTTAATGAGGATTCTGTGATGCTGTAAAGAAATAGGAGAATAGTTACTGGACCATTTTACAGGAAAATGAAAATGACTAATGAAGAAAGGGAGAATATTCCTGTAGGATGCTGTAGGCAAATTGAGGGACAATATTCCTACAAGATGCTGTAAGAAAATTGAGAAGTTGGAAGAGAACAACAAACATGATGAAAATCTCAGATGTCACTCTACTCTCTACAATGCTAGGTGACTGACGATCCCCTCACAGTCGAGTTATTGACAATATTACTTAATTTTCCTTTCATATTGTAAGTCTTCCTATTTTGACATTCTGAACTATATCGATCACCTTTAACCTTCTTCACTAGTGGGAGTTGAAAGAAGTATCAGGATACTTCGTTGTACAGAAATCGAGGTGTTGAAACCAATATGTAAACACAGAGATGCAGGAAGTAGTAATGGATTTTGAAATGTACAAATAAGGGATATAGTTCATGAAAAAATGATGAATTAAGGTAGCTGATCACAGAAGAGTGTGTTGTAGCTATAAAACGTAGGTAGCTGATTCTGGGGTTGTGACACAAAGATTGCCAAATGCTTTGGGGTAAGTATTTCGAAACTAGTGGCTAATCAGTATGTGGAAATGTTTTTAATTTAATTTGATTTAATAATTACATTATGAATGGACGTAAGGTGTTATGGAGGAGTAGAAGGTGACCACATTTGAGATAGTAAAAAGAATTTTGAGAAAAAAATATAATGATTCAGGAAGAAAGGGATTTGTTTCATAGTGAGAGAAGATTTATATTACAGAAACAGATACTGATATAAAGGTTTTAGTGGCAAAGCGGAACAGGTATCCTAATGTTGACAGGGCTAACTTAAAAATATGAGAGAATATGATGATAGACAGCTGTCAAAGGAGTTTTATCAAATAATTTTATGATTTTCGGTGTAATCTAGTTTTGTATTGGGTCAAAGCTCTATTATGAAGGTTTTGAGAGGAACTGTAGCTTGCTTACAATACATCTTACTGTATATGCACAGTTTGAAGAAGAAACCTGTAAGAAAAGGTAACTATGTTATTTTGTATATGTTGTATAAGAATAATTTGTGCTACATTTAAGTCCCCCCCATGACCCATGGACCTTGCCGCTGGTGGGGAGGCTTGTGTGCCTCAGCGATACAGATGGCTGTACCGTAGATGCAACCGCAACGGAGGGGTACCTATTGAGAGTCCAGACAAATGGGTGGTTCCTGAAGAGGGGCAGCAGCCTTTTCAGTAGCTGCAGGGGCAACAGTCTGGATGGTTGACTGATCTGACCTTGTAACACTAACCAAAACGGCCTTGCTGTGCTGGTACTGTGAACGGCTGAAAGCAAGGGGAAACTATTGTCGTCATTTTTCCTGAGGGCGTGCAGCTTTACTGTATGGTTAAATGATGATAGCGTCCTCTTGGGTAAAATATTCCAGAGGTAAAATAGTCCCCCATTCGGATCTCCGGGCGGGGACTACTCAGGAGGACGTCGTTATCAGGAGAAAGAAAACTGGTGTTCTACGGATCGGAGCGTGGAATGCCAGATCCCTTAATCGGGCAGGTAGGTTAGAAAATTTAAAAAGGGAAATGGATAGGTTAAAGTTAGATATAGTGGGAATTAGTGAAGTTTGGTGGCAGGAGGAACAAGACTTTTGGTCAGGTGAATATAGGGTTATAAATACAAAATCAAATAGAGGTAATGCAGGAGTAGGTTTAATAATGAATAAAAAAACAGGAGTGTGGGTAAGCTACTACAAACAGCATAGTGAACGCATTATTATGGCTAAGATAGACACGAAGCTCATGCCTACTACAGTAGTAGAAGTTTATATGCCAACTAGTTCTGTAGAGGATGAAGAAATTGATGAAATGTATGACGAGATAAAAGAAATTATTCAGGTAGTGAAGGGAGATGAAAATTTAATAGTCATGGGTGACTGGAATTCAAGAGTAGGAAAAGGGAGAGAAGGAAACATAGTAGGTGAATATGGATTGGGGTTAAGAAATGAAAGAGGAAGCCGCCTGGTAGAATTTTGCACAGAGCATAACTTAATCATAGCTAACACTTGGTTCAGGAATCGTGAAAGAAGGATGTGTACATGAAAGAATCCTGGAGGTACAAAAACGTATCAGATAGATTATATAATGGTAAGACAGAGATTTAGGAACCAGGTTTTAAATTGTAAGACATTTCCAGGGGCAGATGTGGATTCTGACCACAACCTATTGGTTATGAACAGTAGATTAAAACTGAAGAAACTGCAAAAAGGTGGGAATGTAAGGAGATGGGACCTGGATAAACTGACTAAAACAGAGGTTGTACAGAGTTTCAGAGAGAGCATAAGGGAACAACTGTCAGGAGTGGGGGAAAGAAATACAGTAGAAGAAGAATGGGTAGCTTTGAGGGATGAAGTAGTGAAGGCAGCAGAGGATCAAGTCGTAAAAAGACGAGGGCTCGTAGAAATCCTTGGGTAACAGAAGAAATATTGATTTTTATTGATGGAAGGAGAAAATATAAAAATGCAGTAAATGAAACAGACAACAAGGAATACAAACGTCTGAAAAATGAGATCGACAGGAAGTGCAATGTGGCTAAGCAGGAATGGCTAGCGGACAAATGTAAGGATGTAGAGGCTTATCTCACTAGGGGTAAGATAGATACTGCCTACAGGAAAATTAAAGAGACCTTTGGAGAAAAGAGAACCACTTTTATGAATATCAAGAGCTTTAATGGAAACCCAGTTCTAAGCAAAGATGGGAAGGCAGAAAGGTGGAAGGAGCATATAGAGGGTCTATACAAGGGCGATGTACTTGAGGACAATATTATAGAAATGGAAGAGGATGTAGATGAAGATGAAATGGGAGATACTATACTGCGTGAAGAGTTTGACAGAGCACTGAAAGACCTGAGTCGAAACAAGGCCCCGGGAGTAGACAACATTCCATTAGAACTACTGACGGCCCTGGGAGAGCCAGTCCTGACAAAGCTCTACCATCTGGTGAGCAAGATGTATGAGACAGGCGAAATACCCTCAGACTTCAAGAAGAATATAATAATTCCAATCCCAAACAAAGCAGGTGTCGACAGATGTGAAAATTACCGAACAATCAGTTTAATAAGTCACAGCTGCAAAATACTAACACGAATTCTTTACAGACGAATGGAAAAGCTGGTAGAAGCCGACCACGGGGAAGATCAGTTTGGATTCCGTAGAAATGTTGGAACACGTGAGGCAATACTGACCTTACGACTTATCTTAGAAGAAAGATTAAGGAAACATTTGTAGACTTAGAGAAAGCTTCTGACAATGTTGACTGGAATACTCTCTTTCAAATTCTAAAGGTGGCAGGGATAAAATACAGGGAGCGAAAGGCTATTTACAATTTGTACAGAAACCAGATGGCAGTTATACGAGTCGAGGGACATGAAGGGGAAGCAGTGGTTGGGAAGGGAGTGAGACAGGGTTGTAGCCTATCCCCGATGTTATTCTATCTGTATATTGAGCAAGCAGTAATGGAAACAAAAGAAAAATTTGGTGTAGTTATTAAAATCCATGGAGAAGAAATAAAAACTTTGAGGTTCGCCGATGACACTGTAATCCTGTCAGAGACAGCAAAGAACTTGGAAGAGCAGTTGAACGGAATGGACAGTGTATGGCAAGGAGGATATAAGATGAACATCAACAAAAGCAAAACGAAGATAATGGAATGTACTCGAATTAAGTCGGCTCATGCTGAGGGGATTAGATTAGGAAATGAGACACTTAATGTAGTAAAGGAGTTTTGTTATTTGGGGAGCAAAATAACTGATGATGGTCGAAGTAGAGAGGATATAAAATGTAGATTAGCAATGGCAAGGAAAGCGTTTCCGAAGAAGAGAAATTTGTTAACATCGAGTATTGATTTAAGTGTCAGGAAGTCGTTTCTGAAAGTATTTGTATGAAGTGTAGCCATGTATGGAAGTGAAACATGGACGATAAATAGTTTAGTTAAGATGAGAATAGAAGCTTTCGAAATGTGGTGCTACAGAAGAATGCTGAAGATTAGATGGGTAGATCACATAACTAATGAGGAGGTATTGAATAGAATTGGGGAGAAGAGGAGTTTGTGGCACAACTTGACAAGAAGGAGGGACCGGTTGGTAGGAGATGTTCTGAGGCGTCAGGGGATCACAAATTTAGCATTGGAGGGCAGCGTGGAGGGTAAAAGTCGTAGAGGGGGCCAAGAGATGAATACACTAAGCAGATTTAGAAGGATTAGGTTGCAGTAAGTACTGGGAGATGAAGAAGCTTGCACAGGATAGAGTAGCATGGAGAGATGCAATAAACCAGTCTCAGGACTGAAGACCACAACAACAACAACAACACATTTAAGTATTTGAAAATTTTTGAAAACTAGCACAAACTAAAAAATCTGAATTAATCAAATAGGTGTAAAAGATTTTTGTATTAGCAACCTAAATTTTTGCTAAAGTTACTGACGTTTCTCACTTTGAGAAGAAGAGTGCTTTAAAGTAACTTCAGTTTTACACTGTTTGAGAGCATCAGTTAGAGAAAATTCCATGTTAATTTGCTTCCTTTGATAGAATGTGTAAATGCAATTAATAGTGTAAAGAAAAAGAGAAATTTTAAACAAAGAATATGCTGTAATACTTATTATCCAGGAAGATACTGTGTAAATGAGTGACTATAGACGAAAGTATGCTTGCACGAAAAAGTGACCTGTAACTGAGGCTTGGACTATTTTTGAAGTGAAGGTGAAATGTTATGCATGACACAAAACTAAGATGTCGTATGGGTTCTAGAGAAAAATGATTTGTAGGGTAAAAGTGCATAAAGAAAAGGGCTACTATAAGATAGGAGTGTATTTATGATTATTATGCAAGTGTGTAATAAAGCAAAATGGGTAGAAAAATTTGAAGTGAAGTGATTAAAATTCAGGAGAGACAGGACAGAGCGTATAAGGAAATATAAAGAGTCGGAACTTCAAAAATTGTAAATACAGTGCTTAAATGAAATGTTTTAAATAGTTTTCAATGAAAGAAAATGTGCATACTTCTCAAATTTTGTAAAGAATTTTTTGGAAAAATACGATAGACTATGTTAGTATTACAAATGCCATTTCAAAAATAAGCATTATGTAATTCAGTTATATTAGGAATGTTTTGTTTTGGAAAGTTAGTAGAGTTTCGAGATAATAAGTCGATATGTGATATAACTTTTAAAAACTCGTTGAAACTTTTTTTTGCAGTTGTAGGAAGGGCATAGCATAACAAAATACTTTATACAGGCGATAAATCACAGCTCATTCATGACAGATGTGCGCTCTTATGATCCAGCTAAGTGCTGGTAGCTCTCTAGCCGAGAGGTGTCACAATCATGCAGGCAGTGGATCCTTCATTTTCGTAAATGATTTTTATCTGCGGATGTTATGCTCTCAGTTAATTACTGCTAATTTAGTTTGTTTGTTAGAGTGGATGAAGGGATAGTTGTGATGTGATGTGATATGTGAATATCTACACTTCTATTAAGTGAGTATGTGAGTGCATCCGAATTTGTTCCTGGATAGCGAATCATATTCACCAGTAAAATTTGTAAGGCATAATTCGTGTCTGTACTAATGGGGCAGTGAGAAAAACATTCCGAAAATTCAACTGTGTAAAGATAGGTTTATTTTGCAATTTGTGGCTTTTCTAAAATTGTTTATTCAATGAATTATTTAAAAGATACTAGTGTTGTGATTGATGCAAATTAAAATACACGGGATAACGAAGTTTAGAACTACAATCTGTTTAGCTATGAATATCTCTGCCTATCAGAAGTGGCAGCATCCGTGCACAGTTTTTCAGTTAGGGAATTGCTCTGTCAAGTTTAGAAGGATTCGGAGCTCAGACATTTAGACGATTGGGCGCGTTTACATTGAGGTCTGAAAGATGGTTTACTGTTGTGTTGTGGAATTATTGTCTCAGATAGTTCCTGAATTGCCATAAACTGTTAATGGGTGAACGACAACAACAAATGCGCATTTTTTTTTTTTAATTCTGAAAAACATAAATTCGCGTGGCGTATCTTACAAGGTTTGAGTGAGAGCTAATGGTTCCAAGTGACCGATTTGTGGGATACTGAGAGAGCATAATATTTCATAGACAATCCATACGTTTCCCACTGTAGGAATAGGGTGTAGGCCATAAGGTGACAAGCTGACTGTTGAGAGTAGCTGTGAAAACATGTGGATATCGTATTGTTAATTACAGAGTAGAGCAGATTTGGCATTTAATTTGCATAAAAAATATGTCAGTACGAGTACAGCGGAATCTTCATTCGACGACTTCCTTTCATTCAATGGGTAGTGAAACGTGAGGCTAAAAGACATTTGATGCACCCATTACATACGCTAATGCGACTGCTTCTGCTACAGTTTCTGCTATATAGGAACACTGATCGATAACAGGATGGCCATATGTTGCAAAAGACATCACCGGAAGCGGAACGGACAAGGACAATTTTTTTTGTAGGCGACAACGGAACATACTGCCGCATATTCTCCTGACCCGCATCTGTTACCTGTCATAACATTTCGTTTCCATAACGTCTTGAGTGCTGATACACTTTGGTTCAAAAAATGGTTCAAAAGGCTCTGAGCACTACGGGACTTAACATCTGAGGTCATCAGTCCCCTAGAACTTAGAACTGCTTAAACGTAAGTAACCTATCACACACATCCACGTCCGCGGCAGGATTCGAACCTGCGACCGTAGCGGTCCCGCGGTTCCAGACTGAAGCGATACACTTTGTATTCGTTACCCTTTTAACTGTTCTCAATTTGAGTGTAAGTCTTTCTTCAAGTTTTCCTTACCTAGATATGGACATCTTTCTGTTCCTTCCTTTCCTTTCTCCGTTGTCACTTCCAGACACTCAACTCCTGCTTTCTGTTACCCATTTTATTACTATTTTATTATCGTCCTTGTCTACACGGTCAGTCTCATTTTCGCGTTGTGTGTCTGTAGAGACTTACCTCTTCTGAATCTGCTCTTCAGATTGGACCAGAAATTTTTGGTTCAGCCTGCATTCTGTTTTCTTGTCGAAGGTATGTTTCGTTTCTTACAAGGATAATAGAACGTTGATAGTCCGTTTGATCGAGGGAATCCGGCGTTATGATTTTCTTCCTAGGCAGAATTTCGTTTTATTCAAGTATTGACCTGAAAGTGGGGGTTGTTATTATTATCTAGCTCCTTTGATGCCATGATCATGTTACTTAATGGTTCAGAATCCTTATTCTGTTCTTTGAATTTACCGCTCCAAGAACATTTGGTACGTCACACACTCTTTACCCCGTAAGTTGTGTGGTTTGTTTCTGTTTGCACGTGGAATAGATTTTGCTGCTCGCTTGTCATTTTGCAGTCCCTTCTTTCAGATGCTCTGATTCGCCAAAATGGGAACAAGGTGGTTTGTTTTTTTACTAACCTTTTCAATGTGCCTATAGCCGTTGCAGTTATGACGTCTGAGTACTGCAAAATAATCCTTCATAGTGGTTATCGAAGATCGATGTATATTCTTTTCTGTGAAAGTAAATGTGCACTGATTTTTGGAGCTCGCTTCACCACCTAATGTACTACTGTTAGCTACCCTCTGTCACGAATGTTTTAAATCTAGCTTCTATTTCTTCAAGGACTGGTGCTTACCTGCAGTTCTCTTCAAGTCAGGTTCGTATAACAGTTGAATTAGTTTACTTTGTGGCAAAGATACTAGAACATTGTAAACTATCACTACCTATGTTTCGCGGAATGCCGAATCATCTGACCACGTGCGGCAAACTGACTTACAGACTGATCTAGCCAGTGGTCATTTGGAAAGAATAGACGGAACCCAGTGGAAAGTCGAAGCTGTTAGTCAGTCCGTGATACATTGTAACTGCTGGGATCCGATGTTGCCAGTTGGTGTTCAGTTATGAATCGTCACATTTCTACATAGATCAAAGCTGTTCAAAATCCATTGTGAAGTACATGGCATAGAGTAATTCCCATTGTGCAAGTTACTGGGGTTTCTTTCCATTCCGCTTACACGTGGATAGCGGGAAGAACGATTGTTAAAACTCCTCTGTGCGCGCTATAATGAGCTGTGATCTTGTCTTCGAGATCCCCACGAGAGTGGTGTGTACAGCGTTGCACTGGTTCAGTGTTCTTGAATTCCTTCCTTAAAGCTGATTCTTGGAACTTCGTAAGTAGGCTTTCACGGGATAGTTTGCATCTATTTTCAAGCGTCCGCCAGTTCAGTTTCTTAAGTATCTCCTTCACGCTCTGACATTGCCCAAAGAAATACGTGAGCACTTGTGCTGCCCTTTTCTGTATAATTACAGTATTCCCAGTATGTTCTATTTGATACAGGTTTCTCACACTTCGTGAACGTTTTAAGATGGATTGCACTAGTGTCTTTAAGCAATGGATGACCCTTGTACACTGAGTGCATTTCCCAAGTTTCCTAACTATGAACTGCTTTACCTACAATCCAGCCTTTGCGACTGTTCCATTTCATATCCCTAGAAACTATTACACCCAGGTATCTATATGAGTTGACACATTCAAATTGTCTCTCACTGATTTGTAGTCATAGAATACTATGGTTTTTCATTTTGTGATGTGCGCAGTTATATATCTCTTAACGTTTAACGGAAGTTGTCAGTCATTGTATCACTTCGAAATTTTATAAAGATCTGACCGATTTTTTTGTGACTTCTTTCAGACACTAATCATTATAAATAAATGCATCATCCGCAAAAAGTCTCAGGAAGTTTTAAATATTGTCTGCAAGATCATTATTATACAACAGGAATATCACGAACAGCAAGACACTCTACATCAGCTCAGCTCTAATAGCCATGACCTGATGGCTAGGGCTCACAGCCTGTCTGCACATGTGAAGGGTGTATTTGTATGTATACACTATCAGGCAGACGTTGCAGAGTTCACTATCCCACCTGACGTATTCTTAAGTTGAATGTCTTTGTCGCTGCAGAAGATGACATTTGATCGTGACTCCGTTTATGAAGTGGGGCAGCAACTGTTAAGTGGGGCTGCAACTGCTCTGACTGTACGGAGATATGGATCTGCGTTCCAGTAAAGAGCTTTAAGTTTGATGCAAGGGAAGCTATTTTACTTATTTAGTGCTTTAAGTCTTGAAACAGCAGTGAATATACATACGAACTATTACCCAACATTTCACTCGTGTAAATTCGTATTTAACACTGATGAATAGTAATGTTGATCACAGTTTACAATCATGTAACCATACCAACATTCATTGTAATTATTCTTGGCATTTCTAAAAAATCTCAGAGGTATTAATAAACTTTTACGCAATTACTAATCGTGATTTCACAGACATGCGGCCGCACTCTGCAACTGCCAGCACCCAACATTGTCTGTTACGACAACTGAGCATCTATCTGTTTCGAATGTTTCTACCAACCATGGCCTATAAAAGAACGCTATATTATAAGGCCATCCTTCACTCAGCCAGTAACAATCGAAGACAAGCATCGATCTTGATCAACTCATAATACTATTCACTGACCTTTTGTTATTCCTTTAACTCATAGCATTTAATCATCACGCCTATTATGTTATCTCTAATATATTTGTCTGCTCATAAAACTGTTTTGTATGTCACTTGTACAAACTGTAATAATATAAACATTTCTCAGTTAGTGTCTTATTGACAGTATGGCAAAAATAATGTGTTACTGTTTATGGTACGTCCTATTTAACCATACGAACCTTATTTTTGTACATATTCTAACCTCTTTCATGTTTCTCTGCACCTATTACCGCTTTCATGTTTCTCTGCACCTGTTAAGTTGTGTATTGCCGAATCTGATTACTTATGTCATATGTGCTATTTAAACTAATTCCTTGTGTATTGTCTCCACCTTGGTTTTTATAAGCAGAGAAACTGAGAATACCTTTTCATTCTTAAAACGAAAAGAGAATTGATTTGACAGGTGACTAGGGCTCTTATACTCATCAAGCACCTAGTTTGCTCAATGGTAAAGCTCTGGACGCCTTATTGTTGATTACTATGATATCCATTTAAGTCTAAAGTATTTTACAGCCCTTTGCTTTGATTTAACGTATTGGTTGCAATATCTTGTCCATTAGGATGAAGAACACAAATTACTTTATAGGGTCCTGCACATATCTTACTGATTTTTTGATCTCTGTAACGTTCTCTGAACGTTTGCATCTAGTTTTAAGTAGTACCGAGTAAACTCTCTTGAAATTTGCCGGTCTTTTCTCTTTTCGATCTCCTATTTTTATTTTATCTGCTTTATTCTTCAGTCTTTGCAGTGTCAAACACATTTTTCTCGTCGACTGTGAGATCCTAAGTTGGAATAAAAAATAATATTCCTGTAATTAAGTTAGTTGGTTTCTCATCTATTAACACTTCAGTGGCTGAAATCCCTGTAGTTTAATGGGATAACTCATTCTTCAGCTCTTTAAGATCTCTGATGTATCCAGCCCAACTGAAACACGTTTTAGAGCAACAACTACTGTATAGCATATTCAGTTCTATCACTGTTCTTTGCAAGGGCTGGAAGAGGGATGATACTGGGAAACATAAATGGTTATTATTTGCAAATCCTCCAACATTTCTTTCAGATTTTGAGGGAATTGTGGTCCATTATCACTTATGATATCTGCTGGTTTGCCTACACAAATTACATAGTTATTTTCCATCTTATTAGCTATCATACCACTGAGATTTTCTCAAGGTCTGCAGTTCTACAAATTTTGAACAAACAATTAAAACTGCAAATAGATTCATAAACCCCATTGTGATTTCGGCAGTGCGCCATATAAGTTGACTGTAACTTTGCACAAAACTTTCTGAGGAATTATTGGATAGATTTCTAATTTTGGGTATGCATTTGAGACCTCAGTTTTATAACACTTTTCACAAGCTTCCAAAAACTTTCTATCTGCTCTATATTGATAAATATGAATGTTTCCTGTAGCTTCTCAGTACACTTTACCCCAAAACGTTCATAGTTGGGATGTGTATTTAAAATTAATTAGTCTACCTTATGCTCCGGTCAGCAGACCTTCCATTCATTCGGGATCAGTCCTCCAGTACAAGATACCAGTGTGTACTACATATTTTTTCTCAGTTCCACCTGATTTTCGTACAGCCACCTTTGCTGAACCATTCTTTAACATTTCATCTGCATTTTCTTCTGTATACTGTACATGTTTTGACTTAGCTTTATGATGTCTTATTCAAACTTAATGCCTTTCATATAGAAAATAATCATCTATAGTGATTTTGTGGCACTTACAGAAATGTCACTGAAATCTTTTGGTAACCTAGGCAAGGAATCAGCCACGATATTTTCTGAACTTGGTACATATTGTGAAGAAATGCACATGCTGGCAAGATTTGCTGCCTAAAGTTATTGAAATCGTTGAAGTTCTGAGTATTGGCCTAGATGAGGGCATACAGCTGAGCTGATCCTGGTAGCTGCAATCCACCACCCAAGGCCAGAGCGGTTGCCTTAGCTAATGAGTTAGGAAAATAGAAACTGGATGTAACGAGGGTCAAATTCACTGATAAGTAGATGGTTAGCTTTGGTAGCAGCATGCGGATGAAGCAGCTGAATCCAAAGATGGTGGCGTTTGCAATGGGACAGAATATGGCTACTTTGAAATATTTCAAAATTCCGTAATAGTTTACACTTTCATCATAGTGCAAAACCAATCATATCAGCATACCAATGACACTGAGATGCTTTTATTAAGACAATAATAACATGAAATCACAATAATTCCAGAAGTCAGGTAGTCACAGCAAAGAATATTCTTACAAATACCATGAATAATTCATTACTTCTGAGTGCTCCATGCGATCTTAACAAATAAGTTATTGGATGATAGTTTAGGACACTAACTATCATCCTTGAAAATCATGAATTTAACATATTTTATTTGTTGAGGTCCTACGTTTTTTATATATTTTAAATTACGTGAATGTGTCAGATCATCATACTCTCTACATTTAAAAAGCAGGTGAATGAGAATAGCTTTCTTTATAATTGTTCCTATTTAATGGTGTAACAGGGTTCTAGGACATTATCTTATTTCTAATTCACTTAACTAAAAGTTAATTCAGCCAGTGTTACAAACACTCATAATTTGAAAGTGGTATATTGGCTGTAAGATGCGATACCACAACTAGGTAGAATGTTAAATGACACATCTGTTGAGCAGACAAATTTCATTGTTTTCATGTTTTACGAAATTTTTCTTTATTTTTTCTCACAAGTGTCCCTGCACAAAATCCATGTTTTAATTATTATGTTAAAGTTTTACTTATAGAACTAGCCATTACCCACAGCTGTACTTGCATCGTATATCAGTGATTTTATTGTGTGAGTGATAAGGTCTATGTAAGCTATTGTACTGATCCTAAGGCTGTGCATCTGCGTTAAAGTATGTTTTTGGAATTCTGATGAACTATTCTTGTGCCAATACTGGTAGTTTAATCATTACAACTGAAATTAGGTTGCGTTCATGTAGCGGATCATTCAAACAGATAATCTTTTCTAAATATGTCTGAAAGAACTGCTATTGATGTTTCGAACTTCAAATACGTCTCTCCTGAAGTAATTTTGCGTGATACTCAACTGGTACTGTTTCATAAACGTGCTTATAAACTCGCCACATGTACTTAATAGTAATATTGTTCTCATTCGTCAGGATAGAGCTTCTTCTTCTAATCTACGTATTCCACAAACAGTTCATGTTTTATCCTCAAAATGCTCAGGAAATATTTCTTCAAATTGTTGTTTGAGTGCTACCAGGTCTATGCTCCCTTTGGTCAAGAAACTATGAAACTTACACACTAGCAAATACCGGTCATTAGACATCACATTATTTTTATTTTGATCTTTTGTTTTTTCCTGTTCATACCAAGCACCAAGCCTTTGCTTTATTTCAGATTCAGCTTGAGTGGCACACTGAGTCACTAACTCAAAGTCTGCCCCAGATCTACTGTTTTCTTTTTCGCAGTTTCTTTCCGTTCTGAATGTAGTTACCCTGTATTCGTAGCATATGTCCTTTTGACTACTTACACCCTTTTACATAAGTGAAATGAACCATTTGTGTCTTTAAATTTTATTGCTTATAGGCAATTTCATAGTTGTCATTAACTAATGATAATTGTGAAATTGATCACTCTATTATTGCACAACATTAGATTCTAAACAAACGATTCATGTGCTTCAGCTGTTCACTTATTCTCAGATACTTCTCACAAAGCATCAGTTACTAATTCAGGCCTATTTTCAAATACCTTAACCAAAACAGAGGTTTGTAAGCGAATTCATCTTTTATGATATCAAGTTTCTGTTGTTTTTTCGGAAGCTTTCCGTCAGTGGACTTTTGAATAAATACCGCTCCACTGTTCTACCCTTCTTCAGATTCTACGGCTTTTCTCTCGGATGGTCCCCAAAACTGAAGAGCCTGTTATTCTTGAAAATAAATTTTTGGACTTAACTCAATAACAAACCTTATGATCAGTAACATTTACTACCGTGCATCCGATTGTCATTTCACCCTCACTGTCAAGAGCAACAGTGTCTGCGAATAAAGTGTCGTCATACTCTCACTTCTGACCCACTGTCATGGTCATTGAAACGTGCCTGAGTCATATCATCTTGCATCGATGCTGAACTCTGACAAAGGTTATCATCGACATACCTCCCATCAGAAGAGTAATGCACTTCACTGCTCCTGAGTGCGACAACCTTTTCTCTTTCGACATTCATGGATGCAAAAGTTACCAATACTTATAACTATGATTTGCTACTCACTGTTTGCTACTCTAAGGGCACAGATTGCTCTGTGCTACCTATGGGTCATGAAGCTCTTAACAGAGATTGTCAATAGTTGAGGACGTTCCCCACTCGCCTAGTGTGGTGATTTTCGCTTTCATTCCAGCTGTTCTGTGTGTTGAGGGCTAGTATGAAGGTTGTCTGTCTGTTGTGAAGCGAAGACTGCACCGAGCTGTCAGCCTACATGTCACAACTGTCTTGATACCATGCATTGCATCATAGCTGAACTCCTGAATTCTCCTTTTCTTGATATCAGTTTTTTGAATTGCATCCCACATCACAAACCTAAGCATTGGACATGCTTTACGTAGATTCCGAAACATCGACTGATACTGAAGTATTGTGTAATTTTAAACCACAGCAAAAAGTCACCAAATTCACTACCATAGATTCTCTAGTAAGGACTCATGATTAACTAGTATTCTTCAGTTCATATAACATATGCTCTTTGCTGCTGTTAGTAGTAAAAGTCACATTGCATCCTATCAGAGTCATTGTTCAATTGATTACACTCGTAAAATTATTGTTATAGCAACTTCTCCATTCAGTTTCAATGCACTCCTTGACTTTCATAGTTGCACAAAATCATCCCCACAAGAGATGCCACATGCACCACCTAACAGCCATGCTTCAGCTGAAGGTAACAGCACCACACTCTGCGCCATACTCGAACCCCAACGTCAGCGCTTGTCGAACTGCAGTCGGAGCTCATCTGTCCAAGTCACTGTCTTCCAGGCCTCTAGGGGATGCCTGAAATTGGATATTGTCATCGCAGTGTAGATACTATGGGTCTCGGAATACTGAATTCCCTAACGATTTCTGAAATGGAATGTCCTATGTGTGTAGCTCCAACTACCATTCCGCATTCAAAGTGTTTTAATTCCTGTAGTATGGCCATGGAAACCTCTTTACATAAATCTTCTGAGCGTAAATGACAGCCCCACCAATGCACTGCCCTTTTACACATCGTGTAAACGATACTACCGCCATCTGTATATGTGCATATTGATATACTATGTCTTATCTCACCTCGGTGTATATTCTTCAGGATGCTAACACAGGTTGATCAACGCCTTGTTTCTCAAATGTTGTAGACAGAGTTCCGCAACTAGTCTGCAAATGCACCTGATTTGGGTCCCAAGGACGATGTGTGAGCAGAGGTTCCGAAGTTCATGAGGAGTGACTGACCACGAGATTCCCCAAAGTCAACAACACCCTCTCCAACTCCACAGTCTGTGTTCAGAGATATTATACTGAATAGACTCTATGTCGTTAACCTGATGGCATGAATGCCAGAATAGTCCACCGAGCGAGGTGGCGCAGTGGTTAGTACACTGGACGCGCATTGAGGAAGACGACGGTTCAATCCCAGGCCCTGCTATCCTGATTTAGGTTTTCCGTTATTTCCCTAAATCACTTCAGGCAAATACTGAGGTGGTTACTTTGAGAGGGCACTGGCGACTTCCTTCCCCATCCTTCCCTAATCCGATGAGACGGAAGACCTCGCTCTTCGGTCTCTTCCCCCAAATCAATCCAATCCAGAATAGTCCCCCAATGCTGTTGGTGACGGACCTATAACTAACTTACTGACTACAATAACCTTTTTAAGCGCTAATGATTCTCATTAAAGTAAATCATACAGCACAGAAATTATTATTATTGCATCCTTGGCGAATTTTGTTTTCTGAGCTTTAAGCCATCTTGGACCAAGGCATATTTCTGGGCCTTACGTTTCTTCTATGAATGCTGGAGACATCATTGGAGGGTATAAAGAGACAGATGGCAGTTTCAAACTTAACCAAGTGCAGCAAGCTGAACGTTTTATACGCATCCACGCAGTGGCCGGTTCGTGACGTCATTAGACCTCCGCCAACGTAGCGGTCAGCATGCGGCGCCATCGGATCACTGCCTGTAAGGCAGCAAAATCGTGCTCTATAACCGTGGAATTATGTGACTCCTCGATCTTAGACTCGATTCACACAGAAATGGCGTGGCGCAGACGTCTGGCGGCGAAATGGCACTGTTGCAAGCCACTTCCATGTGAACAAGTGAAGCGTGGAGGAGACGCATCGCTTCGTGGGTTGTATCAGTGGCGCAGTGAAACGACACTAGGGGGACATATTGAAGTGACGTGTTGCTGGTTTCATTAACCTGAAGTGTCAAAATCCGAGATGATTTAGTCAGTTTCTCGGTAAAGCTTTTATTTTTCGTGTAAAAATTTAAAAACAGTTGTTTTGGGGTTCGCTTGTGTTCTCCACTATGCAGCCTACCTTATTCGATTTTGAGGAAGCTATTGGGTCAAAAAAGTTGATTTGTTCAAATCCTATAATCTGATATCACAGATTGAATTCGTTTTATTTTCGTTATTGTCCATGCTTATTATGATACTTCGCAAACAAATAAAGCACTGGGCATATTTTGTGAAATTTGCAGGAATGTAGTCACTGCCCAACTTATGTTCCTTGTACTTCAGGTAATAGATTGCTGGATACGAAATATAGCTATCACATAAATTGATTTTAGTGGTGGAAAGAGAAGTTCGACTAAACAAGTGATATACCTTGATGAGCCAAAACATTCTTACGACTGCCCACCGCGATATTGGATGCCGCTGGTGACGTTGCGGCCACGTGACGCTCAGTGACAAGTATGTAAGCGCAGCAACGACGGTTGGGGGATCACCCTAGCGAAGATATTGTCTGCAAATGGGGAAATCCTATGAGATAAGCGACTTTGTCAACGGGTAGATTATTATTACGCAAAGCCTGTGAAAGTGTACCACGAAAACGGCGAAGCTGGTCGAATGTTCACGTGCTATTGTCGTGAGCATCTGCGGAAAGATGCAGAAGGACAGCAAACCTACCACTAGGCGTTAAATGGTTCGATGGCCTCGGGTCTTTACAGGAAGTGGGTTTAGGAGGCTTGTCTGCTCTGTAAAGTGGGACAGATGGTGACCTGTGGCATCTCTGCCGAAAGAGCATAATGCTGGTGCACGCACAAGTGTTTCTGAGCACATCGTTCGTCATAAATTGTTGAACATGGAGCTCTACTGCTGACTACCCCTACGTGTTCACATGTTGACCTGACGACATCGACAATTATGATGGTAGTGGGCAGGGAACTATCAGGACACGACCGTCGATCACTGGAAACGTGTCGGCTTTTCGGGCAAATCACATTTTTGCTACGTTGGGTCGCTGGTCACCTCTACAAACGCCGTCATCGAGGCTCAAACGTTCAGTATTATGCTTTGAGAGACATTCTCTTGCGCTTGCGTGGGGCCTATGGTAGTAATCGAAGACCCGCTGACAGCTGCGAACCGCCTAACCACCTGCATCTCTTCATGCTTGATGTCTTCCCCGACAGCAATGTCATCTTTCAGCAGTATAGTCGTCCATGTCTCGGAGCCAGAACCGCGCTACAGTGTTTGAGGAGCATTGTAGTAAACTGACGTTGATGTCTCGTTGACCAAATTCGGCTGACGTAAATCATATGGAATCTATCTGGGTCACTGTCGGGCGCCAACACCACGTACGCAAATCAGCGGCGCGTTATTCACGCGATTTACATGACCTGTACGTAGACATCTAATGCCACATATCTACACAAAAGTACCAACCAACTGTCGGATCCCTGTTACGCAGAATCACTGATACAGTTCGTTCAGAAGACGGAGAAACAAGTAATTAAGCAGATAGTCATAATGTTTTGGATCATTCGTGTAATTTGACGTTTGGCTGCCAAGAGCTACGACACACCATGATCTACATTAGGGCAGCTCATTATGCAAATTTGTGAGTCGTATTTCTCATTCGTATGTGGTTTATGAAATAAAGTTTCAATGTCATTTTAAGTTAACATTGCACAAAGAGACAGTCTGATTTAAAACTAGAGTAGACAGTTGCAGATCCAGTGGCACAGTTAGCAGTATACTTTAAATATCAGTTGTTATTGTACACACTAACAGTTTCATTCACGAAACGTTCAATAACTATTTTTGTTCACATATTGTCGGACAAATGGCGTGTGTCCCAACCAGCAGCGAATGTGAAATGGAATTTTATTATTCATACAACTAAAGAATAATGTGTTTCGGATGTTTCGTGCTTACGTATTTTATGCTTACCTACTTGGGCTTTTTTGATGCAGGCACTGTATATGGGGTAAACTGCCATTTTGCATTTTTTGGAACAGTTATTACATAATTACTGGAGTTATCTTTGAATAAATAGCACTATTTTTTATTGTGGTGGCCAGACAACTTTAAATCTATGCAGTTCGAATGCTGTGCAGATGGAACTCTGGTTTTTGTGTTATTACAGAAATAAAAAGTTTATTTCTAGAAAGTACACAAAAACAGCTGAAAACACATAATGTTTAGTGAAATAAAAGCAGCAGCAAAAGATAAAATTTAACAACTCGCCTGTTGCACTTATACCAAACATGTACAGTTAACTTTATATTTTCTGTCCTCAATCAGTGGGTTTTTCCAGATGGAAGTGTAAATTCACTATTCATTATGCACTTGCTCACAGTAATCGCCATTTTTAAATTGAGATATACTGCCACATGTCAAGTAACATTTTCTTCTGACACTTTTTACTGACGAAAGCTTATCATACAAGATATGGAAAACTGAAATGTTAGGCCTATCTAGCGGCAGATTTCTTTTCCCAGTACCTCTCGGCTTCTTTGCAATGCTCTGACAAAACCACGGTTGCTGTATGTTATGACTATTTCTTACCCTTAATGTAGCACATTTGTCAGATGAAATATGTAGCCAGACATGCTTATGTATTTTGAATGAGCGTCTGTACAATCCTTGGACTAATGCGCTGAGATCCCTGAAATGCTGTGGTTTCATCTTGCAGACAAGCAATTCGTTGTGCTTGGCTTCGGCAATGAATGGAGTCCCGGAATTAGGGATTTATAGCTGTGAAATACTGATGGAGCATCAGATTTTGGAAAAAGTCCTAATATTTTGGACAGTTCTCAAAAAATCTACAATACTTAGGCTTACATTCAAGTGGCTGCCATATCAGAAGTAGGAGATGTAATCAAAAAAATTTCAGTTTCGTTGCTTTTCTCTTAATGCTTTCCATCATTCTGTTTAACAAACTAGAAGCGCTTTTTATAGACATTCTGTACAAATTGTGGAAACAGTCGGGATACAGGTAAGCGTATGCTTACGCGGTCGTTGCCACTGTCAATAAAATTCTTCTGCGCTGTTGACCGCATTGTCAATAGATAAAATTGTCCTGCGTTTCGGCCACTGTTGCAAATGACATTTCCCGGAGCTTTGTGCTCAGCTGACTGCTGAATGAGAGACACTGTGGACCTTATATAGTCGCGAAAGAAGCTGTTATCTTATTCGATAGGGTACTTGAAATTAGATTAGAGAGGCTATAGAAACTGCCAAGAGACTGGCCAACATGAATAGAGAGGACTGGTATATGCTTCTGGCGTCTTGGCTGCCAATAGTAACAACTTTATGGGAGGACAGCGAACCCAGAACAATTCAGAAAGGTGCGTGGGAGACCGCGGTGTCGTGCGTAGACAGAGCGCGACACGCCGCTGCCCACACCTGACGACAAGTAAACAGCGCTACGTCACAGCTACCATCCCTTTCTAATTCGTCTGTGTACACCAACGGGAAGAAATATTGTAAACAACAGTCAAGTCCGTATTTATCTAACAATGAAAAGGAATAATGTAAAAACCAGTGAAGAACGCGTGATAGCCCTACTCCTATCCACAACTACCCTATCAAATTACGTAAACAGCTTCCTATAAAAGATGTAAAGTGTCTCTCATTCAGCAGTCAGCTCAGCACAAATCCTTGAGGAAGGTCATTTGCAACAGTAGCCGAAACGTTGGACCATTTTATATGCGGTCAACAGCCCAAAAGAATTTTATTGAGAGTCGGGATACATCTTCAGTTCTTTCACTGCGTCGAATGTGCCATATTTTTTCTATTTCTTCGACCATATTGGATGCATCCAGTATTTTATTCACTGCTGAACACGTACGAATGGCAAAAGATTCAGTACATTACTAACTTGGTCTGATGAAGACGACATATTCAGCTGCATTCGTAACACGACTGTCCCGCTCTGACGGCGCCACTTCCGTAGGCGTTGCTGACGTGCAACCCTCCTCCCCCCCCCCCCTCTCCGCCCCGCAGCATCATGTTCCTACCTTGCAGCTTCGCCGCCGATGGGTCGGTGTGATGACGTCACGACCCGACTATTGCATGGTTTCGTATAAACCGGTAAGCTTGTCAACTTTGTTTAAGTTTGAAACTGCTGTCTGAGTCTTTCTAGCCGCTGATGATGTGTCCATCATTAGGAAACGCAGGCAGGGGGGCCACTGGAGTGACGTGGCGAATGGGGTGGCACATGCCTTTTTCTAGATAGCCATTTCAGTTGGAACAAAAAAATGGAACAGCACCTACAGGACTGTTGCGATATAACTGAGTGTGTCTGCGTGTAATGCCACATCACTGCCTGATGGAAGCGGCGTTGTCCACTTCCACCACGAGCCATGTCAGTAGTAATGACAATTCACGAAAGTTTCTGTTGTGGTGGTCTCTGTATCCACGAAAACGAGAGATAACACAGAATTCGATAATCAATTTATTTGTCGGTTGGTGAAATATGCACTTAGTTACGATCACAATGGTACCAAAAGGAGCAACAAAAGCGCTAGAGATAGAGAGTGGAAAAGGATTGCAAGTGAGATATCATTTTTGGTACATCAACAAATTAACTTAATCTTGGAAAAGAAACGAGATGTAGAAATAAACAGAAATATACAATGTGGGTTTCTATGAAACATATCTGCAAATATTTTTACTGATATGCTGGAGGTAATGAAATACCAGGTCCTATCGGCATTTATCTTCATCGTACTTCTGCCAAGATAATGCTCTGCTTGGGCTATGGAAGAAAGAAGGCGATTTCCCCTTGTGGGGTGGCTCGCACTGGCTCCGGCGCCGTCACCGGCAGTCAGCCTGCACGCTATTCGTTTGTTTCTTTCGTTAGTCGACTCGACTGAATCGAGTTATCGAGTAGTTGTACTTTCCTATGTAACACTATCATTTAAAATTCGACATACTTTTGCCCTCACAACTACTGAGACCTGACGGTAATGATCTGGCACATAAATTGAATCAGTGCTTAATTGAACTACCGTTCTTTGAAGAAGAATCACTCTTTGTGATTAAAAAGAGACTAATGGGAGAGATTCTTCAACACAAGCAGACGAGCATAAACGCCCTTAATGATCGAGATTCTGTTATGAAAGCGTTGTCTGTTTGTCCTAGGTCTGACTACCCTACTTTGCACACGCTGCACTAAATATTTGCTTGTCTACCTGCAACTATTGCTGCAGTAGAAAGCAGTTTTTCAATGTTGCGGAGTACAAAGGCGTGGCTGAGGTCGACAATGAAGGAGGATCAACTTACTGGCTTAGCTCTGTTGAACACTCACCCTGACATTGATTCTCCTATTGACGATGTAATTACCCAATTTGACAGGAATAATAGGCGCATATAATTCATAATTTAAGGAAGAGTACCACAATTCTAACTTTTTTATATCATAAGATGGTATTGTCTTATATATGTGTATAATAAGTTTAAATAAAACTTCCTTAAACTTTGCATGCGACCTGATTATTTTTTGTTACGGTAAAAATAAGGGTAGCTGAAGATATCTTTAGCGCCCCCTCATTGAGGTTTTCCTGTGTCCGCCACTATTTCTCAGCTCCATAGATGACAGAATATACACCATAATGAATCCGTATAAAGTTATGTAACATGCAGATAGACTGAAGTAACACAGCGATTTTATTCACGCGGCGTCACGTATTCGCCACTCGGAACTTCGACGCTTACGTAGGGCTACCAAAAGAGCCGCAAAAATCCACCAAGGCCGGAACAGTGTCGTGAGGCAGGTTAGCTTGCTGTTGCTGAAATAGCGGATTGAGGGGTACGGCGCAAACTGGGAATGGCAGATTTCTACGCTGGCAGTGACACTGGCAGTGGCGCACATGCACAACAAGCGTGCTGGTGCCGTGTATAAGAACTGGACGTTTTTGTGACAGAATGATCTGTGAGGCTCACAGCTCTACCAGGAGGAAGGGACTGCGCCAGGCAAGGTTGCCGCGTAGTACTGCCAGTGGAAGTCACCAGTTCAAGGCAGGACGACAGTACGGTATCACAGTTTGTTTACAGTGAGTGATTAGAGATGGCGGTGTGAAAAAAATGGAAATTTCATGTCAAGATTTCAGTTGGATGAATTTCTTTTTTAACGATTTCGTAAAGTCCTAGGTCAACAATAATGACTCAAACCGCTTCTTTAATCTTTCAGTAATCAATCACTTTCAGATGAGACACTTTTACAATCGTTTTGGTACTTCCGTTACGGATGAATTTAGGGAAGCTGGATCAAAACGAGTTTTTGTTTCAAGAAATAACTTTCCTACGAGCACAGTGGCTGAACAATATCGATATATGAATTGCAGCGAGGTACAGTGTTCCTTAGGCATATGTATAACCGCAGTACTTTAGATTTTGCAGGATCATTTAGCTGTGAATGAAACCTGACCCTATGGATTCCGCACAGTTTGAAGGAAGGTAGAGAAAAACATATCGTGTCAGTTGGTGTAAAATATGCTCAAAAAATTCCACTGAGGAAATGTGAAATACATACTTAATATCGTAACAGCAGATGAAGCTTGTATATACGCCTACGAACCGGAAACCAAATAGCAATCAACTACTTGAGTGTTAAAGGTAAATGGAAATCTTCGAAAGTGCTTCATTTGGAAATCACGTACCGCACAAAAAAATGATAGTTAGTTTCTTTGGTTATGCTGGTCATGTCGTGACCAGTCATAACAACAATTTGTCTGCCGGAAGTCAAACAATGACATCAAGTAAAACAACTGGAAACATCGCATAATTCTATATCATACAGTGGTAACTACATACAAAGACATCAAACATTTATTTACATGCCGGATAAAAGCATCGAATAAATGTCTCATGCCCGTATATCCATCATTTATCGGTCAGAGACTTCATTCTGTTCCTTTGTGTCAAGCAAAAATTTCGTGAACAACGCTTCTCACCAACAGAAGACGCTATCTAACACTTCATGAGTTACGCTTTTGAGTAAGCGATATCAGAGTGGAATAAATGTGTACCGAATTGTTTCGCACGGTTGCAGAACTGTATAAATTTCAGAGGCAAATATTTTTGGGACTAATAAAAAGATTTGTTCAAAATCTTATCTTTTATTCCTTTCGTAAAAACTCACAAAGTGACCGTTGTAACTGGTGGCGGACGCAGTGTTAAGTAGAATCGTAATCAATCATTTCCTAAAATGTGTCAAAGTACTGACGTGTAGACTGTTTGCCGATGATGCTGTAGTCTACAGGAAAGAAGTATCATACGAAATTTGTGAACAAATCACCGAGAATTTGCAGAAAATGAATGCGGAGTGTAGTGACTGGCAGTTATCTCTCAATATTAGTAAGTGTAACTTACTGCGTATAACAAATTGAGTCCGCAGCTCGTGGTCGTGCGGTAGCGTTCTCGCTTCCCGCGCCAGAGTTCCCGGGTTCGATTCCCGGCGGAGTCAGGGATTTTCTCTGCCTCGTGATGACTGGGTGTTGTGTGATGTCCATAGGTTAGTAAGGTTTAAGTAGTTCTAAGTTCTAGAGGACTGATGACCATAGCTGTTAAGTTCCATAGTGCTCAGAGCCATTTGAACCATTTTTTAACAAAGTGAAAATCCTCATTAATGTAAGAGTACAAAATAAATGCCCTGTCTTTGGAAGCGCTAACATCCGTCAAGTATCTGGGTGACTATTCGAAATGGTCTCAAATGGAACGATCAGATTACACAAGTAACGGGTAAGGCGAACTCTAGATTGCGATTTGCCGGCCGAAGTGGCCGTGCGGTTAAAGGCGCTGCAGTCTGGAACCGCAAGACCGCTACGGTCGCAGGTTCGAATCCTGCCTCGGGCATGGATGTTTGTGATGTCCTTAGGTTAGTTAGGTTTAACTAGTTCTAAGTTCTAGGGGACTAATGACCTCAGCAGTTGAGTCCCATAGTGCTCAGAGCCATCTAGATTGCGATTTATTGTAGAATCCTGAAGCGATGCAGTCCTTCAACAAAGGATATTGCTTACATTACTTTAGTTTGTCCAGTCTTAGAGTATTGTTTGTCTGTATGGGACCCTTATCAGTTGGGTCTGATTCAAGAGCTTGAGAAGGTCCAACAAAGAGCGGCAAGATTCGTGACTGGTACATTTAGCAGTCGCGAGAGCGTTACAGATCTCATAGAAAGCTTGAAGTGGGACACACTTGCAGATAGACGACGCGCTAAGCGGAAGCGGCTGCTCACTAACACGTAAATAAACGAGGAGTTTTCAATAAGTGAGTTCTCAAAACAGTTTGTTTTTATTCCGGTTTCCAATGCACCATACTGTTCCCCACTCTTTTGTCTACAAAAGCCTGTTTTTCAACTTAAGCTCCGTTCAATTCGAAGGTCTTACACCACGTTACTGGGGGGCCTGTATGCCCACAAGGTACCACTCTACTGGTCGACGTCGGAACCAACGTCTTGCTGCATCAGCAATCTCCCCATCATCCACTTACGGCTTCCACCGAAGTTCATCCTTCATTGCGAGTAACATATGGATGTAGCAAGGAGTTTTGTGAGCTCCTCTCGGGTGTACAGACTTGTGCGAGGTCTTGCATTGTAATGGAGACGGAAAAGTTCGTTTAGATTTTTGTGGTGACGAACAAGCTGCAGTAGTTTTTCAATTTCCTGAGTTTAGCACAATATGCATCACCGGCTGAGAGTCCGACTTTGAACTTCTTCTTCGCTTCCATGGCTTGCCCTTTTGTTTCCAGTTTCAACTGAATACGCCGTGTTTCGCTGCCCTTTACGATGTTCAGCAAAAAATTATCGGGGTCGGGCTTTTATCGTGCAAACAATTCTGTACCGATGGTCCATCGTCTTCTGTAAGGCGGCTAAGCACCCAGCGGGTGTACACCTTGGGGTACCCCAACTGGTGGACGAGTGTGTCAGCACTACCAACCTAACTACAGAGACGTCGAGTTGTGCAGCGAGGTCTTTGACTGTGATCCGCTGATCACCTCGAATGAAAGTATCCGCATGTTTCAACATTGCAGGAGTCACAGCTATGTGCTGCCGGTTGGCGCGCGAGGTATAGGACAGGTTTGCGTCAACTTCTTGTGATAGTGACAGGCGTATCGCCCAACCACTCACCTTTCTGTTGTTCACTGCCAGGTCTCCGTAGACGTTCTGCAAAGGCCAATGAATATTTGTGATGCTCTGGTTTTCCCCCAAAAGAAACACAACGACAGCTGTCTGCTTGAAACGCACGTCCGTTACATACGCCATTTTGAAGGGTACGTATAGCTCCGCCACCTGCCGGAACTTCATGAAACTACAGGGGCTGAAGCGAGAATATGCCATGATGTCCCACAGAAATTCTGCATTTCTTCAACGAATTTGGCTCAGAGAAAAAAAATGCGTTGCGTTACTTATTGAACTCCCCTCGAACAACCATGAACACATAGATGCAAACATGGCGAGGAGGAGAGGCACAAAACTTGCACTATGAAGCATATTACAATAATAGAAATGGTTTGTAGAAATTTTGGTTGGGTCTCTTCGACGGTAACTAGAAGATTCTCCAGTGAGACTTGGAAAAATTGCTTGAAGCCAGTTTTTATTGTTATTCTTGGGTGCACTGCTGATCACCGATAGGCAGACCATTTTTACTGGTGCCGCCTGTAAGGGAGAAAATCGTTATTTGCTGGATGACATTCATTTGATCCTATCTCTACCAGCGTTAACGAGTGTGTCACCTCTGCCTTTGTGTAAGTACAGAACTAATGCAGCGGCAAGGCTCATCTCCTGCCGTTCACAACAGCCACTTCGCGAAGGATCTACAAGGGGACCGCATCAATTCGTCATAACCGATTTCTTTCAAATATATGGTATATGCAGGACCTTGCCAGAAATGAAAGTGACGGAAGTGAGAACTCTAGATGGCCAGGCACTAGGAAAACAGCATTTTTGGCTCGCGTCGGGTGAGGCATGATCCATTTATGTTAGCGTAATTTCCAGACAGCGGTTGACACAACGGAAAAAGTTGTTGTTGTTGTGGTCTTCAATCCTGAGACTGGTTTGATGCAGCTCTCCATGCTACTCTATCCTGTGCAAGCTTCCTCATCTCCCAGTACCTACTGCAGCCTACATCTTTCTGAATCTGCTTAGTGTATTCATCTCTTGGTCTCCCTTTACGATTTTTACCCTTCACGCTGCCTCCAAACTGGTGATCCCTTGATGCCTCAGGACACGTCCTATCAATCGATCCCTTCTTCTAGTCAAGTTGTGCCACAAGCTCCCCTTCTCCCCAATTCTATTCAATACCTCCTCATTAGTTATGTGATCTACCCATCTAATCTTCAGCATTATTCTGTAGCACCACATTTCGAAAGCTTCTATTCTCCTCTTGTCTAAACTATTTATCGTCCACGTTTCACTTCCATACATGGCTACACTCCATACAAATACTTTCAGAAACGACTTCCTGACACTTAAATCAATACTCGATGTTAACAAATTTCTCTTCTTCAGAAACGCTTTCCTTGCCATTGCCAGTCTACATTTTATATCCTCTCTACTTCGACCATCATCAGTTATTTTGCTCCCCAAATAGCAAAACCCCTTTACTACTTTAAGTGTCTCATTTTCTAATCTAATTCCCTCAGAATCACCCGACTTAATTCGACAACATTGCATTATCCTCGTTCTGCTTTTATTGATGTTCATCTTATACCCACCTTTCAAGACACTGTCCATTCCTTTCAACTGCTCTTCCAAGTCCTTTGCTGTCTCTGACAGAATTACAAGGTCATCGGCAAACCTCAAAGTTTCTATTTCTTCTCCATGGATTTTAATCCCTACTCCGAACTTTTCTTTTGTATGTCTGAGAGTATTATGGGTACGAGTTCCTAAACAGAACCTTTTTTTTATTTTTAGCTTTATGCGCTTCTTACACGGCAAAAAGAATGACATATAGCTCAATATATTGGATTTATTAATGTTTCATAAAAGGCATGGAAATCAAAGGCGATAGAAAATTTTACATTTGAGTGTTCAAAAACCGGTGCCTGATTTCGCAACTAAATATAGGAATGTTGTCAGAACTTCATCAAAACCTCTTAAATGAACAGCAGCCTTGTCGAGTTCCCAATTCTGTCACTTTCATTTCTGGCCAAGCCCTGTGTTTACCGTAAATGTGGACGGATTCGGTTATAGCAAGTAGGCGCGGTCCCCTTGTTAATGTCGTCAGGAAACAGTACTTCAAATAATGACACGTAACTTTGGATGTGGGAATCTATTAGGATCATAAGGCCCACGTTTATAAGTTAAACAATATTTGGAATTTACGGTGATGAAAGCATGTTCTATACGCCATTTGAAAATACAACAACAAAATAAAGTTGATATAAAATGAAACAAATACAAGAAAATATTTTTAACAATGCGACAGATCCTTCTTGATTGACATATGTATTTTACAACCCTTAATGGAACTTAAAATGTTGTTTGCATTGAAACTTCTTGATTGTACACAAACTTGTGAATCACTGTCTAGCATGAAATATTTAGTTTAAAAAACTCTACCGCCAAATACCTTCGAGCCTGCAACTAGTACTCGAAGTACTCCTCTAGACGAAGCCACATGGTGAGCGTAGGAAAGGTACATTTAATTTATGACATTTGTAGTGGTTGTTGACAGTGTCCAGTTGTCGAGTGATGAACAGTTGTCTTCATCTTACTGCCTCGCTTATGAAGTTTTTCTCGGTATTCGTTATGGCTGTGACTGCTCAGAGGTACTTGGCAATTGTGTGACTGTTGGAATAATCATCTGATGTCCCTCAGTTTGAGAAGTTAGAACTGGAGTATATACGAAATAGGGCTGTCGGTTTGACGATGCTATATATACTGGGAGGAACATATGTTTCATGTGAAAATTTGGCTCATGTGGCAAATAGTTTTCTGGTTGAGTCTGAGTGAACCTATCTTGTCTATTCTGAACTTCTGGGGTGGGATGGTGTTCCTGTTCACCTGTAGAGACCAGCGATGTTACAGAGAGGGCAGGTGTACTTTGCCGACTCTGGCTTTGTAGTGACTGTAAAGACACGCTTTGAATCACCACTTCAGCGTGCCTAATTTGCTGAAACGGCTCGCTGTGGACTGATGGTAAGTCAGATTGACGATTAATTTCGCTTTCGTTTGTAGACGTTGCAGACTTAACCGAGAGCGCAGACTTGAAGCTTTCACTATCACATGACGAATCTAGCCATTGTCCTTTTGAATAGGATAGCAGCGATTCAAACGAACTTCCATGGTTGCCGTCCTGTTCGAACAACGGTTTCAATTAGAATTAATTCAGTAAAAGAACCAAAATATGCTACAACTTAAATTTGGGCAAGATAACTAATCAAACGTACATGTACAGATTACCTTATCTTGTTTGACAATGTCCGCCCACTTTGACGCAACTAATTCGTCATCTGTTGATTGTGAACTTAATACCTCTCCAGCTATTGGCATTTGAGATGGACGTGGACACGTCCTTGAGAAAACCTGTAACAGTGATACAAACTGAGGAAAAGGACAAAGTTACCGTACAAAATTACGGACGGTAATCTACCGACAAGCGTTATGGCTCACGTTTCTACTGTTATAGATGAAATGAGTAAACCACAGAATTTCAGTAGAGGTGATATTTCGTGTTAGAAATCGAAATGATAACTCTTCCTTACTAATGTGGTGCTAACTAATTGCTAATTAAAATGGTTGTGGCTGGAACTAACCATGTATTGCAGCATATAGGTATGATGTGTAACTGAATCGAACTACACGCATTATTTGAGAAATATTTGCAGTGGTGTATTTGTATGTAACTGTTGCTCGACCTGGAACTATGCCCTTACGCAGAGACAAGTGTCAAGTTATTCGATCAACACAGTCGCGGTGAACAAGCAGTTTCCTAAATCCTGTTCTTGCGCTCTGTCTGAGAACGTACCTGATGGAACTACTGCACATCCACATGGAAAACGACACAAAAAATTTTCCGATTAATGTCGGACGTGGGCCCAAATTATTCTCACTTTTTTCAGATGTCTTAACCCTTTCGGACCTGGTGATCACAATTGTGTACATAAAGCTCGTTCACTAATATTTCTCTTACAAGAAACGTCATATGTATCCAACCTACTGCACACATTTGTATACATTTATCTAAGCTATGTTCAAGCAACTGATGTACTCTTGTGAGTAGTCTATGAACTACGTAGTGAACTGTACTCTTTGATGCTGTGTCTCCGTTGGAAGCCATTACTGCTTGATTTTATTGCGGTTATGAATGTTTTATACGGCTTCCTTCTTTTATAAATACTTATACGCCGTTCAGTGCGATTTTCAGCAGTTGCATTCAGTTCGTATTTGTGTTATTTATCGCGTAAGTATACTGCACAGGTTTGTGTACAACCCATCCCTAATGGTGCAAAATAGAAATCGTATTCTATAATGTGAATCAGCTATGTTTGTATGACTGTGTTAGCTATATGTTCTTTTTTTTATTTAATTTCGGGATCAGCAGCAAGCAGGAGAATAATTGGCTTATAGAAATGATTTTATTTTTTACATTGTGCTGTTTGAGTTATAAATATGGATAAGAAATATCTTTCTGTGGTGAAAGATTGGGACTTGATACTAGCCATAACTGAAAATGGTAACATTGGTTTGATTGGAGATCAGGAGGGCGCCGAAGTAGCACTTATCCCAAGACAAGTTCCACAAAAAGCAAAATGAACAGGAGCAGATAAAGTGGGTAAGACTGATATTTTACAGACACCATATCTGAAGATGAAGAAGAAGTGGTAAATGCTGAAATGAAAATTTTATGCTATGGAAACAACCAAAAAAGAGACAATCTGTGTGACAACATGATGATGACACCTAAAGAAACCATAAAATGGAAACACAAGCCTGTAAGTATCATTGCAGAAATTTACAAAGCTCCAAACTTTGAAAAATGTGACATGTGTTTACCAATATAATACTTGAAATGATATGTGCCTGATGATTTGTTCAGTAGCATGTCAGCTTATACTAATATTTATGCCTTACAACAAGGAAAATCCTCATTCAAACAGATAACTCCTGAAGAACAGGAGGTGCTGTTTGGTCTGCATATATTGACTGGCACATCAAACTTTCCCAACACAAACATATATTTGGATACTACCTTGAAGGTATACGTATTTTGGGAAAATATAACGCATTGAGAGATTTTTTTGTTACGAACAAGCTTACACTTGGTGTACCATCTGGATAAACTATCTGAAAATAAGGACAGATTTTATAAAGTCAGCCAATTTACAAAGCCATTCGAAAATACTCCTGTGAACTGCGTACAGAAGAAAACGTTTGTGTGGACAAAGGAATTACTCCTTTCACTGGAAATTTATCCACAAAGTAGTACATCAAGGGCAAACCAAGTCCATGGGAAATCAAGGTCTCCATGCTGTGAAGAAAGAGTGGAACAGTGCATGATCTTCTTTTGCATAAAGGTGCTACAACTGAATTAAACGCTGCATGCTATAAAGGTTATGGATTAGATCCTGCAGATTCTTAGAATTTTCTGCTCCACTCTCCAAAGATAAAGGCCATAATGGTATTTGACAACTTCTTGTCTTCTTATCATCTGCTGCAACATCTGAAATCTGGAGGTATCACTGCATCAAGTACAACCTGGCAAAACAGATCAGGAAATATTTTGCCATCTTCAGATGATAAAACAACAATGAAACAAACCAGAGGTTTCTGACACGAAATCACTAGTTGTGATGCCATTACTATGTATAAGTGGGTACACAATAGACCAGTTATCAAATTTTGTTGTTGAAGGCCCAGCAAATGAAGTTGAGCTTTGGAATAAAAAAGGCCATAAATATGTGAAAGTTAAAGACCTGGAGTAGTTAAAAGATAAAACCATGCATACGGTAATGTGGCTCTGTTTGATCAGCTTATGAGATACTGGAGAGTTAAATCAGATCTCGGAAATGGCCTTTGCAGGATAATTTTTGATTCTGTTGACTTTGCCATGGTGCAATGTTGGTTGGAATATAGATGATATTCAGAAAACTTGTCTATCCCTAAAGAAAAGCCACTGAATCTTCTTCCCTTTTATACTGGGGGAGCAGATGAGTTGATGCTGTACCAGAAAAAAGTTTCTGAAAGAAAGAGGCGGCATCCTTCTGATGAATGATCTGGTCCATACTTGAAAGTCATAGCTAGAAAAAGAGAACTATGCCCAGTTGAAGAAATACAGTTTGATTCCATTGACCATTTATCTGTGCATGACGTCCAAGTCGCTGCAAATTTCCAAAATGTACAGGGTATTCTAGGATTAAATGCAGAAAAGGAAAACTATATTTGTGTCTACAAATGGACAGAAATTGTTTATTGGAGTTTCATGCTACACCTTAAGTTCAATATGTTCATCAAACTTATTTAATTAATGGCCTTAATTTGTAATGATTTTTAGAATTTCTTCTGTTTAAAGTGTCAGAAATATTGGTGAACTTGATCCTTATTGCTAACTTCCTTAAGTAATTGATACGATGTTAGAGATCTGATGCACGCAATTTTGTGTATTAAATATCTAGGCTAGCAGAGCTCACATGAAAATTTCCCTTAGGCTAAATGTTGTCAGGAGACTCTCCTGAATGTAAAACTGATGTCCAATATTTTTTATGAGTAAAAAAATTCAGATTTGAAAGGATTTAAGAACAGTGAGATGCTGACCTGTTGTTTAGAAACCCAACAGTATCGTGACATACGTACAGCAGGCAGTGGGAGCAACACAACAGGCTAGAAACACCCCCTGCTCCATCATGTCACGTCAAAAAACGTGATGACAAGGTCTCGTTAGAGATATAAAGCTGCTGGCAAACTGACAAAAAGTGAGAACTGTATTCAGTTTACGTCCCCACAACATATGCACTGGTTACCTTCTAGGTGACCACCTACACTATGGGCTTAGACTGTATTAGGCCCTTGACAATGGCTTGATATCTCATATCACTATGACAGACTTAGACTTTGTTGCAAAGCTACAGGCAGGCGGAGGCTTGTGCTGAGCACCGAATTCTTAACATGTGCAAAACTTGTAAGCAAAGGAACGGACTCACTGTTCCAACATATTTAGTCGTCAACCAATACATACTACATTGTCCATATGGTGATTAATTAATTGAATTTGCCATGAGACTGCTTTACTATGCTATGGTAACTCATGGTTATTTTTAATGCAGCTACTTACGTAAATGGCGACCCCTAATCAAGAATTGTTACATAAATTAGGACCCACGCTTGCGCTGCTACGCACTATTACGTACCAACACCTCTTGGAATGTCCAACCGTCTATCATGAAAACCATGCCAGCCTTTGCTATACTATCCTCAGTAGTGCAGATTCCAACTATCCAGCCTACAGTTCCAATTTCTGCCATTAGTTGGCACCACATCATAGTGCTGCAGTTACAGGATATTCGAAAATCCAAGATAGCGGATGGTGGGACATTCAAAAATTAGCAGGAAATTTAAAAATCATAGTTGGTGGAAGGTGGGAAGTTTAAAAAATGTCAAAAAACTTTAAAAAATCAAAGATGGAATTGGTGGAAAATTCAAAAATCCAAGATGATGGAAATATTGTAATTGTGCTAGTGGGAAATTTAAAGCCTTCCTCCCCCTCCTCTTTCAAACCAGTCACGGCAAAGTATGAAAATGAGGCATAAAAATGACGCCACTCCGCTCTCTCCTATCTCCAATCAATCAAAATTCCAGGATGGTGGAAATCGTCCATTTGTGTTGAGGAGAAATTTTAAATCCCCTCCTCCCCTTTCTAACCAACCACAGTGAAATATTAAAATGAGGTGTAAAAGTGGCTCTAGATGTGAGGTAAAAAATTACGTAACCTCACCTTGAAAGTCAAAGATATACACTATTAACACGAAACTCAAAGATATTAACATACCTCTGACATAGCATTTAAATTTTACCTAAAAGGTGCCAGGATGCATTGTTTCAGATGGATATTCGCATACACATAAGTACCTTTGGTGTAATATTAAAAGGATATGCAAAAATAGTCAGTTTATATCATTTTTGTTCACGCCTTATCTCTGGTGTAAAAATGGCCGTAAGTTACACTGTTTACATTTGCATATTTATATATGACGTAGAAATCGTGTCAAGTTACATTGTTTCCTAGAGATATATACCTATGGCGAAGAAATGGCGTGAAGTTACTTTATGTCTGAAAGACATCTTCGTACCTCTGTATTTAATCTGTGTTATATTGAAACGAAGGATAAAAATGGCACCAAGTCGCAGTATTTACGTAAAATTACTCAAACTCACATGTACAGCATAATGCAACACTTGCCTCCCCACTCCCCCAATCGAAGCCAGGTATTTCAGTCGCCATTAAAATAAAAGGGCCCGCTACAGTAAACATCCATCTTGAATGCGCTAAAAAATATGGGATTTATTTGCTAAAAACTTACATTTGCTGTATTTCCGCATCTAAAATATGTAAGCCCGCCAGAATTGTGTGAAATGACGCCAAAAATATCGTCAGCTACACTGTCCAGTCGCGTTAATGTGATCACCTGTCAAAAGTTTGAATAACCACCTTTTGGAGCACGAGATGTACAGTCAGGTACAGAAAGAGACTGAGGTTCTTAGAAGCACCGACAGGGATGTGGAACCAAAGCAACTCCAGAACTGTGCTAGGTATTTCTGTTGACGATTCGTGGTGCGAATAGCCCAGTCGAAATGGTCCCACAGATTCTCGACTGGGTTTTAATCGGGAGAGTTTAGTGGCCACCCCAGGAGTACAGTAAACTCATCCTGGTGTTTTTCGAATCATGCACGTACACTGCTAGCTATGTGGCACATTGCATTGTCCCGCTGGTAGATGCTACCGTGCCAAGGAAATACAAACTGCATGTGTGGGTGGACGTGGTCCCCGACGATGGATACATACCTTTGTTGATACATTGTGCCTTCCAGAACAGCATTATCACCAAGGAAATGCCATGAAAACATTCACATTGCATTGTCCCGCTGGTAGATGCTACCGTGCCAAGGAAATACAAACTGCATGAGTGGGTGGACGTGGTCCCCGACGATGGGTAAATACCTTTGTTGATACATTGTGCCTTCCAGAACAGCAGTATCACCAAGGAAATGCCATGAAAACATTCACGAGAACAGAATGCTCCCTCCTCCAGCCTGGGCTCTTCCGACCATTATTGCAGAGTGTTTACTTTCAGACTTTTCACACCGTACACGCCTAAAGCTATCAGTCCGATGGAGCATAAAACTTGATTCATCTGAAAAGTCCGCCCGTTGCCACACGTCCAGCTGCATAACGGCGTGCAAATTCCAGCCACCATCACCGGTGAACAACAGTCAGCATGGGTGCATGAACCAGGCGTCTGTTGGTGTGGGTCATAAACGCAATGTTCCCTGAACGGTTGTCGAGAAGACACTTTCGGCAGCCCCTTGGTTCTCTAGGCAGTCAGTTGCCGAAGAATTGCACCTCTAATCACCTGTATACACCATCGAAACTATCGTGCACCCCTGTCATCTATAGCCCTTGGTACATCACAGTCGCTTTGGCGCCAGTTTTGGATAGCGCTATTTTTCCATGCACAGTATACTTTAACCATGATGGGGCACATAAACAGTTTACAGACTTAGCCATTTCAGCAGTGCTTCCACCATTGGTCTGAAAGCCAATGATCATGGCATTTTGGATTTCAGATAAATCGCTCCATTTCTTCATTATGACGATGAGTGCGCTCTTTCCTGCATCCGACACACTTTTTATGCCCTCTACTGCTATTGTTGGCCCATGCCCACTTTGAGAGGTTATTGCACGATGACGTTGAAAATAGGCAGTGATCACATTAGTGGGACTGGACTGGACCATGTTTGTTTTTATTACTGGCTACAAAAAATGGTTTAATGGACTGGCTGCCCACTCACATCTGTCAATTTCTTTTGAGGCAGTATGCCATTTGCTATGGAATAATAGAATGAGCATAAGACACACTCTCCATAAGAACTGAAACTGGCGGTTACTTATACAGTGTAATTAATAAATTAGTAACACGTAGTTGTAGAACATAGATTAGTTTAAATATTTTGGAAAAACTTCAGAAACGTGGAACTAAATCAAATGTACAGGGTTATTACAAATGATTGAAGCGATTTCACAGCTCTACAATAACTTTATTATTTGAGATATTTTCACAATGCTTTGCACACACATACAAAAACTCAAAAAGTTTTTTTAGGCATTCACAAATGCTCGATATGTGCCCCTTTAGTGATTCGGCATCAAGCCGATAATCAAGTTCCTCCCACACTCGGCGCAGCGTGTCCCCATCAATGAGTTCGAAAGCATCGTTTCTTGGTAGAGGAGGTTTAAACACTGAATCTTTCACATAACCCCACAGAAAGAAATCGCATGGGGTTAAGTCGGGAGAGCGTGGAGGCCATGACATGAATTGCTGATCATGATCTCCACCACGACCGATCCATCGGTTTTCCAGTCTCCTGTTTAAGAAATGCCGAACATCGTGACGGAAGTGGGGTGGAGCACCATCCTGTTGAAAGATGAAGTCGGCGCTGTCGGTCTCCAGTTGTGGCATGAGCCAATTTCCAGCATGTCCAGATACACGTGTCCTGTAACGTTTTTTTCGCAGAAGAAAAAGGGGCCGTAAACTTTAAACCGTGAGATTGCACAAAACACGTTAACTTTTGGTGAATTGCGAATTTTCTGCGCAAATGCGTGAGGATTCTCTACCGCCCAGATTCGCACATTGTGTCTGTTCACTTCACCATTAAGAAAAAATGTTGCTTCATCACTGAAAACAAGTTTCGCACTGAACGCATCCTCTTCCATGAGCTGTTGCAACCGCGCCGAAAATTCAAAGCGTTTGACTTTGTCATCGGGTGTCAGGGCTTGTAGCAATTCTAAACGGTAAGGCTTCTGCTTTAGCCTTTTCCGTAAAATTTCCAAACCGTCGGCTGTGGTACGTTTAGCTCCCTGCTCGCTTTATTCGTCGACTTCCGCGGGCTACGCGTGAAACTTGCCCGCACGCGTTCAACCGTTTCTTCGCTCACTGCAGGCCGACCCGTTGATTTCCCCTTACAGAGGCATCCAGGAGCTTTAAACTGCGCATACCATCGCCGAATGGAGTTAGCAGTTGGTGGATCTTTGTTGAACTTCGTCCTGAAGTGTCGTTGCACTGTTATGACTGACTGATGTGAGTGCATTTCAAGCACGACATACGCTTTCTCGGCTCATGTCGCTATTTTGTCTCACTGCGCTCTCGAGCGCTCTGGCGGCAGAAACCTGAAGTGCGGCTTCAGCCGATCAAAACTTTATGAGTTTTTCTACGTATCTGTAGTGTGTCGTGACCATATGTCAATGAATGGAGCTACAGTGAATTTATGAAATCGCTTCAATCATTTGTAATATCCCTGTACATTAGTCTTTCTCCCCCTCCCCTCCCCCAGTTGCCTATCTTCAATAATAGATGCCGGCAGTGGGAGAATGTTCAATGTTTGATTTCTCTGTGTTGCATAAGATAATAGAGGTTGTAATTAATTGTTCACAACTTCTATCACGCTTCTCAAAAGTCACAGTAAACCGTGTCCTAAGATGCTTCAGCAAGGCCAAAAAGCACAGTGTTAATATCAAGTATCACTAGGTTTTTGTCAATTATCATGATGTTATATTAGCTAATATTCACCAAACTGGCGCCTAAAGCATCGCTGTCGACTTCTAAAGTAAGTGCGTCAGTGCTATTTTCATAAAAATAACAGACAGTCTACATTCCAAGTGAGGCCTAAAGATCGAAACTAACCTGACTAGGCTTACAACTGCAGAAAATATATGTTTCTTAAACACTAAACAAGCACAAAAAATTAAGTGTCTCAACGCTATTAACATGTCTAAACACATGTGACTCACTAGCAGTTTAGGACAAGAACAATGATAATGCATCAGCAGAAAAATATAATCAACAACAGGTTGTTACAAATGATTGGACCTAGTGGAAGCAAATTGCTGCAGTCTGAACAATGGTTCTCTAAATGTTTACCAGTTGGAACTAAGTGTCTCTAAAATGTTTACAGACTGTATTTTCTATAATCAACATCAACATATAATAGAAATAAAACACACACGCACCATATTAGAAAGAAAGGAAGAGGATGTTTTTATCACTTTTACAGCAACATAGAAGGAAGAGTCTGCAGAACGGCTGCTCTGTTTATAAGCACGAACAAGATGACCATAGACGGTAAATTATAACACCTCTAAGGACAGTGGAAGAGCTGATATCTCGAAATGAAATGAAAACTATTTATTACATTTTGAGTACGAGACACACAAAAAACGTACACACATGCACATATGCAGGCATAGGCTGCATATCATGTAAGGGCCTTCTGTAAGTAATGCAGCACTTTTTTTCTGAAAGCCAGTTGGTTTTATTCAGGGTTCTATTACACCATATTATTTCTCACTCTCGTAACTACGAAAACTGGGAAGCTCTGTATGCCTGCATAATACAACTCCAGTGGTCGACGTCGCAGCCTGAGTCTGCTGCGTCGGTAACCTCATAATTATCCACATACTGTTTTCCACAGAGTGCGTCCTTCATTGGGCCAAACAGATGGAAATCGGAAGGTGCGAGTTGCGGTCTGTAGGGTGGATGAAGAAGCACAGTCCAATGTAGGTTTGTAAGCTCCTCTCTGGTGTGCAGACTTGTGTGAGGCCTTGCGTTGTCATGGAGAAGGAGAAGTTGGTTTGCTTTTTAGTGGTGGCGAACAAACTGAAGAAGTTCCTTCAATTTCCTCAAGATAGCACGATACACTTCAGAGTTTATTGTTGCACTGCAAAGGAGGACATCAAACAGAATAACTGTTCTAGAGTCCCAGTTGACCGTCGCCACGACTTCATCGGCTGGGGGTGCGGCTTTGAACTTTTTGTTCAGGAGAGAGGTGACTTGGCGCCACTCCATCGAAGTGACGGAACGACGTTTCATCGTCTGTGACGATGTTAGTTCAAAAATTGTCATGATCAGCCGCATAATATGCAAGCTATTACAAGCAGATGGGCCTTCATTGCTCTTTATGGTTTTCTTTTAGGTGGTGAGGAACCCACTAAGCACACACCTTTGACTACCCCAACTGGTGGGCCAGTATGACAGCCTTACCAACAGAGGCGTCCAGCTAGGCAGTGAGGGGTTCGGCTGTCATGCGTTGACCATTTCCGATGAGAGTATACGCATGTTCCGACACTGCAGGAGCTACAGCTGTGTACGGCCAGCCAGTACTCCTTAGACTAGACAGGTTTGCATGCTCTTCTTGCGACAATGACGGACGCCTCACCTGGCAATTCACCATGTTTTTGTTCACTGCCAGATTTCCACAGAAATTCTGCAAGGGACTACGAATATCTGTGATGCTCTGGTTATCCGCCAGAACAAATTCAGTGACAGTCCTCTGCCTGGAGCGCACCCCTGTTACAGATGCCGTTTTGAAAGCTACAAAAGTGCTGCCCCTTCATGAAACTACAGGGGTGGCAACATGAATATCCTACTGTGTCCCACAACGTATTCCGCATTTTTCCAATCGAAACTGGCAGAGGAAAAATGTGTTGCATTACTTATTGAACGCACCTCATAAAACGTGAGTATAATTACAGATATCTGCGAAAAAACTCGAGCAAAATAAAAGTGTATTATATGTAAGATAACAAACACTTTGCAAGCGCAATGAGGCTTGAAATCAAATGTTCACACATCTGAATTCTACGTATTATTTAGTAAAATGCCATATTGACACTACTAATTAAAAGTGTTCGGTCAAACAGCACTTGTTAATGTCGAAAGTTCTATAGGTGTACCACACTTGCATTATTAAAAGCAGTTCGAACTAAAGATATAAAAGCTACAATCAACACTATCAGGTAGTGCAAATAAAAACACGCACCCAACATAGCCTAACAGCGGATTAGAAACGAAAGAAGAAGGAGTCTTACACTGCAACATGATTTTAGGAGGAAGGTGTGTTATGACGATATTTCACTTTTACTACCAAAGATAGTGACAGAGAGGTAACACCTCCAAGGACAATGGCAGAGTTGATATCTCGAAATGATATTAAATTATTTATCTTATATTGAGTACAATACACACACACACACACACACACACACACACACACACACACATATATATATATATATATATATATATATATGTGTGTGTGTGTGTGTGTGTGTGTGTGTGTCTGTTGTAAATATATGGTAAATAATTTCATATCCTTTCGAGATATCGACTCTGTCAGTGTCCTTAGAGCTGTTACATCTCTATCGCTGTGTTTGATGGTCTTGTGAGTGTGTATAAACAAAGCAGTCATTCTGCATTTTAAGAGATACATCGTAATAATAAACCTTCTTCCTATAACCGTGTTGCAGTTTAAATGATATAAACAAATCTTTTTTCTTTCTTTCTAATAAGATGTTTGACTACATTGTCTGTGTATAATTTTTATTATATTTGTATTGATGAAAGGAAATTCATTTTATTATTATCATAATGGGTAATACATTTTTTATAATACATTATAGGAAATACATTTTAGAGATCTGTAGTTTTATGTCAGAGGGCCTTAGGAAAGTACAGAAAGCGCTTGAGCCTCAAATGGCGCACAATATTCAAGACAAAGTTACACCCAAAAACAATTAGTCAGAAAAATCAATGCTTTCGTCCGAAGCAACCAAAATCTAGTAAGCCTGAACTAAAATATCTTGCAGATTTTGAGATTATATTAATGTAACTCATAACACACATAATTGTCTTCATAAAAAATAGAAAAGTTTGCACCTACGACATTGTTTGCTTAATGAATGTCTGTTAACATCTGCAATACGTCATCCCCTAAAAAAACATATTTTCCCTATATTCACTGTTAGTATGTTTCAGTCATAGGTTAAACAATGCCAAGGTGAAGTCAAAGAATTAGCTGTGATACGTGAAGCACATAGAAAGAACTGGATTCTTAGTACTACATTAACGAAAGTTGATATAGGCTGTTTTAACACTGAAAAATATGGAGCACCCTTCACTACTGTATGTATTGGCTATTGCTGCGTGAAGTAAGTCCATAGTTATGATACGACAACAGTTTTTTGGAAACTATGTTCTGTAACTCCCGCTAAGGACACATGTGGGTTATTCATACACGTAAAACTTGGGAGCTTTCTTAGCCAATTATGTAACACATCTCAACTATATGAAAAACAGACATTAGTTATTCTTGCAAAAGCCATATATTTATGAATGCAATTATTATTATCAATTTGTTACTGGTTTTTCACAACACTGCTGATATTAGTAAGTCTAGGTTTTCTTTTTTTTTTCAAGATACCTGCAACAGATTTGAGAATGGTATTATACTTAAACCTAGTGTTTATGCTATGAATACTTTGTATCTCTGTGTAGTATTGCCTTCTGAAATTATTTGGCATAAAATTAATGAGTTCGATGTGTTAAATAAGCCAATATTCCACTGTTCATGAGAAAAATCAATATTCGATTTAGACATAATGGTGTTAAACTGAAGCTTTTGATGTAATATATCTAAAATGATTTACGAATTAAGCTCTGATCAAAATAAAAAGATAATTTTTTTTAAATTCAGCTTAATGTATTTAATTTGCCCCATTCTCTATTATAACTGATCATGACGTATAATTTCTCGTACAGAACTAAATTACATGTATTATTATAAAGTTAAATGATAGGCAATTTGCTGTGAACCAGTCTAAATTTTTTGTGTTTCATTTTTAATTCTTTCTGTTGTTGCACCTATACTGGGTATAAGTATTGTGCTCGCATCCTGAGCCAAGAACGCAATGTGTGTTTCATCAGTGTAAGAGTTAAGATCTTTCAAATGTAGGAAGAACAAAGGAATTCCCAACAGCGAACCCTGTGGAACAACAGTAGTAATTTTTCCCCACTGAAAAAAATATTTATTACGAAATTGCATATCTTTATCATGATCCCACGTTACCTGTCAGTTAGGTATGAGATGAGCCAGTTACTTACTATTCCCTCAGATGGAACCTATGAAATCCAATTAATTATATTGCAAGAGTCAAAAGTTATGGTTGGCAGAAATGAGGCCGTTTTGGATATGGTCCTACATCATATAATGTGAACACTAAGGTGATTTTAACCAACTCCTGTCATGTGTGGAGGAATGGGAAACAAACTGCAAAATCGCAAATGACTGTATCACCAATACATCACTACAAATGTGCTGACAGTCTCGGATATATGGGGAGTGGTGGAAGATCATGGCATCATCACCCTCCTAAAAACCTTTTACTAACGTAATTTTCAATTCTTAAAAGTAACAATTTCATAGTGGCTTTTTATTCTTGGAAAACGTACTATGAAAACTCTCTAAAACTGGCAATGAAATCTAGAAAATTACAATCTATGTTTAACATAGGATACCTTTCAGCTGCTTGCCTCAGGACTTTCTCACAAACATACACCTGCACCTTGACCACCTGGAGAGAACATTTCAGTCAGGAAAAGGCAACTACTTGTAGGTTATACGAAGCTGTTCCAGCAACACAGCACACTTAAGACCTGGCAAACCACAGGAAGTTGAGTAGTGCAAGACAGAAAGGGAAAGTCCTCCCACCAAGAAACAAATATGAGAGAGACTGACTTTCCTGAAAGAAGCAGAATTCTTCTAATTTTTAGACTGACAGCGATGTTACAGACCTGTGTTCACAGTCATGGAACCAAATTTAATACTGATAATGGTGTGTGCATGCTTTGAGTGTATACTATGTAAATCAAGACATCGTCAGAGTTGTGAGAGTTCGTGTCTGACGTGGTTCCCAAGTCACTTTCATACCGCATTTAATTCTCAAATATTCAGGCTAATGGTTTTAAGATGATGTATTTTTCTGAATTGCAATTTCTTGCACATTATGCTAATGTGATCTACTAAGCCCTAATGTAAACAAATTCCTACTTTATTTATCTTCATATTGACCAACTAAGATTATGTGACAACTTTGCTTGTTCTTATTTCTTTCTTACTTTCTATTTTTCTAGTATTCCTTCAGTTTCTCCCCCTGCTGTCTGTTTCTTTCTTCTGCCGAATGTTGTTTCTTATTTCTTAATTACTCTACCTTAAAAGCCTTAAAGATTTAGTATTTTACTGTCAAAAGGATTCTTTCTGTTATTTACAGTACTTTAAAGTTGTTTTGTTCTAGTTCTTTACTTCCATCTGTAATCTATGTTATTACAAACTAATATTTCCAGGAATATCAGAGTATTCGTTTCAATAGCCTGTTCTCATTCTTTTGTAATAGGCTTTGCTGTTCATTCTGATATTCTGTGTAGTTTGATAGATCTCTTTGTGCAAAATGGTTCAAATGGCTCTGAGCACTATGCGACTTAACTTCTAAGGTCATCAGTCGCCTAGAACTTAGAACTAATTAAACCTAACTAACCTAAGGACATCACACACATCCATGCCCGAGGCAGGATTCGAACCTGCGACCGTTGCGGTCGCTCGGCTCCAGACTGTAGCGCCCAGAACCGCACGGCCAATCCGGCCGGCGATCTCTTTGTTATTTCTTATTTTTTTTAAATCTGTATTTTGTATTGCATCCATTACTTTTGTAATAATATGTGTTCCAATTGTCTTTGTTGCTTCCAGCTCGGTCTTCATCGTAAGATTCACACGTATTTAATCATCCTGACCTTATTGCTGAGGTATACCCTTTAGTTTCGTTTTCCTAGGTATGCATTTCTTCTTGCTGATATTTGTAGCCTCACCATATGTTTTTTTTTTTCATTTTATTAATGCTTAGATGTATTGGAAATTTCCTTGCCTAAACTTCTATGTGTTCTTTCCAAGCCATTTTAATTTACTATCTTACTCTACTTTACCTATTTGTGTTTACGTTATTTTAGAGCACCAGTATATTTGAGATGATTTTTTCATTTCAGCTGGAATTCTGATTCCAGTTATACTGGCTGTTCTTTCCAGGTGTTTTATTTGAGAGGCTATCAGATATTATTAAGGCCTTGCACATGCCAGGCTGTTTACTTGATACCACTTGATTTCCTTCCCAGAATTATTGGTTCTATTTTGTGATTTTTTAGATTCCAGTTCCAGATCTTTACACTTTCTTCTAAAACATAGCTGAACAGCGGAGGTGATAAGCTGCTCCAATTGTCTTGCACCTTCTTTCATTACAAATTGCCAACTTAACATCGAAGACAATAGTTCTGAAATGTATGCTTGTAACCAACTGAACTGCATAAACTAAAACATTGATATGCAGTTGCAGAGATTTTGAATCTTTATCACTACAAAAAGATGCCGCATTAAGTTCACAATATGTGATGGTAAATTGCTAAGTGGATTTTTTAAGGAAATATACATCTAGTGAGCATCACCTGAGATGAAAAAGTACGTTATCCTCGCTTATTGACTAAAGAACAACATTTAGTTACTTACTGGTCGATGAAGATTCAGATCCATTTCTGGACTAAACTTGGCTTTGGATAACACATTTGTCCTACGTTCGGAGACGTCAGTGGAATGTAGTTCCTGAAACATTACATGAGAGCGTCAACATCATCTTACTGGTTTCTTATGTTTCGTGCTAAAGTTGATGAATATCAACCGAATACGAGTTTAAATGATTTCGAATACGTTACATCAATTTTTGAGAAACATATTTACTTATTTTCTCCCTGTTTAAGGAAGTTTATACTTTTATTCTATCAGTGACCAAGATTTCAAAATTAAATATCTCGAAAACTATGATCGATAGACGAGTGCTACAAACGGTATGTTTGTTGTGAAAACAGTAGGAATGCGATACAGAAGTTTCCAATTAGTTCTAAGAGCTGCCAACAGAAGGCGCTGTAATCGCAGTACATAGGGGCAATAAACAGCACGCTGCAGCTCAGATGGATCAGGTGAAAAGGTATTAGCGTACCGAAGGAAGAGATTGGAATGATATATTCCATTGAAAAATCCATTTTTAGGTACTAGAATACCACAGGTTAGAACACATTCATACAGCAACAAGAGACAGTTTTCAAACTCAAGGTAGTGTTTCGAAAGGACACTCATTTATATTTGCACACTCTTGTATTTTTTAAAGAGGGTAAGTTTACATTTTTGTTTAGAAATGATTATAGTTTGTATATGATCGTCACAGCATAATGAATGGTTTTCTTTCAGTTATTTATTATAATGATAGGAGCCTTTCACTGACTCGACTACGACACAATAGTCATTTAGAAGTAAATATCTTCTCTTCAATTTATTTTCAAGATTGGTGTGATTGCTATAAAGACGAACTAACACTCTGGCATTCACAGTCAACGGATTTGAGTACCATGAAGCCATTATTATCTGTAATGGAGAAAAGAAAGACGGTCTAGAATCTGTTACTCTGATCTACTGCTCTCAGAGTGCTAGAATTGTTTCTTGGTTAGTTGGTTAGTTACTTCACTTTTACGATATCGTGTATATGACAACACTCCACGATGTGAAATCTGTAATTACGTTTACAAACAGCACACATGTTGACTCTTTGAATAAAACGATTTTTATTTACTCTAAAGCAGGGATAAAATTTCATAAACGTGACAAAATATATGCAGAGATTATATACTCAGAAATTAATATATGCAACAGAAGGAGCTATAAAGCACAAATAGCATCAAAATCATCTTGAAAGATTCATTATTGGTCAAAATCTTTAATTCAAAAGGGAAGAGGTTGTACATTTTTCTCTCTTTCGAGTAAGAGTAAAGTTGTAAGTGGTAAAAGCTTGTATTATACAGGTTGTTTCAAGACTTCATCGACAAATTTTGAGGTACAAAAGACGATCATTTCTTGTTAACGAACATCCGTTTGGGTCCACCGTTTATGAGTTAATCACATAGTCATACAGTCCACCATCATCTAGTGACCGCCTGTGCAGCTTCTAATGAAGTCGTTATTCTGTGGAGCTGTAGCAGTCTTGTCATTCAACTTGTGTAGCTGTAATACTGTATACACAGAGGCGTACATCTTACCGTGTTGTATTATTCAGCTGGTGTTGTGTAGTGCTTCTGACTAGTCATGAATTAAGGTTTTGTTACAGTAAGTACTCAATGAAACATGGAGTATGGATCTGATGAGCTCTACCTCTACATCTACATCATACTCCGCAAGCCACCTAATGGTGCGTGGCGTAGGGTGTTTTCGGTATCACTATCTGATCCCCCCAACCCTGTTCCACTCGCGAATAGAGCGTGGGAAGAATGAGTGTCGGTAAGCCTCTGTATTGGCTCTAATTTCTCGAATTTTCTCCTCGTGGTCAATACGCGAGATGTATGTGGGGGGAAGTAGATTGTCCGACTCCTCCTGAAAAGTGCTGTCCCGAAATTTCAGTAGTACATCTCTCCGGGATGCACATCGCCTCTTTTGTAACGAACGCCAGTGGAGTTTGTTTAGAATCTCCGTAACGCTCTCTCGCCAGCTAAACGATCTCGTGACGAAATGTGCCGCTCTTCGTTGGAACTTCTCTATCTCCTCTATCAGTCCTACCTAATAGGGATCCCAGATAGATGAACAATACTCAAAAATCGGGCGAACAATCACCTTATAGGCCTCTTCTTTCACTTATGAGTTACATTTGCTTAATATTCTTCCGATGAATCTGAGTCTGGTATCTGCTTTACCTGCTATCTGTTTTCTGTGGTCATTTCACTTAAGGTCGCTCTGTATAGTTACGCCTAGATATTTTAAGGCAGATGTTGTCTCCCGTCTTCTGGCGTTGCTACTTTGGTATAAACAACTGCATCATCTGTGAATAGTCTTAAAGAGTATCCGACGCTTTCTACGAGATCATTTATATATACTGAAAACAGTAATGGTCCTATGTAAGTATGCAGGCATTCGTGGTTGTTGTCATTAAAGTTAAAAACTTCTGGAATGTTAGGCCGGATCATGTTTTCTCTAAAACAATCGATGTTTAGACCCCTCTGCTGGGATCTTCTTCAGGATCATCCGGTGTCCACTATTGCTATTGTCCTAAAGAAGATCCCAGCAAAGGGGTCGAAACGTCGATTATTTTAGGGGAAATATGACGGTGCCTAACAACTCAGAAGATTTCAACTTTAGCAACGATCCTATCACACTTCCCTGTGGTACTCCGGATATCACCTTTACATCTGTTGGTTTAGTTCCGTTAAGAGCGACGTGTTGAGTTCTATCTGCAAGAAAATCTTGAATCCAATCGCCAATCTGCTCCGATACTCAGTACGCTCGTATTTTTTTCATTATACGGCAATGCATGTCGGTGTCAAATGCTTTACTGAAATCAAGGAACACGGGATCAACCAGAGCGCCGTTGTCCACTGCTCTGTGGATCTTATGGAGGAACAGAGCGAGCTGAGTTTCGCAGGATCTCTGTTTGCGAAATCCATGTTGATTTTTATTGAGGAGTTGTTCATTTTCCAAAAACGTCATAATTCTTGAGCATAAAACATGTTACATAACTCTACAATATATTGACGTCAACGATATAGGTCTACAACTGTGTGGATCTGTCTTACGGCCTTTCTTAAAAAACGGGAATGACCTGCTCTATTCTCCAGTCGTTGGGTACCTTACGTTATACAAGAGATCTATGATAAATTACTGCTACAAGGGGAGCAAGTTCTTTCGCATAATCTTTATAGAATCTTATAGGTATCTGATCTGGTGGCCTTTCCGCTACTAAGTGAATGAAGCTGCATTTCAGTCAATATCTGCCATTTCGACGTTTGTACGACAGTTGAAAAGAGGGACAGTGTTACGATCTTCCACGGTGAAACAACTTCGTAAGACCGAATTCAGTATTTTGGCCTTCTCTCTGTTACCTTCCGTGTCGGTGCGATTACTGACATAGTTATGAGTTATGTTGAAGTGGAAAAGCAGCACTTGATTTTGTAGCGTATCTTTCCTTATTGGCAGATGAAAGTGAGAGAAATAATTAATTTAACATATGCTTTGGATCAATATCAGTCTGCCTCAGGAAAGACAAATGACGAATGCTGACTACATGTAAAGAACAGGTTAAGCCCAAATTTGATGGAAACGAGTTATTGGTGTTATTATATAGTTCGTCACACTTACTTTCAGTTGTGTCAACTTAGCTAAGAGTAACAGGTTTAGTCCTAGAGTTACAGCCAGGTAAAAGCATCGCGTACAGTGAGAAAACAGGTGAAGACAAAACACTGACGGAAGGACAAAAGTCCTGTAAGGTGGGTATTTCTGAGCTGTATTAATTTTTTTGTATGATTTTATGAGAGTTTCATAGCTAACGTTGTTAAATGCAATGTCACTGTTGATTTTTTTTGTATTGTGTAAGTCTGTGATTTCCGCTAACACAGAGAAAACTTGAGACTATGCTCTGTTCGCAATAAGAATCAACATGATATAAACATAAACATTACGCCACGTAGTCTTCCGCGTTTGCTTGAATCTCATTGGGTTTCGTTTCACATGGAGCGGAAGCCAAGTTGTGACCAGTACAGTCAAGTACGATCATAAATACATGTCTTATGCTGTGCCACACGCACGTTAGATTGAGCTATAATGTGCGGGACAATAGATTTACGGGCGCATTAAACTTGGACAGCACTGGCCAGCCAGCGGTCCATCTAAACTGCAATGTTGTGAGCAGTTGCAATTCAGGCGTAAAAAGAGACGAGCAAAGAAACAATATAGCTTCGAATGTCATTAATTTTTAAGCAGAACGAAATAATATTCGGAGAAACTCCAACACTACCGTGAGCTTCTTAGGTGATCAGACGGAAAGCATAAAAAGCACTCGTTCCCACCTGACATAGTATTCTAATTATAAACAAAAGTGATAAAAATTTCTAACTTCGACATAGCGAATTTTTCTGAGCGAGCCGTGTGTAATTCAAAGCATACTGCAGGGATTTCACCGTACTGTTGAGTACTGAAGCCACTGAAGCATTAATTACAGTCAGTCGTCTGATAACCTCTTAGTTCCTTCCTTATCCGAATCCGAGAAACACATTTCAGTTCTGGAAGTGTCACCTGCTACGTTGATAACGAGCCTGTCAACAACAGAATCCACGAAGCCAACGAGGCGCTGCATTTTCTTTTCTTCTTTTATGACAAGCCGTTATATATCCCGCCGGCGTTCGGTAGTGACATGTGAAAAAGTTGCGTGCGTTTCGTTTCAGTACGTGTGGCAGCTTAACAGTCTTGTTACTTCTCGGCCAAATCCTGCAACTTGGCTCCAGATCAGTTCTGTTGGGTTCATATTGCAATGGTACAGTAGCAAATGCAAAAGTGCAGCATTTGCATGAGGTCCTCGATGCTGTGAAAATGATTGTTTTCCATGTTTTTACGATACTTATCGACCTCTGTGGTATAAAATGATGTACATAGTTCAAATAAAGAGGATTTCGTTCTTCATTTTTGCCTTAAAAATAAATTTTTATGTTTTCGTAATTTAAGCAACTTTTATGAACAGTCTTTCATAAACCATCGATAATTAAGAATTTGTATTTGAAATGAAAACGGGAATTTCGCGTTTAATATTTAATTAGAAACAAGATGTGCGCTATTCATAAAAAATGATGATGGGTTTTATAATTACAAGATGTAAGTATTTCAGATTGAACGAGAGAAAGAAATGATTCTGGGGAGATGTGAACCAATGGATCATGAACTGTATTAGGTTCTCATTCAATTACACTGCCAACTGTGCAACACGTACGGTCTTCGTTAATGTATCAACTTTAGCAGGCCTACATACAGTGACTGGGAAAACTTCAAAGACGATTATCTCTGCAAATTTATGAAATACATTAAGAACAGTCTATTTCTCGGCGCTTTTTAACTCCACACGCGTGTTTCACTACGGAAAAGAAAGCAGCCTGAGCCATTTTCATAGTGCGCATTAACAGCGCAGCAATCAGAGCACAACGCTGCAGACGCTGTGATTGTATACGATTTTTAAAATAAAAGCTACGTTGCTAAAGCGTGATTAAGAAAAGCTTTGATGGCTGTTAACAAATTTGAATGTCTTTAAAGTTTCATATAACGTACTTATTAATAATATATCTAATACACAAGTAGGACCTACTTCGAAGAGCGTGCTACGGATTCTGACCAATCGTCGTGTCTGTGTTTGTTTACATCAGGTTTATTCTTCTGGTGAGTGGATAATAGCGTCTTTGCTTTGTACTGTGGTCGAATTGAATTTCGCGTAGTAGCCAGATGGGGTCTGTGTTTTAACTGATAATGTAATATCCCGAATAAAGCATCAGGGGTAAGCCTAGAGAAAGACATTATGGAGTATCTAAAAGACCAAGAATTGTATCACACGAAGTAAGAGAGCATTGAAATTGAAAGAAGATTTGTACTGGTATGTTAAGTGATGCAAACAAGTTTAAAGTCATATCTAATTTCAATCTACTAATGCACTGAAATGAGCAAAGTTGTCATCTGACAGGACCATTCTGTACTGATAACATTCAACGCTGAACCTCTTGCAGAGATCAGGTAGTAGATACTTTGCATGACTATATACTACATTACAAGGTAACGATAATGAAAGATAATGCTATGAGACAACTGACTTTTCGTCACAAAGTCTCTATATCACTGCATGGGATTTCAGAGAAAAGATTACAAATTATTAGGAATTCCTTAAAAAATGAAGGCATGTCTCGAGCTGATAAATGAGGGAAACACAGAAACCATGCTCACAAACTTTCAGCAGAAACGAAGCAAAACGCGTATTGCCATTTAAAGGCAATTCCAGTCATTACATAGTAAATAAAACACAGAAACAGTATTTGCCTGAAGAACTATCAAGAAAAAGTTTAAAAATATTTCGGGAGATACATCTAAGAAACAAACGGTAAAATATTTCATACAAAATCGAGTATCCCATTAGGTTTCTCTCGAAGTGATACATGCAGTACTTGTGATAAGTTTTCTGTAACTTTAAAAGCACTAAAAACACAACTCACACATGTCACAGCTGGAAAGATAAGATCAGACGTTCAAAATAATATTAAAAGAGAGAAGACTGAATATGAACTACGCGTCGAAAAGCTGATACGTTCTATCAGCGTAAAAGACAATCTCGACGGAGAAGCAGAAAGTCTACAAGCACTGAATCGATATGTGTGGATTTCCAACGGAATCCTCCATGTCCGAACATTAGAATCTGTATTGTGTATTATAAGCACCACCTTTCTCTATACCTATTTAACACACAGTGAAGTTCGCAAAAAGAGCTCTGCAGATGCGACTTGTGCAGAGTAAAATACCTAAAAGACATGACGTGATGAGCAAACGGCCTCTTTGCTTTCAAACAATGTGAGCACAACTTCCCAATACAACTACCTCAAAAATGCAAATTCATTTAAACAAATTCAATGTGGCTATATTCGTTACAATGACACCAATGTTTACGAACGATAGTATTATCATTTTATAAACGTACACATTGTGGGATTTACGTCACATTAGTCTACCTCTTACTACTGCGAAGCACCTACAGAAGCAAAACATTAGCGGAGAACGTCTCCGCCCTTTCAAAAATCATCTGTTTATTTTAGAAAAAAGAATGTAATTTTCTTACAGAGGTATCTTTTTACGTTTCATATTTACTGCCTCTGGATTTTAATGAACATTTGTTAATTAATCATTTACATTGCTCACTATTGTACTAAATAATCATTAATACATTGAAATTTCTTCGCATAATAAAAAATATTTTTGTCAGTTATTCTAGTATCTATGAAAATCACACAACAGTACTTTAGCTGCTAATGAAGAGCGCTTATGAGAAACAGGGAGTTTGCGTCCTGAGCACGCTTTTACGGTAGGCGTGAAGTGGGTGTGATGTAATAAAATAAAACTGATTGTGTTATTCAATGGAAAAGTGGGAATTTGAGATTTCGTTTACTTTTTTATCAATCACATTCGGCATAAGAATCATGAATTGACCATTGTCATAAGATATTGCATTATGAAATGTGAATAGTCTTTACTTGCAGTTTCGCATGGCTTGAGGCAGTCACAGCTAGCTATTGATTAAGACATTGCATTATCGTCATATCCGGTTGTGAAGTTATTGTTATGACAAAACAATTTCCTAAGCGACAAGAAAGTTCTTAAGAGTACAAAAACAACTGTAACATCACACAGAAAGGGAATTCAAAATTAAAGTTGATGCAAGAACACGATAAAACAGTTTTTCTTTTGTAACACGCGCATTGGGCTGCTGATCTTGGTGTCTGTAACCTTAGCAAAATGCATAATTAAAATGAAAATAATACTGGCAGAAGTACAGCTGTGAGGAGCCGGCGTGAGTCGTGCTTCGGTAGCTCAGATGGTAGAGCACCTGCCCGCGAAAGGCAAAGGTCTCGAGTTCGAGTCTCGGTCGGTGCACACAGTTTTAATCTGACAGGAGGTTTCAATACTGAGGAGATGATAGGAATGAGCACTGCTAAACGATTCAATGTTTACAGAACAGATATTTACTATAACTAAAACATATATCGCATCTTATGCTTAGTACAACATGACGGTAGATTTTTATGTCCGATTCATGTCCATTGAGCGCTCTTTTATATAGCCACTGTCCTCTTGAGCCACCCGTGCGTCGCCACGATAAGTTATAACAGTTCTTCTTTTTACACTTCACTCAAACTTAGACGGAACACGTTTTTATACATTTAGTAAAAATTAGATGAGACCGTCACAAATCTGCGTCTGTCTTACTTAAGAAAAATAATACAAGTGTTAAGCGCTCAAGGCTTCATTTGTTCTCCAGCGAACAGAATAGTGAAGAATCGCATAGTGATCCGTATTCTTTTCTTTATATTGCCACCCAAAGACGACGAATTACGTTATTTATGAAATCCCACCGTCGCTATGCGACGCTTTATTATACATTAATCATTCTTTATTATCAAGTAATCGCCTTCTGGCTGAAAGTGTTAACTATTTGCTGTTTTAATGAAGCCAAAAATAGCGAATATCACATGGGACCATCAGATTTTGATAGTGAAGTGATCAGCAGAGTTAGCAGTGAACCACCAGGTTACAGGGCTCCTATTGCTTGTGTGATGGGAATAAGCCACATACCTGCTTGGAGAGTACTGGAGGAGTATAACCTACATGCATCGAATTAAAAGGGTGGGGTCTCTAGCAACAGCTGATTAACCACATCGTATGCGGTTTGTGCAGTGGTTCATACACCACAGAGTGAATGATGTTGCCTTCCGCAAACATGTTTTATTTCAGATGAGGCCTTCCTTTCATGTGCGGTATTTTAAAAGCACCATCAGCACATCGGGGACTATGAGAAGCCGCTTGTGGTTGGTGTTAGACCGCAACAACGAGGTTTCTCTGTAAACATGAGAGCATTTGAGCGGGGATTATCGATAATCGTCTTCCAGGAAGACCTTTGATGGGCGAGCACAGCTAACTGTCGATTTTGCGTAACGCTGGATAGGATGAGGAGGGCCCATTGCATTGCCAGCGCATTCACTTAACTTGACACCCCTTGATTACTTTCTTTGGGAACATGTCAAGACTATGATTTACGTTACTGCAGTTGTCACTAGAGCTAAGATGATCATTTGAGTTACTGATGAATTCCACCAAATCCAACAGAATTCTGAGGTGTTCACCAGAGTTGAAGGTACCGATACGAATGTCAGCAGCATCTGTTGAGGCACAGGGCGGATTTTTGAGCCATTCATGTAAACTACTGCCAAAACATGTCTAATAATATCAATAAAACGAAATAATTTCGCAATTGTAGTAATTCGTTATGATAACCTCCAGGGCGCGTTTGAGACTATACACTGATCAGCTAAAATATTATGACCACTCCCACTGCGACGTTGGATGCCGCCTGGTGGTGATGCGGGTACGTGATGCGGTAACAAAAGTATATAAGTGGAGCAGACACGGACGAGGGATTAACCTAGCGAAGATATGGGCTGCAAATGGGGAAATACTCTGAGATAAGCGACGTTGACAAAGGGCAGATTATTATTACACAGAGCCTGTGAACAAGCATCACGCTCATGGCGAAGCTGATCGAATGTTCACGTGTTACTGTCGTGAGCATCTATGGAAATAAATAAAAGGACAGTGAAACTGCCACTAGGCACTAAATGGTAGGACATCCACGACTCTTCACATAATGTGGGGTTTGGAGGCTTGTATGCTTTGTTAAGTAGTATAGATGGTGATCTGCAGCATCTCTGCCAAGAGCGTACAATGCTGGTGTAACCACAAGTGTTTTGGAGCACACTGTTCATCGTACTTTGTTGAACATGGAGCTCAACAGCAGATCACCCCTACATGCTAACATGTTGACCCAACGACATTGTAGGGCAAAGGGGGCATTATCCCACTCTGCATCGTTGCTACATTTATTCAAGATGGTGCATCCAAGATGCCACAGATGTGGCAACATTGCATTCATGTCATGGTGGGAAGTTCAAATTTTGGTGGGAAAATAGGATATTTGGGCTACCTCCACTAACCTAATTCCACCCCTTCCCCTCTCCCCTCTTTACCACTCCTTCATCAGGAAATTGTTGGGAAAAGGACTCAGTCTCTACTGGGCGGCTGGGTTGGACAGGTGTAAGTCTTTATTTTGTATGCATTGTGATATATTGTTTATTTAAAGACTTTGAGTTGTCATAGACAGTAGCTCCATCCAGTCTGTTCACCTTGAGGTGTGAGGTCCAACTGACATAGTTCTCAACACCACCACCAGAGGGTGCTTTTTGGCCTTCCCACACTTCTCCTGTGAGGTAATCCAAGATGGCGGTCTGTGAAAAATGTCTGGAAATTCGCTCAGTCTGTGCCTAACTGTTGGACTTGGAGGACAGACATAAATGTTTACTGTGTACTACGTGTTCAATGGATGAGCTGTCTGTGCTGGAGGAGGAGCTTAATGGGTATATTAGTTATAATCATGCAGCTGAGGACAGTGTCCTGTAACGTGCTTGGAAAGCAATGATACTTGGTGAATGTATGAAAAACACGAATACGGTTCATAAAATGATGAAGATGCAACAGAATGGGACTAAGTTTTACTTTGTAACTGATGATGATAAATGCGTGTGCTGTAAATGTGGATCACTCGATAAAAGTCCAGTCAGTCTCCAGTCCCACAAAAGATCGTAATAAAAAACAGTAACAGTATTCGAACCACTGTCCTAGAAACGATAGGAACGAGAAAAATGGCTGGAATTTTCGGTGTATTTTCGATGTCCTACAGGTGCTGGTTTGGAGATGCTCTAAAGCCAAAATGGCAGGTGGGGGACAGCTTTCCGCCTATCCAAACGAGAGTACATTGATCTACTTGGACTTGTCTCTGAACCTTCGACGAAGAAGACATCACGTGACCCTCAGACGTTACATGACTTTTCATTGAATCCTCCCCCCCACCCCCCTGACTTATTTGAAGAAGTCTGTACAGGCCCCCATGCCCCACTGAATAATGTTTTGTGACTCTCTGACGTACTGTAACTTCCTGTGAGTGAGGCGTTCTCATTTATTCTCACTGAATTGACCCACTAAACCGCTGCTGCTGCCAGTGTGGGAGCACTGTCCATCATTTTGAGCAGATGGACTAATTACGAGACTTCAGGGCCAAACTATTTTGTACAGGTTGGAAAATATACATCAGTAATATTGCACTAACAGTTGAACCCTGCAAAAGTTGTCTACAGATTATGAAATACTGAAACTACCACCGAAGACACTTTCTTCTTCACATTGCTCTGCTGCTGTCGAGGAAAGCTTGAATTTTTCGAAACCCATCTACAACCAGGCTATATCACCGTAAAAGATTGTACTGCCATGCCACGCAGTTGTAATAAAACACAGTTCGTATCCTGCACCATACAAAATCATCACTTCTGCGTCCTGCATACAGATGTTGACCAACAGACACTCATATATATACCGCAGAGACAAACAGATCCCTAAAAACATAAGCTCATGCACCGTATACGGTCGCAGCACTAGATATTGCCTGTGAAGTTGGTTGTTCATCCACCGAGGCCAACGATCACGGGGTAACTGCCCCCATGCATGCTGGCCTGATGCGCGATCAGAGCGCCCTCCGTGGACAGCGGTTATTCTCCGAACTTGTGTGCAAGGCTGGCCTGGCTCCCCTGCCACAAAGGCATTACATTTTCTGGCCCAGACCTGCTTGTTTGCTGCTATGCAATCTACAGCCATCTCCAGATTATGGGATTACAAGAACGTATGTATTTTCACATGGTTCGCCAGAATATCGTACCATTTTCGCGATTTACGATGTCAAGCACAAAGTAGCATGCTACCGTTCGGTTGATAGAACACCGGCCCTCGAAAGGCAAAGGTCCAGAGTTCGAGTCTCGGTCTGGCACACAGTTTTAATCTGCCAGGAAGTTTCATATCAGCGCACACTCCGCTGCAGAGTGAAAATCTCATTCTGGAAACATCCCCCAGGCTGTGGCTAAACCATGTCTCCGCATTATCCTTTCATTCAGGAGTGCTAGTTCTGCAAGGTTCGCAGAAGAGCTTCTGTAAAGTTTGGAAGGTAGGAGATGAGGTACAGGCAGAAGTAAAGCTGTGAAGAGAGGGCGTGAGTCGTGCTTGGGTAGCTCAGTTGGTAGAGCACTTGCCCGCGAAAGGCAAAGATCCCGAGTTCGAGTCTCGGTCCGGCACACAGTTTTAATCTGCCAGGAAGTTTCATATCAGCGCACACTCCGCTGCAGAGTGAAAATCTCATTCTGGACAGACCACAGTAACTTTGCACCCCAAAACATAATTTAAAAACCTGATGATCACAGCGAATCTATCACACACCTCCTACTAAGTATATACTTTCACAGTAACTGAAGGCTGGTAACACCAAACGATATTGAGCGAAAATTCGCGATGGATGGACGTGCATTTGTTTTTCTTGTGAGTGGTACCATTGCACCTTAGGAAGGCAGATGTAATCGTCTTTTAAGCGACAAGCTATTAAAAGAAGGTGGTCATAATGACTATGTTACTATCATCATGCATGAAAAGCAGTCTTGGGTATACCGGAACACACAAGTATAGCTAACGATATCCATGTTAAAACTCCATGTTAAAACCAATACAAGCTTTATAAATCGAGGTATGATATTGCGTCTGAATGAAGTGATCTTCCACATAAATACTGCGACATTGAATATATACTGTGATCATTGAGGTGTGTATCAACAGACAGAAGCGCAAATGTAGTGTAAACTCGTAATAAAAAATCACCAAATTTGGAAAGTGATTCGGACAAGGAACGTGCTATTAAGCCGATGTTGGCAACTCCCTCATGCTTCAACTAGATATTTCCCACGCTAAAAACCAGTATTTCTATCGTATTGTGCCTTGATACCACGTCAGAGGTCATGCGATATATCCGCATTGTTATAATGAGGGAGGATGGTGGTCGATTGAGAATGATCACATACAGTAGGTGATGTGCAGCATAACGAATCACTTTTAAAAAATGCAATGCTAGATTGAGGGCATAAGAAATGTACAAAATCCGGTGAGCAACATACTGACTTTTCAGATCTGTAGTGTTATGCTTTCCAGTACAAATGCTGTCTGCAATTTAGAATTAAGCCCTTCCATTCAGTTGCATACCTGTGTTGGATCCTATGGAGATATCTCGTAATGATTACAGCCATCACTGACTTATATTTGTGACACTCTGTCATATCTTGAACGAGTCATGTTTTTCGAACTTATCTGCTAAGCATTCCTTACAGAAAAATTCCAGTGTTGTTTTAGACAGTTCTTCTGCATCTTGTAACTGATCTACAGTCTATGCCTCGCCATCCCTGCAGCTTTGTCCATGTGATTGATCCAATTTAAGTCGGAAATGAGCAGCAGTTGGAAACCTAAGAGCTCTAATTTCCCTTGTCTTTGAATGGTGATCAATGCGCGATTTGAAAGTTGGTGGTAGTAATATATGCTCTACATCCTCGGTGAAGATCGGATTTCCGAATTTAGTGAGCAGCCGCTTCCGCTTAGCGTGTCGTCTATTTGCAAATGTGTCCCACTTCAAACTTTGTATGAGATTTGTAACGCTCTCGTGATGGCTAAATGTACCAGTCACGAATCTTGCCGCTCTTCTTTGGACCTTCTCAATCTCTTGAATCAGACCCAACTGATAACGGTCCCATAGAGACCAACAGTGCTCTAAGACTGGAAGAACTAGCGTATTGTAAGCTATTTCCTTTGCTGAAGGACTGCATCGCTTCAGGATTCTACCAATAAACCGCAATCTAGAGTTTGCCTTACCCGTTACTTGTATAATCTGATCATTCCATTTGAGATAATTTCGAATAGTCACACCCAGATAGTTGACGGATGTTAGCGCTTCCAAAGACTGGGCATTTATTTTGTACTCGTATATTAATGGGGATCAAAAATGGCTCTGAGCACTATGCGACTTAACTTCTGAGGTCATCAGTCGCCTAGAACTTAGAACTAATTAAACCTAACTAACCTAAGGACATCACACACATCCATGCCCGAGGCAGGATTCGAACCTGCAACCGTAGCGGTCACGCGGTTCCAGACTGAAGCGCCTTTAACCGCACGGCCACACCGGCCGGCTAATGGGGATCGTCGCCTTGTTATACGCAGTAGGTTACACATACTAATACTGAGACATAACTGCCAGTCATTACACCATGTATTTATTTTCTGCAAATCCTCATTGATTTGTTCACAACTTTCGTGTGATACTACTTTCCTGTAGACTACAGCATCATCGGCAAACAGTCTAAGGCTGCTGTCAATAACAACAACCAGATCGCTTATGTAAATAGTAAAAAGCAGAGGTCCTATTACACTGCCCTAGGGGCACACCTGAAGTTTCTCTTGTTTCTGTTGAAGTCACCCCGTTCAGGACGATATAATGCTTCCTGTCTGTTAGAAAACTTTCTATCCAGTCACATATGTTATCGGATAGAGCGTAAGCGCGCACTTTTTGGAGCAAGTGACAGTGCGGAACTGAGTCGAAAGCCTTTCGAAAGTCGAGAAAAATGGCATCAACCTGGGAGCCCGTAGCTGGAGCCTGTTGTATATCATGCACAAAGAGGGCCAGCTGTGTCTCGCATGACCGCTGTTCCTGAAACCGTGCTGGTTTCTGCAGATGAGCTTCTCAGAGTCTAGAAAGGTCATCATGTCTTAACACAAAATATGTTACATTATTCTACAACAAATCGATGTCAGTGAAATTGGCTGCTAATTATGTGCATCCCATTTTCTACACTTTTTATACACTCCTGGAAATGGAAAAAAGAACACATTGACACCGGTGTGTCAGACCCACCATACTTGCTCCGGACACTGCGAGAGGGCTGTACAAGCAATGATCACACGCACGTCACAGCGGACACACCAGGAACCGTGGTGTTGGCCGTCGAATGGCGCTAGCTGCGCAGCATTTGTGCACCGCCGCCGTCAGTGTCAGCCAGTTTGCCGTGGCATACGGAGCTCCATCGCAGTCTTTAACACTGGTAGCATGCCGCGACAGCGTGGACGTGAACCGTATGTGCAGTTGACGAACTTTGAGCGAGGCCGTATAGTGGGCATGCGGGAGGCCGGGTGGACGTACCGCCGAATTGCTCAACACGTGGGGCGTGAGGTCTCCACAGTACATCGATGTTGTCGCCAGTGGTCGGCGGAAGGTGCACGTGCCCGTCGACCTGGGACCGGACCGCAGCGACGCACGGATGCACGCCAAGACCGTAGGATCCTACGCAGTGCCGTAGGGGACCGCACCGCCACTTCCCAGCAAATTAGGGACACTGTTGCTCCTGGGGTATCGGCGAGGACCATTCGCAACCGTCTCCATGAAGCTGGGCTACGGTCCCGCACACCGTTAGGCCGTCTTCCGCTCACGCCCCAACATCGTGCAGCCCGCCTCCAGTGGTGTCGCGACAGGCGTGAATGGAGGGACGAATGGAGACGTGTCGTCTTCAGCGATGAGAGTCGCTTCTGCCTTGGTGCCAATGATGGTCGTATGCGTGTTTGGCGCCGTGCAGGTGAGCGCCACAATCAGGACTGCATACGACCGAGGCACACAGGGCCAACACCCGGCATCATGGTGTGGGGAGCGATCTCCTACACTGGCCGTACACCACTGGTGATCGTCGAGGGGACACTGAATAGTGCACGGTACATCCAAACCGTCATCGAACCCATCGTTCTACCATTCCTAGACCGGCAAGGGAACTTGCTGTTCCAACAGGACAATGCACGTCCGCATGTATCCCGTGCCACCCAACGTGCTCTAGAAGGTGTAAGTCAACTACCCTGGCCAGCAAGATCTCCGGATCTGTCCCCCATTGAGCATGTTTGGGACTGGATGAAGCGTCGTCTCACGCGGTCTGCACGTCCAGCACGAACGCTGGTCCAACTGAGGCGCCAGGTGGAAATGGCATGGCAAGCTGTTCCACAGGACTACATCCAGCATCTCTACGATCGTCTCCATGGGAGAATAGCAGCCTGCATTGCTGCGAAAGGTGGATATACACTGTACTAGTGCCGACATTGTGCATGCTCTGTTGCCTGTGTCTATGTGCCTGTGGTTCTGTCAGTGTGATCATGTGATGTATCTGACCCCAGGAATGTGTCAATAAAGTTTCCCCTTCCTGGGACAATGAATTCACGGTGTTCTTATTTCAATTTCCAGGAGTGTAGATTGCTATGACCTGGGCTTTCCGCTGTACCCATGATCTGTGATAGATGATGGATAAGAATGGTGCTATATTTGCAGCATAGTCAACATATAATCTTACGGGGATGCCGTCTTGTCCAGATGCCTGCTTGGTATGTAACGATCTTAACTGTTTTACAATCCCATATACACTAAACACTATGTCAGCCATCCTTGCGTTTGTTCGAAAACTGAAAGGGGGAATGGTGCTGCAGTCATCTACCGTAAACGAGTTTTTCAAAGCTAGGTTTAGAACTTCGGCCTTCTGTTTATCATCATCAGTTACATTACCCATACTGTCCGCAAGAGAAGGTATTTAATTATTTGTACCGTTCATAGATTTTATGTACGACCAAATTTTTTGGATTTATTTTTAGAATCTGCAGATAAAATATTGCTTTCAAATTCGTTAAAAGAATCTCTCATTGTCCTTCTGGCAGCTGCTTTCATTTCGAATAATTTCTGTTTGTCAGTGAGCAGTGACTACGCTTAAAACGACTGTGTAAAATTCTCTGCTTTCTCAGCAACTTCCTAATATGTTTGTTGTACCAAGGTGGATCCTTTCCCTCCCCTATATTTTTGCTAGGCGCATACTTCTCTAGCAAATGGTGGACAATACCTTTAAATTCCGACCGAAGATGCTCAATATCTTTGTGTCCCGCGGTGAATGCTTGGAGCTGAATATGAAGATATTCATTAATGACATTTTTATTTGCTTTCTCAAACAAGAAAACTCTATGCAGTTTCTTTGGTTTTTTATGTAACGTCTACTGACATAGAAGCCACAACGACATTATGGTCGCTAACACCTTTTTATAGATTAACTACCTCAAAAAGATCAGGTCTGTTTGTTGCCAAGATATCTAATATAAAAAGAGGTGGCAGAAAAGGCAGTGCGAGCAGTTATGGGAAATGCAAGAAGGATGATGATTTTGCTGCTGCAGTGTGGTATGTCTCCAAACTACATGCACGCACTGCAGTCTGAAGGAGATCTTCATTCCTCAGGGTGGACTCACGTCTGCCACCGAAACATTCTCTCTGTCATCATTATTTTGTACCATCCAACAGAGAAAAAATCCAAACTACAAGAAAACTTGGTAAAGAACTCGATAAGGTTTTTAATACATCTCTCTCTTCTGAGATGACATCAAAATGAATGCCACATATGCCTGATGCCAGCTTGCTTTTGATTTATATATGTAGCACACAGATGGTGTTTGTTTTATATATATATATATATATATATATATATATATATATATATATATATATATATATATATATGTGACTTTCCTTTTCAAAATACAGGTATTAGTCGACTGGAGCAGATGACTAGTGATTAAACTCGCTTGCACAGGCCAGTGTAAAGTGTCATTGCCTGTACTGTAAGAGGACCATATCCCACGGACTATCAATCACAAGAGAGGGTTCCTGTGTTGGTGTTTGATACATTGTTGCTCCTACTGGAACACATCGAAGCAGTGTGTCTGACTGCAGCTTTGTACACTATCATTTTTTTTACCATGATTTCAAGGTCTGTCTCAGGTTCTAAACTGACTTTGACATGTTCTGTTTCAATGGCTCTGACAGAAAATCACGCATCGCATAGTGTAAATTATGCCACTGCTGCTCCCACAACATACACAGGATGACTGAAATAAAAGACAGAGGCAATGGTTTGTATTGACAAAAATACAGAAGACGTATAGAACTGGAAGAGTTTTTTGGCATTGTGAAGTGTTTCCAAACAGCTGCCCAAATATGATTCATGGCCTTTACATTTAAACTCATCTTTCACAGTAATGGGGCCACAGATAGCTCAGTGTACTGAGAAGCACACTGTAAACACTTTTTGTTGGGACTTAAAGCACCTATCAGTCTCATACAGGCTCAAACATGTGACCCATTCTGTAATATATTGCAGTCCCTCAAATGGTAATGCAAAACTTCTTAGCTAGGAACACATAGCGTGTGCCACTACCCTTGCTGCACCATGTGTCGTTTATCAGGCCGCAGCACACCAGCCAGGGTCCATGCTCTGGACTGCGCTAATCCATCTCTGACAAAAGTACACTTCATGTCGCACAGGAAATACCTCAGCCTTCTGTCCTTTTGATCACATGAATCCGGCAATAGATCTGAAGCCATACTGCCGTCCTCTCTGAGGCCTTCACGACACATGCATAGACGCACAGACCTCCAGAAAACAAACCAAATGCGCTGCATCTGTAGAATATGTGGTTGTATGTGTTCATGTACGTTGCACTGCTATAGTGTCCAAACAGAAAAATGGAGCATTTGCGCTCAGTGTTGACAGCTATACTACTACATTTACAAGCAATTTTAGAATATGTAGCTACAAGTGATGTCATGATCGTTTGGCCAGAGATGACAAAAACTCGATAAAATTACTAAAATACTGATGGAAAATAAATATAAACTAAGGATTCAGCTTTCTGGTGCTGTGATCCCAGCGCAAAGACTCTGGGCAGGAAGCTGGAGATGATGAATGCCTTGCCTCTAGCGATTCTTAAGATTGACTGGACCTTCATCGAATGATCTAAAGTTACAGCACTTGTATTTGTCAGCATGAGGGGGAAAGTGTAATTTAGCCCCATACCGCTGGATCTTCATGAAGTGTATTCATGTTTCGCAAACATTCACCAAATATCACTGCTTTCCAAGCATCATACAGGATGTAGTCCTCAGATGCATGATTTTGGCTAAAATACTAATTGAACTCCTCCTCCACCACAGACATCTCATCCATTGTACACACAGTACACAATAAACAATTACATTCATCCTCCCAATCCAGCAGCTAGACACAGACTGAGCGAATTTCCCGCCATTTTTCCTCCAGACCGACAATTTGGATTATGTCACAGGAGTGAAGGGGGCAGGGCAAAAAGCGCACTGTGGTGGTGATGTGAACTAGGACAGTTGGACTCCAGACCACAAGGTGAACACACTGCATGGAGTTACTGTCTATGACGACTCAATTTGTGGAATTAAACAACATACTGCAATGTATACAAAATGAACACTTATGTCCATCCTCTCTAGCAGCCAAGCACAGACTGAGTCCTTTCCCCACCAGTTTCCAGATGAGGAGGGGGGGAGGGGAAGGGGGGAGGTGTTTAGTCGGGTTAGTGGAGGTAGCCCAAATGACCTATTTTCTCGCAAAAATTTGAACTTCCCACCTTGATGTCAGTGTGACGTTTCCATATCCATGGCCACGTTCTTGGATATGCCACTTTGAATAAACCTGAGAACAATGCCGAGTGGGGTGATGCCCCCTTTGCCCTACTGCCACATCGTCAATTACGATTGCAGTGGGCATGGGACCACTGGGATTCGACCATTGTACAATGGGAATGTGTTGGCTCCTCAGGTTAATAACATTTTTGCTATGCTGGTCCGATAATCGTCTCCACAAACGCCATCATTAATCTGAACAGCAGCTCGAAATAGGCAGTGCACTACGGACACAGGCTAGTGGGAGCAATATTATGCTATGAGAGTCATATCCTGTATTTACATGGGACCTGTAGTAATAACTGAAGACATGCTGACAGCTGTGAAACGCACTTCCATTGATGCTTGATGCGTTCCCCGAGAGTAATTTCATCTTTCAGCAATGTAGTTGTCTTCTTATAGGCAGAACTGTGCTAAAGATATTTTAGGACCATTATAGTGGGCTCACATTGATGTCTTGGCAGGTAAATTCGCCTGATGCAAATCCTATCACACGCATCTGGGTTGCTGTCGGGCGCCAGCACCACATACATACATTAGTGCCCTATTATTAACGCGAATTAGATGATCTGTGTGTAGACATCTAATGTTGCATACCTCAACAAACCTATGAAAGTCCTGTTGGATCCCTGAAAAGCAGAATCAGTTATGTATTTCGTTCTGAAGACTAACAAACAAGCTATTAGGCAGGTGATCATAATGCTTCAGCTCATCAATGTATGGTCCCTAACAAAAAATCTACCTTTTCTGTGTGATCAATCATACACCAACATACGTCACTGAGGTACTGAAACACCCTTTATTTAAGAATGAAACTAATATTTTCAATTTGGTACTGATTTTTCATAACATTCTTTATAAGTGAGTAAATTTATTGTGAAGCTGATGTTAGTACACATATTTCGTTCTCAAACGATTCCTGCAAGAAATTCAACAATAGACACCCACTATTATTCTGAAAGCAAGTGTTCCCTTCTTTGTGTGGTCCTGCCCCAAAAGCTATTCAGCATAAAATTAATGAATCCATGTGTGGTAAGTAGAGCAACATTCTGAGTCTTTCATGAGAAAAGCCAGCAGTTAGATACAGACCTAATGTTACCGAAATGAAGCTTTTGATACGATGTGAATTAAATGAAAGCACATTAAGCTATGATGAATATGAAACCTTTAAATTTTGAGTATTCAGTGTGATACATTCCATTTGACCCACACAGTTTTATTGTTGATGATGACTGCTAATTAAATGTACAAAATTGAATGAACTCTATTTTTTCTAAGTTAACTCATAGGCCAATATCTGAGAACAAATCAATTTTTTTGTTATTCCTTCTGCAGTTACATCCTTATTGGAGTTGTCTATAGTTCTTGCACTGACAGTGGAGAGCACTATTCCTGTTCTTGAGTGTAAGGTGAAAGGTCAGGAAAAATGGGAGATGTCCCAGTACTGAAACCTGTGGAACAGCAGAAGTAACTTTTATCCTGTTTTGATAAATATTTATGAGGAAGAGTGCATGTGCCAGCTACCCTTACACTACATTACCTATCAGCTAAACATGAAATGAACCACATGCTTACTGTTCCATATAAGAAAAGCTACAAAATCCCGTGAACTACCTTACACAGTCTATGGGCTTTATTCACTAGGAGAACAACAGTTATTGATGCTTAAACTGCTACTACATCAACAGTATAATGCAGATGTTAAAAAGATTTTGTTCAAAAGGTAAGAATGTGAAGCAAAGGGCTAAATCAGAAATGGCCATGTCACTAATGGACCACAGGTAATCTGCTGCAGGTAACTGGCAGTTATCCTAATCCCTTGGATGTCGAGATCTTAATTTCTGAGATACAAAATTGTGAACTGTATCTTTGTAACCAGTTGAATTGGATGAACTATAGCCTGTTTATAGCTTTTCCAAATTTTTATCACTGCTAAGTGATCTTGTAGTCACAATACGTCACCGTAAATTACTAAATTGATGTTTAAGGAAGTGTACATTAACATGGAACATGCAACAGAAAAAAATGTCACACTGGCTTTCCACATCCATTGCCGAACACTGCTTCCTTATTTATAGGTCGGTGAAAACCCAGATCCTTATCTTACTTGAACATGTCTTGGGACAACACACATTTCCGAAAGTAGGTTAGGTGAGTCAGCTGTAGTTTTTGAAGAACGCTTAAGAGCATCAACAACATCATACTGTATTCTAACACTTTTTCCTCAGCTTCATGAATGTTGATGGGTAAGTGTCTATATCGTTTTCAATGTGTTACACCTGGCTTTGAGAAGTACAACTATTTTTTCTTTAATTAAGTATTAAAATAATGTACTTTGATTTTATTAGTGAACCACTAAAAAGTGTGTGTAATCTCTTGCTGTTTTTTTTCCATTATGAAAATCAGTATGAAGCTGACCAGTTGCAATGGGAAAACGTATAGCCCTATTAAATTAAAGAAAGAGTGAACACTGGTTTGTTTTTACGATGCCTAAGTACTGAAGTAATGTTGAAAATGTAGAATAAGTAGTTTCTGTACTCAGTTTGCAGTCTACTAAGGTAAAGCTACTGTTCTGCATCAACTGACTAAAAAATAGTTTATTGAAATACAGGTGCTGAGGGTGGTTAAAATGCTAATAAAGGAAATAGTTCTCATTTTCAAGATAAGTGTGATGTCTAAAATTATGAATTAACACATCATCTCTGGCATTCTCAGTGAATGAATCCCTATTGATAAATAATGTATAGTACCCCTCAAGGAACTTGCTTTGTTTCCTAGTTAGATAGGATCCTACATATGAAAACATGTCACAACTTGAAACAAATCACTATATTCACAAATAAAATGCATTTTGGCCATTTGAACAAGTGGTTGTTTATTTAAACTTTGACATAAAAAATTTAATAAACGTAATGTAACCACATACAGAAGTTACTGATCAATTTGTCTACACAATAGAATCAGTAGGTAACTGAAAATATTTCAGTTGTTTTAAAACATTCATTTGCTGCCAAGTTCTTTAATTCAAAAGGCAGGTGATCAAATACTTTTATGGCTGAAGACTTTTCTCTTGCCTGCACAAGAATGAATCTGTAAATGATGAAATCTAGAATTGTTTCTAGTACTCAATGTGTGAATGTAATTAATATTTTTAGTTTGATCTCGATTTTTCACAACTAACTTCATAAACAACTGAAATTATCATATGGCTGATGTTAGCGTTTCTATGCTATTTAAAAAATATGCTTGCAAGATGGTCAAGGATTGACACCAACTATTGTCCCTAAAGCACCTTTCTGTGCATTGTAAACTTTACATCAACGTGGATATTGCCACAGACAGTTACTTTATAGAAAATCAATGAATGGAAGAATGCTAAACAAGCCAAGAGCATGATACTTCCACCAGAAAAGTCATGAATTAGATATGTAGCTATAGTTGCTGAACTGAAAAATGTGATTTGACTCTTACTAAATGATTTACAAACTGAACTTCCTGGCAGATTAAACTCTGTGTCGGACTGGGATTTGAACACAGGACCTTTTCCTTTTGCAGGAAAGTGCTCTAACAAGTCATATATTCAGGATTTACAAATTAACTTCGAATCGTATAAAAATCTACAAATCTTGAACATTTTGCCTTAAATATATCATTTGACACATAAGCTATAATTTTTAGAGAATATATGTAATGCCCTGCACGAAACTGAATGGAAAGTACTTTTTCTAGTTTAACAAAGAGGACATTTGCTGAGAAACGATGAAATTTTTTTTACATGTTTCATTTATTGTATTATCTGCTGTTCCCGCCATGTCAGACAAGAACGCTATTTCCACCTTACCGTTTAAGATGGAACAGCACTAATAAATAAGAAAAAACAGCAGCAGTCCCAACATTTCCGCTGTGAATGCCAGTCGTAAATTTTTCCACTTAGATCAATAATTGTAATGAAACAGCATGAGATATTCATTACACTTGTATGGTATATATTAATTATGCATAAAATGAACCTCTTACTTATTGATCTTTACAAGGAAAGCTATAAGATTCCATTTATTAGATTACAGAAGTAATGGGAGTCAGCAACTAGAAGGATTATGGCGCCTTTGGATGCCAAAATTGGCCCTACATTATGTAATCTGAATTGAGTACGATTTTTTTATTGGCAGAGGGGACTAGGCATCGTGGCAAACCGCAAATTACTAATCAAAAATACATCACTGGAAGCATACTGAAGACAATTACCACATTTACAAAGCCATTGAAAGTTGACAAAATATAAAATCATTGTCATTACAAAGAAAGGCAGCTGTAGGTTCCAAATAAGTAATGGCAAATCACTAATGGGTGAGAAGCAACTGTGTACATTTTATGAGCTTAATATGACTTACAAAAAAGAAAAAGCAGCATGTCGCTCTTACACACACATTCATAACGATGCTTGATTACTTACAGGTCGCTTAAAATTCAGCCTCTTTCTTGAATGAATCCTGACTTTGGATAATAACTTTGTCCAAGAATCAGGGAGGTTATTGGAATGTTGTTCCTGAAACAATACATAAAAGTATCAATAAGATCATACTGAAATCTAATACTGCCTATTAAACTTAATGAACTTTAACTAGGGTCTACACTGTTTATAATGTATTACAGCTGGTTCTTAAAAACGTATAATTTTTAATAGTTACTTAATTCTGTCTCTGTGCTTCAATTCCCTAAGTGAATTATTGAAATTGTCTGTACATGTACTGATGGTTGCTACTCTGTTTTGCTCATAGTGAAGGAGGATACGAAACTGATGATTTACAATGGTAAAAGTGTACAGATCTGCTAAACTAAAGGTTGAGTGAACTTTGTTCAGTTTTCAGAATGTTTAAGGACTTATTAAAACATCATAACAATTTAAAATACCCTCTACTCAACAATTCGTAATTTCATGAGGTAAAGGACACTGTTCTCGGGAAATAAATGTTAGAAAGGCAATTATTTAAAACTCAAAAATGGGCTATAAGAATATGGAATGTGGTGACAGTCTTTCCCTTTCTAAAATTGTTTATGCAAATGTCTACACTTCGTGGTATTATAAAGGAATTTTCCAGCATTCAACAGCCAAGTTCATAGAAGCTATGCTTTGTGGTCTCAAGCTGCATGGGAAATACATAAATATTTTTAAAAAATCGTCTTTGTATGTTGTGGAAAGCAACTGTGTTTTGGAGGACAAATCATTTAAAAACAAAAGGCAAAAACAAGGTGTAGGCTATGTAATATATAAGTCAAAAATATCAACAATATTTATATCATGTCTATGAAAAAATCTTTTCATTGCGAATATTCAGTGACATACAAGAAATTGATCAGGTGAATGTTGTTTGTTCCTGGTAGAATAGGGTTAGCTGACTGGCAGGAGAACTTGAGAAACAGCGCCTGAGGTCTGAGCTGCATCACTGATGCAGGTCAGAGGCACACCACAGAAGACAACAATAGGTGTAGTGCTTACTGTATGTGCTGTGTAATTTCTACTAAGAAATATAGTGCATCAAAATAAAAAGATTGAAGAAAATGAAAAAGGTCAATATTTAAAAGAGTTTAAGGAAAATTGCTGGACCACCTACGACGCGTTTATGTTTTGCCACTTACAACCTTTGGTCAGACATATCAGCACCATGTAAATGCTGATGAATAATGTATTTAGTGTAAGTTTACTTAAGTTAGGGTAGGAAGTGCTGCCGCATAAGACAATATAGGGACTTGTCATTTCGATTTTTCTGCTATAATACGTACACTTTATTTTTGTGTATTATTTAGTTTCTGAGGGCGCAGATGGGGTTTGATGCGACTTGCACACCATGCACTGCGTTTATGGAGTAAAAAGTGGGGGTAATTGTGAGCGTACAAGCTGTGGCAGGAGATTAGAGCGGCAGTTTCCCGCCGCAGAGCACGTGGCTGGCGGTCGCTACGGGGCCGTGGCGAGCGGATAGCGTTACTATAGCACAGAAAAATTGATAAATACAAAACCAAGAGTGACGCTGAGGTGCGGTTTGGCACCCATTGAGAGAAATATATGTAAAAATTATCTAGACGTGCCACAAAAATGTATAATAGTTTAATAGTTATTATTCTCTTAAAAACTGTAAATTTATGAATGTTCAAAAGCTAGTATCTCGGCAATGCTTTGGCCGATTAATATAAACAAAGTGTCTAGTGGTGTGGCTAGTAGAGGTGCAATGAGCAATCGTACGCAGTGTAGCATAGTGTGTACCAAAGGTAATAAATAAATTTAAAGAGACGAAACTAGTGACAGCATTACAAAGTTTAGAGAAGTAGATGAGTAATGAAGTATTTTTTTATTTGTTTATTTATGTTTAGTATCAAAAATCCGGGAAAAGCAAAATCACGCCACAAGAACATTATTTGTGCGAAAATGGTGACAGATACAAAAAATCGGACTTTCGATTGTTACTGCCCGCAAAATTTCCACATTTTTCAATGTATCATATGTATTTTTGTGTTTAGTTTTATAATATTCGTAATTTTTGTCAGATATTGTTTAGAGTTAGACAGTCGTTTCGAGGGTGCATAGGGCTGCCATCTTTGAGGACAGGGGAGTTGGTATTAAGTGACGCTAGGAGCAAGACGTGACGTGCATCTGGGTATAGTAGGTGAGTTGGTAGCCACGTTCGGGGACAAGTATGTATGTAGTGACGGTCGAAAACGATCAAGTGGACCGCAATATGGCGGCTTAGGACAGCAGACAAGAGTGTATTTTGTGAACTTCGAACAGGCTGTCGAGTGCCGTGATCGGGACACGTAAATTTAATAGTGAACTGATGTAGCATCAGTTACTGACAGCCGCCCTTACATAAGAGCCCCTCAGACTGTATTTTAAGTGTTTAGTGAATATATTGAAGAAAAATAAACTGCTTGTTCAAATTATAAATCAACGTGAGTGATTCAGTATTTTAAATTTCACCGCAATACCTGCCTGCAATGTTTTGTTATATTTTATTTCGGCTTAAAAATTGAGTTTACAACAGGTGTGAGCTGGCACCCTATGACTCCATCACCTATGCCGAAAGAAAGTGCCTTTTCATTGGTCCCTGGCTTGTGAATCGGCTTTCCAAACGTTAAAGCGGAGGTTGCACTCTGTGGTGTGTCTCATGCCATATAAACCCTCTCTTCCCCTCCTCTTGGCTACAGACACCTCAGACTCTGGTATTGGGGCTGTCCTTTCGCACTGTCTATGGGATAGATCGGAACACCCGGTGGCGTACATATCTAAATCCCTTACACAGGCCCAATGCAAATATTCTCAAATTGAGAAGGACGCCCTAGCCATCGTGTTTGCCTGTGCCAAATTCCTCCTGTACCTTTACAGTAGGTCTTTTCACTTAATCACTGACCATAAGCCCCTTATGGCCTTATTTTCCCTGTCAGCCCAGTTACCCGTGAAGACTTCCCACTCCTGCAGCGATGCGCCCTATTCCTTTCACGTTTTAGGTACACCATCCATTTCCGGCACACCTGCCAGTGCACCAACACCAATGCCTTGTCTCAGCTCCTCTCCGGCCAGGATTCGGCATTCGATTCATCAGACCTCCTAATTTTTCAGGTCGATGACAATATACAGAGTGCATTAACTGCATTCCCAGTCACAGCTGAGAGGGTGGCCGCAGCGAAGATCACCACAGATCTGCTCCTCCACCTTGTGTGTGCGTTATGTTCTCTGTGGCTGGCCATTGCTTCCTCCGCCTCATGCCCAGGCTGATCTCTGATTCTTCTTCTCCATCTGCCATCAACTGGTGGCTGTCAACTGGGTGCTCCTCAATGTGGAAAATGGCACCACTCCATGAGTCATTGTACCGACTTCCCTGCGGTCCCAGATTCTCCACATCTTACGTCAAGGTCACTGGGGTATTGCCCGGATGAAACCCCTTGCACATCGCCATGTCTTCTGGGTAGGCATGACAGCTGATGTGGAGAGCATGGTTCGAGGTTGTCAGCAGTGTATCTAGGCCCTTCCCACACCACGCTGGTTCTTCCAGTCCTGGCCTGCCACTTCCCTAGCGTGGGAACGGATCCATGTGGATTCTGCAGGACCTTTCCTCGGCGCTTACTGGTTACTCATCACAGATGCCTACGCCCACATCCCTTTCATTATCCCATGCTCCTCTATCACCACAGAGAATACCATAATGGCCCTGTCAAAAATCTTTTCCACTGAAGGCCTTCCCATCACCTTGGCATCAGACAATGGCCCGCAATTTCGCTGTCAAGAGTTCGCCAGATTCTGTCACGATAATGGTATCCACCACGTCTCTACCCCTCCTTTCCATCCCAAATCCAATGGAGAGGTGGAGCGCCTTGTTTGAACTTTTAAAACTCATATGAAGAAGTATATGGAAGACTGTTTGCCAGAAGAAGCTCTTACATTATTTCTTAGTACCTACAGGGCAATGCTGGTGTGTGACAAGAGTCATTCCAAACTGCTCCATGTTCGCCAGCCTCAGACCCTACTCCATCTCCTCCTGCTGCAGGTGGGACCTCGCACCATGCAAGGTGCTTCCTGATATTCATCCAGCTCCAAGGTGTGGGTTCGCAGTTTCGGGCCCCGGCCCAGCTGGCTTCTGGGGGTCATAATGCGGCCCCATGGTCGACCACTGTTTGACGTACTCCTGGATGACAGGGTGGTTTTGCGTCACTGCAACCAACTGCATCCTCATTTCCTCGAGCAGCTGCAGTCCCAAACGCTGGCTCCCCTCTCTCTCCCATAGCCGGTCCCTTCCCTGTGGCCTATGTTGATGCCCTCTCCTCAGTTGGTGGATGATCTTCCCGGAGATAGCCAGCAGATGACAGTTGCTAGCCCTGCACCGCCACATACTCCAGACCTGGAACCACTACGGGACCTTCCACTGAACCCACTTCCCAGCCCCTCTTCAGCGCCTCGTCAGTTGGACGATGCAGATGTCCCCATGCCACTTGCCCAGCCTGATGTCACCTCTCAACCACCACCACTACAGCGTTCCAGCTACCTCACATGGAAAGTGGCGCCCTCTCTCCCCCGTGGTCGCTCGTGCTGCACCAGCTTTTCCAAGGGGGGAGGGGTGTTATAACAGAGCCAAGTTAGCCCCTGAGGGCCAGCAACCCATATTACACCACAGATGAAGAGGTTTCCTATGCCCAAGGCGTAACTAAAGCGCCATGGTAAACACCGGTTATTTACATACAAGGTAACAGAAACAGACATTCCAAGCACTACTTCCTTCAGAGGGGAGCTCGAGCCACGGCCTGTAGGAAGTATCACTATGCCAAAAACTGATTGGCTGGAGACAGCTATTTAGGGGCTAGAACCAGCCCCGAAGTTCAGTTCATGCCGGATGCCGACCTCGTGTATTGCGACTGTTAAAGATTACGTCTTTGCCTCTGAATTGGACTGTTACTAGTGTGTGTGTGTGTGTGTGTGTGTGTGTGTGTGTGTGAGTGTGTGTTACCGTGAACCTTTGTGGAAAATTAGAAGTGAACTTTTGTTTGCCTCAATTATGAGACTTTTACTGGCATCGTTATTGTTACCTTTCGTTTGTTGTTCAGTCATCAACCTTGTGAACTTACATCAATAAAAGTTGTGTTTTTGAAAAATTGCCAATTGGCAGTCACAACATTTACCAAAAGCATCTAACAATTTTGAATGTATTCTGGTAAGGTGGATCTGTTTTCCAAGTTTATCAAATTGAACCCTTAGCAAAAAACAATAGCCAAAACAATTTGTAACAGAATAACTGAAGACAATTTCGTTAATGTGGGGAAACTTCAAGTGTATTATCTGATAGTGGATCCCAATTTTTTTCAGAATTCTGGAGGAGTAGTGGCTGAAAATCAAGTTCAAGTAGGCCATATATCAACAATACATCACCCACCGAGAAATCCTGTAGTGAGGTATATGCGTGAAACAGATACGTTATGTCAAAAATATTATTATGACAATCACTAATCGTGGGGTAAATATCTATTGGAATTGGTAAACATTATAAATGCTTTGAATATGAGACCGCATGATCCTCTCCTGAACTGATTTTGTGAGAAACAAAATAAAAATGTTTAATAGAGGTGTTAAGAAAGTTCCTTCCATATACAGAAAGTGCCATTGAAGCAAAGAAAGAGATACTTAGAAATAAGATGAGCAAGCAAGCAGAAGCCAAGATCTGTCACTTTGACGAAAGGCTAAAGAGTAAAATATTTAATGTTATTTAGTTTTCGTTGGATCCCATGAAAAATAAACTGAAATAAACCACAAGATAACTAAGTTTAAGTTCGTGGTTAATGGCCCTTTTGTAATTGTAAATGGTCGCAGTACCAATGCATATTACAATAAAAAACCGCTAATCCAGTACCTTCAGGACCTCGATGGTGCCTGACTATCGAAATTGTCAGGTCGCCTTGTGTTATCTAATTATAGCAGTGTATAGAGAGTGAGAGCAAGGTAAACAATAGGCGACTAGCGACTGGCCTGTTATCAGTTATTGTACGTTCACTTCTTCCACTATTGCAATAAGGAACTTATTACTCTATATAAAACAAGATTTTAGAGAACACATGAAGAAACTTTATTGCATATGTCCTGTAACGTAGTTTTAATATTGATGTTAGGTTAAGGATAGCACAGTATTATACTATGATGTAGTAACATGCATGTTTCACACTACAGTACATGCACTATTGCTATATTTTATTCACTTGAAATTGGACCTAATGTCCTTTCGTTTTTTGTGTCTGATATTTCTGCAAAAATTCGTTATGTGTAGTACACAAATTTACAATTCTGCAGCGCTTATGATTTGCTGTTTTAAGCAAATTTTATAAATGCATTAATAGCAGCAACTGCTTAATTTCAGGTAAGTGGAGGTGTAGAGCTTGTTGCATCAGCTACTATTTCGTCATCAGATTCGATATGTGGTGGTTGAAGTTCTTGTGGTTCTATCAAAACTACTATCAATATTTCTGATATTTCTTTGACTATGGGTTTCTTATTGAGAGTATCTTATCACATCAGAAACTTCATCTTGGAGTAAATTTCCTATTTCATTCTGAGCAACATCTAATTGGTTAACAATAATATCAATTTCAATAGGAGTAGTGCAGTTTATTTCTTCTTCTTAGGCTTTTGGTCGAAGTTTTCACCTGTGAAGAATAGTAGGCTCAACTTCATAGCACCCAAAGAAGTTACAAATATAGCATCTTTAAGGTTTATTTTTTATTTATACATACTTTTTGTGAAAAAATTCTCCACTGAACAGTTTGAACTGATAAGCTCCTGCAGAAAGAAGCTCTATAAAAACATTTGTAATTTTGAAATCGTCCCTGATCCATTAAGTAAATGAGGGACATAATATTTGCTGAAGATAAGTGGCGAATATATTCTCTTGGCTGAAATCGGACATTAGAGGGTGGCCATAACATCTATCTAGCAACAGTAGAATTTTGCCTTTTTCAGGCAAATAAAGTTTTCTTTTTTTTTTTAAATTGTCTTTCACAGGAGGTACGAAACCGTGGAAAACCCATCCTTAAACAATTATGAAGTCAACTATGCGTTGGAATGAGCTCCATAAATTACAGGAAAATTTAAAACGCCTTTAAAAGCTCTTGGCTTTTTATCTATGTCAATAACAAACGAATCAACATGGGGTCACTTGAAGCATTTGAACACAACAAAGCTGTCAACTGATACTCATTGCTTTTAATACCTTTGGCACGCTTCTCATCTTTGCTGCCAAAGTTGAACAAGGCAAACAAAGACAAAGTTGGAGCTGAAGATTGGACTAGCAATTGACTTATAACATTTAGCCAAATTGCAAAAATTCTTTGTATTCTTCAGCTGCATTTCGATCCGCTCAACAGCTACGTCAAGCTTCTGAATTCCATGACGAGTTTTGAATCAGTATAGCCGGCAGTAAAAAAATACACATTCACCTTCTGATAACCCCAGATCATCATGTAACTGTTTGCCTTTTTCTGTAATCAAAAGCCCATTTACAGGTTTTCTTCAGATCTTTTGGCATAGAACTAGTTTGGGCTGTTTCAAGGTTTTACACAATTCCATATCTCTTACTGTAACTGTCTGTGAGGAAAACTTTGGGAGCTGAATTTGTTTTTTTAATATGATAGGTTACTGAAGAAGCAACTTTATATCCATCCATAGTCTTTTTCCAATTCTCACTGCTGTCAGACTGATTAACGATGACAAACTTTTCTTGTATCAGAAGAGTGATATGTTTATGTTTCACTTCCACTTTGTTTTGAGATGTGTTTGGTTGCGAAAACATTCCCACAACAACACACAGCACTACTGAAATTGCGATAAAGAACAGCACTAACTGTAATTGCACTTCGAAATTCCACTTTTTTATCGCTGTAGAGAATTGGTGCATGGTAAAAGCTGTCACACAGCTGACTGTAACTACTGTCGCACTACATGACCTTTTTGACCAAATTCTGCAAAATTCGTCCAAAAGAATTCAGTAAGTATGAAGTGAACACGGATTATTGAATGTGCTGAACTGTCAGGTTTAACTACCTCTGAATTGTACATAGAGTTTCATATATGTTTCTTAAGCCATGGCTGCTGCTGGAACACTGGCTCTGGGAAGTGGTATGTTGCTTGTTGCGTATTAATTTATCAGAGATATCAATAAGCTATGTGAGATGGATATCTACCATCACTTCAACGAGACAAACACACTCATGCCTCCATCCACGCAAATCATGACAAAGGCAAGACATTCAGTTTTTTCAGTAAAGTAACTTTGTTAATGAATTATCAGTGACAATAGGCCAAGGGAAAGGAAGTTATAGTTTATAAGTAACAGTAATTATAATTTTATTTGGTTATTTCACCACTGTTCGAACCTCAGTGCTTTGTCACTTATTACAGACAGTAGCTTGTGTGAAAATTACCATGTTTAGAATTGTAATAATATTTTCAAAGACTGTTTTATTTCAAATAATGATATTCATTATGCAATTCACCTAAAGCGCAATTTTAAGTATATATGCATTGAGTGCCTTTGCTATTCCACTTGTTGACGTAAATTTTGCTAGTGGGAAGTTCAAAATCCAATCGGTAAATTTCAATAACTAGTTATTTAAAACAGTTTAAGGATGGCTGCCAGATCATGGCGCTAGGATCAGTTTGGATTGCTTCCATCTTAGAATTTTCATTAGTAAGCATAGTTAACAACTTTATTTTTAAATTCATAGTAAAGTTCAGAATTGATTAAAATGAAATTAGCTTCTTCGGAGCTTGGCCACTGTAAGAATCTAAACTAATATTCCTTTCAGGACGTTTAATAAGGTAAGACACGATCATCTCATTTACTGCAACTATAACTTAATCTCTTCAGTGGATGGATATATTCACAGTATCAAAACGATACTGAAGGCAGACAGTGCTACGATTAAGGCAGTGCTCTTGTAGCAGGGAGAGAGTTTTACCATCAAGCCTTTGCACCCATCAGTTATTCCAGAATCAGTAGTCAATCACCTTAATTACATCTTGGGTTGGCAGGTGTTCTGCCGGATATCAGCGTCGCACTTGCACGATATTTTGGTAATGTAGCTCGTAACCTTCATCAGGTGCGTCCTCAGACTGCTCCACGAGTGTCTTTCTTCACTTTTTACTTTTGCGTTTTTCATTCCCATGCTGTTTGAGGGCTTGCATTACCCTTTTCAGCCTTTTGTTGTACAGGTACATTTCATTTCTTTATTAGTTCAAATTTCTTGCAAAAGTCCAATTAATCATTTTTACAATACACAATTTTTAAGTCATATTGAAATACAGTATAGATGCTATAAAACATAAAATATAGTACATCGCAATAATTCCATATATCATACTGGGATACATGAAGGTACAATAAGGTAAATAGGAAATAACAGGATAAAATGTGATGTATTGAAATTTTTTTTACGCATATGTACTAGAATGGATTTTATAGGAGTAGCATTATTGATTACAGTTAGTGTGTTGCTAGAATGATACAGTCAAAAGTTGGTTGTTACACTTTTTTATTACAGTGACTTTACATAGTTAAGGTTATGTCTTACACTCTGAGACGACTGTTGCGTGTACTTTGGTTTGGTTTTTGTGGTGCTGCTTCATTTTGTGTGTGTGTGCGTGCTGGTGGTGTTATTTTATGCTACTTCTTATACTGTTGGTTTATTTATTATATACTCGTATATATTGATAGTGCTAGTCTTCTTTACAGTATCCGCTATTAGTGGCACCAGTATCTTAATTACCGCCGGCCGCAATGGCCGAGCGGTTCTACGCGCTTCAGTCTGGAACCGCGTGACCGCTACAGTCGCAGGTTCGAATCCTGCCTCGGGCATGGATGAGTGTGATGTCCTTAGGTTAGTTAGGTTTAAGTAGTTCTAAGTTCTAGTGGACTGATGATCCATAGTGCTCAGAGCCATTTGATCCATTTGTCTTAATTACCCCACTTTTCTGCAGTTATAAATCAGTGTGTGTGGGTTTTCGGTACACACTGTGGCCAATTGATCCATCTGCTTTCCTTTTGACTAGTACATCCAGAAATGGCAGCTGGCCATTCTTTTCCAGTTGTGTGGTGAACTTGATATTTGGATGGCACGAATTAAGATGTTCAAGTAACTCATTGAGCCTTTCCTTCCCATGGGTCCAGATTACGAAGGTGTCATCCACATACCCGAAGTAGCATGTTGGTTTATGTTTGGCTGTCTCTAATGCCCTCTTCTCATATCGCTCCATAGGAGACCGTGAGCTGCCCATAGCTACACCTTCAGTTTGCTCGTAATATTGGTTCCCATGCCGGAAATACGTGGATGTCAGTGTTATGTCACAAAAGGTCCAACAGAGCACCATCAAATTTCCCTGCAATCAGTTCTAATAAGTCTTTCAGTGGTACCCTAGTGAACAGAGATACCACATCAAAAGTAACCTTGATGTGATGAGTAGTTGCTTGAGGCGTTGCAGGAAGTCTTCTGAGTTTCAGATGTTGTGAACACATTTCCCCATGTACAGAGACAGCAGATTTTTCTAATACTTGGCTGTTGGGTACGTAGGCGTCCCAATATTACTGACAATTGAACGGAGGGGCACGCACTCCTTGTGTATTTTAGGCAGACCATACAGTCTAGGTGGCACTGGCACATCTGCCCATAGTTGTCTGATGATCTTATCAGGCATCCCTGTTTTCTTCAGGAGAGCCTTAGTCTTCTTAGCCACCTTGTCAGTGGGGTCACACTCCAAAGTTCTGTATGCAAGGTCCTTCAGAAGTTCTCGTAGTTTCTCATCATAATCAACCCGTTGTAAAATGACTGTAGAGGTTCCTTTGTCTGCTAGCAGTACTGCAATACTGTTGGGTTCCCGGAGCTTCTTGAGTGCAAGCCTCTCATCACTTGTGATGTTCGATTTTGGAGGCCTGGCGTTGGCGACAGCACCGCAAGTCTCTCGGCGGATTTTCTCTGCCACATTAGGCCTGATGAAGGTTACGAGCTTCGTTACAGAAATATCGCGCAAGTACGACGCTGATATCTTGCAGAACAACCGACAATCCAAGATGTCATTACTCGTCGGGAATGTCTGAAGAGTTAAATCGTCTTAATTATGTAGCTACAATCTATGTGGCATGCACATAGTCCGGATCATAAAGAAAGGTGGTAATAATATCGTTATTTGCCCAAATAAATACAATGAAAATAGTCCAGTGAGTAGTAGGGTGAATCTTTTGAGTACAATGGTAACTTTTGAGAAGGCTAAAATTACGATCTCTGGTACATCCACGGTCTTGTGCCACGGTTATGCAGACGATGGTTAAGTGTCCTATTTCGTATGCAACAGCCAGTGACGTAGAAATATACCTTTTATAAAACAGTACAAGAATTTTGTCCATACTTCTTGCACATAAACGATAAGAACATGTGCCACAACGAGTTGCAAAATACCAGTTTTATAATAGCTGTTAAATAAGAAACTCAAAGTGACTGTATGCAGTTTGTGGTCATTAAAAAAAAATTGGATTCACGAAAATTTGCGTGGGTTCGGTCACATGTGGAAAGATGTGTTTGCTGTAGCATGTCCCCTGAAGGCAGTGTTTTTTTCCAAAAGGAGTGATTCAGTAGATGAGTTTATTTCACGTTTAATCTGAATTATGGAGTGTGAATATCTAATGTCTTCAAGTTCCTTCTTTGAAGGTTTATTAGTAAACAACGCCTCCAAAATTTGTTTGCAGGGTGGCACTCAAAGCATTCGTCACACCACAGTTCATCAAGAACAACTGAAATCGTTATCTCTATAAATCAAAACCACTGAATATTCAGAGTTACTAAATGAATGTCTTACAGGAACTGTACATCTATTGAGAATCAAGTGACTTAAAAAAAGTCAAAATATTGGTCTTGCACATAATGCTAAATTACTTACAGGTCGGTGGTCATCCAGATTCTTAACTGGATTTGTCCGGACATTACGTAACATATCTGGGTGGGACTCTGAGAGTTTCGTGGCATGTAGTTCCTATAACAATGCATCAGAGTGTCAATAACATCTTACTGAAATCTAATAAGTTGTACTAAACTTGTTGAATATTACTGGAACACATGTCTATGTCGTTTCTGATGTATTACATTCAATTTTGAGAAAGATAATTTTTTGTGTCTTTGCTTAAATTCCGTGTTGTTAATAAAAATTAACAACAATTAAGGAAATTTGTTTTCCGTTTGCTTTTTATGGTGAGAATAAATACATTCTTCCCCACCCCGCATGTTAGTCCACACTGTGAAAAATGCATTGGTATTGCTAAGGTTAATACTATATGGTAAGAGCACAAGACTGATAAGTAATACTCTAGAATAAATTGAATGAGTGTTTTGTGAGCAACTTATTTGGTGGACAAAATAGTTAGAATTCTTTCACTGAATCTGTGACACATATGCTTTTCCAATAATTGGTTTGATGTAGCCGTTCCACTTTAAGATGTGCCACACAGATGGTCATTGATATTTAAGGTTTGTTGTTGTAGCAAATATTTACTAACAAAATTTAACCAAACGAAAATGTATCTGCCCACGTAGGTAAGCAAAAACACTATTTTTATTTTTATGGACGGCTATCTGCCAATCCCTGCACCATGCGTCGATTCGATGTACAGTTTCCATGAGTGTATTCGTGGAACTTTATACGTTAGCCAATACTACTGGTCTTTCCAATGCAATGCAGCTTAGTTCGACACATACATGTCTAGAGCATACTGTACAATATTTGTAAATAGAATCTGTCGATATTACCCTTTCCATCCTCAGACGTGACTATTTGATGTAAGGTACCCAGCAGATAACCTACACTAATCTTGTTTCACACTTCCTAATACAGGGTGCTTTAGCTCAAAGACTTTAAAAATGCTTTATACATTAGCGTACCCTGTGCGAATATCTTCATCGCTGCAAAACTACGGCAACCTACATTCATTTGCACCTGCTTACTATATTCATCCACTGGTCTACCTTGATTATTTTTAGTCCCACGCGTCTCCAAATTACAAAATCGGCGGGAAGAGACTGAAGACTCCATATTATAGGTTGCGTGGGGTGCAGAACAATGACAGGGTATCATTAGGGACAGCACTGCTCTATTGAAGCATTGGAACACGAAGGTTTCAGCGCAAGTTTTGCCACATGTCGGTGTGCGGCGCTGTGCAATCTTAGGACTGAACTTCCTAGATAAGCATCAGGTAAACGTTGACCTTTCGCGTCATACAATCTAGCCCAGAGGGACATCGTTTCCACTCAGCATGATTACTGTAAGAACTAAATCGCCGCAAGGTTCGCCAGTAATGATGGTGGTGCCAAATATACAACTGATATGTGCACTAAGATCAATTTACATGAAGTACCGAGAGGTACATGGTACATCGTCGTGTGGGAACTGATTTGCCAAGCGGAATATTATGTGTTCTAGAGCCATTGGAATGGAATGACAAGCTAGATAAGTCTCATTGTTTTGTATTTTGAAGTATTGTATGCATACAGGGAATAGACCGTGAGTTTATGGTTATAGAGAGGAGAAATAATTTTGACAAGGAATGAGGTATGTCTACCAAAGGGTTTACTGGTTGCTACCTTGTATATCCTAGAAGAGGACGATCAGGATAGGTCAGGTTCACAGTAGTATACGATAGGAAGGTGCTGGCACCATTTGACTTAGCAAAGGCTAAATTGTGAAAAATTGGATTCGGTTAAGCCATTGTGAAGATGCTACATAATGTCTGGCAGAAACTGCCAAAAGTAAATATGAAAATACTCGAGTGACAAGAACAGATGAAACGACATGTCAATAAATTACACTAATGTGGTGTTTTACTGGTAAATCCATACATACCTAAGGACAAGGCAAAGAAATTCCTGAACTGGCATCAAGGACCATAACAGTTCATAGGGATGACATCTGCCAATTTAAAGCTACAAGTGCCAACGAAAACCTTTATTGTGCATGTCGGCATACCAAGACATTTAAAAGAGCTTAAATGTTCTACCACAATTACCAGTGCTATCATCAGTGCAGGATGTTAAGTTCTAGAAGAAATGAAAGAGATTGAAAGTCATTGACCACGGAACGCAAAACATGCTGTATGCGCTTAGATCACATCAAGAACAGCTGAATGACATGGGTCTGCGAAATGTTTTGTTGATAGTATGGGAAGTAATTTATTTTGCGTGACACTGTTCTGATATATTCAGGCTACTCCATGTTTTTTTTATTATTATGAAATATTATGGGTTGGGAACGTTTTCTTTTATTTTTCTTTCTTAATTGTGTTATAAGCTATAACGATAAAATGTAGGATTTTGTCAAGGTGTATGACTGTAATATTACTGGAATGGGCACACTTGCAAATACCTGCCGCTCTGGTGGCTCGTTTGGATTACACTATCAATGCTTTACGGTATATTCTCATACAGCGAAGTGGAAAACTATGGGAAAATGGCCGCAGGTAAAGACACTAGAAATACTGTTGGTATCAGAACAAAAATAAACTTATATGATAAACTCAGTGGAGAAATTACACGGTTGCTAAAGAGAGAGTCTTATGGTCTACCTGATTGGAATGTTTCAGACTAAAGTGCAGACGTTGGAAGGAAAACTGTTTCAAAGTAAGGCAGAAGCAGCCAAGTTTCAGCGGTAAGTGTCGTCACCATGCTCGACTTCACAGTGTAACCATGCATTTGGTTTGTTTGGTATTTATTCCAGAATTGGTGACCATGAACTGTTATGAACAAGGGAAGCCATAGGTATGACAACGATGAAATTACAAGTTAACAGACTGCTAATCAATGGCCTGATATATGACACAGCGAGTACAACAATCCGTCTTCCTACTATTGTCAATGGAACAACTTTCTGCAAATCCGACAAAACTCATGTTGCATTGGCTGAAGCAGCTGCTAAATGTGTTGTCAGCCCAGAACCTGATCTTTCTACACGAGTTTTTAAAACTAGACCGTCTACATTGCATAGACGGCTCCATATCACCGTGTAATGGACGAATCACTTCATAGCAGATGATTCTACAATAAAACAGTATCGTGAGAAGCACGGCTTCTAGCGCTGCGCTGGTTCTGCTGATGCTTTGTGTTGCCTATATAAGTCACAAGCGAAAAACTTTATCCCCCTCTTGAACCACCTTTGCGTCAAATGTCAGTACAATGATTCATTAATAGAAGTAACGATGGTTGAGACGCAACTGGACTGATGAATTAACAGTTAAAAAAGGAAGAGCATATGAGATTGCGAATTATATTGCGGTTACAGGTGAAAAATGATTATATTAATGTATAGATAGTAATTTGGCAGAGTTGTGTCCTTGTAATGATGCGTGTTTCCAGCACTGAGTTTAAGAAAATAACATTTTAGAACTAAAAGCTAAATTGATGAACCATGTACTTCGAACTAGACGCAATTAATGAAGAACCAGGAACATTGTGTAAACTAAACTCTGCGCTTGTATGCCAAGACTAATACTTTTATCCATTACGGATGAGGAACACTGCGATTATGATGAATGAAGGTTTCTTGAAGTAACTGCAACCAGTAGCCTTTTGTTTTGCTTTTCAATTTTCATTATCCCTTTACCGGTTTCGAACCAGTTTCGAACCATATAGCGATTCGTCCTGAAAGGATACGTATTTGTTGGTTCTTTGCCGCAGTGTGGCAAAATGTGCAAACGAAACATGCAAACATTGAGTGTGGTGGAAATTATTCACATTATGAGATCGATTTTGTTCCATTTAAAATCGATATCATAATGTGAATAATTTTCGCCGCACTCAATGCTTAGATGCTTCGTTTATACATCAGAACACAGTTACAAGACTTCCACACTGCTGCAAACAATCAATAAATATGTCCCACCTGATCATGAAAAGCTAGGTCGATCGAGAGCGGTAATGGGATAATATAATTCACAGTCTCATATCTCTTCCTTTTTTAACAGTTAATTCATTACTCCAGTTGTGTCTGAACCATCGTTACTTTAATTAATAAACCATTGTAATTGGAAATTTCTCTGGTATTCAGCCAGGTAGCGTCGTCCAAAAGGCGTGATATTTCGGCAAGCCGACTTCTTGCCATCTTCAGGTGTTTTGTTGTCTGATTGATCTGTGATGGATGCCGACTTTATACAATCTCCACCCCTCTCCTGCAGCCTCCCTCTGGGCGCTTCCGAGCGGGCCGCGTCCGGTGGTGGGGGAAGGGCGGCGCCCTGCGACAGATCATTGGCCGCAGTCCTTCAGCGGCTGCGGCCGCTTGCGGAACTCTGCCGTCGTGGTGACAATGCTTCTTCTTCTTCAGATGTCCTGGCAGGAGCGGATTTCCATGTAGACTGTCGTTGTGTTTTAATCATGGTTATAGCTGGATCCCAGGCTTTGCTTAACTGGAAACCGCTGTCTTTATTTGTTAGTTCGTCAAGCAGCCGGATCTCCACTACCTCTTTGAGGAGACAATCCCAGAAGGTGTTCGATTGCTGTAACACCTTTGTGCCATCGTAGCTCATGTCATGTCCATATGAGATGCAGTGCTCTGCCACGGCGGACTTGGTCGGCAGTGCGTTGTCTGTGTGGCGTTTATGTTCACTACATTTCTCTTGTACCGTCCGGATGATCTGGCCTATATACATTTTTCCGCACTGGCAAGGGATGCTGTAAACCCCCGGTTTCCGGAGTCCTAAGTCGTCCTTGATTGATCCTAATAATGTTTTCGTTTTGGATGGAGGGCGAAACACGCACTTGACATTAAGTTTTCTGAGTATGTCAAGTGCCCTCTTCCAACACAATAGCTGCAAACAGTCTTTGGCGCCCATCCCTTGTCCTGGTATCCAAGTTTCATTTTAAAACAAGCATAGTAAACTTTTTTTAAAAGTCTGCTATTTTTGCTTAAGCATTGAATAATGTCTACAAATATAACAGAAAACATTTGAGCTGTTCACACCCTTGCGTGAAGACATTGTAGTAACTACAAAAAGTAGGTGAACTGTTTCATTAACTTTGTCTTAAATATATAGTATTATAACAGTATAGCACTGGTAATGCAAGCCTGTGTGATAAACAACACTTCCAGGTCACACAATAACAACTAGCATCAACAAGTGTAACAGCCTAAAGGTATATATATCCGTTTCGAGACATTTCCCTCCAACAATACGCATAACCTACAAGCACTGCGACATATAATAGAAGTGAAACTGTTGCAAAGGTGTATGTGACAGGAAAAACTAAAAACAGATTTGTAATCAGCATAAAAATTTGAGGTAGTATCGCATATTAATTTCCAGTTATCTAATACCATGCAGACTAGTGTTATCAGCATCGGGTTCCCCTCTTCGGGAAGGATTTTGTCGACAGTTTTTGCGCTGGACCATCACAATTAAGGGATTTCTGTCATCAGTCCTCTTTACCAGAGCTGGCATCATCAGTCTGCATATTCGGCATCCGTGGGCTACAGACAAGGCACATGCTCAGAGGAACCTGCATTCGTCAGGGCCGTCTAATGTGGCAACTAAGCATTTCCGGACGCACGTTCATAGTACCTTTCTTTCCTCCACTTCCAATCAGGAGTTCGCCCCTGTAGTTTGTCGGTTTCATTAATGTTCACCCTATAACTGTAATTAAGTTTATATTATCAATAATACATCTGTCGGCATGTTTTATTTAAATCATAATCGATGGGCTACTTGGCAGTTACGTTGATTTAGTTTGTAGCTATGATCTGAGGAAGTCACAGCTTTGTCATAACCAAACCTATGCTTTCATTCTCTCACACCATTCACCCTCTGTATTTCAATCCCTTCCATACAAACACACACACACACACACACACACACACACACACACACACACAGATGCTAAAAATTTAAAGTAGTTTATTAACAGAAAACAAAACGTTGTTTATTTATGAATGTTGCCTTTGTGGACAAAGTAATTATTACACTTAATGTTTCTCACGCTTCTTACTGTTTGCTTAAATGTGCATGAAGCGTTGAGTTATGTATGCTTGACAGAAATGAGTCTGTAACTGTTGGAGATATTTCATCTATACAGCCAAAAACTTCTACATGGCTTTGAGGATTGTTCCAAAGCAGGCCTTTGTTTTGCTGCACGTTCTTTCTACTTTCTGGACTATAGTCGCCATCTTTGCTTCGTTAGCATTCAGAAAGTGTGATGGTGAATGTGTTGCATACTCGGTTCCCTAGACAAACAATCAAACAACTTGTATTAATAAGTTTTATTACAACAAGGCAAATACAAATGCTTATGTTTGAACTGAGAATGCTTGTAGTACTTAATACATGTTCATCTACAAGTGCAATGACACAGATGTGTCGCAAGCAAAGGGCAACGTACAATACAATCAACCTTCTTCAGAATATGCAAACACAAGTAACACTTCTGGTCCTAACAACTGCGACTAATAAAAGTCTGTCAACTGAACTGCAGTGACTGCTGATATCTAACTGTGCTACGTGGAGATTGCTAATGACAAGGCTACGATGTGTTAGCTAATGAAGTAGGTGACGTTGAAGCTGCTATCGAAGTGCTCCCACCAGTAGGGCGCGTCGCTTATGACGTCTTCACCTAGGGGCCAATGCTGTCGTGTTGTCGTCCTGGAGGGAGGTCGGTCATCGTGCGATAGGCTGACCTCTTCTCACAGCCATCTCTTCTCTGTAGTTCCCGACTGGCATGCCGGACCTGATTTTATGCCGTAACCGAATGCGACGTTACACGACAAGATTAGTAGCTTTTATTTATATCTTTCTTTTTACTTTCTTATTATATTTTCGCTCATCCTCCAAGTCAAAGACCTACAAAACTGTGTTCCATATTGTGGTATTGTCCAAGGAGTAAGGTGCCATTCTTAACTTAGTACCTCAGAACAGAACCACAAGCTAAAGACAGCCATAACCAGACACAACCACGAATGAGAGGCGTTGACCAAGACACGCCCTCAACAAGTTCTTCCACTTTGAAGCCAACTCTGATAAGCGACACTGTTATGAGCATCGTTATATTTCACATCCAGTGTCGTTCGTTGCAACAGTATACCAAAGTTCATATTTAAATGTAAACTGATATTTGACTGTTATTCAGTACAAGGACTAAAAACAGTTGCGAAATTACAGTATTAAGTTTCAGAATAATAAACCGTTAATGCCGGGGTCTGCAACCGATCAAATGTGTATTATCCCTCATAGGGACATGGCCGTCATCCAAATTTAAATATTCTGTATTAAAGTGTTTCACTGAAACTGAACTAATTGTTAATTATATGTTGTAGCATCTATTCCACTGCCTCCAGAAGTTAAACCCTCTGACCTGTTGTATAGGCCTGCTACAACATATAAAATGGCTAGGAGTACGGTTCTCACGTGTGTTCAAGTGCGTTTTTTCGTCTGCCGTACATAAATATGGCGACAAGTAAATTTTGACTTGACTTCCACCATTTCCTGTCTGTTTAATCCTGCTTGGTGCAACGCTAGTCACGTGGCCATAATTTTTCTGTCTTACGTATCTAGGTTAAAGCCTTTAATCATGTCGGAGCCCCCATGTGACCTGTCATTGAAGAGAATTGTTCAGTGTCCGTCGCGGCAGACTAGATGACTGCTGCTCAGCGTTCAACAGATGAAAAACTTACTATTACAACAAGCAATACCACAGCCGGTTGCTGCACCCAGATTTGGCCAATTTAATTACAAACGAAAGAACTGTTTGGAAAATGACAATCAAGTGGAAGTAGGGGTGATCGGGGCACGTTGACCATGGTTCAGTCGAGTTAATTCATATAATAGATGCTAGATCGTGCTAGCAATCAATCAGCAGGTTGGTAGCACTGTCGCCCTCCCTCTACACGTCCAATATGGCCGGCGGAGCAGTTTCGGACAAGTTATATTGATTAATTGCTTTTGTGCGTGTTTCAGTAAAATTCGTCGGTTAAATGTGTACTACTTAACTTTTGCTTACTTTAACCGCAACAGGTGAGTAGTATAATCAAAGTTCGTAGTTTAAGTATTATTTCTATACGGCGTACAATCTAAATTGCTCCAGTGGATTTTGTAACGAACAGAGAGCAGGCTGACCCAGAGACGACGGGGCAAGACAGCCATCCAGGCCAACCTGCCTCGTCCTACATATATTTGTTAAACTCGATGAAATGTTTGTTATTTTCAATGATAGTAATATATATAATTCGTCAAATTTATTAAATTATTAACGTAATTTTCGAAGTTAAACATATTTCGATACGTTTCAGAGGTGAAAAGATCGTCATACTTACGAGGTGAAAAGCGTTTTGAAAGAAAACACCAGCCTGTAAATTTTGTTATAATCTTAAAAAGCTATGTGTGTTGTCGGAATCTGGTTCATTTCCTTGTTTTTAGATCATATGAGTCACGGCCTTTGATTAAGCCTTCCTTTTATTTGTAGGAACGTAAAAATGGTCCGAAATTATAAAACAAAAAGGGAACGAGGAATGATTTCTGAAGATACGACGCTAAAAGTAGTTTTAGAAGTAAAAGAAAAGGATATATTGGTGAGGGTTTAATGCCGAAAAGAGGCCTTGGGATAAATTTGGCTACGATAAAAAATTTCAGGTACGAAATATTGTTAACTTAAATTATTTTTATTTGCAAACCTATTTTTCAATTTCTAATGTTGGATCTCTTTCCCTGCTATTGTCATTGTGTCTATCTCTATGTCGTATTGTGGACTGTACTGATTAGTATCTTTCTCTTCCTCTATCTTGATCTTTCTCTCTCTCTCTCTCTCTCTGTCTCTCTCCCTCTCTCTAAGATGGAAATGTCGGGAAGCGATTACTAGTTTGGCACAATGCACCAGCTTCAACAATCATAATGTAAAACTGTTTTTAATAATTTCGACATCGTTTTAAAAAGATTAAAAGTGAAGCCTGCGGATATCCGTAGCGTTGAATAAAAGGGAATAACTACCGTCCAGCATCCTGATCGTGTAATCGCTCGTAGAGGTTTTCGCCAAATAGGGTGAGTGACATCGGCTGAGAGAGGGTCGCCTGTTACGATCGCTTTTGTAGTTAGTGCGTTGGGTAATAGCGTGCCTCCATTCTTCATCTACCCGAGGATCAACTTCAAGCCTCAATTTATCCGTGACGGCCCGGTTGGGCTTGTGGAGCAGCTTATCTTTCGTAATGGATGACGGAGACAAACATTGCAAAATATATGAAACATTTTGTCCTGCACGATTGCTGCTCAAAAGAATGCCTTTGCTTGGTTTTGATTGATAACCATAATTCTCCTCTGGACTCGGAAGTTCTTGATTATTATAAAGACAATGGGATCACATGTAAACCTTTTCCGGCGCACTGTAGCTATAAGCTACAGCCTTTAGACGTAGGTGTTTATGGAACTTTTAAAAAGTTCGTGAACTCAGCATGTGACGCATGGGATACCAATATAAATGGCCTGTGACAATTTACGACGTCCCGTCTATAGTGCGAGTATCATTTCCAAATTGCTGCAACTCCCGATAACATAACCAATGGATTGAAGTTCACTGGGATCAACCACATTAACAAAAATATTTTGACTGACAGTTATTTTATGCCTTCTAACACTTCGGACAGGCCAACTAAACACTGAAAGCAGTCCATCAACTCGAGTTTAAATAAACGCTATGCCCACCACCTCACAGCATATTCTGGCGTTTCCTTCAACGACCAAAGAAGGGGTACCATCAGAGGAAATTTCACAGTCACCGGAACAGTAAGATCATTTCCAGCTCCAGAAGAGCTGAGATCTTTTGAGGAAACAGACCCCAGAAAAGGTATTGCAGCAGCGAAAAGAAGAAGAGTTTCTGCCGGAGTGACAGACACTGCAGTAAAAAAGCCTTCAAGGAAGGAAAAAAAGGTGCAAAAGAAAAGAAGGCGGAAGCAGTGGAAGGAAAAATTAAATCACAGGCTAAAAAACACTTTTTCAAAAAGAAAGTACGAGCAATGGTAGAATGAAATTAACTAAATCAATTGCAGTAGGCCTACAACACCAGAGGAAACCAAGGCAAGATAACGATGATGACGACGAAGATGATGAGGAAGATGAAGATTCACTGTGTCTAAGGTGGCTCTAACCTTTTCCTAACAGACAACCTGGAGCACAATGGGTTCAGGGCACAAACTGCCAGCGTTCTGCTCATCAAACATGCGTGAAAAATGAAATCCGTGGACTATTTTATGAATGTTATAACTGTGCTGACCCTTTGGATCTGCACAGTGATTAAAGTTAGCTGGTTTGTATTAAGAAACTATAAATCCTAGTTTAAGCTTTCCGGTTGTCATAATAAAATGTTAAGCATTTAACTCAATATTCAACTTTATTTTATGTACTTTAAAGTATGTTTCTTGATAACTATCAGCTTTATATACTAGTTTACCTTATTAAAAGATCGCATGAGTCAACGTGACCCAGCCTCTAGGTCAACTTATCCCGAGGTAAGGGCAGATTGAACCACTTAATATATGTCCAGTAATTAATTTTGTTTTTAATTTTTTAACTCATATTTTTAAGTTTAATAATTGCCGTCCAGATTCAGTAAGACTGCTCTAAAATTTAACAATAGTTTCATCAATTTAAATATGTAAAAAATTAATATAAAAAATAAAAAAATGTGGCCAACGCGCTCCGTTCTACCTACATTTCCCAGTCTACAGCATTAAAGGCATAACCCACGTTGCGTTCTTTGTGTCCGCTTGAGGCATAGCGTCTTGTCTCGCGGCTGTGTATATTGGACAGTAGCAATCTGATAGATACAATAATGATTCATGGTTCCAGCAAGACAGATGAGAGATCTGGTCCAGCAGTAGTTTCAAGTAGTTACGGCTGTGGCCGAAAGGTGTCAGCATCTTACGGAGTATGAAATCCAATTGACAGCACAATGTATATTGGAAATAATACATTATCTTTTATTAATTTTATGTCTTCTATTAATCACTGATGATTTAACATGTTTAGTTATTAGTGTGAATGAATATATGAATGCGAAGTATAGAATAAGTGAATATTACCATGTCTATTAACTGTGTCCTTCAGGGGAAATTTGTAAAGTGCAGCTAGCAATTTTACGGTCCTGGTAACACAAGAAACATTTTATGATAATTAAGTTACTTACAGCGGAAGTTATTTTGATATTTGTGGATTACCTAAACTTGTTAATTTAATAAGTCGCTTATAAAGGCTGCTAGGTTGTCATGGGTGAAATCTAAAAGACTTAGAATCGTGCAGTTCAGTACTAACATCGAACTGGCTATGGTGTGAATCAACCAGTCAGAGGACAGTATGTCTACGCTTATGCTCTGGACTAAAAGAATTGCTTTCTAATGTCTAGATAAATTTCGGATCTCAGCCTTGATCATGTTCGGAGGTGGTTATAAAGAGTTCTGAAGATGTGATGATTTTGTGGAATAATGAGTTAAAACTGACTATGGAGTGCCACCAAATGAATTCAAATGAATTTGAAACATGAAAAACCGAAATTGCGTTTTTTATAAGTAAACTGTGGCTTTTCAATCAACCAAAATTCGCCTAGTGTAGCGCGCAAGCCGGAAACGAGAACTGAATGTTCGAAGGGAGCGAGTTGTGGAGTATTTACTCAAGCATTCTGTCATAGACAATACGTTTTATAATCGGTCTGGTTACAGTTTCGGTTATTTACTTAAGCTTGCTATTAGCAATGACTGTGATTGCGTGTGAGTGTCGACACTATAACTAAAGGTTAGCACCGGCTTGGCAGTGTTTGCATCAAACGAATGAGAATATTTTGAAGTTTTCACTCACAAACTACCTTACAACTAATCAGTCAGTTAACCTGACACCAATAAAACATTTGATACAACTTATAGAGATGTGTAGTGCGGCAAGTTTTCGCAACAGCTTTTTCTAGCCAACGAGCACTACTCGTTTTCTAACAGGTTTTCTAACTGTCAGTGTGTCAGTCCTACTTGAAAGTACACTGTGTTTTGAGATTCTTTTATCGGAACACAGCAAAATTATGTGCTGCATTCCATATGGAAACTTACTGTGCTTGATATACTTACGAATTGTGGATTTATATCAGCCATACCATCGTTGTGCCACAGCAGGATATATTGCACGAATTCTTACCAAATTTCACCATGGTGTAGTTTTTATCTGTTCTACATTAGGACATGGAAATAACGTTTGGGCAAACATAGGCACAACTTGTAGCGACTTGGTTGTGTAACCATTGCCTCAGTTGCCTGGTCTAATTACTTCTTGTAATTTTTGTCAGATGTGTGATCGTAAGACCCCTTCTATTCTCCAACTGGTGTTTTTACATTTGAAAATGACGACGTAGTTCGTTGAAATCGATAATGTAACCCTTTCTTTCTAAAGGAAATATATATATATATATATATATATATATATATATATATATATATATATATACACTCCTGGAAATTGAAATAAGAACACCGTGAATTCATTGTCCCAGGAAGGGGAAACTTTATTGACACATTCCTGGGGTCAGATACATCACATGATCACACTGACAGAACCACAGGCACATAGACACAGGCAACAGAGTATGCACAATGTCGGCACTAGTACAGTGTATATTCACCTTTCGCAGCAATGCAGGCTGCTATTCTCCCATGGAGACGATCGTAGAGATGCTGGATGTAGTCCTGTGGAACGGCTTGCCATGCCATTTCCACCTGGCGCCTCAGTTGGACCAGCGTTCGTGCTGGACGTGCAGACCGCGTGAGACGACGCTTCATCCAGTCCAAAACATGCTCAATGGGGGACAGATCCGGAGATCTTGCTGGCCAGGGTAGTTGACTTACACCTTCTAGAGCACGTTGGGTGGCACGGGATACATGCGGACGTGCATTGTCCTGTTGGAACAGCAAGTTCCCTTGCCGGTCTAGGAATGGTAGAACGATGGGTTCGATGATGGTTTGGATATACCGTGCACTATTCAGTGTTCCCTCGACGATCACCAGTGGTGTACGGCCAGTGTAGGAGATCGCTCCCCACACCATGATGCCGGGTGTTGGCCCTGTGTGCCTCGGTCGTATGCAGTCCTGATTGTGGCGCTCACCTGCACGGCGCCAAACACGCATACGACCATCATTGGCACCAAGGCAGAAGCGACTCTCATCGCTGAAGACGACAGGTCTCCATTCGTCCCTCCATTCACGCCTGTCGCGACACCACTGGAGGCGGGCTGCACGATGTTGGGGCGTGAGCGGAAGACGGCCTAACGGTGTGCAGGACCGTAGCCCAGCTCCATGGAGACGGTTGCGAATGGTCCTCGCCGATACCCCAGGAGCAACAGTGTCCCTAATTTGCTGGGAAGTGGCGGTGCGGTCCCCTACGGCACTGCGTAGGATCCTACGGTCTTGGCGTGCATCCGTGCGTCGCTGCGGTCCGGTCCCAGGTCGACGGGCACGTGCACCTTCCGCCGACCACTGGCGACAACATCGATGTACTGTGGAGACCTCACGCCCCACATGTTGAGCAATTCGGCGGTACGTCCACCCGGCCTCCCGCATGCCCACTATACGCCCTTGCTCAAAGTCCGTCAACTGCACATACGGCTCACGTCCACGCTGTCGCGGCATGCTACCAGTGTTAAAGACTGCGATGGAGCTCCGTATGCCACGGCAAACTGGCTGACACTGACGGCGGCGGTGCACAAATGCTGCGCAGCTAGCGCCATTCGACGGCCAACACCGCGGTTCCTGGTGTGTCTGCTGTGCCGTGCGTGTGATCATTGCTTGTACAGCCCTCTCGCAGTGTCCGGAGCAAGTATGGTGGGTCTGACACACCGGTGTCAATGTGTTCTTTTTTCCATTTCCAGGAGTATATATATATATATATATATATATATATATATATATATATATATATATATATATATACTGCGACTATAGCTTCGCTATTATCGTGTCAAATAAACTTTCGAATTTAAACCTTCGTATCTCGATAACGGATAAACATTATTGGATAAAAAAGTTTCGTTTTGACTTTGTGCATTTATGTACTTTAGTTCAAAATTTGAACCGATTCGTACACTTTTGCAGTATAGAGGTGACGAGCTTCGAAAACTTCCCAGAAAAATGTATTTTTTGTACGTAACTGCGCTTAAAATTCGAACATGCACATACAAAAGGCGCCATTAAACTAAACTAACCTCCTCCCGAACAGACCATGAAGGCCCAACGATACCGACCGGCCGCCATCTCGTCCTCAGACCATAGGCGTCACTGGATGCGGATATAGAGGGGCATGTAATCAGCACACCGCTCTCCCAGTCTCCCAGCCGTATGTTGGTATCCGAGACCGGAGCCTCTACGTCTCAATCAAGTAGCTCCTCAGTTTGCCTCACAAGGGCTGAGTACACCCCGCTTGCCAACAGCGCTCGGCAGACCGGATGGTCTCCCATCCACGTGCTAGCCCCGCCCGACGTCGCTTAGCTTTGGTGATCTGACGGAAACCGGTGTTAACATTGCGGCAAAGCCGTTGGCAAAGGCGCCATTAGCTGAGCATTAATTTTAGACTAATTAACATTTTTTTCAAAATGAATTAATCGGTTTGCACAACTTGCCTCGGCTCCGTTTCGTCGTTCAATTCTTGCTCAGTATACTCTAACACACCTACAAGAAGTCAGGATTTCTTAAATGGCCGACAGTCCAGGCCAAACTAAAAACTTTTTGCTCAATGTTCCTAGCTCAAATAGGAATCAAGCACCAGTAAGACCCCCTCTCTCCCCCCCCTAACTTCCCCCCTCCCAAAAACCACGATTCTGCACGGGGCCTTCTCAGACATAAACTGACGGAAAAGTAGTCGCAACACCAAAAAATTACTAATGTAGAGTAATGAAATTTCTGGAATATATTTGCCTGGGGAATATATTTAAGCGATCAACACTGCAAGATCATACGTTAATGTAACCGCGAGACAAGCCGTTGGAAACGTGAAAAACTGTTACCTTAATAACTTGTGCGACCGCCAGAATGCTGAATGCAAGCGTGCAAAGTGCATGCATTGTGTTGTATAAGGGCCGGATATCAGTTCGTGGGAGAAGGTCCTTGTCTGTTGCACTTGGTCAGTCAATACAGGGACAGTTAATGATGTACGTGGATAACTCTGGAGTTGCCATACGATGGTGTCCCATATGTTCTCGATAGGAGACAGATCTGGTGATTGAACAGGCCAAGGCAACATGTTGCCACTGTAAAACCCGTTGACTTACAAAAGCGGTATGTGGGCGAGCGTTATCCTGTTGAAAAACACACCATGGAATGAAGTTCATGAATCGCAGCACAACACATCGAGTCACCAGATTGACGTACAGATTTGCAGTCTGGGTGCGTGAGATAATGATGAGAGTTCTCCTGCTGTCATACGAGACTCATACTAGACCATAGCTCCAGGTTTAGGTCCAGTGTATCTAACTAGCAGACAGATTCGTTACAGGCCCTCAACTGGCCTCCTCCTAAGCGACACAAGGCCATAACTGGCATCGAGGCAGAACCAGTCTTCATTAGAAACCACAGGTCTTCATCCTGCCCTTCAACGAGCTCTCGCTTGACATCAGTGAAGTCGCAAATGGTGGTGGTTTAGATTCACTGGAATCCTCGTTGCAGGCAGTGTGGCATGGCGCTATCCTTGAAGTAGCCGATTTGTAACAGTTCGTTGTGCCACTGTGGTTCCAACTGCTGCTGAAATTGCTGCTGCAGACGCAGTATGAGTCATATGGCGAACACAACGTTCTTCCCTGTCGATAACGCCACGTGGCCGTCCGGAGACCGGTCTTCTTGCGACATTACATTCTCTTTCTGCAATATCGCACAAGGAACATCCAGCTCCTCGTAGTCCTATTACACGAACTTGTTCAAACTCAGGAAGATGTTGACAATGGCATCTCGTCCCTTTAAAGGTGGTCGTAATTAACATCAGCTCACCCAGTCCAATCTCAAAGGTATTTTACTATCACGACCGTTAAAGCTTTCACTTAAAGCGAACTTGCTTTGCGTCCTCATAGTGGTGCTACTAGAGTCTCTCTTATGCGACTGGTGCGAAATTTGAGTAAACACCATGTCTGAGATGTCTAAACGTTTCTACCAACTTTCGTTTATGCCGCACAACTCCTTCATGGTGTTGAAATTTTTTTTCCGTCAGTGTATCTGTTACAGCGCCTCCGCGCTGAAAGGATTAAATGGAGATTTCAGCTTAACAGCTGTCGATTGGGAGACTCAAGTAATTAAGGGATACAGGTACTGGGAATCGTGGGAAATGGTTTGGAATACCTTACCAGAAAATTGCTTTGAACCACTAATCACGTCCCGACTCATGAAATCAACTTATTAGATCTCTTGCTCACCAACAGACCCTAACTTTCGACTCATCGTAGAACAGCGATTAAGTGATCATAGAGATATTACAGCATCACTGAATACTGCTGTACATAGAAATATATACAAATGTAGGAAGAAATGTCTGCGTAGCAAGTGCAACAAGCAAGAGATTTCACATGGCCTCAGTGGTCAACATGAAAATTTCAGTCTCCAGCACAGGCAGTGTTGAGAACCCATCGAAAAAGTTCAAGATTGTTGTACAATACGCTTAAGACAGGTACGTGCCAAGGAAGGTTGTGAGGGTTGAAAAGACCACTGTCGCTCGGCAGCCATGTCGTCAAGCTGTTAGAAAAGCAAAAAGAGCTTCACTGCAAATTTAAGGCGAGTACATACATCCTATACCTACACTGTTAAATTTGCAATATTGATGACCCTTTATCTCAGAATCTTTGAGAGATAGAGATCTGAAATTTTTAGGAAGTATAGTTTCACTCCTCTTCTGATTACTGAACCAGGATCAGAAAATACAGACATACAATTAGTTAGTTATGATTTTTCAAAAATTATATTCATTTCTTTTTTAAAAGTTCCCTGTTCCTTCTCTAAGTAACAATCGTTACAAGTAGAGATGTTTTGGTGGTTCAGTAGGTGCCGTATACTAAGAGGTAACATAGTGTAAAATAAGACATATATATCTGTTATATTTCATATGTTTATATATTATAAATATTTTAAAAATGTCATTTCCGGAAAATCAAATTTAAACATTTTATTTGACATTAACTCACATATGGAGCCATGCCACCTCCTAGAACAGCCAGGCTCATAATCAGCATTATGTGGATCATGTACTTGATCATCCTGAAAACCTAGAAGCTTCCTTCTTTTCCTGCCTTTTGCTTCTTTAGTCATTTCCTCTGCTGCACGCTGCGCTTTCATGATCCTGAGTCGATTCATTCTCTGGAAGGATTACAGTGTGTTGGCTCCTAGAGTGATACCAAGTTGCTCTAGTACCCAAGTTGTCACAGCATCAAAAACACCGAAGCATTGAGTTTTCATGCCTAGAAAGACATCTTTTGGTATGCTGGTCCAAATGACATTATTGAAAGAGTCATTTGGGCTTTGCGTTCGACCATAACGACATTTGGAAAGAAGATCATGGTGAGCTAACTCTGTATATATTGGCTTAATTACCTCCATCATTGCAGATGGTATGCTGTTTTTGTGCCTAAATTGTTCCTCTGTACCCGCTTCCTGAGCTTTGCAGTACTTGCACGATGAAACAGCACCAGGGAGCAAAGACCATGTATAGGTGTATCATCAGTCGAAGATTTGCGGAAGAATGTAGCCCATACCGCTCTTTTCATTCGTTGTAGCTCATGTGTGTTGTTCCTTATTGCCATTCCATAATATTGGTGTAGTTCACCATTGTCTTTGTCTGTAAGTCTTCCTTTACCATACAGAGTCTTTCCATCCGATAACTTCTATTTTCCTTTTGTCTGTTTCAATTTTCGAAGACGTGTTCCCATCCGTTTTTGAACGTGGCCCACGCATTCAATCTTCAAAGCATGCTTTCCAGCATACGGTTCGCTTTCCACAACTGATTTGAAGGCCTTCCCATCACCACCCCCCAAGTATCCAGTGTAGCACACACCTCTTTCCCGCTGTGAGCGTCTCAACACACAAAAAATTGCATCAGATTCCATACCCCCACTAGTTCCCTCATGATTCTAGGCACAAATTGTTTTATGACCTTCACTTGTTTCATCGTCAACTGATTTACACTGATGGCAGTTTTCAGTTAACACTTCGATGTCTAAAATTTTACCTGTGTCTACACTAGTTACAGTTGCAACTGTATTTTTAGATGTGTGTCCTCTCATCTGCCATGTACCATCAACTGCCACAAGTAAGTCTGTCTTGTTATTTAATTTTACTGCTTCTTTAGCAGCGGATTTCATAGAAGCAACAGCAACAGATTTGAAACATTCACCAATTACTTCTGTGTACTTGCCTGATCTGGCTGGTGGGTTTGACAAGTTCAGCATCGCACATAATACTTGAGCTGCATTCAATCCTTTACCTATGCACCTCATTCCACACAGGAATCTAACATCGCTCTCAAACAAGTCATTCATGCAAATCTGAGAAGTTCAAAATGACATAGAGAGCCTGCAAACTTTGCACTGAACAACAAGTTTGTTAACTAGTCCAGTCCTAGCAGATGTGTCCTCAAAGATGCAAATTTGCCCACCATAAACCTTACGTGATACAGCATCTTGTAAGACTTGTCCTAACACACTCAAATCTAATAAAACATAACCTTAACTATTTACATGATCTCCTTTGTCAATTAAAGGTTTCCAAGCTTCCTCCTCCAAGCACTAGTAGGCGTGTCCTTTTCGTGTGTTTGTAAACATCTATTTCAAGATCAGCACTGGATTCAGATCCAGTCTTATGCTGATTTCCATGGAAATGTCGCTTCTTAAAAGAACTCTTACTTTTCGTCTTGCTGAAAAGAGGTGTAATAACGTGTAATAGTACACCAAACAACCATGTTTACAGTTCAACACCTATAAAACACTACACCCACAAAGTAAATCCAAAAGATGCATGTGCAATACCGCTATATCTGTTTACACACTGCATCTAACCTCTTAATATTAATTCAGGGACTAAATAGGTCAAAACAGTCTAGTAGATTGAATAGTTCCAGATATAACAAGTTAATGCAGAATGACCAGATTTTTTTAACACTTGTACTATTAATTTTGAAATGATAAAACGTATACTTCCAATTGGAATTAATCGACAAATGATGTATCAAGTTATTCAGGAGAGATCAAATATTATTATGAGATAATAATCAGAAAATGTCACTTTTTGACCAATTTCACCATATGTACTACTCTTTACATAGTCATAGCCTCACAGAAAAGAGAAGCATCGACTGCAGTAATTATTAGTACAAGGAGAGTCATGCGCGAAGAATTCAGGAAATTCGAAAGTAAAGTTCTACCTTCCCATTTGACAAAAAATCCTAAGAAGTTCCGGTCGGATATTAAGTGAGCAAACAGATCTACATCTACATCTACATCTACATGACTACTCTGCAATTCACATTTAAGTGCTTGGCAGAGGGTTCATCGAACCAAAATCATACTATCTCTCTACCATTCCACTCCCGAACAGCGCGCGGGAAAAACGAACACCTAAACATTTCTGTTCGAGCTCTGATTTCTCTTATTTTATTTTTATGATCATTCCTACCTATGTAAGTTGGGCTCAACAAAATATTTTCGCATTCGGAAGATAAAGTTGGTGACTGAAATTTCGTAAATAGATCTCGCCGTGACGAAAAACGTCTTTGCTTTAATGACTTCCATCCCAACTCGCGTGCCATATCTGCCACACTCTCTCCCCTATTACGTGATAATACAAAACGAGTTGTCCTTTCTTGCACCCTTTCGATGTCCTCCGTCAATCCCACCTGGTAAGGATCCCACACCGCGCAGCAATATTCCAACAGAGGACGAACGAGTGTAGTGTAAGCTGTCTATTTAGTGGACTTGTGGCATCTTCTAAGTGTCCTGCCAATGAAACGCAACCTTTGGCTCGCCAACCGTCCAGGCACTCTCTGACCATAATACCATCGAAACAGAGAATGAGACAGAGAAGACCGAATTACTAAACACTTTCTCCAAAACAGTTTCACTGAGAAACGCCACACTGTAGTTCTTCTTTCAAATCGTCGCACGATCGCCAAGATCACACATATCGAAATAAGTGACCGTCGGATAGAAAAGCAAATCAGATAGTTCAACAGATCAAAACCACTGGACCTGACGGGATGCAGACAGTATTCTAAAGAGAATATGCAAAGGAACTTGCTCCTCTTCTAGCAGGAGTGATTATAGAATTTATGGTGACCAGAAAATTCCTCTCTAGGAAACAATCTGGGTTCCGAAAACAACGACAGTGTGAAACCCAGTTCGCTCTATTCATCTACGAGACCCACAACACAGTAGGTACTGGCGGCCAGGTTGATGCCTTGTTGTTTGACTTCCGCAGTGCCTTAGATACAGTTCCGCAATGCTACCTAAAAAATATGAGCTTACAAATGTCAGACCAGCTTTGTGACTGATCTGAAGAGTTTCTTGGAAATATTACACAGTACATCATTCTGAAAGGGGACAAATCTGCAGACTTTGGACGTACCCAAAGAAAGTGGTATAGGACTATACAAAGTAATAGTCAGATACACTTTATGTGGCCTGGTGGACAATGTCGGAAGTTGTACAAGGCTTTTTTCAGATGATCCTGTTGTGTACAGAGAGGCTGCAATGAAATAACATGGTAGCGACGTGCAGAAAGATCTGCAGATCAAATCGTGGTCCAGGTGGTAACAATTGATCCTTAGCATAAACAAACATAATGCACATAAGTAGGTAGAAAGACGCTTTATTAGGTGATATAACGATTGCAGAACAATCACCTGAGAAGTCATATCGATAAGATATCTAGAAATATGCGTACATACTGGTTTAAAGTGGAACGACCACATAAAACTAATTACTGGTAAAGCAGGTGGGGGATTGATATTCACTGGAAGAATCCTCAGGAAATGTGGCCCACTCTCAAAGGAAGTAGCATACAAAACCCTCGTTCGACCAATACCGGAATATTGCTGTACGAGGTAGGACTGATAGAGGAAGTAGAGAATACCCCAAGAAGAGTAGCGCATTTCCTCACAGCTTCATATAGTGAACGGGAAAGGAACACGGAGATGCTCAGCCAAACTCCGTCGCAGACGCTGCAAGAGAGGCGTGCTGTATCATGTTACTGTTCACTGTTGAAGTTGGTTGATTGGTTCTCGGGAAGGGGACCAAACAGGGAGGTCATCGGTCCCATCGGATTAGGGAAGGATGGGGAAAGATGTCAGCCGTGCCCTTTCGAAGAAACAATCTCGGCATTTGCCTGAAGCAGTTTAGGGACATAAACCTGAATCAGAATGGCCGGATGAAGATTTGAACAGTCCTCCTATCGACTGCGAGTCCAGTGCGTTAACCACTGCGTCATCTCCTTCTGTCCGTTAAAGTTTCTAGAGCTTCCTCCTACATATATCTCACGAAAAGACAATGAAGATATAGAAAGAGAGACTCGAGTTTACACAGAGACTTACCAGCAATCGTATTTCCTGCGAACCACTCGCGAATGGAACGGCAAAAGAGGGAAGTGACAGTGAAAACGAATTATACCACGCCACGCACCCTAAGATTGTTTGCGGAGTATAGTTGTAAACGTAATGTAGATTTTACCTGATGTGTTAGGATGAGGGCAGATCACGCGTCATCTCGAAAATTCTGCCGTTAATGTGGCACAATGTAATGGTGTTGCAATGGCTGTGGAGTACAACTATCCACAATATCGGAAGTAAATCTTCAACGCGCTAGCGCTTTGCTTCAGTGTAACAGTAGTTTGTTTAGCTTGATCACGATTAATATCGTCTCCACCAAACTGACCAGTTTCACAGTTTTCTTGTGAGACGTAATTTAATGTGATTTAGAGAAAATGGTTTCAGTTGCACACATACAAATTTTGATAAATATCAGCAATTTTGAATTACTTTCATAGAAAATTTCATGTAGTTTAACAAAGTTACTACTGAGTTTTTTAAACGTGTAACATACGACTTGCGTTGTTAAACAGTGTCTCATGTTTAATACGTCAGATAAAATAGGATGATCTGTGTTTATTTCTGTCCTATTTTTCAGATGGAATACAAAATAATTTATAAATTGTGCTAGGAGTATTAAATTTTCTATGCTTAAATTAATTGCATCTGCTTTCACTAAAAGTTTTTCAAGATTTCAGTAATTACTTTGAATGAAAGTGAATTGCTCCTGCTTTTACTATTTAGCACTTGAATATGATTCAAGAGAATTTATTTCTGTTACAGAGGAGTTCCTATGTAGGACTTATTTGACAACTAATTACATCTGTCACTACCAGGTACCTGATGTTGCTTTATTTTGAACGGTGTGACGAGAACTCAAGGACAAGCAACTAGAACTAGTATCTTTTGGAGCGGGGTGATTGGGGGGTTGGGAGGGGGGGGGGGGGGGAGAGAAATGTTCTCGAACCGGCCTTAGTAACGGAGAAGGTGCATGCTATGCGGCGCATTTTGCAATGTCAACAAGAAGGGGTTGCAGAGCTCCAGCCCACAAGTCTGATGGGTTGTACGCTTTACTTATATATATCTACAGTTACATATATTCTCCACTATTCACCTTATGCTACATGGTGGAGGTACTTGGTGTCTGACAGTCACTCCTCCCTGTCTTGTTCTAGTTGTGAACTGTCCTGGATGACAACGATTGTTGGCAAGTTGCTGTGTGAGCGCGTACCTTTCTAATGTAAGTCGCTTATTTTAGCTTAATGGGCTTTTCGCAAGATATACATGGGAGGAAGGAATATATAGGGTGAATCAATTAAAACTTGCTTTGTAAATATTGCGGAAGTGGAAAGCGCTGATGATGTGCGGTTTTCACAGAATGGATTGGTAGTCAGAGGCTCGTATTGTTAGCCAGTCCATAGATTATAACTGTTAGCACCACAGGCGGAAATTTGGATCGTCAATTTTACTGGAGGACCAAGAATTTAAAGGGCTATATAACGTTTCGGATCCATTCAGATTGCGATGAATGACAAAATATGTAGAGAAGCACTTAACTACTGACAACAAACACACACAAAGAAAATATACATATTCGCCTTTCAGCATACGAGGCACGCGGGCCCCGGCATACCCTCGAGCACAGTGCATAACTTATGATCTATCTCTATGCGGATGGGAGTCACAGGGAATTCTCGCAGTCTTAGGATAAAATTAGAGACTGAAAGGCCCACTCGCACTGTCTTTGACCAACCTGCCCTGCAGCACCGTTACCGATTTAATCTGCAGCTGACCAGAAGTAGATCACTACATTCCACGACTGGAATGGACCTTGCCGAGTCCTCGTCCATCAAACTGCACAAGATTTCTCCAAATGCGCCTATGTCTAGGAGTTAGCACCCCTTATCAGTGTATAGCAGTAGATTTTAAGGTGTTGTGATGTAATAGCAGACGTTTAAGAAGAACAAGAAACGAGTGCTTTTTATGCATGATGGAGATCCAGACAGATGGAATTCGCGTGTGTGAAGAGCTTTTTACGTGCACCTTTATGACAATTTAGGAGTTGTTTACGTGTCTACACTTCAGTGAAGTGCATTATTTCGGCGATTTACGATTAGTTTGCAGGTCTATAGGCTGTGTAATGTATTATTTCGACAGTTTACAATTAGCAAGCCTCTTTGCAGAGCCTTTTACATGCGTTATTTTGACAGTTTACGAGTTGTTTGCGTGTCTATACATCAGTGTACTGCATTATTTCGGTTATTTACTAGTAGTGACCCCCAAGCACATCAGTGTGAGTGTTTTGCATCAGTGTAATAAATAAACTATGTGTAATCAATCCCTAAATTAACTGTTCCAAAATAAATAAAGAACAGTCCTTCCTATCCAGCAGCCCAGAAAAGGCTGAGTCCTTTCCCTGCCATTTTTCCTCAGACCGCCATGGGGTGATAGCTCCCGTTGGTGGCAGTACTGTGTACTAGGTCAGTTGAACTCCAGAACACATGGTGAATACACTGCATTGAGTTACTGCCTATGACAACTCAAATTGTTTAAACAAACACTGGAAATAAATAAAGAATACTTCTTCCACTCCCCAGAAACTGGACACAGGCTGAATCCTTTTCCCACCAATTCCACAGAAGAGGTGGCAATCAGATGACTTGGGTTAGTGGTTAGTGGAGGTAGCCCAAGTGACCTTTTTTCCCGCAATTTTCTTAGGTTAGTGGCGGTAGCCCTTTCTTCCACAACAAAATTTGAACTTCTGGGGGAGGGGATGGGGAGGGGAGGAGGGAGGGGAGGGTGTTAGGTTAGTGGAGGTAGCTCAACATAGGGCTCTGCTAAATATGTTACGAGTCCACTACACTTACATGGGTAGTGGGGACTGTGGGGCGTGGACAGGGCGGTTTTTTTAGGTTTGAAGGACTTCAGTTTGAAAGCGTGCAAGTCGAATGAAGGAAGAACTTAGATCTAGGAACTATTGGTACAACAGTTGAAAATTGTCATAGCGGTGTAGGGAAAGTACCAGAGCTCCAAGCACTATTAGGAATCACTGATGCTAGAATAGTTATAGGCACTGAAAGCTGGCTAAAGCCAGAGATAAGTTCAGGCGAAATTTTTGCGGAAGACCTAACGGTGTTCAGAAAGGATGGGCTAAATACAGTTGGCAATGGAGTGCTTGTTGCTGTTAGAAGTAGTTCATCTTGTAGCGAAATTAAAGTAGATAGTTCTTGTGAGTTATTATGGTAGACGCCATTCTTGGAAACCGGAATAAAATAATTGCATCCTCTTACTGACCTCCCAACTCAGATGATACAACTGCTGAGAGTTTCAAGCAAAACTTGAGTATAATTTCAATACGTACTCGACTCATATAATTATAGCTGGTGGTGTCTTCAATTTATTAGCGATATGTTGGCGAAAATACATGTTTAAATCCGGAGTTAGGCATAAAATATCATCTGAAATTGTGCTAAACGCATTCTCTCAAAATTATTTCGAGCAGTTAGCTCATGAGTCCATATGAATAGTAAAACGGTTGTGAAAACACACTTGTTCAAATGGTTCAAATGGCTCTGAGCACTATGCGACTTAACTTCTGAGGTCATCAGTCGCCTAGAACTTAGAACTAATTAAACCTAACTAACCTAAGGACATCACACACATCCATGCCCGAGGCAGAATTCGAACCTGCGACCGTAGCTGTCCCGCGGTTCCGGACTGAGCGAAAACACACTTGTTCCCTTAGCAATAAATAATCCTGAGCTAATAACGAGTACCAAAATGTATACATGGATTAGTGAACACAGGGTTTTCGTAGCGAGATTGAAACTGTAACCCCCAAATCCTCCTAAATTAAACGAAATTATACCTGTTCAAAAAAGCAGATAAAATTTCACTCGACGCCTTACTGAGAGACACTCTCCACTCCTTTCAAATTAACAATGTAATTGCATACAAGATGTGGCTTGAATTGAAAGAAATAGTATCGACAGCAATTGAGAGTTATACGAAAACAATTTACAAGGGACGGAGCTAATCTCCTACAGTACACAAAACGCGTCAGAACACTGTTGCAGAAACAACGAAAGAAAGCGTGCCAAATACAAACGAACACAATGCCCTAAGATTAGAGGTCGTTTACAGAAGCTCGAAAATTAGTGCGGACTTCAATGCGGAATGCATATAACAGTTTCCACAACGAAATTCTATTTCTAAAATTCAAAGAGATTCTGGTCGTATGGAAAGTATGCTAGCGGCAACACATAATCAATGCCTTCTGTTCGTGATAGCAATGGAAATACTATCGATGACAGCGCTGCGAAAGCAGAGTTAATAAACAGAGCATACCGAAATTTCTTCACCAGAGAAGGCGAAGTGAATATTCCAGAATTAGAATCGAGAACAGCTGCCAAATGAGTAAATTAGAAGTAGATATCCTTGAAGTAGTGAAGCAGCTTAAATCACTTAACAAAAGCAAGTCTTCTGGTCCGGAGCATATCCGAATTGGGATCCTTTTAGATTATGCTGATGCTATAGTTCCATACTTAACAATCGCATACATCCTCTCGCTCGATGAAACATTCGTGCCCAAAGACAGGGAAATTGCACCCGTCACACCGATAGTGTTGAGAGGCAACGGGAGAAATCCATTAAATTACAGGCCCATACCATTAAAGCCTATATGCAGCAGGATTTTGAAACATATATTTTTCGGACATTATGAAATAGCTCGAAGAGAACTGTCTATTGACTCACAGTCAAAAAGTATTTAAAAAAACATTGTTATTGTGAAACGCAACCAGGTCTTTACTCAGACGAAGTGTTGAGTGCTATTGACATGGGATTTCCAATTGATTCCGTATTTCTAGATTTCCAGAAAGCTTTTGACATTGTACTACACAAGTGACTTGTAGTGGAATTGCGTGCTTATGGAATATCGTCTCAGTTTTTCCAATGGATTCGTGATTTCCTGTCAAGGAAATCACAGTTCGTAGTAACTGCCGGATCGTCATCGAGTAGAAAAAAAAGTGTTTTCTGGCATTCCGCAAGGGGCAGTTAGAGGCCCTTTGCTATTCGTTACCTATATAAACCATTCAGGTGAAAATCTGAGCAGTTGTCTTAGGTTGTCTGCAGGTGATGCTGTCGTTTATAGTCTAGAAAAGTCATCAGAAATACAAAACAAATTGAAAAATCATTTAGAAAAGATATTTGTGTGGTGCGAATATTGGCAATTGATCATAAATAATGAAACGTGTGAGGTCATCCACGTGAGTGCTAAAATAAATCCGTTAATCTCCGGTTACACGATAAATCAGTCAAACCTAAAGGCCTTCATTCAACAAAATACCTAGGAATTACCATTACGAACGACTTAAATTGGAAAGAATGCATAGAAAACGTTGTGGAGCAAGCGAACCAACGACCGCGTTTCATTGCAGAATACTTAGAAGATGTAATAGATCTACTAAAGAGACTGCCTACATTACACTTGTCCGTCCTATTTTGGAGTACTGCTGCGCGGTGTGGGATCATTAGCAGATAGAATTAACGGAATGCTTCGTGAAAGTTTAAAGAAGAACAGCTCATTCCGTATTATTGAGAAATTGTGGAGAGAATGTCACGGACATGATATAGGATTTGGGGTGGAAATCACTAAAACGGAGGCGTTTTTCGTTGCTGGGGATGTTCTCACGAAATTTTAATCACTAACTTTCTCCTCCGATTGCGAAAATATTTGACTGAGGCCGACCTAGATTGGAAGAAATGATCATGGTAATAAAATAAGGGAAATCAGAGGTCAGACGGAAAGATACAGTTGTTCGTTTTTTCTGCGCGCTCTTCGAGAGTGAAATAATAGAGAATTAGTGTGAAGGTGATTCTAAGAACCCTCTGCCACGCGCGTAAGTGTGATTGCAGAGTAGCCTTGTAGATGTAGATGTAGGTATCAGACTTAAACTTTCTTCATTCAGTTTGTACTTTAATTCTGAGTATCAAATGGGACTTTGACGTTTATATAGTGTGTTTTAAGAAACTTACACTCAGTGACAATGTAATTGGCTTTCAGCCACCAGAAGTATTTGTTCTTTTTCTAGAAGTGGCTTATTTCATATGTAGTTTCAACCCACGTTGTTGCAGAGGTGCCATTAATCTTTGATAAATAAACTTGTTGCATCATTTCTACCTGGATATTCTTTGTTCCGTCGGCGGCGGACTTGTCAGTAATGCCAGCAATGCCTCCACTCTGCTGTCATCCTGACATGCCCGTCCATCAAGAGGGTCCAGTAGCAGCCTCATGGGCTGAGGGTCAATTTAAGTACTCACACCTAACGAATAACTGGGACATTCTCTAGACTCAAACTTGTGAGCATAATGTACAGTTCATCATAGTGGCGAATTATTACTCTCATTAGTCCGTTTCCTGTCTGAAAACAAATGTTCGAGGGGAAAGCGACTAGGTACTTTCGTATGTTTATGTAATACACTCTTCGTTTGTTCATAGGAGATTAAAGCCTTTTACGCTACTGATAGCAAAGTAGTATTCTAAATTTGTCCATAATAATCAAAGAATGATTTTTAAGAAAGGAATGAACAAAAATCCTAATATTGTACAAAAAATATATATCAAAATACATTTCCCTGAAAAAATAAAAACGAAATTAAAGCACTGACTCTAAAAGCAGAACGTCATCTTATAAACGTCAGTAAGGAGAACAATTTTCGTAATTACTCTAATTTAGATCCGGTATTAGGTGCCAGAATGGATGCAGACCGTCCACTCTTGGTTCGAATGATTGTCTTTGAAGACGATGACAACATTTCGCAGGACAACTGTCAACCAGCACTGGCCAAGTGGCATAAGCTTTGGGTACGTGCGGAAAGTGGTCTGTGAACAAGATCTAAATTCATGCCGCCTCCAAGAAGTCCACGCTATAATAACGAAGGACTACCAACGAGAAGTGTAGTTAGTGAAATGGTATTTATAGCGCTGCGCGCTCCAGGCACAATTTCTGACAGTGGCGCTATTCATCGATGAATGAACGTTCCCTTGGGATGAGCTTGAGAACATGAACAACACTCACATTTTAACAAGTAGTCAGAAAAAACGAACACAGGTTTAGTGTGAACTGGGGTGATTTGTCATCAGATCATCGGATTGTATCTAATAGAAAGTATATTGACAGGTATATGTATCTCATTTACCTCAAAATGCGTTTTTGTGCCTTACTGAATGAGACAGCCCTACGTGTTCATTAAATATGTGGTGGCAAGATAATAGAACTCCAACTGTGTTTGGCGCAAGTGCGTTACACCAACTGAACGATGGACTGAACAGAATCTTGGACTGGTAGAAATGGATCAGGTCGATTGCCGTCACGGGCAGCGCAGTAGACCTTTCACCTCCTGACTATCTCGACTAGTTTCATTGGGTTTGTATGAAGACTATGGTGTGTGCTACATCTGTAATGTCAGAGGAGGACCGTGTTGCACGAAGCCAGCTGCGATGAAATACTGAATGCACAGCACTTTTTTTCATGATGTGCATGATTGTCGACACATTGGATACACACAGAACACACAAAATAGAACCCATATACAGTTTTACACAATTGTAGACACACCACATACACACATTGGTGTACATATATACACACACAAGTTTTTGGATTTTTGTGTGGTTTAATTTGTTTGTTTGTTTTTGTGGTAAATTTCTATGGGACCAAACCGGTCAGCGATCCCTAGACGTACATACTACTTAATCCAACTTAAACTGACTTACGCTAAGGACAACACACATACCCATGTACGAGGGAGGACTCGAAACTCTGACGGGGGCAGTCCCACGAACCGTGGCAAGGTGCCTCAGACCGTACGGTGGCAAGGTGCCTCACCGCACGGCTATCCCGAGCGGCGATTATTGTGTGGGACAATGACATCATGAGGCACAAAAAAAAAGTTGAAATAAGTCCCAGTCACCCGTTTCCGATCATGGTTTTAGGGAGGTTTGGCCTTCGTTGTATGGAAAACGCGGCAACTGGCGATATCCACACTCTCTGGCTTATCCAGAGATGGAGGTGTGTGTCCGCCGAGCTGTAACCACGTGCACCTCCCTACTCCCCCCCGCCCCTCTATCACGCCCCGAGAAACGTGTTTCTCCCCGCGTAAAAAAGAAGAAGAAGGGGATAGAGACAGAAAGAGAAAGACAGATAGAGAGGATAAAGTGCCGACATAGCTTTCAGACTCGACAAGTTCTTAACAGATCGCTGATCATCTTTCGAGGGCGCATTTGTTTATATGAGGACTAAATAGAGATAAGGCAATATACTCCGCCCACGGCCGCCTCTAATATAGGCGGTCGTGGTCTTCCTAATCGACTTGTGCCTAATCGACTTGTTGCTCAACCCCATGAAGTACTGGAAATCATTATAATGGCAAATACACACTATTCGTGACAGGGGGTGTTGTATCATTAACAACGATCGTGACAATGCCACGCGGAAAACAGTTGTCATGAGATGAAAAAACAAAATCGGTGCGTAGTTTCGTTAGGCTGGATGCACGTTATGCACAACAAGTAAAACATGGGCTAAGCAGAAAATTATTTGACACATGGAAATTTCCTTTTGTGCAAACCAAGGGGCACAAACCGCTGATTTACAGTTGTTAGTAACTGCCAGACACGTAAGACAGATTTTGTCACATGACAGATATCTTGCATTCAAGAAACGAGTACAGAAGTCTGCTCTAACAACCAAACTTAAAAAGGCTAGATTGGAGTTTGCTAAAACAACATTTGTGATGGACTTCAGAATGGGATAAAATGACCTTGAGTGATTAGAAGAAGTTTAAAACAGATGAGGCAGATGATTTCAGTATTACCGGAATGATCTGAGAACAGAGCAGCAAGTAAGAATGAGAAAAAATTCTGGTGACGGAAGTGATACAATTTGAGCAGCCTTCTGCACTAAAGGTAAATCAAGCATTACTTGACTGAACACTACAATAAACTCTAATATGTACACTGAGATGCTATAGAAAGAAGTGATTAGAATGTATGAGTACGAAGGGAAGAAAGTCTAATGTTGCAACAAGACAATGCTTATCTGCATGTTTCTGCTACAACCAAAAAGTAGTCTGAAAATAAAGAAATCATCGGTGTCCACAAGTAAATTTGATATGAACCCCATAGAAAACATTTGGGGACTACTTGCAAGTTGTGTTTATTGTAATGGAAGGCAATTTGTGGTCATATGTGGTCTGGAAAGTGGGGTATGAGAAGAGTGGTTTACAATTTCATTGCTACTACAAACCCTGAGAAAATCAATGTCGAAGGGAATTTCTGAGGTTAGACAAAGCACTAACAACGCAATAACACAACAGGACAGTTATACCAATCTCTACTCTCGAATTGCTAGCGCCTTATTCTGTTACTTGTGTTATGGAAGAAACTAAGTAATTCCATCATAATCGTATATGTCTTCTACATTTAAACTACTTTCATAATAAATTCGATACAGTTTGATACATTCATAGTACTACTACTTTCGTAGGAACCCTGTCTCTATACTGATTTCCACTGCTGTAGTTCACCTCGATAGATATCGGCAAAAGTTGACAGTTTTTGTGATGTGGAATGTTTCCAACCGCAGCAATCTAACGTTTATTGCGTTCACCAGTCTTAATTTAATTTGATGCATTGTACCAATTTACGACTTCTTCTAATCACAGTGTTAAGTGCTACAACCATGATTTTTTTAATTTCGAATACCACTGTACATTTTCATTTACAACTCCATAGATTTCTGGTCAGCTGCAGCTACTTCTAATGTCAGCAACCAAATGAGTTATCAGTATCACAGCAGGTTCAACTTAGCTCCATTGCTGTAAATAAACATCACATTTGAAAACGAACGTCTTTATATTGTGCTTAATTCCTATAAAGGAAGCTAAATGATAAGTGGGGCCTGAGCTGGTAGCGATGCAAGAGTGACAAACTAACACTAAACTTCGACGCGGCGGCCATGTCAGAACGCTTCAATTGTGCCTTTATTCTTCTGCTCATCGAATGTGCTTCGTTATCCTTTGTGATTCTTACCGGAAGGTGAATAAAGTATGTACAATTTAGCTATTTTACAAGTTTTTTTAGTTGGCTGTTCTTTCTTTCAGTAGTTGCTTCTCTGAAACTTCGATTCCTTATTGCGGAGCACTTGCGCAAACTGCAAATAAAAGTGACGGTTTTGACCGTGTGCATTTCGCTTTCATTATAAAAATATTCTGAGTTGTCACGCTGAATAATACACTACAGTACTATATAGTTTATATTACATTTGTGTACGTAATAAACATTTGGTGAAATTCTATTTAACGTACAGAAGTGGCGTTCAGGTGGTAGATCCTTCGTGTACATACAATTCAGGTATTGATACGTTCGTGAAAATTATATTTACGATCTGAAATGTTGTTTGTTAACGTTTGTTTGTACAGAAGTGCCTTATAAAGAAAAAATATCATAATATGGGCAGCAGTTGGCAATGAACGGATCGGAAACAAAATGAAAATGGCAGAACCAATGGAAGCACTGTTTTAAAATTAGCAGCTCCTCTTACGAAATATGCGTCAACTTCACAAGAAGAAGGGACCGGTTGGTAGGACATGTTCTGAGGCATGAAGGGATCACAAATTTAGCATTGGAGGGCAGCGTGGAGGGTAAAAATCGTAGAGGGAGACCAAGAGATGAATACACTAAGCAGATTCAGAAGGATGTAGGTTGCAGTAAGTACTGGGAGATGAAGAAGCTTGCACAGGATAGAGTAGGATGGAGAGCTGCATCAAACCAGTCTGAGGACTGAAGGCAACAACAACAACAATAGCAATGGCTGGCCTGCTGTGCAATAGTTTGAATTTTAAAAACGCTAATTTCTTACCGAATACAAACCCCTTCATAATCTCTATTAGAATGTATACAGATCAGTATTTTAAATGTTCAGATATTTTGAGCGGCCGCCGCTTGCTCCTCGCGCTGGGAAAAGAACAGGTTATGGACGTGTAGTGTCCATAAGTTTTATATGTTCAAAAAATTAATGGTTGTTGGGTTGGGGTTGTTTTGGGGCAGGGCAGGAGACCAGACAGCGAGGTCATCGGTCTCATCGGCTGAGGAAAGAATGGGGAAGGAAGTCGGCCGTGCTCTTTCAAAGAAACCATCCCGCATTAGCCTGGAGCGATTTAAGGAAATCACGGACAACCTAAGTCCGGATGGCTTGGCGTAGGACTGAACAGTCCTCCTCTCGAATGCGAGTCCAGTGTGCTAACCACTACGCCACCTCGCTCGGTTAATGGTTGAGACTGAATATCGAGACCGAGACTCTCTTCGAAAACTATAGGTGGGAATTACAGTTCAAAACACTTGTTTTTGTGCTATTATTTTCTTAACGCCAGTGTTTGCACTGTGTTTATCTTACCCATTTATCGTGATCGATTTTTTTAAAAAGTGAGTCCAACGAAGCCCAAGTAGAGGACGTATACGATAACATATACCACCTATTGGAAAATATTAGTAACAGAATATTTTAGTGAAAATAGCAGTAGTTCGGGAAGTTACAACGATGTTCTTGCTGACATTTATGTAATACAGAAGTCTGTAATGTACTTTCAAGATATTATATTTATTGCCCTCTAAAAATGAACAATAATTACATTTTTGGATGTTAGTTTACTCATAAATCTATGTACATTTTACAGAAATTTGTAATCCTTCTTGAAATTAAGTGTAGTGTCAGGAATAAGTAATAAATCAAATTCATATTTTTTAGGATAAACTTTTTATCTGTTGTAACATAAACAGTTTAATGTGAATAATTATAAGGGCCGTTGTTTACCACAATGGACTACATACTTTTGTGGATGAGCTGTATTTTTTCAGTGTTTTAATCTGAATACAGCGTGATACAGAGCAGTCTAAGGAGATAGCTGCATACCAGTATAAAAATATATGAACTTCAGCAGTCACCACTATAAAGTGACAGACAGCAAAAGAGTTAAGAAAACACCTTTGTTGAATCAAATGTGTCTCTATGACAGCTTCCCTCCTATCCCTCCCTCCTCCCCTGGATTCAGATCTGCCCACCATTAATTACAAACTGAAACGCTTGTGCTGCCGTTCCAACTCGTCTGATAAATAACTGAGAAAAACAAAAAAAAGCACGTCTATAAAGTGTCAGATCGCAAACACCCCACTGTACTAGAATATGGTTCAAATGGCTCTGAGCACTATGGGACTTAACATCTGAGGTCATCAGTCCCCGAGAACTTAGAACTACTTAAACCTAACTAACCTAAGGACATCACACACAGGATTCGAACCTGAGACCTAGCGGTCGGGCGGTTCCAGACTGAAGCGGCTAGAACCGCTCAGCCACAGCGACCGGTGCACTAGGATAAAAAATACATGTACATAGGTTGTTTATGTGTATGGATAATGGATTTTATATATTTTTCGATTCCAGACAGCACTATTGAACATGTAACAGGTGTACACTTTTCTCCACGTACTCGTTCCAAATATAGAAACATTGCACGTGAAAAGTACTGTAGTTGCAACTTATTGGTCTCTTTTACTCTTCTACCTATTACGCCGCATATCGAATGGTGAGTAGTATTTTATCGGTGGGAAACCACTGCACATAATCGTTCTGCAGTCCTGCTGTTGCAATCAGCTTTGCGGTTCCAAAAAAGCCTAACGGTCATTTCGTTACTTTCGCCTTGATACGTGTCATAAAAGCGCTTAATAACTTTATTGCACTGGTACACAACACAGCCATACATTTATGATGAGAACAAAGGATTGAATGAAGGTGCAGCTCATGGGGAATAGGGCAGTTAGGTTTAGTCCATGTATCCATTTTACACCGACGGCTAACATGCTACATAATCAGTATGAATACGAAATCGGAGAATCTTTGACGCCACCACATTCTAATTTTGATGCCCACAGCGTCATAACTACGCACTTCTGGACAGGGTTTCCTCTTGAAAAATGGCCTTCTTGTCGTTCCGCAAAATATACTAATCGTTCTTGGTGCATTATAGTCACACCTTTTATATATTAAAATGTGGCAAAACTATGGGGCTGGACAGTTCGGGCATTCGGTCGGAGAGATTTGACACGGAGGTTCACTGTCAACGATATTTTTGTGAGTAGGAAATGCCAGAGAAAACACAGTCGATTAACGCTTGTTGGAAATGACCTCTGAAATGTTAGAATCGATCGAAAGGCATGATTTTCAAATATTGTAGAGGATTTCCGTTGTAGTTCAGTTATCCAAAGTGACAGAATGACTCATCGAGGGTACAGACATCAACGTTGATGATACCCCGAGATCACTGATCACAAATGTATGACGCCGCAGAGAAAAAAAGTAGGTGAGGATACAAAAAATCACTCTGAAAAATATTTTTATGAATAGTAAGATTAAACAGCGAAACTGATCAAGAGCTAAAAATTGCCGTGTACCGTACTTACCATTTCCCCAGCAGTCAACAGTGCCTCTTTAGACGGTTTACTCTCTTCTGCTCTGTTATTAGTTTTGGGCAATTGCTCGTCACTGATGTCACTACTCGAAATGAATGGTGGGGCTCCTGACTGCAGCGTCTCGGGTTTCCTTAAGTCCTATAAATGACAAGAGAGTCACTTGAGTCCATAACGATATGTTTTATCACAAGGCTTCTCAAAATAGAAGGTTTTATGGGGTGGGCTCTCAAAGTACCGATGAAAGACTCGAAATGGATTTGACGAAAGGTTTTGCCTCAGTACTGGCATCTTTTTTATAGAGATAGTTTGATAGTCTGTATGGTTGTTGTAGTTTCAGAGTGATGAAACATTGATTTTGGCAAATAATGAAACAAACACAGATGTTTATCAAAAAACTTTCCTTAGTGCAACAGTTTACGTTAGAATTAGTTGCATGTTTTCTCAAAGCAAGGACTACTGTACCACAGTTTAAATAAGAAAAGTTGATTTTACTATACCAGACTGCCACATTTTCCTTCCTATAACTCCACAGAATACAGTCTTCTACTCACAAAATTTTATTGAAATGAAATGCGCAAAGTTTTGTTCATTCGGTGCCACTGAATTCGAAACTAACATTGAAATACTCGTGAGTATTGGGAAAAAACTGTTTCTGGCCCAAAGTACCATTATCCAAGATGGCGGCGATGATGTCATCCAAGATGGCGGCCGTGACGTCATCTGATGATGTCTTCCAAGATGGCGGATTTTGTCGGGAAGTTTGAATTTTGGCAGGAAGATAGGTCAACTAATCCCCTCCCAGAGAAAATGGCGGGAAGTTCAAATTCCATCAGGACAATTCAACGCACCTCTACTAACCTAAGAAAATGACGGGAAAGAAAGGGCAGTAGCGCTACCTCCACTAACCCAAGTCAACTGACTGCCACCTCTTACTAGGGATTTGCGCGAAGTTTGAATTTTGGTGGTAAAGAAAGTTCACTTGGGCTATCTCTACTAACCTAAGAAAATGGTAAGAAAGAAATGGCACTTAGGCTACCTCCTCTAACCTAAGTTATCCGACTGCCACCTCTTCATAGAGTTTGGTGAGAAAAGGACCCAGCCTGCACTGGGCTGATGGAGAGAGGAAGGAACTCGTATCAGGAAATTCAAGGATATACTGTTTATTTATAAAAAAATCAGTTTGTTTGGTTGGATTTCTCTTGCTCATCATTCTCTGCTGTTTGGAAGCATGTGGATCTTGTAAGAAGCAATTATATGGACCAAACATGTTGCATAACCTAATGTTCAGCACTGTACACTGGGTGTCTTAACCTAATGTTTGGGCTATTGATAATTTTCACTTATGGACCGTCTGACAGCCATTGAACAGTTGCTGTCAGACGGTCTTCCATGCCACCCCCATTTCCTTAAACTACTGTACCGCCTTTGATACCAAATGAAGTAATTAGTTACATCTTCCCACCATTTTCTGGTACACTTCATGATCTGTACATGCTTTTGAACGTCATTTCTGTCACATTCTTCTTTGTCAACCACTACCTTAAATTATTTTGCTGTGGTTTACATAAAAATTATGCAAATTAAGCCAGTGTTCTGCACATAACTTGCTGTTCTGTTCCATGTCACCCACTCACGCACACCGCACGCCCCTTAATTAACGTACCACTTACACCACATTGATATAAAAAAGTTTATGCAAATTAGTTAAATCGACATTTTCCACATGTAAGGGGGTAATTTTTTTTTAATTCGCAACATCCTATTGATCGGTGAATCGATGGAATACAGTTTAAACGAAAGATCACTAGTAAAAAACACATCCCACCACTCGACGTCCAACGCCGTGGCCGCCCCCTCCGCCACCCCTATCGCAGTCACCGACACCACTGCTGTCCCCAGTCTCAACCCTACCTTTGCCGCAGTCGCCACAGCATTGGTTTGACATCCATGGGACACCCTCCACCATGCTAGTGGGTTAGGGCTGCAGCAACCAGGCTGGTATCAGTGGCCCGATTGCGCAGTGTTCCCTCCTCCACCGTCACGTTCTCGCCAATCACGTGAGGTAGAGCACACACCCCTGCCCACCTCGCCACAGAACTCCAAAGTGCACTCACACTGATCCCATACGTGAAACACCTCTGGGGAGCACACCTGTGTTTACTGTTGCTGATGCTACACCTGTGGATGCTGACATCACAGATCACGCTATAGAAATCTGTTCCAGAAATGAACAGGCTGCTTACTCCCTAGCGATCCTAATCGGAGTGTGAGCTGTGTCCAGCCATGCTTACCTGCCCCAGCATGACTGACACCAAGCCGCAAAACGTACATGTGACAACTCCCCATCTAAAAGGTTCTCAATGTTATACTGACTTCACAGGGCTATGTAAAATAAGTCCCAGGTCGACCCCTTCAAATTTGTATAGTGTCCCAGAAATAGTTAACAGTCGCTTTTGTAGGAGCCTTTATGATGTCTCAGCTTGTCTGCATGTTAATTCTTGTCCTAACAGAACGTGTTTACGAAAATAGCCCAGAATAATGCCGAATGCATTCCTCCTGATGGTCCTAATGTTGCACCCCAACTATCACGTCTTACCCTTCCTGCATTCAACATACACAAACGTTCTTACCGCTATGTAGAGACTCCTATATCCCTGCACAAAGATTGTCTTGTGAATGAATGGGGAATTATGATTGGCTGTTATCGAATTTACCCACCGAATTACTGATGGCGCCGGTGTAGAAGCACAATCCACCTTCTTTTTATTTTTACAGATGAGAATTTCAGCCAGAGAAAACTACTTTATATAGATAGCCATACTGCACCCACAATTAAACCTTGAAATGTACCCTATACATCGTTAAATACGGAAAGACTATCACTCAATTACACTGCTGTCTGACTGAGGACAAGAACTTGAATATCAGAGCATGAAACCGATCTCCAAGCCAGCAATATATCTCCGCGTACCCTATATATTGTCTAATACGGGAATACTCCTACTCTAATACAGTGCTCTCCCCCCGAGGACAGGAGCTTGAATATTAGGACGTGAAACAGATCTCCGACCCATCAATACATAGCACTGCATACCGTGTCGATCTAGTAAAATTACAATTCGTATCCTGCGCCATACAAAATCAGTCCTTTTATATCGTTCATACATATACTGCGAAGAGAGACAGCACTGTAGGTATACTCGTAGCAATAGATATTTTCCTATGAGGTCAGTGGTCATCCACATCAAGCTGGTGACCAGAGTGACCTCAGTGGACCGAAGTCACTCTCAGAACTGTTCTACAAATCCGGACTCGTCCCCCCACGGCACAAACGCGTTACTGTTTCTGGTCTGGACCTGCTTGCTTGCTTCCTCTTTTACACTCATCTCCAGACTCTAGGGTTACAAGAACACATCTATTTTCGCGTGGTTTGCCATAATATTATACAATTTTCGCGGTACTTCTCGATATCAAGCACACAGCAGTATCCTACCAATCGCTCGTGCAGCATAATTCGGAAGATATAGACTTGAAATCATTTCTCTACAAGCACAAAACTCAAGCTAGGTGGGGCGAGCTGTAAACCACTGACTAAGTAGAAACTTGTCACGTCTGTGAACACATTTACGTGGAAACTCGAAAAAAATAGAGAAAACTCACAAATACCAATGTTGGTGATGTAGCAGAGTCCAAATCATCCATACAATTTACAAGTCATCTAAGGTGTTCCTCATGTCAAGAGAATCACCAAACCTGTCTTCCACATGCTAGATGCACACATCAAAATCGATCTTCTCTCTACTAAATAAAGCTATGAAATGTACAGAAGCAATCAACCAAACAATTTACACGGGAAGGAATAACAGTCCAGCCCAAACACACCTCCATATTTAATCTTCTCAAATTTCCACGCGCACATGAAAGCTATCCAACACATAGTAAGTATTAGTTTGTTATTCGGCTGTCTCCATTGGGATGGTCTCTGTTGTTAGCTGGAAACGTTAATTATTTTCCCCACAGGCCATGCATAGATGAAATCATCCTATGAAATCGGTCACATATATATTTGATTGCTATACTTACAATTAAATGTTACAATTGTGGTTTCAGTTGGATGACATTTGACAATTAGCAAAGTATCGGAAATACATCCTGCTGAAGGCTGTGGCTCTGAAAAAATATCTGTACCATTCTTATGACTTGACATACTCTTCCCTCTGCTATCACAGTATGCCACAGTCATCTCCTTTGCACATGTCAGAACACAAACACATACTTTATAAGCTTGATGCTCAAGGTGAACCTATCATGTAGCCCCTAAAACTACTACTAAGTATAATACTTCGTCAATAACTGATTGAATATGATATAAAATAATACTGAGAGAAAATCAGCGATGGATGGACATGTCTAATATGTTTTTGTTGTGAGTGATACTAATGTGACTTAGAAAGGTAGGCGGTGGCCAAATTTCAACCACGTGTTTCATAGTTGCTCAAGATAAATGGGAGACCAAATTATCTACTCCACGATAGTGGAGAAAATGGTGTATCTCACACTTAACGGACCAAAACCTGTCTACACTTAAGGAACAAGTTTTTTACATACGTCCTAGGAATTACATAAATTGCGTATATTTACAGCAGGATGTCGTTCCGCAGTGGAAAAGAGAGGCTGTCATTAGTGTTCATAAGGGCTGAAAGTGATAATATTTTTTATCAAATGAAATGACTAACGAAAACCACATGACATTATCATGCATAAATGGATGTTAAAAACTTTGTAAGTATAGAAAGTATACTGAGAAAAGTTTCGCTGAAGCAATGACTGCTATATCAGTTTTCTACCACACAACTGTAATAACTGTTAATATTCTGTAAACGTACTGTAATAGATATCAGTAGCATACTAACAACTACAAATGTGATAGCAATCTCTGGTAAAGAATTGTACGAAACAGGGAATGTGTCAATGTAATTTTTTGCCTCGACTTCTATTAAACAACTACCTGACCCCAATTTCTACGATTACTAGCACCATGATAACGAGAAATAAATTAGTCATGTCTTTACTATGGTTTGAAGCTATCCTTCATAAATGAAGAAACTTTTAATAAAAATTATTTATTCTTCAGGCTTTCACTGATGACATTTGAATCCAGCTTAGTAGTAACAAACTTATGAAAGTTACTCCAGTTAGACCTAAGTTTTAAAGTCTGCACACCTTCACTTGAATGAGAAGACATTGATCAGAATACTGCTACTCCTCAATCTGGCACAAAGGACCACGTGACTCCATTGTGTTATCCTCTGCCTTCCATTGTAATTTAGGACCACTCTGGAGGGCCATGGGACCAGCACACAGTTATTACAGTCGTTGTCAGTTCCTTATTCAAATAGCTCCCGAATGGTCTTCAAGGGGCTCACTAAGGAAAAATCCCTGTCAGTAGAGAAAATTGAATTTGGGTCTATGGTATAGGAGGCAAACGTACTGACCGCTCAAATACGGAGGCAGGCACTGATTAGAAAGAAGGCACCATTTTCGTACACAGACTACGATACTTACTAAGACTCCTTCTTAGCCCGACATATAGTTTCATTTTATTCAGGACGAGCTGCCTGAGACGGAGGACCTCTGTTGTTTCGTGAATGGTTTGACATATTGAAATGAGATTTTCGGAAAATGATAGTTCTTAGAGGGGTATGTAATTTTCTTTGCTTAATCCTCTCAACTGTTGCATCAACTGAGGGACTGAAGCAAGTATTTTTAATGGAACATTGTTCTTTTTGAAGGCATTAGAAAGTTCTATTAAAGAGGAGTACACGATGTAATGATCTTTAATGTTGGCGCTGAAACTTCTTGCAGAAGTATCAGAAAAATGTGCTAAAAAGTGAGAGGCAGGGCAACTGTAATTACACTCCTGGAAATTGAAATAAGAACACCGTGAATTCATTGTCCCAGGAAGGGGAAACTTTATTGACACATTCCTGGGGTCAGATACATCACATGATCACACTGACAGAACCACAGGCACATAGACACAGGCAACAGAGCATGCACAATGTCGGCACTAGTACAGTGTATATCCACCTTTCGCAGCAATGCAGGCTGCTATTCTCCCATGGAGACGATCGTAGAGATGCTGGATGTAGTCCTGTGGAACGGCTTGCCATGCCATTTCCACCTGGCGCCTCAGTTGGACCAGCGTTCGTGCTGGACGTGCAGACCGCGTGAGACGACGCTTCATCCAGTCCCAAACATGCTCAATGGGGGACAGATCCGGAGATCTTGCTGGCCAGGGTAGTTGACTTACACCTTCTAGAGCACGTTGGGTGGCACGGGATACATGCGGACGTGCATTGTCCTGTTGGAACAGCAAGTTCCCTTGCCGGTCTAGGAATGGTAGAACGATGGGTTCGATGACGGTTTGGATGTACCGTGCACTATTCAGTGTCCCCTCGACGATCACCAGTGGTGTACGGCCAGTGTAGGAGATCGCTCCCCACACCATGATGCCGGGTGTTGGCCCTGTGTGCCTCGGTCGTATGCAGTCCTGATTGTGGCGCTCACCTGCACGGCGCCAAACACGCATACGATCATCATTGGCACCAAGGCAGAAGCGACTCTCATCGCTGAAGACGACACGTCTCCATTCGTCCCTCCATTCACGCCTGGCGCGACACCACTGGAGGCGGGCTGCACGATGTTGGGGCGTGAGCGGAAGACGGCCTAACGGTGTGCGGGACCGTAGCCCAGCTTCATGGAGACGGTTGCGAATGGTCCTCGCCGATACCCCAGGAGCAACAGTGTCCCTAATTTGCTGGGAAGTGGCGGTGCGGTCCCCTACGGCACTGCGTAGGATCCTACGGTCTTGGCGTGCATCCGTGCGTCGCTGCGGTCCGGTCCCAGGTCGACGGGCACGTGCACCTTCCGCCGACCACTGGCGACAACATCGATGTACTGTGGAGACCTCACGCCCCACGTGTTGAGCAATTCGGCGGTACGTCCACCCGGCCTCCCGCATGCCCACTATACGCCCTCGCTCAAAGTCCGTCAACTGCACATACGGTTCACGTCCACGCTGTCGCGGCATGCTACCAGTGTTAAAGACTGCGATGGAGCTCCGTATGCCACGGCAAACTGGCTGACACTGACGGCGGCGGTGCACAAATGCTGCGCAGCTAGCGCCATTCGACGGCCAATACCGCGGTTCCTGGTGTGTCCGCTGTGCCGTGCGTGTGATCATTGCTTGTACAGCCCTCTCGCAGTGTCCGGAGCAAGTATGGTGGGTCTGACACACCGGTGTCAATGTGTTCTTTTTTCCATTTCCAGGAGTGTAGTTAATGTGCTATAAACACCTTCCAAGAGGGGCTTTCATGCCAAGCTACCTCGTCATGTCAAACTTTCGACTGTTTGCATGTTTCCACAAAACCTGTCCACTTAAACATGACCACATACACACATTTGTAATGCTTTTAGTAAGCTCCTTCTGATACGCTAGGAGCTACTGTATCGTTCCATTCACATGTTGTATACAGGGTGTCACAAAAAGGTACGGCCAAACTTTCAGGAAACATTCCTAACACACAAAGAAAGAAAATATGTTATGTGGACATGTGTCCGGAAACGCTTACTTTCCATGTTAGAGCTCATTTTATTACTTCTCTTCAAATCACATTAATCATGGAATGGAAACACACAGTTACAGAACGTACCAGCGTGACTTCAAACACTTTGTTACAGGAAATGTTCAATGCAGTGGACTGACCCGACAGCCAATCCACTAGGACGGGTAGCCGAAAGGCACGCGTTTAATTACACGCAGACTGGCGTGAGGTCTGGAACAGGACAATGTCTTGAGAATTGCAAATAAAGTACGTAGATGATGTAATACTTAACTTTAATCCATAATTGGAGTACATCGCTCTTGATGATACAAAAGTATAATAAGTTCAATATAACTGGCAATGGCGCCTTGCTAGGTCGTAGCAAATGACGTAGCTGAAGGCTATGCTAACTATCGTCTCGGCAAATGAGAGCGTAGTTGTCAGTGATCCATCTCTGGCAAAGTCGGCTGTACAACTGGGGCGAGTGCCAGGACGTCTCTCTAGACCTGCCGTGTGGTGGCGCTCGGTCTGCTGTCACTGACAGTGGCGACACGCGGGTCCGACGTATACTAATGGACCGCGGCCGATTTAAAGGCTACCACCTAGCAAGTGTGGTGTCTGGCGGTGACACCACATTCAAAATGTCCTTCGTTAGCGAGGATACATGCATCCACCCTCCGTCGTATGGAATCCCTGATGCGCTGATGCAGCCCTGGAGAATGGCGTATTGTATCACAGCCGTCCACAATACGAGCACGAAGAGTCTCTACATTTGGTACCGGGGTTACCTAAACAAGAGCTTTCAAATGCCCCCATAAATGAAAGTCAAGGGAGTTGAGGTCAGGAGAGCGTGGAGGCCATGGAATTGGTCCGCCTCTACCAATCCATCGGTCACCGAATCTGTTGTTGAGAATCGTACGAACACTTAGACTGAAATGTGCAGGAGCTCCATCGTGCATGAACCACATGTTGTGTCGTACTTGTAAGGCACATGTTCTAGCAGCACAGGTAGAGCATCCCGTATGAAATCATGATAACGTGCTCTGTTGAGCGTAGGTGGAAGAACATGGGGCCCAATCAAGACATCACCAACAATGCCTGCCCAAACGTTCACAGAAAATCTGTGTTGACGACGTGATTGCACAATTGCGTGCGGATTCCCGTCAGCCCACACATGTTGATTGTGAACATTTACAATTTGATCACGTTGGAATGAAGCCTCATCCGTAAAGAGAACATTTGCACTGAAATGAGGATTGACACATTGTTGGATGAACCATTCGCAGAAGTGTGCCCGTGGAGGCCAATCAGCTGCTGATAGTGCCTGCACACTCTGTACATGGTACGGAAACAACTGGTTCTCCCGTAGCACTCTCCATACAGTGACGTGGTCAACGTTACCTTGTAAAGCAGCAACTTCTCTGACGCTGACATTAGGGTTATCGTCAACTGCACGAAGAATTGCCTCGTCCATTGCAGGTGTCCTCGTCGTTCTAGGTCTTCCCCAGTCGCGAGTCATAGGCTGGAATTTTCCGTGCTCCCTAAGACGCCGATCAATTGCTTCGAACGTCTTCCTGTCGGGACACCTTCGTTCTGGAAATCTGTCTCGATACAAACGTACCGCGCCACGGCTACTGCCCCGTACTAATCCATACGTCAAATGGGGATCTGCCAACTCCGCATTTGTAAACATTGCAATGACTGCAAAACCACGTTCGTGACGAACACTAACCTGTTTATGCTACGTACTGAAGTGCTTGATGCTAATACTGTAGAGTAATGAGTCGCATATCAACGCAAGCACCGAAGTCAACGTTACCTTCCTTCAATTGGGCCAACTGGCAGTGAATCGAGGAAGTACAGTACATACTGACGAAACTAAAATGAGCTCTAACGTAGAAATTAAGCCTTTGCGGACACATGTCCACATAACATCTTTTCTTTATTTGTGTATGAGCAATATTTCCTGAAAGTGTGGCCGTAACTTTTTGTAACACCCCGAGTAGTACGGTCAAGAGTAAACACGTTTTTCTTACAAGGGAAGTGTACGAACTTCCTCTCATTGATTTGTTTGGTATTGATAGGGTGTGTAGGGCCGACCAACACTTCGTCATATGTAAAAAGGAAGAGGCGGAAATTTCATGAAACAGCAGCCGACCGATTAGACGATTACCTTCATAAACGTGAGACTGCCTACTGTTTTTCTTTCCCCTCTCATATTTCTAATAACAGATATAGGTGTTGCGGCAAAAATTATGTGAAGGACAAGAACTGTCTGCGAATGTAAATCAAGTTTACTATGAAATATATCCACTGAGGAAACTATGCACATACAAAAATCCGGTTTATATCAGTATTACTTTGTGTCACATATATAACTGTTCTCCATGTTTCTATGATCAGTGTTATCATGATTTGTACAAAGGTTACACATTATACAAAGGTTACACATTACACTTCTCACAAATGAAGATACAATAATTTAAGCAAAATAATCTACAGACTTGAGTGATAGTTCCTGTGTATTATTTTTCATTTCCGATGTCCATGCGTTGAAACTTTTTCCTTTTTTTCAGTATAAACGTTATGTAAATAATAAATGAATCATTAAATACTGATAATTTGCACAGTCATAATAAATCTGTTGTCATTATTACATGGGAATAAGAAAAAAAACGAAGTGTCGGCAGCCAGATTCGATCCAACAACCTTGCGCGTTTGACATTGAGCGTTTACTCGCTGGTCTGCGGCCTCGTTGTACGCAAGCAAATGTGAAATGTATAGAAGTATGTACAAAATTTTCAAGCTAGGTTCTGCTCGGGAACGGTTGAGACTTGCGTCGTCCTGTTCACATATGTTGGACTCCTAGTCGTGCTCTACGCACCATTTCAATACGAATGAATTTGATGAGGGGAAGTTCGTACGATCCTCTTGTTAGTGGCTTAGGCCTATCTTCTTGCTTCAAATAAATGACGGAGCTTGAAATGAGAGGCCCGTTTGGCGTTGTTTGCACATCAGTAATCAATTCTGGTCATCCAGCCTTTTAATTTTGTCGTCTTTGTTGAATACTTACTTCAAAAGTAACGCTTTACAACGCAGTAATGAAGCCATTAAGTCTCTTCGCAAGAGGTCGCATTGAATTATAAGTCACCTAAAGTAAAAATACTACAGACAAAAAGCACGAGAAAACGTTTAGGTCCCGTAAGAAGAAACAGAAGCCTCAAAATTAAGAAGTCCTGATCAAATATAGCACAATGCAGAAAGAAAACAACAGAAATAATATAAAAAACGAGACTGATACTCTTGAACACTTACACAGAATGAAATGACTGTAGGCTCACAAAAATTGTCTTCAGTAAAAAAATTAACTATAAACCAGACACAAGAAATTAAGAAGATTTAGAAATACACAAGGCAAAAGCAGAAGAAACAGCAAAATGAGATATTTTCAGAAGTAAACGTTAAATTTAGAAGAATTCCAAGGGAAAATTAGTTAGCTAACAGGTAAGAAGTGGCCAGAAGAAAAAAACGACACATAATGAAAAGACGAAATGATACGATAGAGACAAAAAGAGCAAATTGGAAGAAACTGAAATTGTTAAGTGGTCACTAGCAAGGCAAAAAAAAAGGAGAAAATTTTACAAATCCCAAATACTGAACCCATTTACAAAGTTATAGTCAGAGAACAAATAACATTTAACATTGTTAAAAAAATAGCAATAGATGGTAGCATTAATGGGCATAAACATTTATGGATTAATATTTTTAAAAAAATAAAAGGATGACACCTGTAAAGCAGTTGCAAACAATTCCAACCATTAGCTTTGCAAATCGCGATATTTAAATGTAACACAAAACAGAAGATTATAAGGCTGTGTACTTACAAACTCATCAGCAGCCAGTCGTTTATCATTGGACCATTTATTCTTTTGTTCTTTGTTATTAGTTTCTGACGACTGTTCCTTATTAGTGTCACATCTCGCATAGTACAAAGGGATTTCAATAAGCCGCGTCTGCTGATTCTGAGGGACCTGTAGGGGGCTTAATAATGAGGTTTAACATATCATGATACAATTTCTAGGATAAAGGTATAAGTTGTCCTACGCTAAAACAAGTACAACCAATTTCAAACGTTATCTCTAAAAATAGATAATAGCAACAAAAATCAAAATATGACAATGACAGCGTACTTAAAACTTATTAGGACTTAACTGAATTTCATTGGCCCATTTACTCTCATCTTCCACGTAACTACTTTCTGAAAGTTGTTCCACACTTTTGCCAGATATCTCGCCGAACGAAGACATGTCAGACAGCGACATCTGTGAATTCTGAGAGAAAAGCTTTCAGTACATCATCTTTTAATTTTAAGTATTGTAAATTACCTAGGCATGAGCTTTTAACTGAATGTGTCTACTAAACACCAAAAATTGTTGGAGAAACCAATTGTGAGATATCATTCTGAACTATTTTTGTTCACGTCGGCTGTAATTGGGTGTTTCCATTAGCTAATCAGTCACTGAATTATAGTTTTGGGAACTCAACTTAGAGAGATGACATTATTCTAAAAGTGATGTCAGTCCTTGAATGCCTGAGCCGACCCCTTTAAAAAGCATTATATTTTTACACCTATTTCACAATATGTTTATCCAGTAACGTTTTTTGTTGCTATAACGTTTCCTCTTTCCTCAAAAAATAGTACAACACGGGGTCATCAAACTAAAAGTAATCTCTGTCAGTATATCGAAGATTTAAAATTAGTGCTGTAGTAAAGAAACGTGGGAATAGAATGGTATGGCCCCACACTAGGAACCAAAAATGTAGTTAATTCTCTATGCAAATAGAATAACCCTACAACCAAAAGCTGTTAAAACGGATAAAGGGTGTAAAAATAGATACATTTATCATTTACCTTCAATGCCCAGATTATACATAAAAATTCCTCAGGGGCCATCTGATGGGCATTGACATGACTCCGTAGGTGACTAACCATTTTATTTTACCACATGGTGAAATCAGCAGTGCAAGAAGGTATCGGTTGCTGGAGTGGTGTCGGCTCATTATGCTGATCTGCAGGCAGGATAATGTGATGCAAATTGGTCTCTGACTGACAACAATAGGCTTATATCTACGAATTTCCTTGTACGTTAATTACGTTCGTTATTGGCTTTTAATTGTCTCAGGGACAGTTTGATTGGGCATGAATTTACTCAGTAACTGGACAAGTAACGGAGAAGGGAGGGTTAACTATTTTACCTTACAACATGATGGAATCGGTGACGTATGTAGGAGTAGGTTGTTGGTGTTCCGTCGGCACGACATTTCTAGATGCAGGTAGGCTGGTGAATCTCCATGAACCAATGGCTTTAAAGATGAAGCTCAGAATAGCTTAACTATATCCTGACCAATGTTTCCTCGCCGGCCGGGGTTTCTGAGCGATTCTAGGCGCTACAGTCTGGAACCACGCGACCGCTACGGTCGCAGGTTCAAATTCTGCCCTGGGCATGGGTGTGTGTGATGTCCTTAGGTTAGTTAGGTTTAAGTAGTTCTAAGTTCTAGGGGACTGATGACCTCAGAAGTTAAGTCCCATAGTGCTCAGAGCCATTTGAACCAATGCTTCCTCCATAATCTCTCTGCAGGTAAACCAGTTACGTTGCGATTGTAAGAGAACTATTGACCTATTCGGTCAATGTGGTGTCTTTTGTGGTCACTAATTAGAATGCTCCAAGCTGCATTTAAAGGTGTAGAGGAAACAGCAGAGACACAGGCGAATATTCACGAATCAGAATAACGGACTCAAACTAAAACCGTCCAACATAGAATGGGAACTGAGTGTGCTATAAAATGACAGTAGACATAATGATAAATACAGGAATGCCGAGTAAAAAACAGACTGAGAGGTCATCAGAAAGAAAAATTAGAGTACTCTATACAAATCACTGTGTGAATCATTTAGCGTGACCTCAAATGAGTGTCTACGAAGAGAGTCTCAGAA